>NC_074666.1:84541067-85208567 GCF_029448725.1 Salvelinus fontinalis | reverse complement strand
GTCGACCCTCACAACTCAATGACACCAACGTCAAACAGTATCTATCAACCATCTATCTACGCCACATCACAGGAACACTTTTGAGCCTCTCAACCATTTCAATCTTCATAGGATCACAAATGTGCCATTCAACCTCTAACATCTAACCACTTTCCCCTTCTCTCTCGGCCAGACTCCTACGTGATGCAGATGAACGGGGACGACTCGGTGGCCTACATGTTCCCAGGGAAGAGGTTCCGGACCCTGCAGGACCATTTTGCCGTGAACTTTAAGACCCTGGAGCAGGATGGGCTGCTGCTACACAGTGAGGGAGTCCAGGGAGACATCTTGACCCTGGAGCTGAGGAAAGGACGCCTCGTCCTCACCATCGGCCTAGGTAGGATCAGCTGGAATGCATGGGGTAGAGACTCTAAACTGGTCAGAGTGCTGTATGCCATAGATGGAGGACAGATAAGAAGCACTCTGACCTGTTGGTCTGTGAAGGATCAAATCGAATAAAATGTTTATTGTCATAAACACAAGATACAGGATACAATGAAATGCTTAATGGAACATAAATATTCATGTTGTGGGGTGATTATACAATCTGATAGGCTGGGATATGACTTAGGGGTTCAGTTTCCTAGATTAGAGTCAATTCTCTTTACTGGATGAGAAACAGGGCGTGAATATCCCTGTCAATCCTCCATTACTGCTGAAGCAGACATTAGGCTTCTGTATCTGTGAGGAGAACTCAGGTTGGTATAGCCATTACTTCAGCTCCACCTTCTCTAAAGGAAACATTTATAGAAAAATGTGTACACGCGTAACTGTAAGTCGCTTTGGATGAAAGCATCTGCTAAACGGCATACAGTATAGCTATAGCTTGAACTATAGCGAAGTATAGCGAACTTGATTATTGAATGAGTTTTACATCGTAGTACTCCCATCATCCTATCAAATTCTTACGTCATTCATTTCGGTTCTCCTATTAAAGGAAGCAGTACGGTCAACCAGGTGGACGGTCGGACCACAATGACCGTTGGCAACATACTAGATGACCAGCACTGGCATTACGTCACCATCAAGCGCTACGGTCGACAGGTCAACTTCACAGTGGACGCCCACACTGAGACGGCCATTAGCAAAGGAGATTTCACCTACATAGACCTGGACACTCAGGTTGGTCGTAGAACTAGACATGTCTGGACACGTTTTTTGTTGTTGAACATTAGAAGCCAGTGGGCCTGGAGAGTTTGGAGTCAGGCTTGTGACAGTGGTCCATAAGGACAGGAATGAAGTGGTCATTGAAGGGGTCAATGGTCATAGACAGAGATCAGTTTACTATTTACCTGGCGCCTGCTAGTCATTCAGGGTGTACTTTGTTGATATACACATGATCTGTTCCTAGGCCGTCATTGAAAATAAGAATTTGTTCTTAACTGATCTGCCTAGTTAAATAAAGTTTTTAAAAAACAAACAGCAAATAAATGTGTGCCTTTGAGTATAATATTCCATTGATCATACGGGTACATTTATCTAATTTATTCATCTGCTGGTACTCTCCTAGATGTATGTGGGCGGAGTGATTGAGCCCAATGTGCCCCACCTCCCAGAGGTTCCTAACTTCCGTGGCTGCCTGGAGAACGTCTTCATCAACGGGATCAACGTCATCAACATGGCCCAGGACCAGGAGCCTGAGATACGCATCCCTCGGCAGGTGTAGCTTCTCATCAGACTTCACCTCTGCATCACGTACTCGTTTACCAACACACACACACGATTTACCTGTGACCTACAGTGATGTAGCTAATCTTTCTTCGTAGTTTGTTGTAAATGCAATTATTTCATTCCTCGTACCTCGTGTTCTTTTCTTTCAGAAGAAGATGCACTACGCGTGCCGTGACATCCTGTGGAAACCCATGACCTTCGCCGGGCCCAACAACTACCTGCAGGTGCCTGGGTTCTTCAGGAAGCCTCGGATGTTTGTCAAGTTTAAGTTCCGTTCCTGGGACTACACAGGCCTGCTGATGTTTACACGCTTCGCTGACGACCTGGGAGCCTTGGAGCTGGGCCTGAGTGAGGGACAGGTCAATGTCACACTCTTTCAGCCAGGCAAGAAGAAACTACAGTTCGCAGCAGGTGAGCCAAAATGTGGAACTGAACTCACCCTCACTCTTCTACAAATTCTAAATAATGTGCAGAACATTTGTTGAGAAGGTAGAAGATGCAGCTTTGGCAAATTAATTCTGGATTATGTTGCATTCATACTGATTGCTCATCCATTACATCTAAAGCTGTTCTAATATTGTTCCTGTTTGTTCTCCTCTTCAGGTTACCGTTTGAATGACGGTTTCTGGCACACGGTAGACGTAGCAGCCAGGGACAACCTACTGTCCATCACCATAGATGAGGAGGAGGGCTCTCCGCTGAAAATCACCAACCCCTTCACTGTCCGCACAGGGGACCGCTACTTCTTTGGAGGTGAGCTGTTGACCAGACCTGGGGTACGTCCCAAATGGCAGCCAATTCCCTTTATAGTGCACTACTTTTGCTCTTACATACCAGAACACTGTTCATCTACATCATTTGTTTTATATTTAATTATTTATTTATTTTACTTTTTTTTGTCATTTGGCAGACACTCTTATCCCCAGCGACTTACAGGAGCAATTAGGGTTAAGTGCCTTGCTCAAGGTCACATCAGCAGATTTATCACCTAGTCAGCTTGGGGATTTGAACCAGTGACCATTCCGTTACTGGCCCAACGCTCTTTACCGCTAGCCACCATTTTGATGTTCTCACGATCAAAATGACAACCCAATAGGAACATATCTTCACACCTCCCTCTGTGCTTTGATCCTCAGGGTGTCCGAAGACGAACAACACGATCAGGAAGTGTGAGACCAAGCTGAACCACTTCCACGGCTGCATGCAGCAGATCTTTATCGACAACGAGCCGGTGGACATCGACATCATCCTGCAGCGACGCTGGGGACGCTACGCTGAACTGTTGTTGGGCACCTGTGGTATCACTGACAGGTAGGGGTCATCAGAGACAGATAGAGCAGAGGGAGGGGTCATCAGAGACATATATATGGAGGAGGTTAGCTGAGGGGCAGGGGAACAGACTAAGATACTATGGTGAAATGGTTTGTTTGCAACAGGCTAGGACAGGCCTGGGCAATTATTTTCCATGGAGGGCCACATTAGAATATATTTTTTGCCATCGCGGGCCAGAATCATATTACAGGATTATACATCATGTGTATGACTGTATTGACAGATATATCTACTGTAAATCACCTCCAGATATGCTACTTATTTTACTTTCTTAACAAGCACAGAAATAAACCACATCCATGTTCTCCTTTTGGTAGGTATTTTCTTTATTAAACAGACAATGAACTACACGGAGGGAAAAGTACACTGTGCATTCAGCACCACGGACAGGACTCTTGTTAACGGGTATGCACAAAAATACAAGACAAAGAGAGAGCTCAACATTACATTTAAACTACTCAATCAGTGTGAGGAGTGAAGACTCTGATGGGCATTGACTAGAGCAGTGAAGTCAGGTATAGTTTCTGTCGCTATGCGCAGGATTGCTGAGAGGTGAGAGTCAGTAAGAGATGATCTGTGCCTTGTTATATTTCATCACTGAAAACATCTGTTCACATACGTAGGTTGACCCAAACAGTACAAGCATCTTCTGAGCATGACTACTAATCTTTGGAAAGTTTTGTTCATCAAGAGATGCATAGAACCTCGTCAGTGACATTGTTTTGAGTAGTTCTCCAATCACTGCATCAGACTGAAGATCGATAAGCTCAAGTTGCAGGTCAGTGGGAGCGTTTTCCCCATTGAAGGTGAAAAGAGAGCAAACCAACAGCATGTCATTTTCCAACACTTTGAAAAATCCTCAAAACGACGAGAAAACTCACCGTTCAAAGCACGCAGCAGCGATGTACCGGTATACTTCTCCCGCTGGTCATCTGATAAGGAACAGACTAATAGTGTCAGAAGGTGGGTGAGATTGTTGGCTTCTACTTGGCGGGTCAGGAGGAGTAATTCTCCCTAGAAGGCTTTGACAAGGCTGTACATCTGATGTGCAAAAAGGCCCTTCCCTTGTAGTTTGGAATTCAGTTCATTCATGAGGCCATGATGTCCACGGTGAAGGCAAAATCAGCCAATCATTCTTTATCTTGCAGTTGAGGGAAATCCATCTCTGATTTCAGGCCCCACACCTCAGCCATCTCACGTTTGTGTGGTAGGGGAGATCTGCATGACCCGACTCTGCCTCTGCCAACAGTGCGACAAACTGCCTGTGGTTTAAAGATTTTGCTCTTATGAAGTTTACCACTTTAGTGACTGTATCCACAACATGGCTTATTTTCAGAACACATTTACAGAGCACCTCCAGATGAATAATGCAATAATTTTCTGATCTGGGTTCAGCTCAGCTACTTGATCTTGTATCCTTTTCAAAAGGCCAACGTTTTTTCCTGTCAAGTTTGTGCACCCATCAGTGGTCACACTGGATAACTTTTCAAAACTCAGTCCCAGCTTTGCCACACACTTATTAACCTCCTCCAATAAATCTTTCCTTGTGGTTGTGCTCTTCATTACCTGCACTGAAGCAAGCTCCTCTGTAATTTCAAAGTCTGGGCTTATACCTTGTAAGAATATCAACAACAGCGTCGTGTCACGTGCATCACTGCTCTCGTCCAGGGCCAAGGAGAAATAGGTGAAATCCTTTACCTTGTCTTTCAACTGCTTTTCATATTCTCTGCGATGTTCTCAACACGCCGTGTCACTGTTCGTCTTGACAAGGAAACATTTTCAAGCAGCTCTTTCTTGTCGGGGCAAAGTATTGTAATGAAACAGGCAGGGAGCAGGTCTCGAACCCTCGACCTCCTAGCCCGAGGTCCGGCGCGCTATCGACTGTGCCGCAAAAGCATGCTCGTGCGGCAGAGTCGATTTCCACGCTTATAAACCCAGGGTCGTTACACTACTCCCTCCTTTCAAAGAGCGCGTCCTCGCGACTTTACGTCTTACAGGAACGCGCTCACCGGCCAAGCACACGCACTGTCGTGGATGCGAGGTCCGATCCCACTTCTGACACCAATGTAATGAAACAGGCAGGGAGCAGGTCTCGAACCCTCGACCTCCTAGCCCGAGGTCCGGCGCGCTATCGACTGTGCCGCAAAAGCATGCTCGTGCAGCAGAGTCGATTTCCACGCTTATAAACCCAGGGTCGTTACACTATAGCAACTCTTTCGATGCACTTGCCCTCTGCTCAGAAGACATATTCCTATATTTCTCTGCATGCTTCGTCTGGAAGTGTCGGGACGAGTTGTAGTCTTTCAAGACAAGCATTTAGCTTTCCCTGATACCTCAATAAATACATATTTCGATGTCCACTCTTGCTGAAACACCCTACATTCATGGTCTACTTTCCTTTTCTTTGAAATCTTTGAAAAACATATATATATATATATATATTTTCTAGCTAGCTACTATTTGTAACTGTGACGTGTGTGTCAGCCTGTCAGTCACTGTCTGTCCTCTTGCAGTTGTTATTTATACGTGCCTTCAAAATAAATGTCCCACAAGCAGTGGGAGTTAAATCATTACACAAAGACGAGTATTCATTGGGCTTTTAATTTGAATAACAAATACGTTTTTCAAAACTTTACTATGCACATTTTTTACGTTATCTGAGCATGATTCCGTGGGCCGTATTGAATCAGGTCGTGAGCTGCATACGGCCCCTGGGCCGGCCTATGCCCAGGCCTGGGCTAGACAGTAGTAGCACAAGGGCAAAGGTTACATACAGTATCCATGATGAATCCATGGGTAAACTGATTGGATGCATTCTAAACACTATACTCAGCCTTGTAATATCAGTACAGAGATAGTGTTGGAACGTTCCATCCTGATTCCCGATGGACCAATGTGACAGACAGAGTCGAGGCTCATTGCTATAGGAGTCAAGGCTCATTGCTATAGGGATGCATCATTCTGTGAAGGCCTCTTATCTCAGCCCCCATGGCAGACGTGGGACTTATAACACTCAGACCTCCAGGAGCTGTAGTACCGGCTGATGACAGGGGCTATGCTCAGTTGAATGCACCTGTCTGGACAGCGAGGATTATTTACATCAGAGTAGGATCCATGTTACGGTATAAAGTATTTTGACGGCCACGCCACATTTAACCTCTCTCACTGCGAAACGTTTGCGAGATCAACATTTTAGAAAAATGGCAATGTAAGACCATCACATGTAACCCAAAACTTCAGTCCACAGTTTTCTACACTCACTCCTTTCTCCTCCTCCACTTCTCCCCTCCTTTTATATGAAAAAGATTCGGAGGGAGCGCCAATTTCTCTCCAAAATCATGTGCAAAGGCCATTGTGTTCAAAACCATTGTGTACTAGTTTGTGTTCTTGTCACATGCTTACATCAGTATGTTACATATTCATCTGCTTTATGATTTATGATACTTTCTCGGTGCCTGCTCTGTTTCACGAGGGTATCAGCATGACTATGTATGTGGCGCAGTCAACCTTGGTGGTTCGGAGTCTTCCTGGTGTCCTGCCTGGTGTCCTGGTGTTTCAGAGTGTTTTCACACATAGTTTTTGATCTATAGTTCGATTCAGAGTTCGATTATTTGTTACGTTGTATTTTTTTCATTTGGTTCGGTTGGTTTCACATTGCCAAATATCAAACAAACTAACATTCCTAACCAAAACCACGTGTCCATGTAACCATTTATTTATTGGACAGAAATGCATCTCTGATTATCATCAAGCATCACTTGTGTGCACCAATCTTCATATTATTTTCGCTTTGGTCTTCCAACAACAGGAAACAGCGCAATAGCCCCTCTAACTACAATGTGAATAGCCTATTTTCAGTATCCTACTGTATATCACCGTTATAGCTCCCGTCTCCCCTAATCTGCATCGGATGCGCTCAGAAATGCGCTGGTATTCACAGAATGTTTCAAATATCTCAAGTTATGATGCCGTGTGCGTTTCATCAAATTCTCGCAGTCAAACAACCAATAATACTGCCCGTCTCTGTTTTTTTCCCTGTTTGGTCTGTACTGCATTCTCACCTGCAAGAACCGCACCAGTGTACAAATGTAATCGGACCGAGACCATCCTTTTTGAGCAAACCACAGTGCATTGTTTAGTGTTCTCCCTAGTGCGGATAGAGTATTCACACAAGTCCAAACTATCCTTAGGGACACCAGTCCAAACTATCCCAACTAAGGGACACCAGTCCAAACTATCCTAACTAAGGGACACCAGTCCAAACTATCCCAACTAAGGGACACCAGTCCAAACTATCCCAACTAAGGGACACCAGTCCAAACTATCCCAACTAAGGGACACCAGTCCAAACTATCCCAACTAAGGGACACCAGTCCAAAATATCCCAACTAAGGGACACCAGTCCAAACTATCCCAACTAAGGGACACCAGTCCAAACTATCCTAACTAAGGGACACCAGTCCAAACTATCCCAACTAAGGGACACCAGTCCAAACTATCCTAACTAAGGGACACCAGTCCAAACTATCCGAACTAAGGGACACCAGTCCAAACTATCCCAACTAAGGGACACCCGTCCAAACTATCCGAACTAATGTGGAAAACACACCAGAGTTCAATTTAGGAGTTATGCAGTATTATTGGTTGTTTGACTGCGAGTATTTGATGAAATACACACAGCATCATAACTTGATACAGTAGCAGTAGCGTAAAAGAGGGGTTGGCGGGTGGTGGGTGGCGGGTGGCGGGACACAATGCAGATAGCCCGGTTAGCCAATGTGCGGGAGCACTGGTTGGTCGGCCCAATTGAGGTAGTATGTACATGAATGTATAGTTAAAGTGACTGTGCATATATGATAAACAGAGAGTAGCAGCAGTGTAAAAAGAGTGGTTGGGGGGGGCACACAATGCAAATAGTCCAGGTAGCGATTTGATTACCTGTTCAGGAGTCTTATGGCTTGGGGTAAAAACTGTTGAGAAGCCTTTTTGTCCGAGACTTGGCACTCCGGTACCGCTTGCCATGCGGTAGTAGAGAGAACAGTCTATGACTGGGGTGGCCGGGGAGACTAAACTGGGGCTATAGGCGACTGAATAAAGGCTATTCACAACACAGTGAGATCAGCTATTGCGCTGTTTCCTCCCTCATGTTGGTGGAAGTGATACGAACATTGGGGCACACAAGTGATGCTTCATGATAGTCATAGATGGATTTAACGTGAGCATTTATTCCCAATTAACAAATGACATGCATGGACACGTGGTTTTGTTTAGGAATTTGTGTTTGGTTGACATTTGGCAATGTGAAACCAACCTGACCAAATGGAAAAAATACAATGTAACAAATAATCAAACTTTGATTCAAACTATAGATCAAAACTATGTGTGAAAACACCCTTAGTGACCCTGAGAATCAATATTGAGACCAATATGTGTAAATTATATGAAAGACCTGTAAAGTCATTTATCAGTTGACGCTAAGGGCTGAGCGGCTGCAGACAACGCCCACCCCAATCAGAGCCGACCACAGCCCTTAAATCTTCCCTCAGACAGTAAATAAAACCAGAGGACTACAGAAAAGTGAGAGAGAGAGAGGGAGAGAAAGCTATTGAGTGACCTAATCCTCTCTCAACCCTCTCATGTCCTTTCATACTCTCTCACCCCCCAAATAATGTTTACCGAACAAAATACATTGGGTATACCAGACATTAGGAACCCCTTGAGTTACATCCCCCGCCCCCTTCCCCCTCAAAACAGCCTCAGCTCTACAAGGTGTCGAAAGACTTCCACAGGGATGCTGGCCCATGTTGACTCCAATGCTTCCCACAGTTGTGTCAAGTTGGCTGGGTGTCCTTTGGGTGGTGGACCATTGTTGATACACAAGGGAAACTGTGAAAAACCCAACAGCTTTTCAGTTCTTGATACAAACCGGTGCGCCTGGGACCTACTACCATACCCTGTTCAAAAGCACTTAAATATTTTGTCTTTCCCATTCAACCTCTGAATGGCACATACACAATCCATGTCTCAATTGTCTCAAGATGTAAAAAATCCTTTAAATACCTGTCTCCTCCCCTTCATCTCCACTGATTGAAGTGTATTTAACAAGTGACATCAATAAGGGATCATAGCTTTCACATGGATTCACCTGGTCAGTTTATGTCATAGAAAAATATGTTTTGTGTATTAAGTGTACAGAGCATTCAGAAAGTATTCAGACCCCTTGACTCTTTCCACGTTTTGTTATATTACAGACTTATTCAAAAAAAATATTAAATAATTTTTACTCCTCGTCAATCTACACACAATACCCCATAATGCAAAGCAAAAACAGGTTTTTGGAATATTTAGCAAAAAATGTATACAATTAAATATCACATTTACATAAGTATTCAGACCCAACTTTGTTGAAGCACCTTTGGCAGCGATTACAGCCTTGAGTCTTCTTGGGTATGATGCTACAAGCTTGGCACACCTGTATTTGGGGAGTTTCTCCCATTCTTCTCTGTAGATCCTCTTAAGCTCTGTCATGTTGGAATGGGAGCGTCACTGCACATCCCCACAGCATGATGCTGCCACCACCATGCTTCACCATAGGGATGGTGCCCGGTTTTCTCCAGACGTGACTCTTGGCATTCAGGCCAAAGAGTTCAATCTTGGTTTCATCAGACCAGAGAATCTTGTTTCTAATGGTCTGAGAGTTTTTTAGGTGCCTTTTGGAAAACTCCTAGCGGGCTGTCATGTGCCTTTTACTGAGGAGTGGCTTCCGTCTGTCAACTCTACCATAAAGACCTGATTGTTGGTGTGCTGCAGAGATGGTTGTTCTTCTGGAAGGTTCTCCCATCTCCACAGAGGACCTCTGGAGCTCTGTCAGAGTGACCATCAGATTCTTGGTCATCTCCCTGACCAAGGCCCTTCTCCCCCAATTGCTCAGTTTGGCCGGGCAGCCAGCTCCAGGAAGAGTCTTGGTGGTTCCAAACTTCTTCCATTTAAGAATGATGGTGGCCACTGTGTTCTTGGGGACCGTCAATGGTGCAGAAATGTTTTGGTACCCTTCCCTAGATCTGTGTTTCGACACAATCCTGTCTCGGAGGTCTACGGACAATTCCTTTGACCTCATGGCTTGGTTTTTGAACTGACACGCACTGTCAGCTGTGGGACCTTATATAGACAGGTGTGTGCCTTTCCAAATCATGTCCAATCAATTGAATTTACCACAGGAGGACTCCAATCAAGTTGTAGAAACATCTTAAGGATGATCAATGGAAACAGGATGCACCAGAGCTTAATTTTGAGTCTCATAGCAAATGGTCTTAATATTTATGTAAATAAAGTATTTCTGTTTTTTATTTGTAATATATTTGCAAAAATGTAAAAAAAAAAAAAGAAGAAAAAAAAAGGTTTTCGCTTTGTCATTATGGGATATTGTGTGTAGACTGTTGAGGGAAAAAAATAATTTAATCCATTTTAGAATAAGGCTGTAACGTAACAAAATGTGGAAAAAGTCAAGGGGTCTGAATACTTTCCGAATGCACTGTACATGCCCCATTTCACTTTTACCCACACTCCTGCATGGTATGCTCTCTAGATGTACTCCAAACCCCTGTGAACACGAGGGCAGATGCATCCAGTCCTGGGATGACTTCATATGTCTGTGTGAGAACACAGGCTACAAAGGGGAGGTGTGCCATATGTGTGAGTATTTCCTGCGAGAGCCTAATGTTGTTTGCGAGTACTAATGACAGCATGTTGTCGTAACCTCACCAGTGTAACAACCAGTTTGTTGAGGCCTATATCCTGCGGTAGTGTGAGACAGACCCATATCATCATTAAAACCTTGCTGGTGTAAGTTAAAATACGACTTCTCTCTTCCCAAACAGCGGTCTACAAAGAGTCGTGTGAGGCCTACAGACTTACTGGCAAATCCTGGTCAGGGAATTATACCATAGACCCGGACCTGAGCGGACCCTTGAAACCATTCGAGGTGTACTGCACGATGAAATGTGAGTAACTGGCTTTTCAAATGTATTTTATACATTCATAAAATGTACTAGTATACAATTATATTATACCATCTGACCAACATGACTCCATGGTGCATATCAAACATAGCGGTAGTCAGTGCTTACAGTACCTTTCAGGAATGGACTGTTATTGAACATGTTGAGGCAGAGACTCTGATATGAAACTGTGTTCAGGTTGAGGTGAATGTTGACTGTATGTTCCGTGAGGAATGAGAAGGCTACAGCAGCAGCAGAGGAGACAGCAGGGCCATCTGTTGGATGTTGATCATGTAATAATGAACTCCAACAAGGACAATGGAGAACCAGTTTGGGGCCAGATCAGTAATTGGTTGTGGGGACAGAGTATTCTCCATCCAATCCTATCCAATTAACCAAAATCTATTACTGTAGGTTCCATGTAAATCCCTTAGATTAGTCAGGGTCTACTGTGCTAGAGCTTTCTGTGATAATATCAGATCTCTGGACACAGCATGGCACAAAAACAGATTCCTCAGTAGTGGATGTGCTTTCTCTCACGTTGTCTCTCGCTAGTTGTCTCTCTCTTTCTCACTTACACAATCATATATTTTTACCCTTTAATGTCAACCCCGTCCTTGTCTCTTGACAAAGCCGACAAGGCATGGACGATAGTGATGCATGACCGTATCGACGGCATCAAGGTGACCGGTAGCACGGTGGACCGTCCGTACATAGGAGACGTCAACTACTGGAATGCCTCCTGGGACGATGTCTCAGCACTGGCCAACACCTCCATGTACTGTGAACAGTGGATCGACTACTCCTGCTACAAGTCACGCATCCTCAACACGCCCAGTGAGTAGGAGTGGTTAGGAAGGTAGCTACCGAAAGCACCTGAATCTGTACCTATTTGTATATTTATCATATAACATTTCAATGATTGCATCATAATAATCATATTACTTTGCTCTATTGTCATGTCATTCAGATGGGAGACCGTACAGTTTCTGGATTGGTCGAAATAACGAGAGTCACGAGTACTGGGGCGGGGCTTTCCCTGAGAGTGGGAAGTGTGGCTGTGCTATCAACCAGACCTGCACTGACGCCAGGTTTCACTGTAACTGTGACGCTGACTACCGCCAATGGTGAGAGAGAAAGGATTTGAAAGACTCTTTTCTATAACATTTAGAAAAGTGTTTTCACAGATTGATATACATTACTGTACAAATGGAAACTGTTGTGCAGGTACTCAGACAAGGGCTATCTGATGTGGAAGGACCACCTCCCAGTGAGGAAGGTGGTGGTGGGGGACACCAACAGGACCGGGTCAAAGGCCCACATCAGCCTCGGGCCCCTACGTTGCCACGGTGACAGTGAGTTGTAGTTAAACCATTCTGCGGTATATAATTTGTCAAATGATTGTTTATCGTGGTTCTGGTTTGGATCTCATGGCCTCTTTGTACTCACAGGGAGCATCTGGAATACCATATCGTTCACCAAGCCCACCTATATCGAGTTCCCCACCTTCAGGCCAGGCAGCACCGTGGACATCTCCTTTCACTTTAAAACCTACCGCCCCCACGGAGTGTTCCTGGAGAACTCAGATGACTGGCTTCGTAACTTCATACGCATTGAGCTCAACAGTAAATTACCACAGATTACCTAGTGTGAATCACAGGAAATGACTCATATAATATACACTTTTTTCCAAAGTGACTTACAGTCATGCGTGTATACAATTTACATACGGGTGGCCCCAGCGGGAATCAAACCCACAACCTTTGGCATGGTAAGTGCCATGCTCTACCGACTGAGCCACATAGGACCAAGGCAGGAAACATTACAATTTACGAATTACAATTTTTGAAAGGTTTTGTTGCAGTGAGACTTATAATAACTTGATGAATGAACAGGTTTAGAAATGATATTATCAATATTTTCCCGGTATTTATTTCTATAATATATTTCATCCCTCATTCTGTTTTGTCTCTTCTTCATCCTTCTCCCAGCCACCCAGAACCTGATCTTCATATTCATGGTGGGAGACGGCATCCTCAACGTGACGCTACGCTCGCCGGTGCCTCTAAACGACAACGAGTGGCACTTTGTCCAGGCAGAGCTCAACGTGAAGTTGGCCAGGATCAAAGTGGACTACCAGCCATGGGCTGTGAGACGCTTCCCTGGCCAGACCTTTGTCACCATGGAGTTCACCCACCCTCTCCTCGTGGGTATGTCACCTGGCTGCTGGGGCTGGGGAGGGCGGGGTGGGAGTCGACAAGGATTTTGGACTCCTCCCATTGGTTGATGTAGTCCCCTCCTATGAGTTCAAACAGCACTACAGCACGGGAAACAGATGTTTTTCTGTTTGTTCTTATAACGAACACTTATTTATTCTTCTTAATCCAAAATGCTCAACTTTGCAATGTGACGATTAACTGACGGTGTCCCAATGTATCCAGGCGCAGCCAATCGCACGCTGTGGCCATTCCTGGGCTGCCTCCGAGGGTTACGAATGAACGGTGTGACCCTTGACTTGGAAGGCAAAGCGAATGAGGAACAGGGTATACGGCGGAACTGTACGGGCCAGTGTCTGAACGCGACCATACCGTGTCGAAACGCCGCCCAGTGTATCGAGGGCTACGCAGCCTACACCTGTGACTGCGGCAACACTGCCTTCGACGGATTCTACTGCCACAAAGGTGAGCTCTACACAGGTTGGGTTACCTCGGTTTTTCACGGAGCCCCAGAATCACTAAAACTGCCTTAAGCACACTGGGTTACAGTAACAAAAACCTTGATTTATTTTGACAGTGTTGGCGAAAGTAACCACAAAGTTTCATAATAGAAATGGGCATTTAAGCTCAACTTGATCCTGTTTGTAACCCCTTAGACATTGGGGCCTACTTTGAGATAGGCTCGTGGTTACGCTACAACATCAGAAAGAAGCCTACGACCAATGAGGAGTGGTGGGCTAACTGGCTGGACCCCCACTACCACAACTTCAGCCTGGGCTACAACGACACTAGTGATGAGATCGAGTTCAGCTTCAGTACCTTCCAGACGCCGGCTGTACTGCTCTACATCAGCTCTTTCGTCCAGGACTACATGGCTGTCATCCTGAAGAAAGATGGTAGGAACGCTCGGCAGGGAGGAGCGCTTTAACATTATGGGTTATCATGGTTAAGATTCAAGGCAGAGAGTGTTCGAATTGAACCGGCTTTTGAATGAAGATTTTACTGTCACTAATTGAAGTTGGATTACTGTATGTTCCACAGGAGGTTGCTGAGGGGAGGACGGCTCATAATAATGGCTGGAAGGTTGCAAATGGAATGGCATTCCACTGATTCCGCTCCAGCCATCCCTGCGAGCCTGTCCTCCCCAATTCAGGTGCCACCAATCTCCTGTGGTATGTTCTTTAGTCATCCAATTTATTTGAGTGGAAACACAAAGCAAGATAGGACTTGGGCAAAAATATATCACTGTACTTTACAATATTTTTATACTTTTTTCTTTAACTAGGCAAGTCAGTTAAGAACAAATTCTTATTTACAATGACAGCCTACCAAAAGGAAAAAGGCCTCCTCGGGGACAGGGGCTGGGATTTAAAAAAAAGAAATATATAGGACAAAACACACATCACAACACTACATAAAGAGAGACCTAAGACAACAACATAGCAAGGCAGCAACACATGACAACACAGCATGGTAGCAACACAACATGACAACAACATGGCAGCAACACATGACAACACAGCATGGAAGCAACACAACATGACAACAACATGGCAGCAACACATGACAACACAGCATGGTAGCAACACAACATGACAACAACATGGCAGCAACACATGACAACACAGCATGGTAGCAACACAACATGACAACAACATGGTAGCAACACAACATGGTAGCAGCACAAAACATGGTACAAACATGATTGGGCACAGACAACAGCACAAAGGGCAAGAAGGTAGAGACGACAATAGTTCACGCGAAGCAGCCACAAGCCACACTCCCCACAATAGTTCATGGAAATATAATGTTTTAATGCCTTACGTTATGAGCTGTGGAGTGAATTGTTGCACCATCCATCCACAGGAACCTTAGACATGAGGTATAGGTTGGGGTTGATTACCCACAAGTACCAGTTGTCCTTCAGGAACCTGGCAGATGGATACCCCCACTACGTCAACATCACCAGACACAACAGGACCATCAAGACACAGGTGCGCTGATGCTCCACCCCGATGTCTACACCTGTTAACACTACCTACCTCCTTCACCACAGTTTAAAAGTCCATCACAAATCAGGATTGTCTGGTACCACATCTCTTGGGTTGTAAAGTTGTGTGCATTTGTGTATTTTCAGTCTTTGATTTATTTGTTCATGTTGACATGTTTATGGTTGTGTGTGAATACCAATGTGTTTGTGGTGATGTGTGTAACTCCTAGGTGGACTACATGGAGCCGATAGTGGAGAAGATCACCCTAGTGGAGGACGGCAGGTTTGACTCACCCAAGAACATCTTCCTGGGGAGAGTGATGGGTAATTTACATTTCACCCCCGCCAGCTGAAACATTTCTGCTTTCCTCGTGAGAATTGATTTGGTCACACTTTATTTGGATAGTCCGGAGAGTCCATCTGTAGGTGCTCTACAGATGGTCATACTATCAACAAACTATCTGTTGATAAGCAACTGCTTGCTAAGGTTATGGTTACGGTTAGGGTTAGAATAATGGTTAGGGTAAGAGTTAAGGTTAGGGTTAGGTTTAGGGTTAGGATAAGGATTAGGGTTAGAACTAGAGTTAGTAGATAGCTGAAATGTTACTGATAGTCTGTAGAGCATCTACAGATGGACTATCCAAATAAACTGTTACACATGGAAGTAAGGTATCAGTTGTCCCACTGTAAGTTTGCACATTGTAACTCCTCTGTCCCTCTCTAACCCCCTCAGAGGTGGGTGACATTGACTATGAGATCCAGAGGCATAACAGTCCTGGTCTGGTGGGCTGTATATCTGGGGTGAGGTACAACATCTACGCCCCTCTTAAGACCCTCTTCCGGCCAAATGAGACGGAACCGCCGGTCACCGTGCAGGGCTTCGTCTCCGAGTCTAACTGTGGGGCCTTCCCTCCTGTCCATGGATATGTCCCCTGGGAGGCGGACCACTGGTTCACTTCTATAGGTGAGACGACATACCCCAGACGCCGTCAGTAGATCTACTTTACATGGGACTACATATCCCATCAGCAATTATGACCTAGTGATGATAATATAAGTTCCCCATAATAACATAATTTATGTATTTTTTCATTTCAGAATACATCTATATCCACGATGACCTAGGCCTGTTTTGGTTGACAGGTAAGTCTTTACTGCTTACGATTCACAATAATGTGAATCATTTCTCATGAAATTATACTTTGATGATTTCTGTGAAATCTATTAATGTAAGTGTTCATCTATCGTCTGCCATCTGTGAGTCCTGACCTTAGTTTACCTCAAGATTCAGATTAAGACTCCTCTCACTCTCTCCCTCTCCCTCTCTCTCTTCCTCTTGCTACCTCTGTCTCTCTCTCTCCCGCTCTCTCTCTTCCTCTTGCTACCTCTCTCTCTCTCTCTTCCTCTTGCTACCTCTCTCTCTCTCTCTCTCCCGCTCTCTCTCTTCCTCTTGCTACCTCTCTCTCTCTCTCTCGCTCTCTCTCTTCCTCTTGCTACCTCTCTCTCTCTCTCTCTCCCGCTCTCTCTCTTCCTACCTCTCTCTCTCCCCTACTGACACAGATCGGCAGTAGTTGAAATTCTCATTTTCATTTTCCTAAAATCCCCTAATCCTAAAATCTGAGACCATCAGATTCCAGAATAGGCTTTACGTCCTCACGATAAAAGCAAAAAAATGGGACATGTACCAGAACGAATGCTGGAATGTAAGAAGGATATTTTCTTGTATCTGTTGAATATGAGAGGCGAAGGAAGCCCAGGATTAGACAGCAGCTCAGAGAGTCTGTAGTCTGCACTCTATCCCTGTCTGAGATCCTCACCCGGATCAACTATATTTAGAGCTGCCCCTCCCTCCACTATTCATCACAGATATATGCTTCAGCTTACTGTCCTGGATACATCTGTACAGGGGTGTTATGGTAACGCAGAACATGTGAGTTTGATTTCTGATGTCTGGGCTGGTCCTGCTGTCCCCTAGCCGACCTCCTCCAGTTATTGGACATCATTTGAGATGGATGGCTCCCTCATAACAATATGTGGCTGTATAAGAAATGATACCGCTTGTCTCTAAAGGGAAGTTAAGTTAGTTTGGCAGAGAACCAACTGAGTCATAATGATATTGATTGAAAGGGATATTTGTACCATCCATCGAGATACAGGTATATCTTTTCACAGTGGCAATTCCAACGTGAGTCATAGAACCCTACTGTGACGAACAATGGATTTTCAGCTGTTTGCTACACACCGTTTTTTAACCACACCTTGACTGTGTGTGTTTCTCCCTCTAGTTGTTGTCATCGCGGCCGTGATATTGCTGTTCATAGGTCTGTACAGCATCTACATCTATCTGTACCGGTACAAGGGCAGCTACGACACCAACGAGCCCAAGAACTTCCTGGAGTCCCCTGGAGGCAGCAGCTCCAGGCCCCTGACAGGGACCCTGGAGAAGAAGCGATTCCCAGAGATAGAGGAAGACTTTCGGAGTGACTAGCCTCAGGCTGGGGAACGGTGGGAGGGAGGAGGGGGTGGGAGGGATTGAAGTGGGGCGGTTTTGGGGCTTACAACAACCACAATACCTGTTTATGTTTTAGAATTCCTGATTCCTTGATTTACTTTTCGGTTTTGTTTTCCTTTCTCCAGGTATGTGTTATCTTAAGCCTGGTGCTCGACCTAGTGTTGTTTGTCTAATGGGTTCATAGTTTGCAGGCTTCGGAGATCAAATCAAGCCCGTATTGAGTGAGCGACGACCGACCAAGCTCACACTGTATTGAAGGGTTGACCAACTGAAGTGCCTCGACAGAGCAAAACGAGATCAGAAATAACCCCATCAGTTCATTCAGGATTTGAGACTTAAACTGAGGGAATTAGATTTCACATGCAGTGACACGTATTCAGCAGCCTCTTCTGGTTTGTAGGTCTGTTATTGAGATCACGTGATAGATCAATGCCATCTACTGTGTAACTCTTTCCGACCATCCACTCTTGCAGCCATTTTGATAAAGACATCCAAACTATCCCACTCGCCCCATCCTTTGACTAGTGAGCCAGGATCCACCACAGAGAGATGCTGCAACTGTGCAGCAACAACAACCGCAGCATCAACAACAACAACAACAAGCACAGTCTGGCATCTGCAAACAGTCTTTCCTGCTTAACACCAATTGAAGAAGCTATAAAAAGCATGGAGCTCTAAGCTTTGACATGACATATCTAAAGAATAATGGAAGGCATATAAACATATATTTGTTGTATTGCAGCCTATGAAATTGCATACCTATACAAAAGAGGAACATCTATTAATGGTTAGTTTCATTAGATAGCAGCTTGGCCAATTACAGTATGCTCTGCGATTCCTAGCCGATTCCCAACCAATCAATTAAGCAGTCATGTACGATCAACAAAACATACGGAATACATGTGACGTTTGGCTTGGAATATAAGCCGATCGCCATATTCTTGTTCAGAAACCTCAGAGTAACGTATGAAATGGGTGGGTAGCGCCAAGAAGCCATGGTAGTTTGAAGTTTCCCAAAGGTGGTGCTAGCATGCTATTGTGAGACTGACTGTTGGTGCACCGCAGAAAACGGAATGGAGATGTTGAACCTAACCAGGGACAGGACTCCTTATTGCTATTAATCCTCATTCCAAGCTTCGTTTTCTGTTTGACTTCCAGTAGCGAGTGAACATGCGGCCGAAATCTGGGTGCTATTTCAGATTCAGAGGCCCCGGCGTGGAGGGGCCCCATACCAACAGCAGCCCTGTCGACCAGCCTGGTCAGGAATCATTACAAATGTCTTTCTGGAAAAGAGCTGCTCCGCATGAACATCCGGACATGCAAACACACTCACACACACACTGGCATATTGTATAGAGGACCACAACAATGTCAATGCCAGTCTTGTACTCCTTCTCACCACACTAGTTTATTTTTGCATCTGACTGCTCTGTAGGACAGTACTGTGCTGTGCCACCCCCTGCCGCTGTTGCTTCTTACCCACTGGGCACTGGTTGAATCAACGTTGTATCCACATTATCTCAATGAAATTACGTTGAACCAACGTGGAATAGACGTTGAATTGACGTCTGTGCCCAGTGGGTTGGTGCTTCTTATGGTGCTTCTCTTTCTTTAGGTCCAATGATATTTCCCTGTCTGGAAAGTCACGATTTCAGGTTAGACGGTGGGTGAGGTTACGGTCAGGGAAGATTTTCCCAGTAGGTGAAACGTCATTGGACCCATGTAATGTGTGGCGTGGTAACCAAAGCTTATGTCTCTGACATCATCACCCAGCGCCCTTTGAAGCTAAAGCAGTAATATATCATCGAGAAAAGAGAGAAAACATAAGAGCATTTTGAAAATCATAAGCTATGCACATATAGAGCATGATCGCACCTTGCAATGAAATGCAATAAAATCAGCCGCTTCCAGCGCAGATCACCTAAAGATATTTTTTCTGTCTGTTCCGTTCGCAGCAACTTGCAGCAGTTAGGATCCTAGACATAATATGTATACGTGAATATATGAATAAGGTGTTTATCGACTTTTTCATTCCTATGGTTTGTATGAAAGAGTTGAAAATGAGGCTGAGAGGTTTGAATGTAAATCCTAATCATGACCCTGTAATATGGACAGGCTCTGCAGCAAGACGTGCTCTGCTCCTCTCTGTGTGTGCTCTGTATGGTATGAACACTCCTTACACAGAAAACCATTCAGCATAGCTTTCTCACGTGTTCAGGATGTGGACAATACAGTACCCTCCCGATGTTTCAGTAGAAAACATCACAGAACATATTTCAACATCTTTGGTTTAGCCTGTTAAAGAGGACAACCCGTTAAAACTAGATGGTAAAAAGCATTACAATTACAATCAATTATAAGATAGAATTGGCAATGGACCATTTTAAATAGTATTAATGTTAGCATTGGGCAATTAGAGTAGTAACATGTTCCACCTCTGGAGAAATGGGAATGTGTTTTTGTACAGAGATGAACATTGACCTCTTACAGAGCTCATAGTAGACCAGTCAACAACCTGGGTCAAATGTGCTTTGAAGCCTTTTAGGGAAATAGTCGACTTATTGATATATTATGTACATGTCTACGCTGCGATGCATTTATTTGAAATGGACTACAGTACATGTGCATCCTGCCTAGCATCGCTGCGATGCCACACCTTAGCTAGTCCATCCATGCGTGGTCCCTGGAGTGTGTGTGCTTGAATGTACAGTAGACGTGTTGGTTTGTGTGTTCACAGTTCTGTTTGTCACCTAACCCTTCCTACTGATGATGAGGACAGTCTCTGCACTGATGATGTGAATGAGCCAACTCACTTGTTGTCGTCCACCAATAGCAGAACAGTGAGCAGATAGTGATTGGGTGCTGTCCAGACAGGCTCCTCCCTACTCGGATGTTGCTCTACAGTTTTTGGTAATCAGGACCTACACTGAAAAGAACAGGCAGGCCAGAACATTGTTTATGCTCCCAATTCACCGCTTTATTGACAACGTTTCGAACCGGATATTCATCAGGTCAAAATATCAGCATTTTTTAGGATGTGTGTATGACCACAAACTTGACTACACTGTGACACCCTCAGCTCTTAGATCTGTGCTGATTGGCAGTCTATAGCAAGTTCCCTACCGTACACTCTTAGAAAAAAAGGTTCTTCAACTGTCCCCATATGAGAACCATTTTGGGTTCCAGGTAGAACCCTTTCCTGTAACCAAAAAGGGTTCTTCAAAGGGTTCTCCTATGGGGACAGCCAAATAAGCATTTATGGTTCTATATAGCACCTTTTTTTCTTCTAAGAGTGGAATATCAACTTAGCCGCGGATCAACTTGGCCATCCCTATAGGGTGACCGCCAGGGTGAGCAGCTAAGGTTCTCTGTGTAAAGGAGACTCAAATGTAATAAGGGGTTGAGGGAGTGAGCACAAGGGTGAAGGAGACGAGGATTCTGTCCATCCTACAAGCAGGGTGTCATCATATGACAGACTAGTATTGTTCCCTACAGTGGAGGAGTGGCCTACAGACAGAGCTAGGGCCAGGCTAGAGGGAGGAGCAGGCAGGGGAGTCTAAGAGGGTCAGACCCCTCTGCGGGTCGCTACCCTATAGAATCTTGCAAGAGGAGGCACCAGACAGTTAGGGACTGTATGACCTAATGTAGCAGGTGTAAAGTAAATGCCTGAGCGGGGTCCCCACATCTGGTTTTCTGGGGGATAAGAAGCTAGGTTGAAGATGCTGTATCCCTGAGAACCGGATGTTTCAGGTTTCTTAAAACCCTGCTGAAGGTGGTGACCGACTGCAGGACTGTGTTTGTGACCACACTGAAATCGTGGAGTTTTTTTTTTCTCCCTTTCTGTTACGTTGGTTTTGTTTTGTAATAATTTCACTGTAAATGACCATTACTATGTTAATCAAAGCAAAACCAAACTGACACTTCAATAAAGAATTCTGAAGGAAATTCAAATGGTGTATTTTCCCTTTACCTGTTAACAAAGGCACAATGTGTCTGTCTGGTGTACAGTCATAATAAATCCATGTTGGTATAGAGACAAATTGGAACACCTCAGATGAAACCAGTGGGTAAATTAACGACAAGATGCATATTGTAATAATGTATAAAGTTAAAAGTTTTATTTTCATAGGCATAAGTTGTACATAACGATAAATTCCATATAGTTTCAGTCACCTCCGTGCAGAAAGATCTCATCGTGGGTGTAAATGTTTTGGACTTAAGGATAAAATCCTGGGTGAATATCACACCTGGATATCAGTTACACAATTCACTTTTATATAGTGTGACAACGTGATCAGATGGATGGTTATATGTACACAACACCCAGGTGGGGCACTTGAAAATTTAAATTGTCAAAAAAACATTATTTTTCCTATTTTATTTTCCCGTGGCGAGTATAACCGTAAAATGGTTACCTGTAACACAGTCCTGTCCATTATATACAGTACAAACATCATAATGACAACCCTTCTCTTTCAGTTTAGATTCATTTGGCACTCGCAGCTAGTTCAGGGAAGACTATAGTGTTCATGGTTCTTATATATACGAATATAGTCTTTTTGGAGTTAGAAGAGCTGACGCTCATGTAAACTGAATGGCAAATTCTTCATAAAGTATACATATCACTGAGTACCAATGCCACAGGTGACTAGTTGTCAAACTAAAGGAGGAATGAGATCTCCCGTCAACCACCACTTCAGAGTTCACATTCAGTTAGTCGGTTTCTCGTGCGGTACGGCATATTTTTTTTTGAAGAACATTGATATAAATGCACAGTAAGTTATTTCACTATGTATGAAGGTGTGGTGTTGATGCTATAGCCACAGAGACAGGTCAGATACAGAGCTTTACCATTATTGTGAGCTTAGCATTGCCTCCAAAAAGCTACCAAGAAGAGGCTTTTTCTGAGTAACAGGAAAGTTAGCATGACAGAATACTGAGTTCCTCCATAGAGCTGCATTTGAAAATAAAAGCTAGTTATCTTGCTAATGTGCTTACAGTTCATTTTAAACCAAAAGACAACACATGCGCTGTCTTGCACTGTTAATAGATACGCTGTAGGCTAAAAGCTAGCGTTGCTCATTGAGAGGACAAGCAACAGTTAATAGATGTGAGTACAGTAACAAAAATACAGAGAGAACAACACACAGCATGTTTTCATGTTGAAAATGACAACAATGCTGTGAGGCTGATGGTACAGTATAAGCGATACATTGAATATATACTGTAGATAGTAGATTTAGTTGCCATTCTAATTGCTTGTTTCGTTCCAGGAGCTTCACGTACACAGTTTCGCTAGGTGAGTGGTAAAGCAGTGGGGAAGTGCGTCATACAGAGAGGAAGTGATTTCACTGATGTGGTAGCAGGAAGAAATTGTCAAAAAGGGAGAAGAAAACCATTCAGCACTGTTGTCAATGGGGGACTAGTCAGTAACATAGATCATGGACTTTAATTCTTCTCCATTACGGTGAATGTTTCACAGAGGCCAATAGAGCTTCCGTTTGTTGTGGCACTGTGGGGAGGAGCAAAAGCATTACCAGGTGGCGGAGGGGGGGGGGGGGGGTGGGGTTGTCAGTCAGCAAGGGGTCAGTGCGGGTGGTTGAAATGTGGCAGGTTAATGCTAGGCCATGTCGACTTCTCTCTCTATGCCCACATACTTCAGGGCATCATCCTGGCTGTACCTGTAAGGGGCAGGAGAGAGAGTCAGGACAGTGTGAAGCATCAGTGTAAAAGAAATGCAAGTCATCCCACAAATATCAGAGACAACCAAAGAAGGACTGCGATACCGTGTTGTATCGAAGGCTCCAGTGTTCCCATGGCCACAAGGCTCTACCTATAGTCGAAGAAGAGCTCCTCCCCCTGTAGGATAGCCCGTTTGGCAAAGATCCCGATGCGGTGGTCTCCGTTCACCATGACCACTGCAACAACAGCCATCACATCATTGATTTGTACACGTCACCAAACCAAATCATTCCACAAAACAGGCTTTGTATTTTTCTATGTGATCCTACCCTTAGCGTAGCAGTTTGGGTTCACAGAGTGATTCGCAAATCGGATTTTATTCCCCTTCCTTGTGGCGTCCACGACAAAGTCTGTTGAGACATTACAGGGACAGTGTCAGCTCAGCGATCACAGAACACAGCGACTGTGATGTCCTTTAAAGGGCTAACTGTGCATCATCAGAGTGTTGAGGAGTCATTATTACCATTGTTCAGGTTGAAGAGGAAACTGGACATGTATTTGTCGTAGATCCTCCCCCGTCGGTCCGCCTCATCCTGCGAGATTAGCTGCAGACACAGACAGTTTCAGAGTGTGATGGTCAGACTAAATGTTTTATACATTAATACAAAGACATTCATACAAACGCATACTGATACAGTATGAACCCCACATCCAACTATACCCCATTACAGGATAAAGAAAGCTACGTTCAACAGCTTTATGTAGCCTCACCTCTCCACAGTACTCTGAGATGAACTCATTCTTCTGAACTGACTCTTTGATGAAGGTGCCCCACCCTGCCACGTTTGAGGGGGCCAGCAGGAGGTGCTGGGAGAGGTCAGAGGTTAGAGGTTAAAGTTGGCTGACATTTAGGCAAAAATGACAAGGCAACACCAGAATAATACAACTGTGCCTTTTATTCCTCAGCAAGTCATAAGTATGTTAATATGGGTTCTGACTCTGACCTGAATTCAGATACAGCACATCATCAGCTATCAAGCTAGCTGTAAAACCAGCTTCTATTTTCTATTCCTTTTGACTGGAACATGACCCACTGGCCTACCTTCTTGAGCCCCCTTTGGATGCTGCAGTTCTTGCAGGAGACTACCTTGCTGTCCCAGTGGTCTGCGGCTCCACAGGTCATACACAGATCTGGGTCACATTCCCTCACCGCCAGGTAGCAGGGACACTGCTTGGTGTTGCACTGGGTCTTACAGCGGCAGCCCGGGAAACGGTTCTGGCCTGGAGAACAACGTAACACCCCAGGGTAGTGTTCAGAGTCAGACAGGGGAGCGTTCAGCGGAGAGGTTGATAGTCGCTTTTAGAAACGGCATAGAAACATACTGCGGTAACAGAGAGGCCGTATGAGTTATATGCCTCAGTGGACTAAAAAACTATTTTGTAACAGAATTCTCTGTGGCGAATAGCAACTGCATTTTCATTAATGAACGCTGCCTCAATGGTAAAAAAGCTGCTGCTCTGTAATGTAACTCATCAATCACTGACCTCTGCTGGCAGCTATGCTGAAATACAGCTGTGCTGAGACTAATGGAAAGCCTTCCGGGCAGAGGAAGAAGGAAAACGAGCAGCAGACAACTTAAAATGTCCCTCTCCTCTCCAACAGGTTTAGCTGGAGGACAATACTCCATAACCAAAGCAGTAACATTAGTCTTGTCTCTCCTCCTTCCTAAGTCTTCTTCCCTACAGTTTGTGTGGCTGTGTGTGCGCGCATCACCGAGCAGTGTTCAGTCGTAGCGGTCTGTCTCGTATAAATGTAGGGATGGATGTTGTAGCTCAGGCACTGTGCCTGTCACATCTCTTTGATTCCTCTCCAGGGCTGTGGAGCTCACACATAAAACCCTCCCTACGCTGCTTCCTGTCAGAACCAGGGAGGGGGAAGGGAGAACTGTATTTCTATTAGAACACAAAATGAGCCAAAGCTGTGAATTCAGAGCCAAGCTCTCTCCCTCTCTCTCTCTCTTTCAACATTCCTTCCTTCCTCCCTGTGGCCATTTGTGGAAGTGCGTGGGCCCAGCGGTTCAGGCTCATTTCTCCTGGGATGAATGTGTCAGAGCATTGTGAACACGGCCCCATGCTGAACAGATGCCCATGCAGCTAACCAAACCCTGGCCTGCCAGAGGACAGCTTATCCTGCGAACACACAGCGAGGAGTAGGATCATCTTACACACTGTTCCACTGTCTATTATGGCCTGTCAAAAGGGCCTTTTTATCCACCGAGTAAAAGAGAGCTAGGCTTCAGCAGAATTGTCCTGTGAACACATTCCTATTCCCATTACAGAGTTGAGCTGTGAAACCTTTCGCTGTCAGTGCAGGTAATTGTAGTACACATTTACCACAGCCAGTTTAGTGGAAGGAATGTTCAGTACGTGTTGAAATGTGTCTGTTTTTACACTTATATGCCTTGGACTTCTGCAAAGGGTCTGTATGAGTTGGGAAGTGGTGTGTGTGTGTGTGTGTGTTAGGACGAGGTGGTAGCAGTGGATGTGTGTTTGAGTAAGGTGACACTCACACTCGTGCTCACACTGGCAGAACTTCTCACAGAAATTCTGGGTCATCACACAGGGACAGGAGCTGTCACATGGCTGGTCCGGGTGGTCACATGGCTGGTAGTTGTACACCTGATTGGATGAGTTATCTAGAGAGGACAAAGGCTTTAATTATACAATGAGCAGATGCATCATTCTGAATTAGTGTATAAGAAAGGCATTTGACAATGTTAATTTGACTATTTCAATACTTCAGTCAAGTGAAGAACTCGCCTTTCTTGAGCTGTATCTTTGCCCATAACCTACAGAAAGAAATGAAAAACACTTTCAATAATCATGTCTATTTCTGTACAAAGGTATTTGAAAAAGAGCAGTTACTTTCATTTTCTGTACGGTTTAATCTTTTTCTCCCACTGATCTGTGTATCAGGGTCCATTCTCACTACATTCCTATGAGGTCATGCTGCAACAGGGACTGGGAGGGAGTGAGTGTAAAAGTCGGCGGCCATCTTGCCTGTGCTTCCTCTTCTTCTTCTGAGGGGCGCTGCCACCCTCCTCCAACGGAACACGATGGATCAGGACCTCTTTCACAGCAAACTCATACACCTGAAGAAGAGAGGGAACACACACATTAAACACACACATGCAGGCATATTTGTCCACGCATACACTACACGCATACACACAGATATGAGGCAACTATACACAACTATGCAGAATGTTGTGTGGTTCTGGAATTGGTCCCATTGTGTAGTTGAGTGTCTCTCAAATTAAGCTGGGAAGCGCATCGCTGCATGTGATTACTCCATAAAACACACGGCCCTCTCCTCCCCTATCAGAACCCACCACCATCTCAGCGTAATACACACACACACACACACACCTCCCCGCCATCCCACTCCCCACACACACCCGCAAAGCCCCAAACCACTTCTGCCTGCCAAAAAAACAGATTTGGCTTCCTCCCTAAAACAGACAGACACACATTACGCAGAGGGAGGGACTGGGAGGCTCGTAGCAGCGGTGTTTCCATCCAGCCAAACCACAGGCTCTCTGAGGGATAACAAGGCCATGCTATAGAGTCACACTGGCATTGTGTTGGGGGACGGGATGCTGCTGCAGGGGGCAAAGCTACTTTGCAATGTCTGTGGCGGATCTCTGTCGTCGCACTTCGCCCTCTTTGTTTCTCGGTCTTTGTCTCTCCGTTTTGTTTTGGAGGATTGGAACGTGTCTCTCAATAGCTTTGTAAATCTGATCAGAAGGCCTAATATGCTCCCCATACAATACTCCCATAACTCCCCCATATTAGAGACACATAACATCCCCACAATACCTCAGCTCAGAAGGGATCCGTTTGCTATAAGCCGTCTAAGCCCGGAGACCGTGACAGAGTCTCGGAGAATAACAAAGATGTCATGTACATGTCGTAAAAGTCCTAATTTATGTTGTTTACATTCCATTTGTAATCATCCCAATTTCCCACACAGTATTATGTGTTACGACACTTGTATCAATGCCAACACACTACAACACAGTCACCGCGCCACTTCGTTGTCTTGTCGGTCTGTACTAGTCTGTAATGTGTTGTGGTCATTTGTGTGTTGTCCAGGAGACTTGCTTTAATTGCCGTATCAATAGAGTATATGAACATCTGGTGGGTGTAGGATCTTGGTGGTTCACCTGTTTGCAGGTCTTGGTGCTGATGAGGCGAGCGATGGAGCAGAAGTTGTTGTAGTAGGTTCCGTGCAGCACTCTGAACAGAGACTCCTCAGCCCCACTCCACTGGACAGGAGGTTCCACCTGCTCCCCGTGCTCCTCCCCCGGGCACAGCTTGGTGGGGGTCTGACAGCGAGAGTTGCTCTCTGACCGTACCCAAAAACACACACATGCGCACGCACACAGACACACACACAGAGGGGGGGGGGGGGGGGGGGGGGGGGGCATTTGAGACTCATGCACATACATCCACTGCCAAAGGCAGAGAGCAACATGTTGCTTGGCAACAGGTTCAAGGCTGTGTTACTGTGACCACATGCTATGGCTGGGGAATGCTTATTAGTCCGCTCATCAATCTGTTTTTACACATGATTTGAGCTAGAGGGAACGGCCGCTGGGCCACCAGCTTAAGTCAGTAGTCTATCTTCAAAATGAAGAGCTGCAGTGACATCACAGTACAGATATTAGTTACTTTTAAACGGAATGCAAGAGAGAGAGACAGTAGAGAGAGTGAATGAGTGAATGATTAAGACAGAGAAAACGAGAGCCTGAGGAGATTGCTCTTTCTCCCTCCCACTGTTCTCCACATGAGTCTGTCAACAGAAAGAGGAAACCAGGGGGAGAGGCTGAGTGAAGAATCTATTGGTTTTGGAGCTGAAACCCATGGTTGGATTCTTGTGTTTGGAGAGCGAGTGAGAGTGAATGGTTTAAAAATATATATATATATTCTTCAGCCAATGTTCTCCTTTCTGATGTACTGCATTCAGCACACATGAACCATTCTGGCAGATGAGCGTTATGGGGAACTTAGTCGATCCATTCTGTCATTAATACACTGAGGTATGACAGATATACTGTAGTACCGTAGCAGCTGAGGCATTAGTGTTCTCCTACCTGAGAAGACAGGAAGCTGGTAGTCTCCTATTCATGGGTGGCATCTTTCGTCACAATATTGTTTTGAACGTTCGTTTTGGACTGATGCCCAACTGAGCATCCTACTCGATGTATTGTCAATGAGCGCTGATGACAATGTAATCAATAGTGCCCCAAGCTAGCACAGTGGATCTGGGCCGATTCCGGCTGAGAGTCCGCCTTCGGCAGTATTGCTTATGGCTAGGATGCGGGGATTGAGCTGGTGCCGATTCCGGTGTGAGTTACCTGGCCCAAATGTATTACTTGGGGCCTCGGACCAATTGTGGCTACTCTCTAGCAGATGATTACACGCGCTGCTTTATATAATTAACATTTCATTATTTATTTTTCCATATTTTCTCATTGTTTCTGTGATCAAAAAATACAATTAACATTCTTTAGGAGTCCCGTGTAGTATTTTAGTATTGTGATACTTTGTGGAAGGCGATTGATAAGCATTATAAACTTTGTGGATGGAGCTTCCCGAGTGGCGCAGCGGTCTAAGACACTGCATCGTAGTGAAAACTGCGTTGCTACAGGCCGCGACCGGAAGACCCATGAGGCGACGCACAATTGGTCCAGCATCATCCGAGATAGGGGAGGGTTTGTTTGGCCGGGATGTTCTTGTCCCATCACGCTGTAGCGACTCCCGTGGCGGGCCAGGCGCATGCACGCTGACACGGTCACCAGGTGTATGGTGTTTCCTCTGACACAAAATGTTTTTTTTTGTGGATGGGTATAATTTGTATGTATAAAATGTATAATAGTAATATTTCAAATTACTAATTTTGAAAACATTTATTTACATTTGCGTCGGGCTGCTTCTGGGGGGATTCTGGTAAGATGCCGACAAAGTCGTCTGAATTCTGGTAGATGGAAACAGCCCGATTCTGGGTAGTCATTCATTTTGATTCCGGGCCGAGTCCGACACCCGATTCCGTGCCAATTCAATCAGTTCCGGACGCCTGGAAGAGGACTGCTTCTGGGCAGATTCCTCATTGCTAGCTAGAGAATTACAGTGGCTTAGAAACACAATGCAACTAAAAAAGGCGGCAAATAAATAAAGACCTTTTGTCATAATTTTGATGTCGCCAGATTAACTTTAGATGCATGACGCGACCGAGTGACGCAGGTGCAACCTATGAATAGTACTTTAAAAGCTAGTCTTCCCCATAGTTGTCTCTTAAAGTACTTACGGACCAGACAGACTAACATGAAAATCGGCCGTGCGCAGTGGGTTGCCGTCCTATCGCCTCTGACCACAAAACGTCGGTCGTCATTTTATGTTAATTTCCCAACGATTCTACATGTTGAATTACCACCGTTTGTCGACACCCAGCAGGTGCTCTACTGATCTGTCTTGTCCCTTATAATGCTAGTGTTTCCCCAAGCTACCTGAGGAGCTGGTGGTCTCATGGTCACTATCCACCTCCTTGGCCTCCTCAGTGGTGCCTGACGGGCCAGGGCAGCTGGAGCTGGGAGGGCGCGGCTGTCGCCGCCGCCGCCGGGGCCTCTGGGAGCGCAGCATCTCCTGATCTGCAAACTCTTTGGCCCCTTTCTTTAGAGGAGGAAGAGAGGGATGGAAATGAAGAGGTAGAAGAGTGTTAAAGGAGGGATGAATGGATCAGAGCGTCATCATTGGCTTGTCTGTCTGTTGTCGGGCAGAGTTAAACACAGAGGACACGTAGAGGATCTGAGCACACCTGTAGCAGAAAGCAGTCCGGACCACAGGGCTCTGTCTCCATGCGAATCTCCTTGCTCTTCCTCTTGTAAACATTAGGCGTAGCGTGAAAAGCTGGAAAGACACATACTATTAGTATACTGATAGTAACAATATACTGTATGTTAGTAGAACAGTAATACTAGGGACATAACACATTTCGCCTGCTGCACAGACCCTATGGACACTCTAGTCTAGAGCACCTGGTTAAATTGTGCTTAGGAGTATATCAATTCTCTCCATGGTTAAAGTAGGAAGAAATATATGTCATTGTTGTAAAAATGTGTGAGTCTGCTACATTTACTATTATCATATATTAAAATATTGAATTACTTTGACATATTTAATTAGGTTACATTACGCTAATTTCCCAATGGTGGACAGAATGTGTTACTACATTACACATACTAACGTTTTTACCACACAAGAATTGCAGGAAATACACATCCTTTTTACCTCAGATGGGTGATGTTAGTATTACAGTTGATAGTCATCATAATCTCATAAAATCAATTAATTAAAACAGATCAATACCCATACTTGTTCTAAATAGTAGGCATTTTGGGAATGCAAAAAAATAATGTTTGATAGTATTTTAAATGTTGAAAATGTTGTATGCTTTAAATGCCAGGATGTCATACTAACTTGGGGGTTTTCATCTAGTAGAATTCGCGACACACTATTGAGGAAGAGAATCATTTTGAGACTGACGTGTGTTTGACAACAGCTGATAATCAGATATTTTGGACACGGCCACGGTTTTTGTCATACACGCCAGTCCTTTGTGGGACTTAGAACTCAGCTGTCATTTTCAGACCACGTTGGCTAGAAAAAAAATTGGGCGCTCTGGCATTACATGTATTAATGGATTTGAGGGTTAAGCTATCATTCAAATGAAAGCCAACCCCTATTGCTATTAGAAACCGATGATGAGGTAGTGATTTGTTGAAATTATCCAGTCCAAAAAATAAATCCTTTTCCGTATTGGCCATCTACCAAAATCATTTTCTCACAGAGAAATAGTTTGATAAATGGCTACGACAGGTTATCATCATTCGACATATATATGTTGTATAGCCAAGTTCATTGAGGTTTGTCTGGTAGAAGAGTGCTAATGGTACATATCGCCACGGTTAATGTCCCAGTTAATTGATTTCAATACAATATCAATGTGAGTGATTAATATGCGTGCGCTATTGATTACAGTAGAACAAGCTCATCAATTCCATTCTTGAGTGACCGCTCGGTAAATATTAGTACGTGTGCAGTTTGTAAGGTGCTAATTTAGGGAAAGGGAAAAGGGGATACCTAGTCAGTTGTCCAACTGAATGTTTTCAACTGAAATGTGTCTTCCGCATTTAACCCAACCCCTCTGAATCACAGAGGGGGGCTGCCTTAATCTACATCCTTCAGTGCCCGGGAAACAGTGTGTTAACTGCCTTGCTCAGGGGCAGAACGTCAGATTTTTACCTCGTCAGCTTGGAGATTCGATCCAGCAACCTTTCGGTTACTGGCCCAACGCACTAACCATTTAGCAAAATACAAGTATTCTGAACATGTGTGACACGTGTGTGTAGGGTGTAACTTTTATGTATTGGTCTTCAAAATATCACAAGTATTTCAGCATATTGATTATGAATTTGGACATTTAAAACCGGTGTTTTCACACGGCCATAAATCAAAAAGCCGTGACAACAGGAAGCAGCAACAGTGTCATTTTCAATGTTTTTTTAGGGAATACAAACGGTACTTTTTATAATTATTTTAAAACTGAATTATACTTTATCAGGTAAAAACGACTGAATGAGCCCAAAAACGGGCTACGATTCATTGATGTTGATGAAATCGTGAAAATATGTAATAATGCATTTATTATAACACTAGAGATGTGTTGATTCCAGAGAGAAAAAAGAAAAACAGAAATCCAGAGGAAAAGCCACATGTTGACAGATGTCAACAGGTTAAAAACACAGGGAGAGTTAGAGAGAGAGAGAGAGTTAGAGAGAGATACAGAAAGTTAGAGAAAAGAGTAAACCCATAGGACACATTACGGTGGAGGAAGCAGTCGTATTTGAAGCAGCGCCTGCAGAACAACGTATGGAAGGAGTGTAAGGACTGCTCCCGCTGGACAGACTTGGCGAACGGCCCGTCTATGTTAGGGGTGCAGAGGGGGGGCAGCTTTACCGGGCTGGGGGGCTCCAGGAGGTCCTTGTACCTAGAGAGGTGTCATTTGGGGAAGAAGGGGATAAAACAAAACATAGCCTTACCATGCATAATATAACTTTGTATTAGGATTGTATTTTGTATGAGCATGGTATATGGCATGATATACAGTAGAAGTGGGAAACTAGAGTAAGTAGCCGTATTCTGACTCAAGTAGGTCTATGCCAGGGGTAGGCAACTAGATTCAGCAGCTGGACGATTTTTGTCGGAGCGGATGGTTGGGGGGCCGGAACATAATTATAATAATTTGTACATTGCAAATAGACCACAACTAAGCCCAGAAATAAATTGCATTTGGAAATAACAATAATTTCATACCTTGATTACATTGAGACATGATCAAGTACATTTTTTTGTGTGGAAATACTTGGGAACAGATTTCCTAAATTAAACAAATATTTTGCTGAATTCCTGGTGATTTTACAGTCCTTTTCTTTTTTACGAAAAACAAAACATCATTATTCTTTGTTTTACTAAAAACTTTGGGGGGCCCTGTTGCCGACCCCTGACCTATACTCATTTGCAGGTGGATTTGGATGTGAGTGTTTAGTTTGCGGTATTTTCTAAGAAAAAGGCCTTTCAGACAGGGATGCAACAACTTTTCTTTTGAGTGTGAGGAGAGAGGGCAGAGAGCATTATTAGCATCTCCCTGAGAGCTCCCATCTCCATGGTGAACACTAAGCAACGCTCGGCTAAGCACAGCACAGTTGTTGGGCACTTTTCTTACTTTTCCTTCAGCTCCTCCGTCGTACCCTTGTAGGGGAACATCGAGGCGATGGCCGTGAATATCTTATCATGCGGGATCTTCTTTTTGGCAGCCAAGTCCCTCACTAAGGAAGGTAGTGAGAAGAAAAGCAAAGAGCAGATAATTAGCAACTCAACCAAAACAACGACGCCGTAAAAGAGGCAGACGAAGCGGTCTTCTGGTCAGGCTCCGGAGACGGGCACATCGCACACCGCTCCCGAGCATACTTCTCGCCAATGTCCAATGTAACGTTCAATGCTTCACGGAAACATGGCTCACTCGAGACACGCTATCGGAGTCGGTACAGCCAGCTGGTTTCTTCACGCATCGCGCCGATAGAAACAAGCATCTTTCTGGTAAGAAGGGCGGGGGGGGTATGCCTTATGATTAACGAGACGTGGTGTGATCATAACAACATACAGGAACTCAAGTCCTTCTGTTCACCTGACTTAGAATTCCTCACAATCAAATGTCGACCGCATTATCTACCGAGAGAATTCTCTTCAATTATAATCACAGCCGCATATATTCCCCCCCAAGCAGAAACATCGATGGCCCTGAACGAACTTCATTGGACTCTATGTAAACTGGAAACCACATATCCTGAGGCTGCATTCATTGTAGCTGTGGATTTTAACATGGCCAAACTAAAAACTAGACTCCCTAAATTCTATCAGCATATCGATTGTGCAACCAGGGCTGGTAAAACCCTGGATCATTGTTATTCTAACTTCCGCTTCCGATTGTTATTCTAACTTCTAACTCCCCCACCCTCCCTTCGGAAAAGCTGCCCACGACTCCATTTTGTTGCTTCCAGCCTATAGACAGAAACTAAAACAGGAAGCTCCCGCGCTCAGGTTTGTTCAACGCTGGTCCGACCAATCTGATTCCCCGCTTCAAGATTGCTTCGATCACGTGGACTGGGATATGTTCCGCAATGCGTCAAACAACAACATTGACGAATACGCTGATTCGGTGAGCAAGTTTATTAGCAAGTGCATCGGCGATGCCGTACCCACAGCAACTATTAAAACATTCCCAAACCAGAAACCGTGGATTGATGGCAGCATTCGCACAAAACTGAAAACGCGAACCACTGCTTTTAACCAGGGCAAGGTGACCGGAAACATGACCGAATACAAACAGTGTAGCTATTCCCTCCGCAAGGCAATCAAACAAGCTAAGCGTCAGTATAGAGACAAAGTAGCGTCACAATTCAACGGCTCAGACACAAGAGGTATGTGGCAGGGTCTACAGTCAATCACAGATTACAAAAAGAAAACCAGCCCCGTCGCGGACCAGGATGTCTTGCTCCCAGACAGACTAAACAACTTCTTTGCCTGCTTTGAGGACAATACAGTGCCACTGACACGCCCCTCTACCAAAACCTGCGGACTCTCCTTCACTGCAGCCGACGTGAGTAAAACATTTAAACGTGTTAACCCTCGCAAGGCTGCAGGCCCAGACGGCATCCCCAGCCGCGTCCTCAGAGCATGCGCAGATCAGCTGGCTGGTGTGTTTACGGACATATTCAATCAAACCTTATCCCAGTCTGCTGTTCCCACATGCTTCAAGAGGGCCACCATTGTTCCTGTTCCCAAGAAAGCTAAGGTAACTGAGCTAAACGACAACTGCCCTGTAGCACTCACTTCCGTCATCATGAAGTGCTTTGAGAGACTAGTCAAGGACCATATCACCTCCACCCTACCTGACACCCTAGACCAACTCCAATTTGCTTACCGCCCCAATAGGTCCACAGACGACACCATCGCAACCACACTGCCCACTGCCCTAACCCATCTGGACAAGAGGAATACCTATGTGAGAATGCTGTTCATCGACTACAGCTCAGCATTTAACCTCTACAGAGTACCTAACCCGGATCCGGGAGCACCCCCCACACCCCCCACACTGATTAGCATCGCTAGCATAGCGTCACAATTAAATAGTAGCATCTAAATATCATTAAATCACAAGTCCAAGACACCCAATGAAAGACACAGATCTTGTGAATAAAACCACCATTTCAGATTTTTTAAATGTTTTACAGGGAAGACACAATATGTAAATCTATTAGCTAAACACGTTAGCAAAATGACACCATTTTCTTACTCCAACAGTTTCTTACTCCATCAGGTGCTATCACCAATTCAGCTAAACTAAGATATTGATAGCCACTAACCAACAAAAAAATTCTTAAGATGACAGTCTGATAACATATTTATGGTATAGCATAGTTTTTTTTTTTTAAATGTGCATTTTTCAGGTATAAATCACAGTTCTACATTGCAGCTGCAATCTGATATAGTGCTGATGCAGCTAGAACAATTACAGAGACCAACGTTATATAACTAATTACTTGTCTTAAAACATTTCAGAAAAAATACACAGCGTACAGACATTGAAAGCCCAACATCTGGTGAATCCAAACAATATTTCAGATTTTTTAAATGTTTTATAGCGAAATTAGCATAACTAGCTAATTAGCATAACCAGGCCAGCCAAAACCAGCTGGACGCGCGCGACCAGTTCACATGCACGACAGATATATGAAATAACATCGTAAATTGGGTCTTACTATTGCTGGTCTTTCATCAGAATGTTGATCAAGGTGTCCTTAGTCCTGATGAGTCGTTCAATCCATTCACAATGGCAACTTCCCCTCTTCATTTAGCCTGGGTACTGGTCGACTGGCACGGTCCATGTCCAAAGTTAAAAAACTCAAAGAACGGAACACGGCAAAACTCCCGAAAAAATTCTAATAATCTGATTAAACTATATTGAAAAAACATACATTACGGTGATATGGTCACATGTATCAAACAAACTTCGACACGGAGATAGTTTTCATCCGTAACGTCAGCATAACAAAAGACAATGCCACCTCTGAAAACGCGCATCTCAGAAACCGGAAGTTGTCGGTCACGCTAAAGAAATAGATCTTATTTCACGTCAGTACAAGATAAACAAAAAATTTCTCCTCTGACGTCTTCCAGACACCCAGAGGAAGAAGAAGGAAGTGTCATTCGGGTCATAGGTCGCGTGACCATATATAGGCAGAGCTTTGAAGCGAGCATACACATCTTGCAATCTTTTTCTGGCTCAGGGAAAGTGCTGTGAAATGACCTGTGTTTGACTCAGAGACTCAATTGGAACGGTTTTAGAAACCATAGCTTGTTTTCTATCCAATGCTATATGGTTATATGCATATAGTAACAGCAATAATTGAATAAGAGGCAGTTTAGTCTGTAGAGGCAATTATGCTAATGCGAAACAGCACCCCCTGTATTCTCAAGAAGTTAACACCATAGTACCCTCCAAACTCGTCATTAAGCTTGAGACCCTGGGTCTCGACCCCGCCCTGTGCAACTGGGTACTGGACTTCCTAACAGGCCGCCCCCAGGTGGTGAGGGTAGGTAACAACATCTCCACTCCGCTGATCCTCAACACTGGGGCCCCACAAGGGTGCGTTCTGAGCCCTCTGCTGTACTCCCTGTTCACCCACGACTGTGTGGCCATGCACGCTTCCAACTCAATCATCAAGTTTACAGACGACACTACAGTGGTAGGCTTGATTACCAACAACGACGAGACGGCCTACAGGGAGGTGGTGAGGGCCCTCGGAGTGTGGTGTCAGGAAAATAACCTCACACTCAACGTCAACAAAACAAAGGAGATGATCGTGGACTTCAGGAAACAGCAGAGGGAGCACCCCCCTATCCACATCGACGGGACAGTAGTGGAGAGGGTAGAAAGTTCCTCGGCGTACACATCACGGACAAACTGAATTGGTCCACCCACACAGACAGCGTGGTGAAGAAGGCGCAGCAGCGCCTCTTCAACCTCAGGAGGCTGAAGAAATTTGGCTCGTCACCAAAAGCACTCACAAAATTTTACAGATGCACAATCGAAAGCATCCTGTTAGACTGTATCACCGCCTGGTACGTCAACTTCTCCGCCCACAACCGTAAGGCTCTCCAGAGGTTAGTGAGGTCTGCACAACGCATCGCCGGTGGCAAACTACCTGCCCTCCAGGACACCTACACCACCCGATGTCACAGGAAGGCCATAAAGATCATCAAGGACAACAACCACCCGAGCCACTGCCTGTTCACCCCGCTATCATCCAGAAGGCGAGGTCAGTACAGGTGCATCAAAGCAGGGACCGAGAGACTGAAAAACAGCTTCTATCTCAAGGCCATCAGACTGTTAAACAGCCACCACTAACATTGAGTGGCTGCTGCCAACATACTGATTCAACTCCAGCCACTTTAACAATGTAAAAATGTATTTTTTTTTATCACAACCCACTTTAAACAATGCCACTTCATATAATGTTTACATACCCTACATTACTCATCTCATATGTATATACTGTACTCTATACCATCTACTGCATCTTGCCATCTTGATGTAATACATGTATCACTAGCCACTTTAAACAATGCCACTTTTATATGTTTACATACCCTACATTACTCATCTCATATGTATATACTGTACTCGATACCATCTACTGCATCTTGCCTATGCCGTTCTGTACCATCACTCATTCATATACACTGCTCAAAAAAATAAAGGGAACACATAAACAACACAATGTAACTCCAAGTCAATCACACTTCTGTGAAATCAAACTGTCCACTTAGGAAGCAACACTGATTGACAATAAATTGCACATGCTGTTGTGCAAATGGAATAGACAAAAGGTGGAAATTATAGGCAATTAGCAAGACACCCCCAATAAAGGAGTGATTCTGCAGGTGGTGACCACAGACCACTTCTCAGTTCCTATGCTTCCTGGCTGATGTTTTGGTCACTTTTGAATGCTGACAGTTTTTTATTTATTTATTTTTTATTATTTTATTTTACCGTTATTTTACCAGGTAAGTTGACTGAGAACACGTTCTCATTTGCAGCAACGACCTGGGGAATAGTTACAGGGGAGAGGAGAGGGATGAATGAGCCAATTGTAAACTGGGGATTATTAGGTGACCATGATGGTTTGAGGGCCAGATTGGGAATTTAGCCAGGACACCGGGGTTAACACCCCTACTCTTACGATAAGTGCCATGGGATCTTTAATGACCTCAGAGAGTCAGGACACCCGTTTAACGTCCCATCCGAAAGACGGCACCCTACACAGGGCAGTGTCCCCAATCAGTGCTCTCACTCTAATAGTAACATGAGATGGAGTCTACAACCCACACAAGTGGCTCAGGTAGTGCAGCTCATCCAGGATGGCACATCAATGCGAGCTGTGGCAAGAAGGTTTGCTGTGTCTGTCAGCGTAGTGTCCAGAGCATGGAGGCGCTACCAGGAGACAGGCCAGTACATCAGGAGACGTGGAGGAGGCCGTAGGAGGGCAACAACCCAGCAGCAGGACCGCTACCTCCGCCTTTGTGCAAGGAGTAGCACTGCCAGAGCCCTGCAAAATGACCTCCGGCAGGCCACAAATGTGCATGTGTCTGCTCAAACGGTCAGAAACAGACTCCATGAGGGTGGTATGAGGGCCCGATGTCCACAGGTGGGGGTTGTGCTTACAGCCCAACACCGTGCAGGACGTTTGGCATTTGCCATCCTGGATGAGCTGCACTACCTGAGCCACTTGTGTGGGTTGTAAAGTCCGTCTCATGTTACCACTAGAGTGAGAGCACCGCCAGCATTCAAAGTGACCAAAACTTCAGCCAGGAAGCATAGGAACTGAGAAGTGGTCTGTGGTCACCACCTGCAGAATCACTCCTTTATTGGGGGTGTCTTGCTAATTGCCTATAATTTCCACCTTTTGTCTATTCCATTTGCACAACAGCATGTGCAATTTATTGTCAATCAGTGGTGCTTCCTAAGTGGACAGTTTGATTTCACAGAAGTGTGATTGACTTGGAGTTACATTGTGTTGTTTAAGTGTTCCCTTTATTTTTTTGAGCAGTGTATTTTTATGTATGTATTCTTCATTCCTTTACACTTGTGTGTATAAGGTAGTTGTTGTGAAATTGTTAGGTTAGATTACTCGTTGGTTATTACTGCATTGTCAGAACTAGAAGCACAAGCATTTCACTACACTCGCATTAACATCTGCTAACCATGTGTATGTGACAAATAAAATTTGATATGTAATTGTATTTGCACTTTTTACCATGTAAGCAATCATATTGGAACGATAGCAAAGTCCCAAGCATATTGAGAAGGACTATTTGTCCATGTGCTCTGTGTATTGAGAGAGTACCAATGGGTGTTTGTCATACTGATGTGTTCTGACACTGAGTGACAGTGTCTGATGCCACAGTATCTCTCTATGTGAGTGTCACCCCCCCCCCCTCCCCCTCCCCAGTTCCCATAATCGCTGGTGCTCTCTATGTGCCAGAGGTCAAAGGGCCTTGTAACCAGAACCTGGTCGTATTGTATTGGTGTTATGACCAAACATGTTCCCCCATCCACCCTGTCTGTCCCTGGGACAGTCTCTTTGTAAACAATGCCAGGCAGTGCCACCGTGCTGGGACAGAGCAACCTGCTGGCTCCTGTACAACATGGGGTACAGTCACAGGGATCAACCTGACCTGTACCTGCTGTTCTCTCATGCCACTGATAAGAGTAAGAGGACAAGTCTATAGCAAATACAAATAAGCGTTTATATTTCCCTTCAGATAGTCCAGCATAGTAAAACCAGTGACTCATATAGAAAACAGCACGTATTGCCTTTTGTTAGATAAGCATCCAATCACATCTAGGAGACATGAGCAACTGTGTTAGTTGTGGTTCCATCTTTCAGTCAAAAGACTCTGGAGGACACTTACCCTCTATGACACTCCTCCTCTTCCTCCTGAAGAAGGCTGTGGGGCCCACCTTGGCCTCTTCAGTCCCTTCCCCAGCGCTCTTCCTCACCCCTTTCTCCTCCTCCTCTTTCCCCCCTTTCTCCTCCGCCGCCTCCTCCTCCTCTTCCTCGTCGGAGTACTGGCTCAAGGCCTCCACCAACTCCTTAAAGACCTCGTCGTTGATGAACCCTCCCTCTGGGAGACAAACCACACAGTCAACATGTCAGCACCTACTGATGACATCATGCAATATACGTCAGCACATATCCCCTAAACAATTAAGATTGCCCCAGCAGCACACAGCAACGCACGTACTGTACCGGTGACATCCTGGAGCATGCCTAACCCCCACGTCTCCAATAATATAACTCTGTGATAGATCAGACTGACAGTGTGGGTAATCGAAACAGGACAGAAATTATGATACCCCTAGTCTAGGTAGGTAGGCAGGCAGGTCACCTCTGTCTCCATGGACACCGTCATAGTTGTCGATGAGCTCCTCCAGGAAGGCCTCGTCCTGCTCCAAAACCTCGTCTCCCATGTAGGGGATGTTATGGAGGAACGTCTCATCCTCCACCTAGGAAACCATTTTTATTTAATTTTTTTTATTTAACGAGGCAAGTCAGTTAAGAACAAAATCTTATTTACAATGACGGCCTACCCCGGCCAAACCCGGACGACGCTGGGCCAATCGTGCGCCGCCCTATGGGACTCCAAATCACGGCCGGAAGTGATGCAGGTTTTTCTTAAATTTTCCTATGTTCTACAATGTAGAATAATAGTGAAGGCATCAAAACTATGAAATAACACAGATGGAATCATATAGTATCGAAAAAGGTGTTAAACAAATCAAAATATATTTTATATTTTAGATTCTTCAAATAGCCACCCTTTGCCCTGATGACAGCTTTGCACACTCTTGGCATTCTCTCAAACAGCTTCACCTGGAATGCTTTTTCCAACAGTCTTGAAGGAGTTCCCACATATGCTGAGCACTTGTTGGCTGCTTTTCCTTCAATCTGCGGTCCGACTCATCCCAAACCATCTCAATTTGTTTGAGGTCAGGTGATTGTGGAGGTCAGGGCATCTGATGCAGCACTCCATCATTCTCCTTCTTGGTAAAATAGCCCTTACACAGCCTGGAGGTGTGTTGGGTCATTGTCCTGTTGAAAAACAAATGATAGTCCCACTAAGCGCAAACCAGATGGGATGGCGTATAAATGCAGAATGCTGTGGTAGCCATGCTGGTTAAATGTGCCTTGAATTCTAAATAAATCACAGACAGTGTCACCAGCAAAGAATCCCCCCACACCAAAACACCTCCTCCTCAATGCTTTACGGTTGGAAATACACATGCGGAAATCATCCGTTCACCCACACCGCGTCTCACAAAGACCAAAAATCTCCAATTTGGACTCCAGAACAAAGGACAAATTTCCACCGGTCTAATGTCCATTGTTCGTATTTATTGGCCCAAACAAGTATCTTCTTATTATTGATGTCCTTTAGTAGTGGTTTCTTTGCAGCAATTTGACCATGAAGGCCTGATTCACACAGTCTCCTCTGAACAGTTGACGTTGAGACGTGTCTGTTGCTCGAACTCCGTGAAGCATTTATTTGGGCAGAAATTTCTGAGGCTGGTAACTCTAATGAACGTATCCTCTGCAGCAGAGGTAACGTTGGGTCTTCCTTTCCTGTGGCGGTCCTCGTGAAAGCCAGTTTCATCATAGCGCTTAATGGTTTTTGCGACTGCACTTGAAGGATCTTTCAAAATTCTTGAAAATGTTCCGTATTGACTAACCTTCATGTCTTAACGTAATGATGGACTGTCATTTCTCTTTGATTATTTGAGCTGTTCTTGCCATAATATGGATTTGGTCTTTTACCAAATAGGGCTATCTTCTGTATACCCCCCTACCTTGTCACAACACAACTTATTGGCTCAAACGCATTAAGGAAAGAAATTCAAAAAATGTACTTTTAAGAAGGCACACCCGTTAATTGAAATGCATACCAGGTGACTACCTCATGAAGCTGGGTGAGAGAATGCCAAGAGTGTGCAAAGCTGTCATCAAGGCAAAGGGTGGGTATTTGAAGAATCTCAAATATAAAATATATTTAGATTTGTTTAACACTTTTTTGGCTACTATATGATTCCATATGTGTTATTTCATAGTTTTGATTATTTACATTATTCTACAATGTAGAACATAGTAAAAATAAAGAAAAACCCTTGAATGAGTAGGTGTTCTAAAACTTTTGACCGGTAGTGTGTACTGAATGTGTGTGTGTTGTCGGGAAAGCCCCATACCATGAAGTTCTGCTGCAGAGGGGACCAGGAGTACATGAAGGGGATTCCTGCCACGGTCGTCAGGGGCCGCATGGCAACCGCCTGAGCTTTAAACGCTGGGAAGCCAAACTCCACCATGCACAACTGTGATTGGGCCAGAGACAGATGGGTGAGTATGACAAAGGAGGACAGACCAGCACTGGATTATAACCAACAGGTAGGCTACTATTACCCAAATGGATAAAAACAATGATATATCCACTGACACTACTCTGAAATGAACAAGGAAGCAAATACCAAGACACTAGAGAAGAGCATAGTGAGAATTTCAGGAACACAAGATGCTGCTCTGTCTGCCTCCAGGCTGTTTTCATCATAGGTTCTGAGAGAGTTTAGTTATTGACCTCAGTAAGGCAGCCTCATGAACCCTTTTTGGCAGCTCAGCATCTCCCTGAAAAGGGATGAAACATCACAGTCCTCTGTCGGCCTGATAGGAGAGCAGACCCTGCCCTGGTTAATGAGGCAGGAGTCAGAATGGGCTTTAAAGGGCTAGTTAATGGCCAAAATGTAGATTTCTCCTTAAATACACATACACAAATGTAAATCTTCTTCATGAGATGGCCATAAATAATAACGGGTAGTGCTGCAAAAATGTTGAAAGGTCTAGAACTAACCTTATAAAGGTGTACTCCCCTTTGAGGACACAAACTCAAGTACATTGCACAAAAATTATGAAAAATCTGATATTATTTTTTTCCCTATTCAACAAAAGTGGCACAATAGGGCTTGAAACAATCAAATTATAAATGACTTACTGTAAGATTTCACTTTTCTTATAACTGTAAAATAAATGTTATCATACAAACATTCTCTGGGCAATCCAGAGACACCATTCAAATGTGTGCAGACCAACAATGTCTACAACTCCTGGATTGCTGGTGCTATGTATTGGCCATTGAGAGGCTTTGAAGCCACCGGTCGGCCATATTGGCACTCCGCAGTAGGAGCAGTCCTCCATAGGAATGAATGGAATTCTAAAGTATTTCAATTAAATCTTTCAAAGACAACATTACATGTATTTAAGTATTTGGTGCAGACTCGTTACAACCTCATATTTAAGCACTAAGTGATTTTGTCCATCTGTGACCAAGAGAAAGTGGTCTTGTTTCAATTCTCCAAAATTATTTTAGATTTTTTCCTGTTGAGAGCTATAAATCCATCTGAGAACATCAATGTGAGATGAAACTGCTATTGTTGCATCTGCTAGACACTCCCGTTTCATAAGAGCTATTGCAAGCGCAGCTACGAGGTTCACTGGCACAGGAAATCGTTGCTTTGTCTGGATAGGCCAGAAAATGTGATGAGTCGGCTCCTACTGTATGTCTCTCTATCCTTTTGTCTCGCTCACCTTTTTGCCAGGTAGCGCTCCACCTGGGGTAGACAGGGGAACTGACTGGATCCTCAGCTTGGACCACTCCTCGTTCAGCAGGTTGGTACGTTCCTCTATCTTCTGCCGGTTGGACATGAACAAGGCCTGGAAAAGACAGGGAATGTAAGAAGAGTTTGTAATACCTATACACACAATCTCTCTCTCTCTCAAAATCCTTACCTTGACCTCCTCTGCGTTTTTAAAGCGTTTCAGCTGACGGAGGCGCATGTACTCAGACTTCACCCTCTTCCTCCACTCCAACAAGCTTTGGGAGGGTATGTTGGAGGCAGGACAAGGTGTTGGGGTTGGGATCAGGGCCGGGACTGGGTCTGAGACAGGGGCCTCTGGAGCCTCCATGGTCCTGCACAATGATAGAAATGACTGGAGTTACTGGCACTGACACAAAGACAAAACACATGGAAGTGCCCTGGTCAATCATGCTAAAGAACACTTTTCTATTTCACTGATTCTTCAGGGTCAATTTTTGTGTTGTTAGAAGTAGTATTAAAGATGGATATCACTGTTGGTGTGAATGTGGTGTGTGAATTGCTTGTGACTAACTCCAAAAACACGTTTTACTTGGATCTGGGATGTGATAACATCAATGGCAATTGGAAAAGTAATTTTCCAAGAGCTTCCCGTAAGAGAAGTGATTCAGCCACCCCCCCCCCCCCCCCCACACACACACACACACACACACACACACACACACACAGCCAAACGAAACGCATGACTCCAACTTCTGCATGCTTGTGCGTGAGCGAACCACCGCCCCCTTCTGTTAGCAAAAGCACCAAGGACTGCATTAAAAAGGCTTTTTTTAAAACACCTTCCAGTGCATCCTGGTCAGCGCTATAATGTGCCATTCGTAATCTTATCATGTGGGACTAGAACAACGGAATCATAAAATAACGGGCCTATAATAAAGTGAAACCTCAAGCACGTCAAACTTGTCATATACCTAGACCAAATGGCAGTCTGAAAAACACGTTCTCCCCTACACATACAACATTAGTAAAAGTGGGCGTTTCTCTTCTGAAAACCAATATGAAAACAGAGGAGCTAAGTGCGTAGTACACTTTTCCAGGATTTCATAACCTCTTCTGCAGAATTCTATAACCCTATCCCACAAAAATGTTGTGGGATTGGTGAGAAGCAAAATAAATGTCGCGCTGCGTAAAGGCTTTTCGTTTTCAGGGCAAATGAGTCGTATCAACCGTACCAGGCATTAGCCTTCCATAGAATCCTACACCCTTAGAATCCTACACCAACAGTCGATAACAGAAGTCACATACGTTGATGCATCGCCTATCCATTTCAATTATGTTCGTTTTACGCAATGGACAGCTTTCACGCCCAACCAATAACATTATAATGTGATATCTCTAATGCGCTTCTCTGGGATGCGCGCACACATGTTCAGTTTTGATACAGTGTCGCAGTTAGAAATACCTTTAAGGATCCTCGTGTCCTCTTATTTGTAGCGACTTGAGCTCGCCACTACAGCGTTGAACTCCCCGTTTGAAATCCACCATAAAATACGGATTTCTTCGCTACGGACGCGGAGTAAATAATAGGCTCCGTGTATTTGTATTCACACGCCGATGGGATCCGAAGATTCCTATGTCGTCCGCAAGCATGCTGAAATTGAAGTTGTACAGTTAAAAGCTGCGCACTTAACTGGCTCAGTTAGAGAGTGACGTCTTTATTATGATCACTCTGTGCTTGGTAGCTGGACTGGGGTAAAAAGCGTGCGACTTGAACGTATATGGACATTTGGATAGCCCACATGTAGCTTATGAATGATTCTACTCACAAGGGCTACACGCCTACTATAAGGCTACAACTAATATTATTACTACTATCAGAATACTATTACTATTAGTCAACGATTACATAGGCGACTAAGCTACTATAGGCTACTAATAACTAGTGGATAATACTAATGTATCAAAATGCTACAGTTCATAGGTAGTCATAATAATGATGTTTAATATGTTTATTATTTATTCATATAATGAGATAGAAAAAAAAAAAATAGAACAAATGCCTATACCTATATGGATGTAATGCATTTTAATATGAGGGTCAGGTGATGGTATTTGGGAAGGTTATAGTAACATCATTCGTTCATCACCAACAACCTTTGCTCTCATACTGTAAGGTACCCTGTTGTATTTTTCCATAATTAATGTATAAATGTCATACACATTTATACAGGGGTAATAATAAACATATATTATCAGTGAGTATTGTTCCTCCGTCATTCATGGAAGAGGAAGCCTCCAGCCTCTAGTCTAGTGCATGTTGTTTTCCTTCTCTCAGGGGGCGGGTGTGCAGCGCGAGCTGGGGCTGTGGCACGCTACTCATAGTCACGTGATTCTCAGAGGAAGGAGAACCTCGCCTGATCCAGTAACACAGACAACCCAGCGGCCCAGCCAGGCCAATGTTAGCTGTGTTCAACAGTCAGTGCTCATTGAACAGTAGCCTGGCCTATTAGAGTACGTACTGCTTTTTATGATACACTATGTCTGTTTAAATTAAATGGCAAATAACTGTCTGGAAGATAGAAAGAAAAGACTATGCAAAGCATAATCTATTATAGAGTGTTCATAAATACCATAGAAACAGTTAATAGATACATATTACATCATGATGCTTTATAAATTAAGTACTGTTGAGGTAGGAGTGAAAACTAACAAAACTGATGGTGAAAGTGAACCCTGCTCTCTTTTTTTTTCCATACACAAGATGGCACTGTAGGGCTACTTTTATTAAAGTTCTCCATTATATTACAGTTGTACCAATATCACTATATTAGGCCTACAATTCTTCCAGGGTGTAGAATGACAAGTCTACGGCTGGTTTATGATCGGGCCATTGGGTGATTAAACAGGGGTGGGCCGAATGACAAGCAACAGGATGGAAAAGGATAACATAATCCACTTCAAAACACCAGGCCCAACCAGAATAAAATAGTGATTAAATAATGAAATCATCTTCAAAACACCAGGCAAACCAGAATAAAAGAGTGACTAAGTAATTAAATAATCTTCAAAATGTGTCTAGTTGCTGTCATTTGACATAAACCATATGCTCAGTCTTTACTGTGTATCATCGGGCCTAATTGATCATTTATTGACCATTGATTCACATTTAGCACAGTATGTCCAGGCCACCTACAATGGAATAATTGTTGTGTACAATTAGTTCTGATTCTCACTCATAGTTACTGGCTGTGTATTCCTGGGGCCATTAAGCATCTCAGAGTAGGAGCGCTGACTTGCCTTGTAGATCCTAGATCAGCCCTCCTACTCTGAGATGCTTGCTAAATACAGCCCCTGATCCGTAATTCTGACACTGCAGACAGTAAGGCAGTTTCAGTGCTCTTCTACGGTGTGTTTTTCTTTGCCCGCTCTCTCTCTCTTTCCTGGCACATCCACATTGGTGCTTGATCTGGGCCGTGGCGAGTTTACACTAGACTGTGAAACAATAGTCAACATGAGAAAGCAGGAAGATATGCTTGAGAGGGAGGCCCTTATCAGCGGAAAGTTCTTAATTGTGCTCTATGTAAACGGTGTGTGTAACTCTTGGCACCTGGAAACAGGGTTTTAAATCGTCAGATGTGAGAGTGGAGATGGATCAGTTCAGAGGCCTATCGGTGTAGCTGGTGAAGTACATTGCAGAGTTATTAATCATCTCAAATAATTCTCGAATTGAGGTACTGAGCTAAGCGTTTTTTCGACATTCCTCAAAATATGCTTGTGTCTTGTAGCCCATTGGACATTGATTTGAGCCTCCCAATGGAATCGTTTGGTGGAAGCTGATCAGCTAGAGAGAGAAGAAGTGTAGCTGAGTTTATGGTGAAAATTCTACGATGGCGCCAATAGTACAAATTATATGTGTTGCATTATCCCTTGATGGCTCTGCGCAGATTCAGATTAGCTAATGTACTCAAGTCCTTAAACGTTGGAGGTTCATTCAATCAGTTGTAACAAGAAAAATAAATCATTGATCGGTGTTGAAATGTGGAAGTCATTTTGGCCCAGAGTCCTAGCAAGCTCAGTCCCAGCTGAGGCAGACAGTACACCAGTGACGTGGATGAATGCATGATGAATGCGTCATTCTTTGTGTGTACTGGAGGGCCCAGCAGTGTCTCAATGTACTACAGCAGCTCTGTGGATATGCCAATGACAGCTTTGCAGGGGGTGAGACATTCCACGGAACTACTGCTGGGGGGAGAGATTTGTCATCAGCCATTACCTCACACAATAAATACAGAAACATGAAAACATATCTCCTCTCATCACCAGCTGGGACCTCCCCCACACACCTTGTACTGACAGTGACAGAAAACCCAAATCATATTTGACGTATGTACACTTCACTGTTAGTGTTAAGTTAATAAATGTTTCCCTACAAACAAAGTGAAGTTGATATAAGTTTCCTTACAAACTTGATTCAGCTCCGTCTGTTTCTCACAAGGAGCTCTAGCCTTGAGACATAACAAAATAGCATCACATTTTTTTATTGACAGCTTGTGTTGTCACGGAGCATGTTGAAGCTATTCATTTCAGCCTTTGTGATCTCAATGACTGTGAATCAACATTGAGGATACGTCTTAAAAATAGTTTTCCACTTCAAGCAAGCTACACTGAGTGTACAAAACATTAGGAACACCTTCCTAATAATGAGTTGCACCACTTTTGCCCTCAGAACAGCCTCAATTTGTTGAGGCATGGACTCTGCAAGTTGTTGAAAGTGTTGCACAGGGATGCTGGCCCATGTTGACTCCAATGCTTCCTACAGTTGTGTCAAGTTGGCTGGATGTTCTTCTTTGGGGGACCGTTCTTGATGCACACAGGAAACTGTTGAGCATGAAAAACCCAGCAGCGTTGCAGTTCTTGACACACTCAAACCGGTGCACCTGGCACCTACTACCATACCCCACAGCATACCCCGTTCATCTACACTGATTGAAGTGGATTTAATAAGTGACATCAATAAGAGATCATAGCTTTCACCTGGATTCACCTGGTCAGTCTATGTCATGGAAAGAGCATGTATTCCTAATGTTTTGTACACTCAGTGTATATCCGGTCTATATGAATAGACACACCTTTTTGACAGCTGAAGTCTAGCAGGCTGTATTTTTGTGTTTCAAAGAAAGATATTTGTGTAAAGAATGCAACTCAGAAAAATGTCCCTGGAGCGTACATATCCATTCTGGCTGGACTTGGAATTAATAAATTGTTGAGCTGACATGATACTACTCTAACCCAATGATTTTAGGTCAATGTCAGATGGATTTGAGGGACCAGTTTACAACTAAACCGTTTACTTCAGAGGCTGAAATATGATGCTTTAAACCACATATAGCAAAAAAAGATAGTCAATTTGCTCAAACCATTATTGAGATTGTTTTAACTGTTTATCTGGTCTGTGGTGATTTAAAAGAATCCACTGTCTGGCCCATTAATTGAAACATGACTGAAACTGGAAAGGAGTCAAAGGGGACTCTACATACTTTACTCAACCAAAACAAGAAATATAACTGCCATCTGTCAATAACCTTTTCCATAGTTGAACAATCCTCTATATTATCGTTCACCCAACTTCGGATATCTTGGTGTAACTGCTAAGGTGTTGGTTTGACAGTTGTTGGACCAGGGCTGTGTCCTGGTCGGTGCTATGCCTGAATTCGCTACACTGGTTCAGCTTAAATAGTTCAGCTGCAATGTGATTTATAGTTTGCTCAACATTTGGGCATATTATTGTAGCTGAACCAAAATGAATCTCCAAGTTGAATTGTATGTTCCCTCAACCTAAAATTTAAAGTTGAGTGAACATACAATTCAACTTGAGAATTTATGCTGGTTTTGCTAATATGTAAAAAAAAAAAAAGTCGCACACTCTAATTATGCTCCAACCGACATTTCAACGTCGTTGATAATATGCCCAAATGTTGAGCAAACTGGAAATTGTATTGCAGCTGGTTGCTGTGAGTATTTTAAGTTGAATCAACACATATAGAATAAAAATGGTTTTACAGTGTATTGGGACACATATTAGTCTGCAAATCAGTTTACTCACAGGATTTGAGCGAGTGAGAAAGGCTACAGGGTCATCAGCTAGTCAGCAGTCTATTTTCAAAACGAAGACCTTCAGTGACTACTGTACAGATGTCTGTTCCTTCCAAACTGAATGGCTAATAGAGTGTGAGGAAGCATAGAAGAGAGAGAGACACAGAGAGAGAAACTAGGAAAAAGAGTGTGAGGGAGAGAGCGAGAGAAAGAAAGAAAGAGAGAGAGCAGTTGAGTGAGAAGGAGAGAGAGAGAATAGGAGAGAGATGGATTGTATTGTAAGTGGTAGTGGGCTACAGTAGCTCTCCCCTTGTCTGTGGGAACCCGCCCAAGCCGCCCATCCTAGGAAACGAGAGCTTCCTGTTGTTTTATAGAGCTTTCCTGCAGAAAGGTTGAGATATGTAATCTGGGTCCACCAGGGAAGAGGAACAGAGCAGTGTCAGGCAGAAATGAAAGCCCCTAATCCGTCTCCCGTGTCTTCTTCTTCTTTCTCCTTTCTGACTCTTCTTCTCTGGGGTAAGTAGATGATTTACAGAGTACTATGTGTATATAAAAACGGCCAGAGGTATGGAGAAGTATGTTGAACTACTGAGAGAAAAAGTATGTAAAATATTGCCCTAGATTTCACCTCTTACAGTAAGTGGAATGCTTAGAAGCTCACGGTGAAGTAAGGGATTGTAGTAAGAGCTTGGCAGATCTAATATTAGATTCTTGTTTTAAGTAGCCTAAACTAAGTGATTTTGATTTGTTAAAAACATTTTCATGCTCCAATGTTGAAGAAACAGAGGTTAAATATAGGTATAATGATGTTATGGATCTGGTGTCTTTCTTGAAGATTTTAAGCAGATTGTTGTTCTAATTTATATGATCGGTTTTTACCAACAAATACACAAGATATTCCCAGAACACAATGTCACAATAACGGTTTAATAAGGAACACCTCAACTTTAGACTGAATTTCCCAGACCAGATCACTCTTCTTCAAAAAACAAAACAAACCAAGTTATTCAAAGACTAAATTAAATAGTTTGTGTTTGAGGAAATGGCTGAACTGTTTCAGACTTTATTCAGAGAACAAAGGGAGGACACACTCCCTGCCACTGACCAGCTCTCTCTCTTCATTTGTTTCTCTTTCCCACTCCTCTCTTTCTGTCTGTCCTATACGTTCATCATCGTCTTCTATATGTAAAAAATACACATCTGTCTACTCATTTCTGTATTTCTACTTGCTTGTGTTTGTCTTTGTTTATTTCGCTGACTGTGCACGTGTGAGAATGTGAGTGCACACCTTTCTGTAAAGAACTCTCCATTGACATTGTCCCTGTTTCGTGTCTGTCCCTGTAGCACTGAGCTCTACAGCAGCTGGCCTGATAGGACATTATGAGGCGCCACAAGTTACCACACCAGGTAACTGACTAACTGTTGCCCTATTCTCGTGGTCTCTACATCAACTAACACAACTCATCTATGTCAACTAGTGTTAAATCCCAAGGGAACAACAACACATGTTTTTGTTAGACTGTCTTCACTTTGATGGGTCCAATTGGGGTCCCGTTGGGTTCCCGTGTGGCTCAGTTTGTAGAGCATGGCACTTACAACGACAGGGTTGTGGGTTTGATTCCAACAGGGGACCTATACAAAAAAGTATGAAAATGTATGCACTCACTACTGTAAGTCGCTCTGGATAAGAGTGTCTGCTAAATGACTATAATGTAAATGTACTGATGAATACATTTACATCAATAGTTTGATTAAACAGCATGTTATTCTCATCAATTAGGTTTCACTTCACGGCATGACTCAACAACATATGCAAACTACCAATACCACGGTAAGTTACCAGATTAATTGACAACTTTTTAGGCAACAATTTTACACCTATTTCACAATATTGGTATTACACAACATAATGATCACAGATGGATTATGGTGGAAATGTTTGTAATGGTGTAACACCCCATTAATGTTCTAAACAAACATTACCATCGAGGTTTGTCCTTCGTCAGCTCTACCGCGCAACGCTTTGATGTGAAATGATATTTGAATCCATGGGGGACTCTGTTGGACAAGCACTGTAAACACATGGGTTCAGAACGGAACTGGCCAGCCTCTTTAAAAAAAAGAAAGTAAACCGAGATGCAGCTCTCTGCCAAGAGTCCTAGGCTTCTAGCATAATGTGAAGCCAAGACGAACCTGTGGGGAGGTCCCCAACAATGTGGGGTTAGCAGCAGCTGACACAAGGCCCATAATTGTCTGGGGTCAAAGGTTAACTGAAACCTAGTTACAGGCAGCCTCCCCACCTGGTCTGCACTTCCTGTATTTGTTCACCATTCGCCCCATGTGATGGATGTGTTCAAAACAAGAACTCTAGAGTTGTGAAACAACTGGAACTTTGGAGCAGCTAGTCCCCCTTCACTGTTCCTCACCCTACGATTTCCTTTTTCTCTCTCTCCGCTCCCCCCCAACTCACCCAACTCTGAGCTCCTCCTCTGCTGAAAAGACACATTTCCTGATGTCATTACTAAATCAAAACCGTTGCTCAGCGAACAGATGTGTTCAGGGGCCCAACCACATTGTGTAGCATAGATTGTCCTGAGAAAACATCTTCTAAATCTTTTTAAAGTCACTTTAAATGTTATTATTTCATCCCAGTAATCGAACAAAGACTTATTTTTGAAAAACTTCCTTTTTGATAAGGAGCTTGAGATATGAATAATCGTTTTAGTGATGAGGAAGAAGTGGTGTAATGCGTTGTCTTTGAAAAGCCGTATGAAACGGAGACAGTAGTCTGCTGAGGTAACAGTCATGCAGCTCCACATGGCTCAAGGTACTACATACAGATCCAGAAGGAGTCCACCCATATTCCCAGGCTTATCCTATAGTGTGAACGCGGAAAGTTCTATTGTGTTGGAGATTTGCATTGCTTGCCTGTGGCTGTGGGGTAGATAGAGAGTAGGTCTTTGCAAACAGCTGGCTGACTCTAATAATGTCTTCCAGATAAGATCACATTAATCCAGATATGAATCCACAGCCGTCTGCACAGCACACCCGTGCGTAGTCATGATTACATCCACCCTAAACGCCCTGGTCCTAAATGTTTACTTATGTTTCCGATTTGGCAGAGGCAGCTCTCAAGGCAAATAAATCACAAGCTGCAAGTCGGCCAGGCCTTTGACTGTGAGAAATGGAGACTAAAAAGCAGAACTAGAGTTAAAGAGTAAAGGGTTTTCAGATGTGAGTCCAGCCCAACTTGGGTGTGCTCCCTTTTATTTGAGAGAGAGAGAGAGGACAGTCTTTTGAGCCTCCACCCCTTTAAAAGGCAAGACAGTCCTAAAAAAATGCACTGGAGAGGGGAAGAGCTTGCTGCCAAGGCGCAGGGCAGACAGACAGATCCTCGAGGAACATCTGGTAACCTAGCCGCGGGTAACACCGATCTGATATCTGGTAACCGAGGGTAATACCGCGTCTAGCTGCATTACAGCAGACAGCAGCTTTCACCCGTCTAGTTTCTTGTTATGCCTTGCAGGGCTCGGTGTTAGAAGTTCAGGCTCAGTCTCGATGGTCGTCAGTCAGCGGGGGAAACTCTCCTATGTTCACTTTCTCTGACATGAAGGGAGTGCTTGTTTTCTTTGCGGTGCTCCTCTCTGTTCTTTCTGGTGAGTGTGTGGGCTCGGCCCGGGCGGCAGCGAACGCACGTCTCGCGTTGCCGGACATTCAGATTGAGTTGCTGACACGATGTGCGGCAGTAAAGATAACATTCGATGCATGCTTCAGTTCGATTGGGATCTTAAATGTTACATTGATCATTTGGAAAACATTTTTAGAAGATTTGATCATTCTTTAAAAAAGATGTTGAATGACACAGCTGTTCAGTCTGTCTGTTTGAGAGGCTGTTTTTGACAGACATTTCTGTTGTGATGACAACCATTGGTCAGTAAAATATATACACATGTATTGTCATTTTCTCTTCTTAGACAACCTCGAAAAGAGAGGAGTTTCCAGTGGATTAGGTGGGCCATTATTACCTTTCTGACTCTACGTGTAGGCTATTTAATAGTGTTGAATCAGAGGTGACACTGCTGTTTCTGCTTGCTGTTAAATCAACATAAGATTAGACTGGGACTTGTTAGTAATAATGTGTAACCATGAATCTTCTAGACATTCTTACAATCCTTCATTTTAAGGATTCATTTTTGACGATTGCATAATTTTAAAGAACTGATTTTCTAACTTACATTATTCTCTCTCTCTTTCTCTTATTGTACAGGTTGTGGGAATAAGTATGTTAACTGTGAAAACTATTGTGACATTTGTGTGTATTTTCACACAAGGACGGAGTGCTACGCGACCTTATTTAAGGAAACCTGCTACCGTCCTTTTGTAGATGGCATGGAGTCATTAAACAACACAGACTGGTGCAACTGGAACAATGTGAAGAGGTTGGCCTAAATGCTTATTTTAATCCACTTATTATTCTGTTTAATTTATTTCTGATCCAACTTATCATGCCATCGGTCTTGCATTATCACATGCTTAGTTCAAACAGTAGTTTTGAGAAACCCAACACATAGTCAAGTGAAATCAGAGTTAACTCATTTATTAATGATAAATCCATACCATGAAACTCTTAATAATGTCTTTCAGAGCACTTACTGTTACCCTCTCTTGTAATAATAGTATCCCTCCTATCCCTCTCTGTAGGATGTATAACACCTTCACCATGTGCACGGAGGAGATAGCAGAGTGTCTGCTGATCCCCTGGCCCAACAGGATGGTGGAGAATGAGTTTGTAAACATCCACTCCAGGTTCTTCCCGGACTGTCCCAACGAGGCGCTGAGCGACCCCCCGCCAAGCATCGTGTTCGCCCTGGTGATGACCCCCATCTGCCTCATCCCCATCATGGTAGTCCTGGTGGTGCTCAAGACCAAGAACGGAGATGGCAGGTCCTGATAGGACGTCCTGGATCAGTCCTCATCCACCCTGCCTCACCTTCATGTTCAGACTCACTCTCTCCATCCCCTGAGGATTCAAGACTGGGGCCATTGACTCAACTATTTTACAGAGAACTGCTTATCATCTTCCAGCCACTGATGATTGGCTTAGCTCTGTGGAGTCCTATCAAAACAATATCACAGCCCAAACACCTGACACATGACCTTTATGGATGCACTGATACAGAATGAGTTGTACCACATGAGCATCGTCCAAGGATACAGGGGTTCAAGAAAGGGTCCGTCATTGTTGTGTAGAGTGTCAAGTCAACATCCTCAGGGTTGCTTCTTGAAAACTCATCTTCTCCTCATTCGTCGATGCTCCTCTAACCAAAAGTGGTGACAGCCGTGTAAATGTTTCGACTTCCTACACACCTTAGGGAAGTATTTAAGATAGTAGCGTTCATGGACTTATGTCATTCTTGACAATCCATTCCATGACTATCTCCATCCTGTCCCAGATGTGAACCCTAACACCGATTATGCTAAAATAGTTACATTCTTTACAATATTTTTATTTTATATAGTGGAATTCCTACCCTCTGGCTGGGAAAACGTGAGTCTCGCATTGCTGGACATTCCAATTGAGTTGATAACCAATGACAACGGCATTCTGTTTGAGGAATTTCCACTCTCCATTTACTGTACACTCAGAAAAAAAGGTGCTAACTAGAACCTAAAAGGGTTCTTCGGCTGTCCTCATAGAACCAATTGAAGAACCCTTTTTGGTTCCAGGTAGAACCCTTTTAATAGAACCCCTTTGGGTTCAAAGTAGAACCCTTTCCACAGAGGGCTCTACATGGACCCAAAAGAGTTGTGCCTAGAACCAAAAAAGGTTCCCATACGGGGACAGCCGAAGAACCCTTTTGGAACCCTTTTTTCTAAGAGTGTAGTTATCCATATAGGATCTCCATCATGCTAATTTCTGTATGTAACTACAGAACAAAATGTGATGTACCCTCTCACCTGGAAGCTTTCCTGTCCTTGAATGTGTTTTGTGTATATTGGAGAGCCCTCTTTGCCCCCGAGTGTAGGGTTAAGAATGTATGCGGTATGGGGTGGGTGTAGGAAGGCCATGATGAAGGGGTTTGGCCAAGCATCAGTCTGTGTTGGGGTCAGCAACTAGACACAATGGGTGGGTAGCCTACGCCCAACATGTAGTCTATAAGATCTGTTTCCAGGAATTGTCTATTTCCCAGCATTAAGGGCCCAGCGCCTCTCGCTCTCTCTCTCTCTCTCCCTCTTGACAATGACGGTCCCCACTGTCTCCCATGATGAGCCAGTCGACGCATGCCTGAGAGTTTAATCAAGCATTAGATCAAAAGACTACAAACATTTGGTCTTCCCCCCGGCTCAGTGTAGCAGTGAGCACTGACTGAAGACAGAAGGGGAAACAAAAGTCTATCTTTCCTCTACTTAAACGGTGTAAGAACTGTTTGTTAAATTTTTTATTATGTTGTCGTGAATGCCACTGAAAGCATTGAATTGCATTCAGTTTCAGAAACAAAGAAATATGTACGCTTATGTATTGTATTTCTGCTCTTACTCTGGTCATAAGACTTACTGGACTTTGTACTGTCTGTGAGAGGGGTGTGGATCTTAGTCAAAGCATAGCCTCTTTCCTTACACAATGTACTGTATATAATTTTATTTTGCAATTAAATATACTAAAGCCAAATGCCTAATCACTTGACTTTATTTTGTACACTACGGAAATGGATTGCAGAAATAGATATTGTATTTTTGTGAAGTCTCCTAACTGGATCTAATTGTTTAAACCCCTTGCCTTAATGGAATGCACAGCTGATAACGCCATGGATGATTCATCAAGTTTTTACTCATTTAGACCCAGTGCAGAGATGGGTGTTATTGTGAAATCTAAATAGACCCATTGCCCCTTCACCCTATAGGGCACTCTTGTAGATAAAAAAAATAATAAATAAAAAGTATTTACCTTGTCTTGTGACTGCATGGGTGCTATTTTCACCATTCTTTAACGCAGTCCTACAAGAGTCCATTGAAGCTGTTTTACTCACAAAACATAGCTTGTGTGTTTCTGTGTGAGGTCTCCTCTCTAAGGAAGAAGTGACAACAGCTATGTAATCCCCACCCTTATCTGGCATAGACAAGACTGTTGGGTGGACCTCTGTGTCTGTCTGGCTGGGTGGGGTGGGAAAGTGTGTTTGATGGCCCTCTTCCTCTCTAGATGTCAGGTCATCCTCACCCCCGCCCTACTAGTGACCTCACCCACCTCCAGCGTCACTCTTAGGGTCCCAGTGAGTCCAAATCATAGAATTTGAATTCCTAGAATGGACATTCCCATGGTCAGAGGGCATACTGTATGTCCATTCTGTGAACTATATGTGTATGGTCATAGCACAGGACCAGCCAATTAGAGCTTCCCATGTTTCTGCAAGGACCCAATATGCAGATAATAGATGCAGATATACACATCAGCTGCTGGCTTCCCACCTCTCCTCCTTTTGCCTTTGCTCAGGTTTTTGCTCCAACACCAAGCCATTGGGAGGTGTGTGTTTGTGTCAGCGGTTGTAGGGGTCATTAAAGAGACATGAGCTTCAGTAGGTGGATGATTGGAGAACGATTGCGCTCATAGCCTAGAAGCTCTACAAGCCACCCTCACAGCAGCTGTGAGAGAATACAACAGAATGGGGCTGTCTGTTAACATCCCAAAAACAGAGGTCCTTTGTCAGGTCATCTGATCCTCCACCTGAACCACCAGCATTCTCCTTCTCAGTCTCCTCACTTGCCATTGTACCACACTTTAAATACCTTGGAAGCAGTTTTTTAGCAACAGCAACCTGCACCTAGACACCAATGTTGCAGTCTACCAGGCAGTGTGTGTATCTACAGTCCTTTATGGGTGTGAAACACGGACAGTCTTCAGTCGACATTTAAAACAATTGGAGTCCTTTCACATAAAATGCCTCCAACGCATTTTGAAAGTGACCTGGCAGGACCGTGTTTCACACTTAGAGATCCTGCAAAGAAACAAAAGCAGGAGCGTTGAGGCGTCCATCACCTACCAGCAGCTAAGATAACTCAGCCTTGCCATCCGGATGCTAGAGGACCGCCTTCCGGGAAAGATGCTGCACAGACAGCTACAACTGGGCCGTCGCACTGGGCAGATAAAGCACCCTAAAGGATCCCTTGAAGACCTCACTAAAGAAGTGTGGGGTGAACCCTGCCTTCCTTGTTGCCACGGACCATTCCATATGGCGTGGGCTCTGCCAACAAGGTGTGCAGTTGGCTGCGGAAAAAAAGGACTGAACGGGCCATTGTGTGCTCTGACTGTGGCAGACAGTGCATACCACATCAGATTATACAGTCATCAGCAAACCCACAAGCTGTAGTAGATGTCTTCATCAAATGTGATGGACTACCTTAAGCAAAGTAAGTAAGGAGTCATTTAAGAGGCTTGCTTGGCTAGATTACTTGAAAAAGTGATTTCTTTCTTCTTGCAAAACAAATAATCTCTCAAATAACATTTCAAAGCTATTCCATCCAGATGTTCAACATGATTGAGACTTATCGACACTTACATTAATCTGATTTAGTTTTCATTTGCACATTTCTTAAAAAAGAAATAATGCAAAAAATAAGTTACAAATGTCATTTAACATCAAAGAGTGAAATTAGTCCCTAATTAGTCCCTAATGTGGATGCTGCCTCAAGTATGGGGGAGATCTTCTGCATGGCCGCTATCGCTGCACTTTCAGCAGCCCAGAAACCCAAATACATTTTACCTGCTCCATCATGGCATCACAGATCAATCAATAACAATACTCCAAAATAACCAATCCAAACCGCTGAGTTGTCAACACTCCAGTGAAGATGCCTTATATCATAACAGAGCTTGCATTTGTGGATTCTAGAGTCTCTGGGAGCAACTCATCTGCTAGAGGGAGTGAGGACAACATTTTCTAAAACCAAAGTATCTGACATTGTAATCTCATTCATTGTTCTGATTTTAAATGGTTAAAGTGCAGTGATAATAGCACATTTATTTATTTTTTACTTCACCTTTATTTAACCAGATAAGCTAGTTGAGAACACCTGGCAAAGATAATGCAAAGCAGTTCGACACATACAACACAGAGTTACACATGGAATAAACAAACACACAATCAATAATACAGTAGAAAAAATATATATACAGCATGTGCAAATGAGGTAGGATAAGAAAGGTAAGGCAATAAATAGGTCATGGTGGCAAAGTAATTACAATATAGCAATTAAACACTGGAATGGTGTTGAGATACTGGGGTGCAAAGGAGCAAGACAAATAAATAAATAAATACAGTATGGGGATGAGGTAGATTGGATGGGTTATTTACAGATGAGCTATGTACAGGTGCAGTGAGCTGCTCTAACAGCTGGTGCTTAAAGCTAGTGAGGGAGGTAAGAGTCTCCAGCTTCAGAGAGTTTTGCAGTTTGTTCCAGTCATTGGCAGCAGAGAACTGGAAGGAGAGGCGGCCAAAGGAAGAATTGGTTTTGGGGCTGACCAGTGAGATATACCTGCTGGAGCGCATGCTACGGGTGGGTGCTGCTATGGTGACCAGTGAGCTGAGATAAGGCGGGGCTTTACCTAGCAGAGACGTGTAGAAGACCTGGAGCCAGTGGGTTTGGCGACGAGTATGAAACGAGGGCCAGCCAACGAGAGCATACAGGTCGCAGTGGTGGGTAGTATATGGGGCTTTGGTGACAAAACGGATGGCACTATGATAGACTGCATCCAATTTGTTGAGTAGAGTGTTGGAGGCTATTTTGTAAATGGCATCGCCGAAGTCAAGGATCGGTAGGGTGGTCAGTTTTACGAGGGTATGTTTGGCAGCATGAGTGAAGGATGCTTTGTTGCAAAATAGGAAGCAGATTCTAGATTTAATTTTGGATTGGAGATGTTTAATGTGAGTCTGGAAGGAGAGTTTACAGTCCAACCAGACACCTAGGTATTTGTAGTTGTCCACATATTCTAAGTCAGAATCGTCCAGAGTAGTGATCAGTTGAAGAGCATGCATTTAGTTTTACTTGTATTTAAGAGCAGTTGGAGGCCAGTTGTATGGCATTGAAGCTCATCTGGAGGTTAGTTAACACAGTGTCCAACGAAGGGCCAGAGGTATACAGAATGGTGTCGTCTGCGTGGAGGTGGATCAAAGAATCACCAGCAGCGAGAGCGACATCATTGATATATACAGAGAAAAGAGTCGGCCCGAGGTTTGAACTCTGTGGCACCCCCAGAGAGACTGCCAGAGGTCCGGACAACAGGCCCTCCGATTTGACATACTGAACTCTATCGGAGAAGTAGTTGGTGAACCAAGCGAGGCAATCATTTGAGAAACCAAGGCTGTTGAGTCTGCCAATAAGAATGTTGTGATTATGGGGTAGGACGTAGACGGCGGACGTAAAGGTAACGTAAAGGTAATGGCGGACTGAACGAAGTTATGTAGAGCACCTCAAGATAAAACATAATATTCGAAATATCTGCTAAATAGACTAAAATATTAGCACTAAATAATCTGGTGAGTGATAAACCTTCAATCTGGATAATAACACAAAACAAATCCTAAGACTAGAGACATTTATCTACAAATATTACGAAAACAGGCAACAACCAAACATGACGGAGAGTAAGACAGGGGAACCGTTTACAAAACGCAAGCGAGATTCTTCGACAGATACTGACGATTTAATATTCTCACCACCGGGAATGGTAAAGGTCGAAACCGATCTGTTAAAATCAATAAATGACAAACTGGGTTTACTTGAATTACTTAGTAAGGATATAAAAGAGTTAAAGGCAAGCCTAGAGATGAGTGATGAAAAAGCTGCGACATTGGAGAAGGAAACACACGCGCTAAAAGGGACAGTCAATAAGATTCAAACCGAAATGAATGGAATTAAAAAAGAGAACATCGTTCTGAAGGAAGCCTTACTGGAGATTCAAACTAGATCCATGAGAGAGAATTTGGTACTTACAGGTATCCAAGAAAAAGAAGGAGAAGTTCCTGAATCTATAGTTAGAGAGTTCCTCCGTACAGCGCTTCAGATTCCATGCGAAGTTGTCGACAAAATCCAACTTGAACGTGTTCACCGCTTCGGACAGAGAGGGCAGAGGTACGAACGCCCAATCGTTGCAAAATTTGCTTCATTTAAAGATAAAATAATGGTTAAAAGCCTAGGTAAAAGACTTGCTGGGACCAAAATTGGCATGAATGATCAGTTTCCGAAAGAAATTGCAGAACGGCGCAAAGTTCTGTATCCAATTTTCAAAGAAAACAGATTAAAAGCGAAACGAGTAGCTCTCGTCGTTGATAAACTATATATTGATAACCAGTTGTTCAGAGACACAAAGACTACTCCATGGTTATTTTAAAATTTACAAAGTTCTCATAGACAAGGAAAATAAACACAATTCAAGCCCGGTTACTGATTGTAACAATACAACAAAAATATAGCTTTTTTATAAATCTTCACATATAACTAATTGAACACACAAGCACTATTTTTACACAGTGAAGATAAAAACTAAGTAAACAGAAGGCACAGTATGTGTGGATGGTATGGTTTGTGTTTATTTTATTTTTTATCTTATTTGTTATGTTTGGAAAGTTGAGTGAGTGAGTAATGAAATGGTTGCATATCCCAGAGCCAATGTATTGCTGTGAGCCGGGTATGAGAGGGCTTTCAATGTTGTTCAGATGATGGATATACTTTTATAATGAATTATACGTCTTATTTATTTATTGTCCTATCATGGAAAACTACATTTTTTTTATCTTAATAAATTATATCTAATTATTATCCTATTTTAATGGTACTGTCTATGGCCCTATACCCTAGACACCCACCTGAATGACCCAGATATTAAGGAGAAGTCCCTAACTGTTTTATGTGCTCGCTGTAAGCGCTCTGTATGCAGCTAAAATGAGGTCAGAGACCAAGAGCAGCACTGCCCCCTCAAGATTCTGAGCCTGCTTGGCAGGGTTGGTCCTGCAAAGCCAAAGCCCCCTAAAGGGAGAGGAAAATATACAAGGAATTTCTCAAAGCTGCTAATGAGAACCTTGACGACCTTGTACCTAGCCGGTGGGGATTCCGGTGGGGTACCCCCACCCAGGCAGTGGCAGTGCTGGCAACACTAGCTGCAGTAACCCATGGGGAGGGGGTCACACTCGGACATTCAGAGAGGGGGTATATTATTGTGGCCCTGGCGGCACAGAATCAAGGTCGGACTGCATGGCGATGCGTGGGGACATGGTCATGACTGGTGGCCGTATTGTGGGTGTTTTTTCAGGAATGGGGTGTACATTTGACTGCCATTATCTAGGATATGACAATGGTAAATAAATTTCAATTTTTGCTTATTTTTTTGCGCGGTCTTGCAGGCCTTCTCATGCAGCTGCAACTGCAATAGCATTTGGAAATCATGACCCATCTTGAGTTGGGCTCTGGGATGGTGCAACTGTTGAGAAAGTGAGCTTATGGTTGTGTGGGGGTAAGGGCTGAGTGTGTATGTGTGTATCCCACAACTGTTGCGAAAGAAGAAGTAAAAGATGTAATGTACAATAGAGGATGATCCACAGCTATATATAATACAAATCGAGGTGACGGCAATGGAAATGCATATGGCAATTGATTTACTTCAATTCGGTAAATGGAACTGTATGCTCTTTTCAAAGAATGGATCCCAGTCGGTTCAGGGCTATGGGATACAGGGGGTCGAGGGTGGTCTGCCGGGCATTGGGATGACAAGCCATCTCGAGATGAGGCCTTTTAGCGGGTGGAATAGTAGGGACCAATTGGAGGTTTACTCAGTAGAAATGCAAATATCATGGTACAACTATATAGACACTCAATCATTATGTTACTTTTTAATAGTACGTTACAAAAATATATTCTGATTAAAAGAATGAAAGGTGTGTCTCATGGTAAGTGGTGAAATAAGTATAGCCAGTTACAATTGTAATGGCTTAGCAGATAATAAGAAAAGACGATCAGTATTTACCTGGCTAAAAGAGAAGGATTATAATATTTATTGTTTACAGGAAACCCATTCAACAGTTTTAGATGAAGTTTTGTGGAAAAAGAACTGGGTGGGCAAAATATATTTCTCCCATGGGCAAAGAAATTCAAAAGGGGTGATGATCTTAATTAACAATAATTTTGATCCAAATGTGCAAATTGTCCAAACAGATCCTCAAGGTAGATGGATTATTTTAAATATGTTATTGGACAATAAACAAATATGGCTTGTTAACCTATACGGTCCGAATAATGATGATCCAAGCTTCTTTGAAAATATATATAAGAACTTATCAACTCTACAAGCAACACTAGACTCTATTATTATAATGGGAGATTTTAATACGGTCTTAAATAGCTCTATAGACCGGAAAGGAAATCACACTACAAATTATCACCCTCAGGCACTTAAGGAAATCATGAATGTCATGGATATATTGGAATTAGTGGATATATGGAGACTTAAATACCCTGATTTAGTGAGATATACATGGCGGAGGCTGAATCAAGCTAGTCGTCTTGACTACTTTCTTATTCCATTCTCTCTGGCACCAAAAGTTAAAAAAGTGTTGATAGGGGATAGAATGCGGTCGGATCATCACATAATTGGCATATATATTTCTCTTACAGAATTTCCACGTGGGCGAGGATATTGGAAATTTAATCAAAGTCTACTAGATGATAAATTGTTTAGAACTAGGACAGAAGATTTTATAACTGACTTTTTCAGACATAACATAGGTACAGCAGATCCCCTTATTGTATGGGACACTTTTAAGTGTGCCTTTAGAGGCCATGCAATTCAGTACTCATCTATAAAACAAAAGCAATTTAGATCAAAAGAGTCCATATTAACAAAGGAAATTGAAGGACTAACAGTACAGTTAGATAGCAATAAAAACGGTACCATAGAGGCACAGAATAATTTAGAGGAAAAACAAAAAGAAATGGAGGAACTTATTCAAGAAAGATCCAGTGTAATATATTATAAAAATAAAGCGAACTGGATGGAATATGGGGAAAAATGCACCAAATTCTTTTTCAATCTTCAATATAGAAATGCTACCAAAAAAAATGTATTAAAACTTGTGACAAATGATGGAGTCACGCATGATTCACCAAATGATATTTTGAAAGAGGAAGTAAAGTACTTTAAGAATATGTTTTCGTTTCAGGCTCCTCCATCTCCACTAACTGAAACTAATTGTATGGATTTTTTTCCTATTAATAATGTAAAATTAACATCTGAACAGAAAGACTCATGTGAAGGCCAAATTACAGAGGAGGAACTGCTTGTTGCAATTGGGGCCTTTAAAGATGGGAAAACTCCAGGGCTGGATGGCATACCAGTGGAAGTATACAAAACGTTTTTTGATATACTCAAAGGACCATTATTAACTTGTTTTAACCACTCCTATATAAATGGTAGATTATCAGACACACAACAAGAAGGTCTGATATCGTTATTACTGAAACAGGACCCAAGTGGTATATATAAAGATCCAGTCCAATTAAAAAATTGGAGACCTCTTACACTTCAGTGTTGTGATGCAAAAATCCTAGCAAAATGCTTGGCGCATAGAATAAAAAAAGTTTTGTCAGATATTATTCATCCTAATCAGACAGGTTTTTTACATGGACGATACATTGGAGATAATATAAGGCAAGTACTGGAAACAATAGAACACTATGAGATATCGGGGACACCAGGCCTGGTTTTCATAGCTGATTTTGAAAAGGCTTTTGATAAAGTACGACTGGAGTTTATATATAAATGCCTAGAATATTTCAATTTTGGGGAATCTCTTATAAAATGGGTTAAAATTATGTATAGTAACCCTAGGTGTAAAATAGTAAATAATGGCTACATCTCAGAAAGTTTTAAACTATCTAGAGGAGTAAAACAAGGTTGTCCACTATCGGCATATCTATTTATTATTGCCATCGAAATGTTAGCTGTTAAAATTAGATCAAACATTAATATTAAAGGATTAGAAATCCATGGCTTAAAAACTAAGGTGTCATTGTACGCTGATGATTCATGTTTTCTTTTAAAACCACAACTAGAGTCTCTCCAGGGCCTCATAGAGGATCTAGATACCTTTGCTATCCTCTCTGGATTAAAACCAAATTATGATAAATGTACCATATTACGTATTGGATCACTAAAAAATACACATTTTATATTACCATGTAGTTTACCAATTAAATGGTCTGACGGAGATGTGGACATACTCGGTATAAAAATCCCAAAAGAAAGAAATGATCTCACTCCAATAAATTTTTATAGAAAGTTAGCAAAAATAGATAAGATCTTGCTACCATGGAAAGGAAAATACCTGTCTATTTGTGGAAAAATCACCCTAATTAACTCTTTAGTCATATCACAGTTTACCTATTTGCTTATGGTTTTGCCTACACCTAGTGACCTGTTTTTTAAATTATATGAACAAAAAATATTCAATTTTATTTGGAACGGCAAGCCAGATAAAATTAAAAGGGCCTATTTATATAACGAATATGAATTCGGAGGGCAGAAATTATTAAATATTAAAGCATTAGACCTCTCACTAAAGGCATCGGTCATACAAAAGTTATACTTAAATCCAAACTGGTTCTCTAGTAAACTGGTACGAATGTCTCATCCTATGTTCAAGAAGGGCCTTTTTCCCTTTATTCAGATTACACCTGCTCACTTTCGGTTGTTTGAAAAGGAAATGATCTCCAAAATATCCTTATTCTTTAAACAAGCCTTAGAAAGTTGGTTGCAATTTCAGTTTAATCCACCTGAAAGGACGGAACAAATAGTACAACAAATATTGTGGTTAAATTCAAATATAATAATTGATAAAAAAACTGTATTTATCGAAGAAATGTTTAAAAAAGGTATAATTTTTGTGAATGATATCATAAATAGGACTGGTGGAGTTATGTCACACATGCAGCTAACACAGACATATGGAAAAGTCTGCTCTACCCAAAATTACAACCAATTAATTGCAGCATTACCACAAAAATGGAAGAGGCAAGTAGAAGGGGAAAAAAGTAAGGAACTTGTATGTCGGCCCTGTATTAAAGAACAAAAATGGTTAAAGAAAAGTGTGATAAATAAAAACATATACCAATTTCATTTAAGGACCAAAAAACTAACAGCTGTGCCATACAAATTGCAAAATAGTTGGGAAGAGATTTTCGATGTACCCATTCCATGGCACATGGTTTATGAATTGATACGCAAAACAACGCCGGATTCAAAACTTCGAATTTTTCAATATAAATTATTATACAAAATTCTTGCAACTAATAGAATGTTATATATATGGGGTATACAATCTTCCCAGCTCTGCAGATTCTGTTGTGAGGAGGCAGAGTCATTAGATCATTTATTTTGGTATTGTCCATATGTAGCTCGTTTTTGGTCACAGGTCCAGGAATGGCTGAAGAATTGCAACATTTGCCTAAAACTAACGCTACAGATAGCAATACTGGGGGATTTGAAAAGCCATAGTCAATCAATCAATAATATAATAATTATTTTGGCAAAGATGTTTATTTTTAATTTACAATCTGTAGAAGCTATGAGAATAGGAAGGTTCAGGTCTTTTGTGAAGCATCACAGCACAGTTGAGAAATGTATGGCAAATAGAAATCCGAAATGGATGATGTTGGAAGATAGATGGGAGGGGTTGGGTGGAGCTGAAGGGTGGGACTAATAACAAGATAAACAATATAGGGCATACGGGATCTGTGAAATGTGTATAGGTGCGGAGCTTTTGTGAAATAGCACAGTTACAAGTGGAAATAAAATTGGATGGACAACAGAAATAGAGGAAGGACTAAGAACAAATAAGAGAGAACTGTTGTAAAGTGGACTGTGTCTGTAAGATAGGTATAAGATGTAGAAATTGAAGGTAAAAGCAGAAGTGTTTATAAGTTTACTCCAATTGGGGGATTGGTGGTAGGGTCGCGGGGAATAATAATAAAGGCATATTCTTTAAAAAAGTATGTATGTCTATATAGGTATGTGTATGTATATATGTGTATATGTATGCATACGTGTATGGATACATATATTTACCCAAAAAAATATGGGGGAATGGAAATGATGCAGACAATTACATTGGAAGCAACATTCTTTCCGCAATACTAAGCTGATCCTCCCCTAAGAAAAAAAAAAAAAAAAAAAAAAAGAATGTTGTGATTGACAGAGTCGAAAGCCTTGGCCAGGTCGATGAATACGGCTGCACAGTAATGTCTCTTATCGATGGCGGTTATGATATCGTTTAGGACCTTGAGCGTGGCTGAGGTGCACCCATGACCAGCTCTGAAACCTGATTGCATAGCGGAGAAGGTACGGTGAGATTCGAAATGGTCGGTAATTTGTTTGTTTAGCTGACAACTCTACCAAAAACCAGACGTTGTTTTTATATTGGAATTTGGTTATGCTTCGTGATAACACATTGGGAATTCAACAAGCTTTTCGCTGGTTTTTGAGTTCACGAAAATGGATCGCTCCTACAGACAGTGAGTTAAGTGGCCATAGCTTGCTATATAAAGCAGGCCGACAGGCTTTGAGGCATTTAGTTCCATTGAATATTATAATGGAAAAAACGAGTGACCTAGGTGACTTTGAGCGTGGTATGATTGTCGGTGTCAGGCGCGCCGGATCCAGTATCTCAGAAACGGCCGTCCTCCTGGGATTTTCACCCATGACAGTGTCAAGGGTTTACTGAGAACGGTGCAACAAACAAAAAACATCTAGTCAGCGGCAGTCCTGTGGCTCAAAACAACTCACGGATGAGAGAGGTTGAAGGAGAATGGCAATAATCATGCAAGCTAACAGGCCACAGACAGACAAATAACGGGGCAGTACAACAGAACAGGGGTGTGCAGAACGGCATCACGGAACACACAACTCGACAATCCTTGTTCCGGATGGGCTATTGCAGCAGATGACCACACCGAGTTCCACACCTATCAGCTAAAAACAAGAAGAAGCAACTTGAGTGGGCAGGCGATCAGCAACACTGGACAATTGGGAGTGGAAAAACATTGCCTGGTTTGATGAATCCCGGTTCCTGTTGGTTCATGCTGATGGCAGAGTCAGGATTTGGCGTAAGCAACATGAGTCCATGGTCTCATCCTGCCTGCTGGCGGTGGTGTACTGGTGTGGGGAATGTTTTCCTGACACACATTAGGTCCCTTGATACCAATTTAGCAAAAAAGAATTCTGACACATTGTAGAATCCATGCCCCGAAGAATTCAGACTGTTCTGGAGGCAAAGTGGGGTCCGGTGAGTGTAGGTTGTAATCTCATTGATCAACGTCTGAATCAAATATTACCCAATTGTCCACTTTGAAATGACTTGGTGTGCCCAGTCAGTGGGTCATCACTAATTCCATTGCCCTTATTTAAATTGGGGATTGTTTTCCTGCTTGGTGATGGAAAGTCTACAAACCTGTCAACATACCAGCCTATGTATTGAATACATGGAATTAGATTCTGATGATACCAATGAATTAATCCATGCACACAATGTGCTAATTTCCTTTTTGATCAGAAACAATATTTGATTTGATGTGCATTAAATTGTTTGGTAAAATATGCATAAAGGAAAGTAGTTGCACCTTTTAATAGTGGTTTTTCCCATTTTGATCATCATGATGTGTCTGCATTGAAGATCTATGGATTACATCGGATGCAGACTAACTTTCTGATTCTTTCAGCTTGACCCAAGAGGCATGGTTGTGTTATTCTTTTTGCAGGCAGTCGTGTTCTTTTGATAATGTATTATCATTATGGTGTTGATGAATGTATTTGCTGTTTTGAGAAAGCGTCTACATTTCGAAAAGACATTTGCTGTCGTGCAAAAGACCACAGAGTTCCGTGCCTTGTGTACACTGGTTTGAAGATCGACAACGTTGTTCAACTGATGCCGTGAGACGTCTCAACGTGCAGATTGAAGGGAAGGCGTTCAAGTCAAGTGATATTGAAGAGACTTCTCCCGGGCCTCATCGTTTCCTAGATCTACTGCTGACACAGGCTGACATGTCGCTGGCGGCTGTTCTCTTCTCTTCTCACTGCTTCCCTCCCTGGGTAAGGACCAGAGGGTTATGCTACAAAGCAGGATCAATAAGTTAGCCCGCTGACTTTGATAAACAACCCAGAGCAACAATAGATTTGATGCTTCATTCAGGAAGCTCAAGTCAGATATGTATATTTGATTGTTGATTCAATTAGACCATGCTCATTCGAATCGCATCTTTCCAAAAAAATACAAAGTTACCTCTGAATATTTTGTCAAGCTAGCTGTCTCAAGTCGTTAATCATCTCATCCATATGGTGTACACACCCCTCTGTGGACATCGTTCACTTACGTAACACCAGTCATATCTGACATATACTTGGATTCATTTAAGCTTTTCAAATCCTTTCATTTCACATTGGGGGGATAACAGCTTAGTCTGTAAACATACCCAAACAGATCCAACCATGTGTTTTGATGCAATATGCAAATTATGACATTAAGGTTACCAATTGCATTAGGGAACTAAATCTGTGACTAAACAGGTAGGTAGAAGATCACAAACAATGTATACATTATCTGGATATTTGCATTTCAATGCGAGTTCAGCCATAATTGGTCTGTGGGATTCTGGTAAGAACTGGATCATTGGCTGTCTCATGGTGTGTGTGGGTCATGATCGGGATGGCCTGAACTCGATAGAATGGGCAAACGGCAGTAACTGCAGTCAAAACACAGTGGAACAAACCCAGAGTGCAGTAACTTCACTTAGTAACTTAAGTTACTGCTGTTTGCCTTGGTTTTTACTTGGATTTTGTAGTTACTGTAATTTGAGATTCCATAGTATTTTCTGTGAAACTAAAGATAATTGAACCAGGACACAAGATAAAACAGATACTACAAAATCTGATTTCGGTTGTAACTCAATTTTGACCAAATGTGCAGTTACTGCAGTACAGTAGTGTCAGTGGAGGCTGCTGAGGGGAGGACGGCTCATAATAATGACTGGAATGGTGTCAATGGAATGGTACCAAACACATTAACAATGTGGTTTCCATGTGGTTGATACCATTCCATTGACTCCATTCCAGCCATTATTATGAGCCGTCCTCCCCTCAGCAGTCTCCACTAAGTAGTGTAAACCTATGACCCTATCATTCTTGTTTGCACGTCTGGACATACAAGAGTTGGAGGAAGGGGTGAGAGGAGGGGAGGGGGTGGCATGTTTGTGAGTGAAAGAGCTAGAGGACATCCTGCAGATGGGCTGACTAGCTGACAGTTAGGACTGAGTGGCAGAGCATGCCCACTGGGCACAGACGTCAATTCAAAATCAAATCAAATCAAATCAAATTTTATTAGTCACATACACATGGTTAGCAGATGTTAATGCGAGTGTAGCGAAATGCTTGTGCTTCTAGTTCCGACAATGCAGTAATAACCAACAAGTAATCTAACCTAACAATTCCACAACTACTACCTTATACACACACAAGTGTAAAGGGATAAAGAATATGTACATAAAGATATATGAATGAGTGGTGGTACAGAACGGCATAGGCAAGATTCAGTAGATGGTATAGAGTACGGTATATACATATGAGATGAGTACTGTAGGGTATGCAAACATAAAGTGGCATAGTTTAAAGTGGCTAGTGGTACATGTATTACATAAAGATGGCAAGATGCAGTAGATGATATAGAGTACAGTATATACATATGAGATGGGTAATGTAGGGTATGTAAACATTATATTAAGTGGCATTGTTTAAAGTGGCTAGTGGTACATTTTTACATAATTTCCATCAATTCCCATTTTTAAAGTGGCTGGAGTTGAGTCAGTATGTTGGCAGCGGCCGCTAAATGTTAGTGGTGGCTGTTTAACAGTCTGATGGCCTTGAGATAGAAGCTGTTTTTCAGTCTCTCGGTTCTTGCTTTGATGCACCTGTACTGACCTCGCCTTCTGGATGATAGCGGGGTGAACAGGCAGCGGCTTGGGTGGTTGTTGTCCTTGATGATCTTTATGGCCTTCCTGTGACATCGGGTGGTGTAGGTGTCCTGGAGGGCAGGTAGTTTGCCCCCGGTGATGCGTTCTGCAGACCTCACTACCCTCTGGAGAGCCTTACGGTTGTGGGCGGAGCAGTTGCCGTACCAGGCGGTGATACAGCCCGACAGGATGCTCTCGATTGTGCATCTGTAGAAGTTTGTGAGTGCTTTTGGTGACAAGCCGAATTTCTTCAGCCTCCTGAGGTTGAAGAGGCGCTGCTGCGCCTTCTTCACGACGCTGTCTGTGTGGGTGGACCAATTCAGTTTGTCCGTGATGTGTACACCGAGGAACTTAAAACTTTCCACCTTCTCCACTACTGACCCGTCGATGTGGATAGGGGGGTGCTCCCTCTGCTGTTTCCTGAAGTCCACAATCATCTCCTTTGTTTTGTTGACGTTGAGTGTGAGGTTATTTTCCTGACACCACACTCCGAGGGCCCTCACCTCCTCCCTGTAGGCCGTCTCGTCGTTGTTGGTAATCAAGCCTACCACTGTAGTGTCATCCGCAAACTTGATGATTGAGTTGGAGGCGTGCATGGCCACGCAGTCGTGGGTGAACAGGGAGTACAGGAGAGGGCTCAGAACGCACCCTTGTGGGGCCCCAGTGTTGAGGATCAGCGGGGTGGAGATGTTGTTACCTACCCTCACCACCTGGGGGCGGCCCGTCAGGAAGTCCAGGACCCAGTTGCACAGGGCGGGGTCGAGACCCAGGGTCTCGAGCTTGATGACGAGTTTGGAGGGTACTATGGTGTTAAATGCTGAGCTGTAATCGATGAACAGCATTCTCACATGGGTATTCCTCTTGTCCAGATGGGTTAGGGCAGTGTGCAGTGTGGTTGCGATTGCGTCGTCTGTGGACCTATTGGGTCGGTAAGCAAATTGGAGTGGGTCTAGGGTGTCCGGTAGGGTGGAGGTGATATGGTCCTTGACTAGTCTCTCAAAGCACTTCATGATGACGGAAGTGAGTGCTACGGGGCGGTAGTCATTTAGCTCAGTTACCTTAGCTTTCTTGGGAACAGGAACAATGGTGGCCCTCTTGAAGCATGTGGGAACAGCAGACTGGGATAAGGATTGATTGAATATGTCCGTAAACACACCAGCCAGCTGGTCTGCGCATGCTCTGAGGACGCGGCTGGGAATGCCGTCTGGGCCTGCAGCCCTGCGAGGGTTAACACGTTTAAATGTTTTACTCACCTCGGCTGCAGTGAAGGAGAGCCCGCAGGTTTTGGTAGGGGGCCGTGTCAGTGGAACTGTATTGTCCTCAAAGCGGGCAAAAAAGTTATTTAGCCTGTCTGGGAGCAAGACATCCTGGTCCACGACGGGGCTGGTTTTCTTTTTGTAATCCGTGATTGACTGTAGACCCTGCCACATACCTCTTGTGTCTGAGCTGTTGAATTGCGACTCGATTTTGTCTCTGTACTGGGACTTAGCCTGTTTGATTGCCTTGCGGAGAGAATAGCTACACTGTTTGTATTCGGTCATGCTTCCGGTCACCTTGCCCTGGTTAAAAGCAGTGGTTCGCGCTTTCAGTTTCACGCGAATGCTGCCGTCAATCCACGGTTTCTGGTTTGGGAATGTTTTAATCGTTGCTGTGGGTACGACATCGTCAATGCACTTCCTAATGAACTCGCTCACCGAATCAGCATATTCGTCAATATTGTTGTTGGACGCAATGCGGAACATATTCCAATCCGCGTGATCGAAGCAGTCTTGAAGCATGGAATCAGATTGGTCGGACCAGCGTTGAACAGACCTGAGCGCGGGAGCTTGTTGTTTTAGTTTCTGTTTGTAGGCTGGAATCAACAAAATGGAGTCGTGGTCAGCTTTTCCGAAAGGGGGGCGGGGGAGGGCCTTATATGCGTCGCGGAAATTAGTATAACAATGATCTAGAGTTTTTCCAGCCCTGGTAGCACAATCGATGTGCTGATAGAATTTAGGGAGTTTTGTTTTTAGATTAGCCTTGTTAAAATCCCCAGCTACGATGAATGCAGCCTCAGGGTGTGTGGTTTCCAGTTTACAAAGAGTCAGATAAAGTTCGTTCAGGGCCATCGATGTGTCTGCTTGGGGGGGAATATATACGGCTGTGATTATGATCGAAGAGAATTCCCTTGGTAGATAATGCGGTCGACATTTGATTGTGAGGAGTTCTAGATCAGGTGAACAGAATGACTTGAGTTCCTGTGTGTTGTTATGATGATCACACCACGTCTCGTTAATCATAAGGCATACCCCCCCCGCCCCTCTTCTTACCAGAAGATGTTTGTTTCTGTCGGCGCGATGCATGAAGAAACCAGCTGGCTGCACCGACTCCGTTAGCGTCTCTTGAGTTAGCCATGTTTCCGTGAAGCAGAGCACGTTGCAATCCCTGATGTCTCTCTGGAATGCTTCCCGTGCTCGGATTTCATCAACCTTATTGTCAAGAGACTGGACATTGGCGAGTAGTATGCTAGGGAGTGGAGCGCGATGTGCCCGTCTCCGAAGCCTGACCAAGAGACCGCTACGTTTGCCCCTTTTACGGCGTGGCATAGGGTCCCCGGCTGGGATCAGATCCATTGTATTGGGTGGAAGGCAAAACACTGGATCCGTTTCGGGAAAGTCATATTCCTGGTTATAACGATGGTGAGTTGACGTTAATTGTATATTCAGTAGTTCCTCCCGACTGTATGTAATGAAACCTAAGATTACCTGGGGTACCGATGTAAGAAATAACACATAAAAAAACAAAATACTGCATATTTTCCAAGGAACGCGAAGCGAGGCGGCCATCTCGGTCGGCGCCATTGTACTAAACGTCAACGTCTATTCCATGTTGGTTCAGCGTAATTTCATTGAAATTACCTGGAAACAACATTGATTCAACTAGTGTGTGCCCAGTGGGTGGGTTAGGTCGGGGGTTAAGAGAAGGAAAAGCCAATGCACAGAACAGAGATGAGATGGGCAGTTGTGTGTATTGATCTCCTGTCTGTCTTGCTGTCAGAGGATCAGTCCCAGACAGAGAGCTGGCGTTCATCATTTAGCCAATGTGAGGATGAGAGAGCTATGGAAATACATAGCGAACTATTGAATATCAAATCAAATGTATTTTATATAGCCCTTCATACATCAGCTAATATCTCGAAGTGCTGTACAGAAACCCAGCCTAAAACCCCAAACAGCAGGTGTAGAAGCACGGTGGCTAGGAAAAACTCCCTAGAAAGGCCAAAACCTAGGAAGAAACCTAGAGAGGAACCAGGCTATGAGGGGTGGCCAGTCCTCTTCTGGCTGTGCCGGGTGGAGATTATAACAGAACATGGCCAAGATGTTCAAATGTTCATAAATGACCAGCATGGTCAAATAATAATAATCACAGTAGTTATCGAGGGTGTAGCAAGTCAGCACCTCAGGAGTAAATGTCAGTTGGCTTTTCATAGCCGATCATTAAGAGTATCTCTACCGCTCCTGCGGTCTCCAGAGAGTTGAAAACAGCAGGTCTGGGACAAGTAGCACGTCCGGTGGACAGGTCAGGGTTCCATAGCCGCAGGCAGAACAGTTGAAACTGGAACAGCAGCAAGGCCAGGTGGACTGGGTACAGCAAGGAGTCATCATGCCCGGTAGTCCTGACGCATGGTCCTAGGGCTCAGGTCCTCCGAGAGAGAGAAAGAAAGAGAGAAGGAGAGAATTAGAGAGAGCACACTTAAATTCACACAGGACACCGGATAAGACAGGAGAAGTAATCCAGATATAACAAACTGACCCTAGCCCCCCGACACATAAACTACTGCAGCATAAATACTGGAGGCTGAGACAGGATGGGTCAGGAGACACTGTGGCCACATCCGATGATACCCCCGGACAGGGCCAAACAGGAAGGATATCACCCCACCCACTTTGCCAAAGCACAGCCCCCGCACCACTAGAGGGATATCTTCAACCACCAACTTACAATCCTGAGACAAGGCCGAGTATAGCCCACAAAGATCTCCGCCACAGCACAAACCAAGAGGGGGCGCCAACCCAAATAGGAAGATCATGTCAGTGACTCAACCCACTCAAGTGACGCACCCCTCCTAGGGACGGCATGAAAGAGCACCAGTAAGCCAGTGACTCAGCCCCTGTAATAGGGTTAGAGGCAGAGAATCCCAGTGGAGAGAGGGGAACCGGCCAGGCAGAGACAGCAAGGGCGGTTCGTTGCTCCAGAGCCTTTCCGTTCACCTTCACACTCCTGGGCCAAACTACACTCAATCATATGACCTACTGAAGAGATAAGTCTTCAGTAAAGACTTAAAGGTTGAGACGGAGTCTGCGTCTCTCACATGGGCAGACCATTCCATAAAAATGGAGATCTATAGGAGAAAGACCTGCCTCCAGCTGTTTGCTTAGAAATTCTAGGGACAATTAGGAGGCCTGCATCTTGTGACCGTAGCGTACGTGTAGGTATGTACGGCAGGACCAACTCGGAAAGATAGGTAGGAGCAAGCCCATGTAAGGCTTTATAGGTTAACAGTAAAACCTTGAAATCAGCCCTTGCCTTAACAGGAAGCCAGTGTAGGGAAGCCATCACTGGAGTAATATGATCAAACTTTTTGGTTCTAGTCAGGATTCTAGCAGCCGTAATTAGCACTAACTGAAGTTTATTTAGTGCTTCATCCGGGTAGGCGGAAAGTAGAGCATTGCAGTAGTCTAACCTAGAAGTAACAAAAGCATGGATACATTTTTCTGCATCATTTTTGGACAGAAAATGTCTGATTTTTGCAATGTTACATAGATGGAAAAAAGCTGTCTTTGAAACAGTCTTGATATGTTCGTCAAAAGAGAGATCAGGGTCCAGAGTAACGCCGAGGTCCTTCACAGTTTTATTTGAGACAACTTTACAACCATCAAGATTAATTGTCAGATTTAACAGAAGATCTCTTTGTTTCTTGGGACCTAGAACAAGCATCTCTGTTTTGTCCGAGTTTAAAAGTAGAACGTTTTCAGCCATCCACTTCCTTGTGTCTGAAACACAGGATTCTAGCGAGGGCAATTTTGGGGCTTCACCATGTTTCATTGAAATGTACAGCTGTGTGTCATCCGCATAGCAGTGAAAGTTAACATTATGTTTTCGAATGACATCCCCAAGAGGTAAAATATATAGTGAAAACAATAGTGGTCCTAAAACGGAACCTTGAGGAACACCGAAATGTACAGTTGATTTGTCAGAGGACAAACCATTCACAGAGACAAACTGATATCTTTCCGACAGATAAGATCTAAACCAGGCCAGAACTTGTCCGTGTAGACCAATTTGGGTTTCCAATCTCTCCAAAAGAATGTGGTGATCGATGGTATCAAAGGCAGCACTAAGGTCTAGTAGCACGAGGACAGATGCAGAGCCTCGGTCTGACGCCATTAAAAGGTAATTTACCACCTTCACAAGTGCAGTCTCAGTGCTATGATGGGGTCTAAAACCAGACTGAAGCATTTTGTATACATTGTTTGTCTTCAGGAAGGCAGTGAGTTGCTGCGCAACAGCTTTTTCAATTTTTTTTGAGAGGAATGGAAGATTCGATATAGGCCGATAGTTTTTAAAGGGCTATGGGAATATAACCTTTTTGCTTAGTTACATGCAGATTGTGTGTCAATGTTGAAATGTAATTCAGTAAATAGCCTACACAAGCCACTATTTAGTAATTGTGAAATGTAGTGTATTGGCCTTGCAATAAGGGAGGATAGAGGAAAGGCAGAGAGAGAGAGAGAGATGTTACTCATCCCAAATATGACAAGTTAGCAGAACACATAGCAACCAAAGGGAAACAGATATGTTTTTATTTCATAGCCCTTTAACATGGACTCTGGAAAAACAAAGATACTCCCAGCAGGGTCAGAGTGTATGTCTGATAGAGAGAGAGAGAGAGAGAGAGTGTGTGTGTGTGTGTGTGTGTGTGTGTGTGTGTGTGTGTGCGTGTGCGTGTGCGTGTGTGTGTGTGTGTGTGTGTGTGTGTGTGTGTGTGTGTGTGTGTGTGTGTGTGTGTGTGTGTGTGTGTGTGTGTGTGTGTGTGTGTGTGTGTGTGTGTGTGTGTGTGTGAGAGAGAGAGAGAGAGAGACTCTGTGATCGTGAACATGAAAATACAGAGATGGCTCAAGGCAGACTCCAGTCAGCACATTCCACATGCCCATTAATAACAGTGTTTCACAGAGAGACCACAACTGCACCCCGCTTGCAGTGCATCTCCCACCAGAGACCATGCTTCTAGCGCTCTCTGAAGTCATCATGGCCACAGTCTCCATTCGCGGTAGCAGCTTCTCATTGGAGTCGGGCTATGCTCAGCAGCCTCCATGGGGAACTTCAACTCCTCATGCTGATATGGGCATGTCCATGATTTCCGGAAGGTCTGGAAGTGTGTACACAGGGACCAGGGGTAAGGGGATTGGCATCTCCTCCACTACAGCCTCCTCCTCTGCTGGTGGGGGCCGATTCAGCTCCATGGGTGGGAGCTTTGGCTCTTGAGGTGGTGGAGGGATGATCTTCTGTGGCTTCTCCATGGATGGTGGGGCTGGAGGAGACAGAGGAGCGCCTGGGCACGTACCAGGACAGGGTTGCCACCCTGGACGAGGCCAACACCAAGCCGGAGCCGCAGTTCAGGGAGCGGGGGCTCAGCCACGTCAAGGTCGACACCAGGGACATCAGCACCCATCGACGAGTTCCACCCCAAGGTATGTTCCTTGTAGGTTTACTATGATGGCCAAAACATGCATGAATTAAGGTGGAGAAAACTCACAAATACTGATTGACTTTGTTGTATTACTGTACATGGCATTAATATAATTTGTGAGTGCTGGTCGCCTTTATTCATTAAACTCCCAGGTTACAGCAGCCGCCAGCCAAGACTTTTACAATGCACAGGGTTAACTAGAGTATCTGCAATTACTTTCTGCATTTGCTGAGCACTAATGCATTCATTACATATTGTGACATATGCAAAATAACATTGGCGTCATGCCAAACTATTTAATGATGAAATTGAAAGGTATCTCCAGTGGCGTGAGATAATATAACCTGAAACCTGATACTTTTCTCTGTGTGAAGTTCTTGGCAACCAGCACTGTGGTGGCTGAATTGGCCCTACCGGTGGATAACACCAAACTGGCTTCAGAATCCAGTGAGTCTGACATATAAGCTATTAGCAATTAGTTACCCTTTTTACTCAAGATTGATCTGAATATTTCAGGAATTAATTAAACAACATTATTCCATAGCATTACAATTGCTGAAATGTCAGATATCATAGATATATTTATATTATAATTTGATCAACTGGAGTCCAAACTAAGTGTCAACCAGAAGGTTTGAGAGTGAGTTTGGCCTGCGCAAGTCTGTGGAAGCTGACATCGGGGGCTGAAGAGGATGCTGGGGGAGATGTCCCTGGTCAGGAGCGACCTGGAGATGCAGCTGGAGGACCTGAAGGAGGAGGTGGTTTACCTCAAGAAGAACCATACGAAGGTAGATCTCTTAGTACTGTAGGGTAGCCTGGTCCCAGATCTGCCTGTGCTGTCTTGCCAATTCCTATGCTGATACTACTGTAATGTTGTTGTTGATGTTGTTGTTGTTTCCTAGAAGACCATGTGGTTCTGTGCCCCGATGAGTGGTCAAGTGCAGGTGGAGGTGGACGCGGCCCCAGCCCAGGACTTGACCACTGTCATCACTGAGATCAGAGCGCAGTACCAGGGCTTGGTGTCAAAGACCCATAGAGAAACCGGGGCCTGGTTCAAGAACAAGGCAAGGGGACCCTTTTCCTGTAGGGTGCACTACTTTTGACCAGGGCCCATAGAGCTCTGGTAAAATGTAGTGCACTATGTAGGGAATAGGGTGCATTTGGGACGCCCCCATAGTGTATGACTACAGGGACCTGAATACATAACATTTCAAGATTATTATTTTTATTCAAGAAATAACAGTATTGATCATTTTTATTATTATGTTTTCATATCACATATTTTATATATGTCTTATATTGATGAAATGTTTATTCATGAGTTAATGATTTTGACCTGTGTGTGTTGGTTCCCTCAGGCTGAAGTGGTGCAGCAGGAGGTGAGCTCCAGTACTGAGGTCCTGCAGACAACCAGTGTAGAGCTGAAGAGCTCCAGTACTGAGGTCCTGCAGACCACCAGTGTAGAGCTGAAGAGCTCCAGTACCGAGGTCCTGTAGGCCCCCAGTGTAGAGCTGAAGAGCTCCAGTACCGAGGTCCTGCAGACCACCAGTGTAGAGCTGAAGAGCTCCAGTACCGAGGTCCTGCAGACCACCAGTGTAGAGCTGAAGAGCTCCAGTACCGAGGTCCTGCAGACCACCAGTGTAGAGCTGAAGAGCTCCAGTACCGAGGTCCTGCAGACCACCAGTGTAGAGCTGAAGAGCTCCAGTACCGAGGTCCTGCAGACCACCAGTGTAGAGCTGAAGAGCTCCAGTACTGAGGTCCTGCAGACCACCAGTGTAGAGCTGAAGAGCTCCAGTACCGAGGTCCTGCAGACCACCAGTGTAGAGCTGAAGAGCTCCAGTACCGAGGTCCTGTAGACCCCCAGTGTAGAGCTGAAGAGCTCCAGTACCGAGGTCCTGCAGACCACCAGTGTAGAGCTGAAGAGCTCCAGTACCGAGGTCCTGCAGACCACCAGTGTAGAGCTGAAGAGCTCCAGTACCGAGGTCCTGCAGACCACCAGTGTAGAGCTGGAGAGCTCCAGTACCGAGGTCCTGCAGACCACCAGTGTAGAGCTGAAGAGCTCCAGTACCGAGGTCCTGCAGACCACCAGTGTAGAGCTGAAGAGCTCCAGTACCGAGGTCCTGCAGACCACCAGTGTAGAGCTGAAGAGCTCCAGTACCGAGGTCCTGCAGACCACCAGTGTAGAGCTGAAGAGCTCCAGTACCGAGGTCCTGCAGACCACCAGTGTAGAGCTGAAGAGCTCCAGTACCGAGGTCCTGCAGACCACCAGTGTAGAGCTGAAGAGCTCCAGTACCGAGGTCCTGCAGACCCCCAGTGTAGAGCTGAAGAGCTCCAGTACCGAGGTCCTGCAGACCACCAGTGTAGAGCTGAAGAGCTCCAGTACCGAGGTCCTGCAGACCACCAGTGTAGAGCTGAAGAGCTCCAGTACCGAGGTCCTACAGACCACCAGTGTAGAGCTGGAGAGCTCCAGTACCGAGGTCCTGCAGACCACCAGTGTAGAGCTGGAGAGCTCCAGTACTGAGGTCCTGCAGACCACCAGTGTAGAGCTGAAGAGCTCCAGTACTGAGGTCCTGCAGACCACCAGTGTAGAGCTGAAGAGCTCCAGTACTGAGGTCCTGTAGGCCCCCAGTGTAGAGCTGAAGAGCTCCAGTACCGAGGTCCTGCAGACCACCAGTGTAGAGCTGAAGAGCTCCAGTACCGAGGTCCTGTAGGCCCCCAGTGTAGAGCTGAAGAGCTCCAGTACCGAGGTCCCGCAGACCACCAGTGTAGAGCTGAAGAGCTCCAGTACCGAGGTCCTGCAGACCACCAGTGTAGAGCTGAAGAGCTCCAGTACCGAGGTCCTGCAGACCACCAGTGTAGAGCTGAAGAGCTCCAGTACTGATGTCCTGCAGACCACCAGTGTAGAGCTGAAGAGCTCCAGTACCGAGGTCCTGCAGACCACCAGTGTAGAGCTGAAGAGCTCCAGTACCGAGGTCCTGTAGGCCCCCAGTGTAGAGGTGAAGAGCTCCAGTACCGAGGTCCTGTAGACCCCCAGTGTAGAGCTGAAGAGCTCCAGTACCGAGGTCCTGTAGGCCCCCAGTGTAGAGCTGAAGAGCTCCAGTACCGAGGTCCCGCAGACCACCAGTGTAGAGCTGAAGAGCTCCAGTACCGAGGTCCTGCAGACCACCAGTGTAGAGCTGAAGAGCTCCAGTACTGAGGTCCTGCAGACCACCAGTGTAGAGCTGAAGAGCTCCAGTACTGAGGTCCTGCAGACCACCAGTGTAGAGCTGGAGAGCTCCAGTACTGAGGTCCTGCAGACCACCAGTGTAGAGCTGAAGAGCGGCCATTCCACCGCCAGAGACCTGGAACTGGGGCTGCAGTAAAGTGGCATTCCAAACCCAACCGATGTAGAGTTCCATAGTAAGGTGGCACACCCAGCACGGAAGACTTAGAACATCTTGGATAGAAGCACTTTAGTTTCTCATTTACCTACCACATTATAAGACTCTCAGTATGGACCCTATGATTTGCTATTACAACATGCATCATGTTACTCAGAACAAATAGGCCTAAAGAGTTTCAAAACAAGCCACAAACGATTTTTACAGTGCCAAGGATCACTTCAGCTAAAGACAGCACAACTCTTGCCCCTCACTTGTCTGCTGTAGGGATTGAACATACATCTATTTAGAAAATAAAATGCAAAATGACCTCCAGAAAAAAAGTGTTCAAGTCAGACTTAACCAAAAAGGAATGAAGAATCAGAGTTCAGCTCAGTTCTCACTGTGTGTCTGTGGCCCGGCACTTGTAGAAGCCTCTATGGAGGGGAACCTTGCGGAGATGGAAGCTTGCTACGGAGCTATGATGATCAGCCTACAGGCGTCAGTGACAGGTCTGGAGAGCCGCTGACCCAGATCAGGGCAGACACAGAGCGCAGCTCCCAGGAGTACCAGGCCCGGCTGGACATCAAGACCGCAGGCTGCTGAAGGGAGGAGACATTGGGTGAGCTGACCTCTCAACTCTAACCCCTTGACTCTCAGTACGACATCAGTCCTCCTCCTCTCTGATGAAGGCTGTCTTGAGGATATTGTGTCCTTTGAAATCTGTTATCATGAGATTTTGGTTCATTGTGCTGACATTTGGGATTTTTCAAAACTTTCTCCTCCTCTTTTCTCTTCGTTTTTGTTCAATGGCAGCTAACTATCAAGTTAGATGTGCCTCTATATATTGTGCCCAGTATTAGTTATATAAATGCTCCCTAACGTTCTGTTGTACAGTAGAGCAGTGTGAGTCCTTACCTTGGACAGCCTCTAGGTGGCAGTCTTTGAAAGCAGATAAAGATGGCTCTCAGCACTTCACAGTAATGCAGAGCACTGGGATAACACAATAAATTGGTAACTTTAGTTCAGACCACGGAATGTTTTAGCAGATGAAGGTGCATTGTTATCTTGCCAGTATTATGTTTAACACCAGACACAGGAGAATGTTCAGCTCTAATCAACTGCTTCTCTTCAAATCAAAGAGTAAAAGTACAGGAAATCAGCAGGGACTTAAGCTGACTACCAAACGACTGCTGTGATACTGGCTTATGTGTAGGTTGTTGTGCTTTGGCTGTTTTTGAGGAAATATACTACATGCCAAGCTTACTATTGTATGAGTCTATGCACACACGCACGCACGCACGCACGCACGCACCCACACAAAACACAATCACATACAACACAATACATGAAAGCATGCGTAAGTATATGCAGGTGTATGAGTGAATACATGTGGGAGATTGAAAGAGGGAGAATGTGAAAGGAGTGAGGGAGTTTATCCTCTTTCAAAGATGTAACAGACAAAAAGCTCTGCTTAGCGCTGCCGAGTGGCCCCATCTGTTACAGGCGGCTGTGCCTGTCGCTGTTTCAATGCACCACTCAACAACGCTTCTGAGATTGAGCCTAAATAGAGCTAGTTTATGCTTCTATATTATGTAAATGCTACAGCGGGAAGAGAAACCTTTGATCAGGGCCTCTTTGTGGCGGTAACCAGTTAACACAGCTAAAGCAGAATGAATCTACCGCGCGGGGGGAAACAGAGTTAGAATTGCAGAGTTGGAATTGTAAGTGGATTTGCTTTTAGAAACACAATAACATCTGGCTGGGATGTGATTGAAGAGCTTCTGCAGCGTTCTCTCCTAGCAGTACCCTCATTTTCACAAGGTTAATGATTGCATCCCTCCAATCGTAGCAGTGCTATTAGCATAATAAGTGTGTACTCCATGTGTGTAAGTCACTCCCATTGTGGGACTGGTGCAGTATTGTTGATAGTCTGGTAGCATTTCAAGAAATACCCATGGCTCAGCCTATAGGGCTAGAGAATTAGAATTAGACTGTAAGTAGAAGTGATAATGGTTTCTTCTCTGTTTTGGTATTTAGTGAATGGTAGCTGTTAGGGGGGAGAGACTTCCTATTCACTGGCTGTCATCTCTTCCGTCAGGCCCTCGAAGCAGTCGGCAGGCCTACTGTTCCTCCGAAGAGCCTTTGAAATGCTACATTTGCTTTCAATAGAGGTTTAATATTGACATGGTTGTGCTTATCAAGGGTTACTATAATGCAAACTGTGCATTATGCCTTGAAACATTTTAGGAAAACATATTGTGGTGGAATAGGGTGTGCCAGGCATGGCTATTGACACATCTTGCTACAGATACACTATAGTTTAGCTGATCACAGGTACCCTCTACAGACTAAGCCCTGTTTAAGCCGGGGGCAGGGGGGATCCTACTAAGCTACAGTATATGGAATTGTTTTAAGAAGGTCACACCAAGGATAATTGCCTATTTGATACAGAATTTTAAGACCCCTTGAAGTATAAAAAAAATATGTGATAAAATGATTTGATGAAAAATGTAATATGGCCTTACATACGGCACATAACCAGTGGTGTAAAGTAAAAAATGATTTAAAATACTACTTATGTCGTTTTTGGGGGTATCTGTACTTTACTTTACTATTTATATTTTTGGCAACTTTTACTTTTACTTCACTACATTTTTAAAGAAAATAATGTACTTTTTACTCCATACATTTTACCTGATACCAAAAAGTACTCGTTACATTTAGACAGGGAAACATTTCTGTGGCTTAACCAACAAGGCTCGTAATTTAACAATTGTATTTGTATTTACAGACGGCGTACAAGTTTGTTATTAAGGCACATAAAAGTTCACATGTTCAAGAAGGCATTTCTGACAAAAAACGCATTTTGATTTAAAAAAAGTTCTCCTGTGAAGTCGTGACTTGTGACATACGCCTAGTTTCCTGAACCGGGTCACAAATGGTCCAATTCACACACTTATCAAGAGAACATCCATGGTCATCCCTACTGCCTCTGATCTGGCGGACTCACTAAACACAAATGCTTTGTTTGTAAATTATGTCTGAGTGTTGGAGTGTGCCCCTGGCTGTCCGTCAATAAATAAAAAAGAACATTGTGCCATCTGGTTTGCTTAAAATAAGGAATTTGAAATTATTTATACTTTTACTTTTGATTCTTACGTATATTTTTGCAATTCCATGTACTTTTGCTACTTAAGTATATTTAAAACCGAACACTTTAATACTTTTACTCAAGTAGTATTTTACTGGGTGACTTTCACTTTTACTTGAGTCATTTTCTATTAAGGTATCTTTACTTTTACTCAAGTATGACAATTTGATACTTCTTCCACCACTGCACATAACCTGCATGGTATGCAATGCATAATGTTATTCAGAAGTTGAAGACTTTATATCAGTATTAGCTATCCATTAAAGGCCAGAATAATTTTCCTTCAGGGGCAGTGTTACATAATATTTCCAGGCTCAATCAATAGAGAGAAACTCATCATACACAAATAGCTTTAGCAAAACAACAACATTTATTCCAAAGACTATTATTGCCATAAGTAGATACAGACAGAGACAGCTCCTGGCCATGTGTTGTTAAGTAAGCTATGCACCCTCGTCCTCTGGTGAGTCATTGTTTGATTTACATTTCTAGAGAAGATGCCAGTTGAAAGAGGATGCTACTGAGAGATGAACAGTGACTTCTACAGAAAAGAGCAGATATCACTTCTGCCTGAATTCATAAACAAACTAAACTGTGATCTTAAGCAGATTTACTGGAAGGTAATGTCGTGAAATTCAGACATGTCAGCAACAAAACACACAAACAGTAGCAGTACGGCAGAATAGTAATATCTATTGGTGGGTGGATTGGTTACAGAGGTACAACACAGCAGAGGTATACTGTAGTGCTGGTGGAGAGGGTGGAGGCTGGAGGTTCCCCTTAGTGGGCCTGCTGGCTGGGAGTGAACAGCTTGTCCCATACCTCCACCTTCATGATGGCCCTGCCCATGGGGGACATGGTGACCTTGATGTCCAGGTAGTTCCCTTCATAGCTGATCCCTGAGCCATTGGCTTCTTCTCTTATGAAGCCTTTCTGGGTCTTTTCGTTGTACATCTCTTTATACAGTGACGCATCACAGGCTCGGCCCTTGTTGAAGATGCCCACAGCGAACCAGTTTTTGTAGATGTTGTAGTCCCAGGGCACACCGAACATGAGGGCCACCGTCTCGATGTAGTCGTTCCGGGACTTCTCAAAGAGGTCATAGGTCAGAACGCCATAGCTGCCCGTTGCCTTGGCGCTTGATTTGCTGAATGTGCAGACTTCGGTCTTTAGGGGGCGCACTGTGGGCTGGGGAGGGTGGTAGGTATCCCCACTCTCCAGGAATACCCTAGTGAGGACACACGCACAACGTTACGCTTTCATAATTTCCTTGAATGTACAGTGTGACAATAACAATAGTTTGGTAAAGTGTGTACTCACTTTGGGTTGATGAGACAGTAGTTGTTTGTGAGATTGGTGATCTCAATTGTGACATTCCTCCTGCTGCTCAGGTTAGCTACCACGGCCTCGGCTGACTCTGCCATTTTGGAGTGGTTCTGATATGTACCTCTTTAGTTCTATAATACAGAGATTAGCAGGGTTAAGCCTTTCAGTTAGGCTGCTATGCAGACATACATGTGTGGTTGACCCCCTGGAATGCCGAGAGGATCTGTATTCATATCGGATCCAATTCCATCCAAAAACGTACTGTAGAATACAGTTACTGTAAGTGTCCCTCTGAAAACCTTCACTCTTCGGTACAACATGCCCTGCTCAGTGTCAAGAGGTTTTCCCCAGAATCAAATACAGTAGAGAACTTTTCAAATTTCAAAAGCAATTTCTTCTCCTCTGTTGGCCGTTTGCCTGATGACACACGACACGCACAGGTTTTAAACAGCCAGTTTAGAATGGGAGATGTAAGAAAAGCCTGAGAACTTGTGTGTAATAAGGAATATTTCAAAGCAGTTCTCAACAATAACAAGATGGCTGCTCACTCTGCTCGGCTCATTAGGAAAGCTGGCTCTTTAATTACATTACTAAGTAACGGTGCAATAAGCAGTTCAGAGAGGGGAAACCTAGAGAAAATCCATTCCACTTTCATTTGCAGGGAAAACGGACACAAATTAAACAGATGTCTCATGTAAACTGTACTAATAGATTCACATATGCCCAGTAATGAATCTCTAAATTGTCATCATATCAATGGTTCCTGGGGAGAACCAAATGGAAATACGATTTGTGTTAAAAATGTTCATGGGAAGGGATCAAATGTAGGTGGAATACTGTCAATCTTACAATTCCTATTTAACCTCTAGTTCTACTTATTCCAGTAATACTCATAGTGGTCATGAAAAGGAGTAATATCTTACCTGTAAAAGTAATAGGAGTAATATCTTACCTGTAAAAGTTATAGGAGTAATATCTTACTTGTAAAAGTAATAGGAGTAATATCTTATCTGTAAAAGTAAAATTAGTAATATTTTACCTGTAAAAGTAATAGGAGTAATGTCTTACCTGTAAAAGTTATAGGAGTAATATCTTACTTGTAAAAGTAATAGGAGTAAAATCTTACCTGTAAAAGTAATAGGAGTAATATCTTACCTGTAAAAGTAATAGGAGTAATATCTTACCTGTAAAAGTTATAGGAGTAATATCTTACCTGTAAAAGTAATAGGAGTAATATCTTACCTGTAAAAGATATAGGAGTAATATCTTACTTGTAAAAGTAATAGGAATAATATCTTACCTGTAAAAGTAATAGGAGTAATATCTTACCTGTAAAAGTTATAGGAGTAATATCTTACCTGTAAAAGTAATAGGAGTAATACCTTACCTGTAAAAGTTATAGGAGTAATATCTTACCTGTAAAAGTAATAGGAGTAATATCTTACCTGTAAAAGATATAGGAGTAATATCTTACTTGTAAAAGTAATAGGAGTAAAATCTTACCTGTAAAAGTAATAGGAGTAATATCTTACCTGTAAAAGTAATAGGAGTAATATCTTACCTGTAAAAGTTATAGGAGTAATATCTTACCTGTAAAAGTTATAGGAGTAATATCTTACTTGTAAAAGTAATAGGAGTAATATCTTACCTGTAAAAGTTATAGGAGTAATATCTTATCTGTAAAAGTAAAATTAGTAATATCTTACCTGTAAAAGTAAAATTTGTATTATCTTACCTGTAAAAGTAAAATGAGTAATATCTTACCAGTAAAAATAAAATGAGTAATATCTTACCAGTAAAAATAAAATTAGTAATATCTTACCTGTAAAAAACTTCTCTCAGCGTGTTCTCTCAGCTCTAAAGTTTGCACCTGAAAGGAGCTTTTTTTTCAATCCAGGAAACAGTTTCACTACTCTGTCAAACACTCTCAGAACACCCCCCCCCCCCCCAACAACATTATGTTGTCTCGCTCGGTGGGAACGAGTCCGTACCACACCCTAATCTGGGTTGGAGCTGGCAGACCAGAACAATAGATGGTTTCTGGGGGATAAAGGCCCATTATGTAAGCAGGGAGCAGTCACTCTGCAGTATACTCCGTTTCTCATGATAGATTATGTGTGACTGGATGCTTGACTGACTTGGAGGAATTGAGTGATGCGTTACAATGGCATTGTGCAACAGAGGCACTGAAAAAGCTGAACAAGTAATACATGCACCCCTGAAGCTACGGTCATCTCTTATATGGTGCAGTTCTACAGGACGATGGACAAGGCAAGAGACCAATAACCATATAAATCCTGACAGGATAATGATCAATTCTGAGCCAATAGTCACTGAATCACATTGGATTATTGTATTATGGCTAGTATAAAGTTTCTTCGTGATTCAATGAAAACTGACATTTCTAGGAAATTGAATTCAATGTATAACCATTTATTCTTAATGGTAAATATTAATGATACATGAAAGTGTTCAATAGATCGGGTGTGTAAGTACATGTTAAAGGTTATCACTAAAACATCTTACACCAATTCATTGTTAAACGTTTTATTAAAACAAACATGTACAGGTGCAGAAAAAGACACCGAATCAAATATTGTGAACAATTAGACAGTAATATCTTCCAGTTGATAAAGATTTATTAATTGGATAACATTAACCACTTAAGTTGGTTGATTCGTTCATTATTATATTTAGTACATGATTATGTATGAATATAAACTTGTTCCCTGCTGTGAGTTGGAAAAATGGCTCAGCTACCAGCTTGTCTACCCTTATTTTTGCCCCATTTTATCATAGAGCTCCACCTTAATGATGGACTTCCCAATATTGGACATGGTGGCCCTCAGGTCTACGTGTTGGGCCTTGTACTCCACCCCTGACCCATTGGCCTCTGATCGGACAAACTTGCTAAAGTCCTTCTCCTTGTACATGTGGTTGTACAGTTGCTTGTCGCAGGCGCGTGCCACGTCGAAGACGCCCACCCCTAGCCAGTTCTTGTAGAAGTTGTAGTCGTAGGGCACGGAGAACATGATGGCCATGCGTTCTGAGCACACGCGGCTCTGCATGTGGAAAAGGTCGTAGGTCAGGACCCCCACGGCGCCCGTGGCTGTGTCATCATCCTTGGTGAAGGAGCACACCTCTGTCTTGGGGGTGCGGACGGTGGGCTGGGGTGGGTGGTAGCAGTAACCACTGGACATATACACCCTGGGGGGGTAGAAATGGGAATGGGGTGTCATTAAAGTTCTAGTTCATTATCTGAACATTCATGTTGCTGATAAAATGCAAAACCTTACAACTGGACTTAAAGTTGTGTGAAAATATACTTTTTAACTTTTAGGATCACTGTCCCTCTACTTTTAGTCATTTCACTCTTCTTTTCTTCCTATCCAGCCACTCTGTGCTGATGGATGGAGTGTGAGTGCTGCTATGGATTCGTAAGCAACACAGAGTGAGCCAGCGTGCAGTGTGCAATGAGCCACATTGTGTCACTTCGTGATGGATAGGTGGATGTACTCAAAGCCACGTTACACATGAAAACCACCCATCCAAGAGAAGCCTGCCATAAAATATATTTACTCTGAGAAATTCCACCGAAAAGTAACAGACAAATAACAATCTGGGGATGGTCAGCTGGTTTGTTATTTGGTTAAGTAATTTCATTTCCATAGTGGTATACTGTATGTAATGTAAGGAGATTAGAGTATTGAATACCAACATACTTGGGGTTGATGAGACAGTAACCGGTGGTGACATTGGTGAGCTCTATAGTACAGTTCCTGTTGGTGGTTAGAGTGGCTGAAACGGCCTCTGCGTTCTCTGGCATCTTGGCTGGTCTGAGCGAGTTAGAGGGGAAAAAGCTGTCTCGTGGTATTTAGATGTGTGGAAAGAGAGTACGTCTGGAGTGTAAAGATAATGACAGCTGAAGACATAATATTTCTCTCATGAGAGTAGCTTTGCCAACACAATCAAAATAACATGAATTAAAAATCTCTTTAAACTTCCCTTCAAACTCGAACGTCAGAACGGTTTGCAGGCGTGTCTCTAAAAGTTTAGGCAAGGTAGCAAACGAACCGTTCTGATCCCAATGCATCACTTGCTAAATATTGTAGCAGGCAGAAGATGTGAATTATGATGAAGACAATGTAAGGATATTCACCTTCTAAGTTCAGAAAACTCCAGTTGTGTCAGGCAGAGTAGAGTAGATTTGTGTTTCCCCAGACTGGTGGAGGAGAGGTGGAATTGGCTGAAGTCACGCCTACTCCGATTACACTTTTGCGTGTTAGTGCACAAACACAGGTGTGGCACGGAACACAGAAAATGAGGCATACTTTTGAACGAGAGCAGCCGGGAAAAGAACGAAAAACCGGAAATACTGCATACCAATGTAATAGTTTTGACTTTTCCTGTATTTATTGGTGTTATGCTGGCTGCTGCCAGTTCTATTACATCAAATACTATGGGAGAAGATATTTTAGATAAAAAAGTAAGGGATTTGTGCTAATGAGACTGTTGTAACAAATGCTATCCATACAGCCAGCGCTACAATACTCATAGGACATTCCGTAGTACTGTGTCTTGTGCTCTGACATGATGAGGGAGAAGAAATGAAACATTGTTGCTGGTATCACTGCAGGTCTGTGAAAGATGTGGGTTCTGCATCTGTGCATGTGCATGTACCGACATGTAACAGATTCCTCACAGCCAGGTACCACCCTATCACAGCAACGCATTGCGACACAGCCTTTGACACACCCCAGCTTCACAAACCTCTCCCTCAGTCACACTTGTCAATAGAAAAATAAACATACCCTTCTTTTAATGTAAAAACTGAGCGGGGCAATAATTACTCAGCATCAATTGAGAAACCCAGTGGATACTGGACGCCACAAATGTGCTACAAATGTGTGCTTTGGAAACCCATGTAATTGTCTACGGTTGCATCCCAAATGGCAGCCTATTCCCTATATAGTTAAAAAAAAAATGATTTCACCTTTATTTAACCGGGTAGTTGAGAACAAGTTCACATTTACAACTGCGACCTGGCCAAGATAAAGCAAAGCAGTGCGACACAAACAACAACACAGGGTTACACATGGAATAAACAAACATACAGTCAATAATACAATAGAAAAAGTCTATATACAGTGTGTGCAAATGAGGTAGGATGAGGTAGGTAAGGCAATAAATAGGCCATAGTGGCGAGATAATTACAATATAGCAATTAAACACTGGAGTGATAGATGTGCAGAAGATGAGTGTGCAAGTAGAGATACTGGGGCGCAAAGGAGCAAAATAAATAAAATAAATAACAGTATGGGGATGAGGTAGTTGGATGGGCTATTTACAGATGGGCTATGTACAGGTGCAGTGATCTGTGAGCTGCTCTGACAGATGATGCTTAAAGTTAGTGAGGGAGATATGAGTCTCCAGCTTCAGTGATTTTTGCAGTTTGTTCCAGTCATTGGCAGAAGAGAACTGGAAGGAAGGACGGCCGAAGGAGGAATTGGCTTTGGGGGTGACCAGTGAAATATACCTGCTGGAGCGCGTGCTAAGGGTGGGTGCTGCTATGATGACCAGTGAGCTGAGATAAGACGACGCTTTACCTAGCAAAGACTTAGAGATCGCCTGGAGCCAGTGGGTTTGGCAACAAATATGAAGCGAGGGCCAGCCAACGAGAGCATACAGGTCGCAGTGGTGGGTAGTATATGGGGCTTTGGTGACAAAACGGATGGCACTGTGATAGACTGCATCCAATTTGCTGACTAGAGTGTTGGAGGAAATTTTGTAAATGACATAGCCAAAGTCAAGGATCGGTAGTATAGTCAGTTTTACTAGGGTATGTTTGGCAGCATGAGTAAAGGATGCTTTGTTGCAAAATAGGAAGCCGATTCTAGATTTAATTTTGGATTGGAGATGCTTAATGTGAGTCTGGAAGGAGAGTTTACAGTCTAACCAGACACCTAGGTATTTGTAGTTGTCCACATATTCTACGTCAGAACCGTACAAAGTAGTGATGCTGGATGGGCGGGCAGGTGTGGGCAGGGATCGGTTGAAGAGCATACATTTAGTTTTACTTGCATTTAAGAGCAGTTGGAGGCCATTGAAGGAGAGTTGTACGGCATTGAAGCTCGTCTGTAGGTTAGTTAACCCAGTGTCCAAAGAAGGGCCAGAAGTATACAGAATGGTGTCGTCTGCGTAGAGGTGGATCAGAGAATCACCAGGAGCAAGAGCGACATCATTGATGTATACAGAGAAAAGAGTTGTCCCGAGGATTGAACCCTGTGGCACCCCCATAGAGACTGCCAGAGGTCCGGACAACAGGCCTTCCGATTTGACATACTGAACTCTATCGGAGAAGTAGTTGGTGAACAGGCAGTCATTTGAAAAACCAAGGCTGTTGAGTCTGCCAATAAGAATGTGGTGATTGACAGAGTCGAAAGCCTTGGCCAGGTCGATGAATACAGCTGCACAGTATTGTCTCTTATTGATGGCGGTTATGATATTGTTTAGGACCTTGTGCGTGGCTGAGGTGCACCCATGACCAGCTGGGAAACCAGATTGCATTGCAGAAAAGGTACGGTGGGATACGAATTGGTCAGTGATCTGTTTGTTAACTTGGCTTTAGAAGACCTTAGAAAGGCAGGGTAGGATAGATATAGGTCTGTAGCAGTTTGGGTCTAGTGTCTCCTCCTTTGAAGAGGGGGATGACCGCAGCAACTTTCCAATCTTTGGGGATCTCAGACGATACGAAAGAAAAGTTGAACAGGCTAGCAATAGGGGTTGCAACAATTTCGGTGGATAATTATAAAAAGAGAGGGTCCAGATTGTCTAGCCCGGCTGATTTGTAGAGGTCCAGATTTTGCAGCTCTTTCAGAACATTAACTATCTGGATTTGGGTGAAAGAGAAATGGGGGATGCTTGGGAAAGTTGCTGTGGGGGGGTGCAGGGCTGTTGACCAGGGTAGGGGTAGCCAGGTGGAAAGCATGGCCAGCCGTAGAAAAATGCTTATTGAAATTCTCAATTATAGTGGATATAGTGATCCCTATGGGCCCTGGTCAAAAGTAGGGCACTGTAAATGGAATAAAGTGCCATTTGGGACACACTAAATGCTGTGAGATGTGCTGGTGTAATTGGACCGTTGCTGACTGCTGTAATAGTGCTGCCAGATTTCAGACTTCACCAGATGGCGCCAAACATGCACTTACAGTTTGAATGGTCAGCCTTATGGACAAATAGAACTTGCTTTACAAAGGTCGCAATGCTTTCAGAAATGCACTGCTGCTTCTGTGTTGTAGTTTGAACTTTCAATATCAGAAGTTAACATTTATTCATGCACAGATTTTATAGAGTACTGTGAAAATGTCCTCTGAATTTCATGTTATGGTCAATAACAATAACTGTGAATCACAGGAGGTTGGTGGCACCTTAATTGGGGAGGACGGGCTCGTGGTAAAGGCTGAAGCGGAATTAGTGGAATGTTATCAAATACATCAAACACATGGTTTCCATGTGTTTAATGCCATTCCATTTGCTCCATTCCAGCCATTATAATTATCCGTCCTCCACTCAGCTGCCTCCGCTGCTGTGAACACAGGACACACAGCAACCTTCAGCCATAAGGACTAGAGTCACAATGTTAAATGCATCTTGGTAATTGTGTTTGTGTAAGTGGGATATGTTAATACAAAAAATCTTAACCTAATCGTATTAGTCATGCTATTTACATTCAAAGTCCTCTTTAAACTTACACACCCCAAAACTAAAAACCACAACCGGATAAGAGCTGAAGACACAATAAACATTCGACAAGATGCAGTGAAAATCCAATAGTCGGTCACAGTAATTGTTATAGTTTATACCTTGATTGTCTTTTATCTTTGTCACTGGGGTTTATCCGTGACTGAAGAACTGCATATTAAACTATTATTACTCATGCATAGAGCTCAAAGTTTCTGAAATATCATTGTTCCGTATATAGAACCATTTTTTTATTGACCTAACACACCTACTGTATATCAATCTTTGATGCTTGGTTGATGGCAAATTGCTATGGAATGTTCTACACATTGCACATGTAGGGAATAAAATATAGATTGAGTTTGAGAGAGAGAGAAAGACAGTGAGAGAGAGAAGGAGAGAGAGAGAGAGATCAAATCACATTTTATTTGTCACATGCGCTGAATACAACTGGTGTAGACTTTACGGAGAAATGCTTATGAGCCGTTCCCAACGATCCAGAGTTGAAAAATAAAATAGTGACAGAAAAGGAATCAAATAAAGTACACAAGAATAGAGGTATGTGCAGGAAGTACCAGAACAATGTGCAGGGGTACGAGGTATTTGAGGTATTTGAGGTATTTGAGTATACACTATTAGGCAGGGTAAAGCAACCAGGCATCAGGATAGATAATAATACGAATGAAATAAAGAACAAAGAGAGAGAAAGAGGGAAACAGATAGAGTGACTGAGGCACTCTGACTACTGCTTGCTTCCAGACTGTCTATGCCAAACTTGTATGTTGCCCCATCCCTGATGCACCATATCCAAGACTGATACTAGCAGACATCCATCTATAGTATATCTGGAATGTCAGACTAGTTTGTCCGGTGTTTCCTTTTTCTATCATCTGTCCTGGTCTTAGTCCAAATTTGAACATTTTGGTTCCAACCACTGTGTCTTTGTGAGACGCAGAGTAGGTGAACGGATGATCCCCGCATGTGTGGTTCCCACCGTGAAGCATGGAGGAGGAGGTGTGATGGTGTGGGGGTGCTTTGATGGTGACACAGTCAGTGATTTATTTAGAATTCAAGGCACACTTAACCAGCATGGCTACCACAGCATTCTGTAGCGATACGCCATCCCATCTGTTTTCAAATCAAATCAAATCAAGTTTATTTTATATAGCCCTTCGTACATCAGCTAATATCTCGAAGTGCTGTACAGAAACCCAGCCTAAAAGCCCAAACAGCAAGCAATGCAGGTGTAGAAGCACGGTTTTGCGCTTAGTGGGACTATCATTTGTTTTTCAACAGGACAATGATCCAACACACCTCCAGGCTATGTACGGGCTATCTAACCAAGAAGGAGAGTGATGGAGTGCTGCACCAGATGACCTGGCCTCCACAATCACCCGACCTCAACCAAATTGAAATGGTTTAGGATGAGTTGGGATGAGTTGGGAACTCCTTCAAGACTATTGGAAAAGCATTACAGGTGACGCTGGTTGAGAGAATGCCAAGAGTATGCAAAGCTGTCACCAAGGCAAAGGGTGGCTACTTTGAGTATCTCAAATATAAAATATATTTTGATTTGTTTAACACATTTTTGGTTACTACAGGATTCCATATCTGTTATTTCATAGTTTTGAAGTCTAAAATGTAGAAAATAATCAAAATAAAGAAAAACCCTTGAATGAGTAGGTGTGTCCAAACTTTTGACTGGTACTGTATATATACATACATATATTAAAATACAAAAACACATTCATGGGAAGCACAAATGAAACATCACCCAGAAGAACAGTTACATTCCTCGACAAATAAGTCTACAGTCAATACTTTAAATTGCCAGAAAGGCACCAGAACATCAAGATTAAATGTATTTGGAATTTTGTTCAAGCAATACGGTGCATTAAAACTAAAATACCCTCGGAACCTCAAGAGTTGAGGTTCCCAATCCTGTGAATGGGTTAGGCAACTCAAGTGTCTATACTTCAACAGCAGAGTTAGATAAAATGGAAGTATATGATGTAGGGCCCACACAAAGGGAGTATTATAGAGATCTACGGGTCTTTAACGAAGTCCAGACAACCTTTTGATACAGGATGCAGTGATGAGTATCACAACTGTCACCTGTAAGAAAACGAAGGGCACTTTGGTGGTGAGAATCCAAAGGTTTAAGACTATTAGCAGCTGCCCTTTGATAAATAACATCACATAATCAAGAACGGATGAAAAGGTTGACTGAATAATCTGCTTCCTACTGCTCAGAGAAAGGCACAATCTGTTTCTGTAGAAAAAGCCAACTTTAAATCTTAGCTTCTTATCTGGCTCATCTATATGTTTTTGAAACGTCAAATCCATATCAATCCAAATGCCTAAGTATTCATTTGCGGGAACATGTTCTATTGGAGAACCATGTAATGAGTGAACATGTAGGTCATGTGAAACAAGAGTTTAAAAATAACGTGTCTTTTGTTTTGCCTGAGAACCTTAACTTAGCGCCAACAGTTTCATTCCAGTATAGAAGAAATGCTAAATTGTCTAACCAACAAGGATTGTGATCCAATGATTGTATGCAAATTCACCATTTTACATATCATATTATGGCTGTGCAGAAGTCATATAAATGCATAGGTCTCTGTGAATTAACTATTTTGATGAATCCTTTCAAGCCATCGGAATAGTCTGTAAAAGGTAAAGGTTCTCAAACGTGGGGTAATGGGTGGAGGGGGAGGCGGGAGGAGAGGGGGATTATGTCGACTTCGGCGTTTGATTCATTTTGGCCTGAGACCTATCTCTGGTGACGGCGGTAGGAGCGGGGAGAGGAGAGAGAGGAGGGAGGAGCGTGCTGATTGATTGCCGCAGGGGGAAGCAAGGTTCTGCACGTTACCTTTTTGATGAATAGGCTGTCAGGGCCCGCGAACAACCAAATATGGCCCCGTAAATGAATGTTTAAGCGGTTATGCTATAAGTATAAATATTAAACGTCCATTAAGGGGGATTACACTTGGTGCCACTTTGAAAAGGGACAATAAAAGGACTAGGGGGGAGGAGGGGGAGAAAATAACCCTGAACAGTGCAGGTGCATGGCTGCTTGTGTGTTTGTAATTCTCCTCTAACAAATGTTAGAATTCTCAGCAGCGGGGAAAAGTCCTTGACATTAATCTCATTTATTCTGTGTGTGTGTGTGTGTGTGTGTGTGTTTGCAGACCTGCGTGTGTTTTCAAGAGGCTCGAGAAGAGGAGGACTAAAGATAGGGAGGCTTTAACTTGACAGAGCATGCCAGTGCATCCCCCATCTCAAATTACAGAGCGATTAAAAGCATCCACGGTGGTACACTTGGAGTGAGAGTGCGAATAAACGCCTGGTTTAAAGATTATTTGTGCTCAGCATGGAATAAATCCCCCTCCAAAGAGAAATCAATAGCGCTGTGCTGTATGAATACATTTGTGTCACTGCCTGCCGAGGGGACAAGGAGAGGAAGCCTTGCTCAAAATGACTAAAACCCACAAATTCCAAACGATCAGTGCTGATCCAGGGAGGAAAGCCTGGTCAAGTAAGAAGGCATTGGGAGCAAAACCAGTTCAATATGGAATTTAAAATCATAGGCCCAACCGTCTTCAGTCCATTTAGTGACAGGCATAACAAGACATACCGTAATCCAAATTGAATACTAACAGCTCTATTTCACGTACACATCCCTCCCAATGTGATTTCAATCTGTTAGAACTCAGTAAGAGAATATTCAAATTGGCAGTTTAGGAATCAGTAACTTTTGAAGCTTCTGCATTTGATTTGTCTAAATATGCAAATATATTCAACAAGCATTTTTTCAAGTAAGCACATTCCATTTAATGTTTGGCAAACATCCCCTTTTTTTCTCACCCCCCTCCCATATGTGTTTTTCACCCTCATTTGAGTAATGGCTAATCTTTTTCAATTGGGCACAGATCTTTTCTGCTTAATTATTATGCCAACTATACCAAAACAAAAACTAAATTGCACAAATTCTCTCTCTCTCTCTCTCTCTCTCTCTCTCTCTCTCTCTCTCTCGCTCTCTCTCAAATATACTGTACACTCTGGCTCTGCTGGGAGTGTCTTTGTTTTTCCATAGTCCATGTAAAAGGACTCAACATCTCTGTCTGTCTGTCTGTCTGTCTGTCTGTCTGTCTGTCTGTCTGTCTGTCTGTCTGTCTGTCTGTCTGTCTGTCTGTCTGTGTGTCTGTGTCTGTGTCTGTGTCTGTGTGTCTCTCTCTCTCTCTCTCTCTCTCTCTCTCTCTCTCTCTCTCTCTCTCTCTCTCTCTCTCTCTCTCTCTCTCTCTCTCTCTCTCTCTCTCTCTCTCTCTCTCTCTCTCTCTCCTCTTCCTTGTTGCACGACCAATACACGACATTACACACTTAGTAATTAGTGGCCTGCGTAGGCCATTTACTGAATTACCTTCAAACATTGACACACGATCTGCATGTAAGTGAAATGGTTCTATTGAATAGTTGCTGTGCATTTCCACATCCTCAGACTGTGCTCACTCATCCTCAGATTGGCTAAATGATGAACGCCAGCTCTCTGTCTGGGACTGATCCTCTGACAGCAAGACAGACAGGAGATCAATACACACAACTGCCCATCTCATCTCTGTTCTGTGCATTGGCTTTTCCTTCTCTTCTCCACAACTGCCCATCTCATCTCTGTTCTGTGCATTGGCTTTTCCTTCTCTTCTCTTAAACCCCCGACCCAACCCATGCCCTGCCACTCCGTCCCCTCTACAAACACATGCCGTCCCCTCCCCTCCTTCCAACCCATCCACCTCCACTTCGCTCAGTCCTCCGTCCTGTTTTATAAAAAATTTGATCCCATTGACCCAAAAGCCGATGGGAAGCGTTGCTCTATAAACAGACTGATGCTCAATAGGAGGCGCTGAGCCCCCCAGGAAGGGAACGACTGCTGTAGTGGACAGGTGTGTTACTGATGGAGGTAGTGGAGGGGGGCGGGAGAAGTGTGGGTGGGGGGACATCTAGCATCTGAGTAGTTTGGCATCATTTATCAGTTTTATTGCTTTACTGTCTTGTTGCTATCTGCCACCCTCCCTGGCCAACCCCCACTGCCCTTCCTGCACCCGTGACCCCTGTTCCTACGCCACGTTCCCTTCGATCAACTCCAGGTTCCTCCTGTGCAATTAAGCGGCGGCAGAGGGCGGGTAGATGAAAGGTGTGACATTTTGCTTTTGACTGCAGATGAATTCGGAGCGACGGAACGAACGGATGTGTCCAGGCGTAAATATGGATTTATTTTCCCTGCGTTCCCACACTAGTCCACTTTCCTCACTCCCGCTCTCCGAAGTGATGGGACCTGGCTTTAAGAAAGGGCGACATGTGCCTCAGACTCATCCTAAATCATGAGTTGACAGTTTAAAAGGGCACGATGCAATGGATGTTTTTTTTTCTGTCTCCATGGTTATTTTTCCCACTCGATAAGCTGGGCTATGTGTTTTGCACATGTTTGTGTATTTGGTGGAGAGAGTATGTGTTACTGTTTCTCAAAAGGGAGTGTTTGTTGTTGTTGAGTATCTCTCTCCTCCTTGAATCCCTCCTAGTTACGGTTCCTTCTGTCTTTATAGTGTCAGTCATAGAGTGCGTGTGATAGCTGTACTGATGGACAGATGCCATTGGTTGAGATGGAGCAGGGCAGCATGAAGGCTGTGGGCCCTAAAAAGACTCCACCCAACCCAAGTCCAATTGTGTCACCCAAACACTAACAAACACTAATCATCTAATAATTAATGTTTGCTCACAGTCAGTCTCAACCCTCTCCTTAGGTCCCCTTAATCTTAAGGATCCGCCCCTTTTTTTTTAAATTTTTGCCTAAAATGACATACTCAAATCTAACTACCTGTAGCTCAGGACCTGAAGCAAGGATATGCATATTCTTGATACCATTTGAAAGGAAACACTTTGACGTTTGTGGAAATGTAAAATTAATGTAGGTGGATATAACACATTAGATCTGGTAAAAGATAATACAAAGATTTTCTTTTGTACCATCATCTTTGAAATGCAAGAGAAAGGCCATAATGTATTAATCCAGCCCAGGCGCAATTTTGATTTTGGCCACTAGAAGGCAGCAGTGTTTTTGCAAAGAGTTAGACTGATCCAATGAACCGTTGCATTTCAACATTTTGTATCAACACTACCCAAATGTGCCTAATTGCTTTTATGAATACATTTTCAACTTCATAACTGTGCAGTCTCCTCAAACAATAGCAGGCTATTCTTTCACTGTAAGAGCTACTGTAAATTGGACAGTGCAGTTAGATTAACAAGAATTTAAGCTTTCTGCCCATATCTGATATGTCTACGTCCTGGGCATTTGTTTTGTTACTTACAACCTCATGCTAATCACATTAGCCTACGTTAACTCAACCATCCTAAGGGGGACCCACCGATCCTGTAGAGGTTTTAACTTCACTAGGGTAGGGAGCAGCATTCGGAATTTTGGATGAAAAGCGTGCCCAAATGAAACTGCCTGCTACTCAGGCCCAGAAGCTAGGATATGCATATAATTAGTCGATTTGGATAGAAAACACTCTAAAGTTTCCAAAACTGTTAAAATAATGTCTGTGAGTATAACAGAACTGATATTGTGTTACGGCTTTCATATTCCTCCTCCTCGGACGAGGAGAGGCGAGAAGGATCGGACCAATACGCGGAGTGGTTAGTGTCCATAATTTATTAGCATTGAACTGAACACTATATGAAGCAAGATAACAAAATAGAAAATCAAACCGACAAACAGTCCCGTGTGGCACAACGACTACAGGGAAGACAAACACCCACAAAACACACGTGAAACCCAGGCTGCCTAAGTATGATTCTCAATCAGGGACAACGATTGACAGCTGTCTCTGATTGAGAATCATACCCGGCCGAACACAAACATCCCAACATAGAAAATCAAACATAGACAAAACCACCCAACTCACGCCCTGACCAACTAAATAAATACAAGAAAAAGGAAAACAGGTCAGGAACGTGACATATGGCAGGCGAAAACCTGAGGAAAATCCAACCAGGAAGTACTATTATTTTGAAAGGCTGTTTTTCCATTGAAAGCCTATCCATCATACAACGACTTAGGACCCAGTTCACGATATCTATGGTTTCCTTTACATGTGGCCAGTCTTTAGGCATTGTTTCAGGCTTTTACTCTGAAAAATGAGGGAGATACAGCACTTTCAATGAGAGGCCAGTGGAAATTTCCAGACATGAGTCCTGCCCATGATCGGGAACGCGCCTTTCTTGTTTCTCCTTTTCTATTGACGAAGCTTTTGTCCAGTTTAAATATTATTGATTATTTATGACAAAAACAACCTGAGGGTTGATTTTAAACATCGTTTGACATGTTTCTATTAACTTTTATTGTACTTTTTTGACTTTTCGTCTTGATGTTGAGAGCGCGCATTGTGCCTTTGGATTTCTGAACTAAACCCACCAACAAAACGGAGGTTTTTGGACATAAAGAGGGACATTATCGAACAAAACAAACATTTATTGTCTAACATGGAGACCTGGGAGTGCCACCAGATGAAGATCATCAAAGGAAAGTGATTAAATTTAACGCTATTTCTGACATTTGTGACACCTCTCCTTGGTTGGAAAATGGCTGTATGGTTTTTGTGGCTAGGCGCTGACCTAACATAATTGCGTTGTGTGCTTTCGCCGTAAATCCTTTTTGAAATCTGACACAGCGGTTGCATTAAGGAGAAGTTTATCTTTAAATGTATGTTAAACACTTGTATCTTTCATCAATGTTTATGATGAGTATTTCTGTAATTTGATGTGGCTCTCTGCATTTTCACCGGATGTTCGTTTGAGACAATGATTACTGTACATAACGTGCCAATTTCAACTGAGGTTTTTGGACATAAAGATTAACTTTATCGAACAAAACACACATTTATTGTATAACGTGAAGTCCTGTGAGTGCCATCTGATGAAGATCATCAAAGGTTAGTGATTAATTTAATTGCTATTTCTGACTTTTGTGAGCCCTCTCCTTGGCTGGAAAATGGCTGTATGGTTTTCTGTGACTAGGCGCTGACCTAACATAATCGCATGGTGTGCTTTTTCCGTAAAGCCTTTTTGAAATCGGACACTGTGGTTGGATTTACAAGAAGTTTATTTTTAAAATGGTGTATGATACTTGTATGTTTGATGAATTTTAATTATGGGATTTCTGTTGTTTTGAATTTGGAGCACTGCAATTTCACTGGCTGTTGTCGAGGTGGGACGCTAGGGTCCCACTTGTACCAGAGAGGTTAAAGGAAAAGTTTACCTAAATTCCAGAAACTCCCAAGTGATTCCGTACATTGAAACTAGTTCAGTGGAGTTTCCCCTCTCTCCCTCTCGCTCTTTCTCTGGAGTGCAGAACTGAGACAGCTGCAAAATTGAGTCACGTGACTTGTGACGTTGCTGGATGCAGGCCTCACTCTGCTCCGCAGTCAGTAATTGTAGGATTCACACATCTGCAAACTGTGGAAAAATTCAGTGTTTTATTGAAAGTGTACAGCTGAATTAGCTATTTTTGTTAAAAGTACTATCAGTTTTGAGTCAGGAAATGTATACCTTTCAACGTAAAATATTTGCAATTATTTTATACCATTATTTTATGTAGCAGATTGCCATGGCAGCGGAGATGGGTAACAACTGCACATGAGCGCCCTCGGGGAAACCCTGCTACTTAGAAACGTCACGATAATATGCCCTTATATGGAGGTTGGTGTCACATGTTTTTTGGGGGGTAGAACTAGTGAGGATATTGAAAGATGCAGTATGTAACTGTTGGGGTGACCCGAAAAAAAAAGAGGGTTCTAGATCGGTCATTCTCATTGAAAGCAAGTCTAAAAAGCGATAGATCGTGCACTATTTCTATGCTTTCTGTTTCACCTGGAAGACAGTACAGTGACATTATAGTTCTCTTAAAAAAACAACCAAGAACCTGTCTGATGACGTCAGGAGGAAGAGTAGCCTACTAGAGGGACGTTGACGTTGTCAAACCTTATTTAGTTGAGCCAGAGTAGCCTATTCTGACAAAAAATGTAGGCAAATTGAACTTCAGATGGCAACCACCGTTTTAGAAACCCCTTCCCCAGGATCAACACAGTCTGGTGGTTGAATGCACAAGACAAGAGATTTAAGTGCCTTTGAACGTGGTATGGTACGTCTACATGATATGGTGTAATGCTAATAACACAATAAGAACACCTCAAACGTCAAGGATTAGGCTACATACACCCAAACGCTTGCTTTCTCTTCTCAAACACACCTTTGTATTTTGGCACTGTGCCAGATCCAGTCAATGGAAATACAGTAGAAACAGCTGTTTCTTTTAGTACCCTTCATTTTCTGCCCCCATAATTTCAGATTGCACATCTCGTTCCTTTTCATCGTTGCTGAAGTGCTTGCTACACACACACACACAGCGATGTAAAGTTGGCTGCAGGAGTTTGTACATCGTATTTACTACTTCTAATTGCTGCTAACCATTTTCTGCATCTCGATGTATCTTTTACCGGAAACTGTGACATTTTGTGTCTTCTTCCATTTATTTCCTGTATAAAGTGCAGCCAGGGAGCAAACACCAGCCTGCTCTTGCTACCATCAATTTTCAACTTTGAATAACTAACTTTACTTGTCATAAGGCTAACTCTACGAACTTTCGCAACAGCTCCTTCTCCCACCAAGTAAAATTGTGACATCAAGCTCCATATTGTAACGGCTTTCCTCCTCCTCTTCATCTTCGGAAGAGGAGGAGTATTGAGGGAACCAAGGCGCAGCGTAGTGAAATGACATTTTATTAACGAAAAAACACGAACTTGAATAAACTAACAAAAATAACAAACGGTGTAGACAGACCTATACGACGAACTCACATAAAACAAGAAGAACGCAGGAATAGGACAATTAGACTACACAAACCGAACAAACCGTAAACAGTCCAGTATGGTGCAAACAATTACACAGACACTGAAGACAATCACCCACAACGAACACTGTGACAACGCCTACCTAAATATGACTCTTAATTAGAGGAACGCCAAACACCTGCCTCTAATTAAGAGCCATACCAGGCAACCCAAAAACCAACACAGAAACAGAAAACATAGAATGCCCACCCAAACTCACGTCCTGACCAACTAACACATATAACAAACTAACAGAAATAGGTCAGGAACGTGACACATATAAGGGCATATCGTGAGTAGGGTGGTCCCCCAGGAGGACGCACATAGTTGTCGCCCATCTCCACTGCTGTGGCAATCTGCTACATAAAATAAGTATATAAAATTATCACAAATGTTTTAGGTGGCAAAGTGCGCGTTTTACTTTTGACAAAAATAGCTATTTTGTCCGCTTTCAATAAAAGAATGAATTTGTGAAGTTTGCAGATTTGTGAATCATGCATTCACTAACAACGGAGAAGAGCGAGGCCTGGATCCAGCAATGTCAAGTATCATATGACGTTTTTGTAGCCGTCTCAGTTCTGCAATCTAGGGAGCGAGAAGGGGAGAGGGCAAACTCAACTGAACTACTTTCAATTTATAGAATCACTTGGGAGTTTCTTGATTTTGGGTAAACTTCTCCTTTAAACTTTGCTTCAGACTGAAGTATAAATGGTCCTCAACTCTCAAGACCTGCTTTTGAATCACCAGAAGGAGAGGTTAATGGCATAATTATTCTAACAAACGTTTCAATGATATTTAAATGTCATACTTTGGAATATGAGCACAGAAGATACATGCAGTATGAGCCTTTGCACATTCAAATGGCAAACCTTTAAGGCATGTTGAAATTCTAGGCACATTCAGTAATAAATCTGTCAAATCTAATTTAATAGAGCACAGTAACCTTCATGGGCTATGCAAACTGCTATCATTTGATATAAATGTGATTTTCATGTAATTGGGACTGGCGAGTGGTGATCATTCCATCAATGTGATTTTTGTCTTCTTCAGTTCTTGGTTACCTGTCAGTAAGGGGAAAATAATCCCACTTTTCTAATACAGTATAATAACTAATTCACTTGCCTAATTATCATTTATGGAGGCAAATTAACATTTGTTTTAAGACACTGCTCTCTATAGTTGCCACAGTATGTCTATTCTTGTTTATAATTTATAGTAATTGCAAACGTATCAGTTGCGTGAAATTGTAGACATGATTGAGACGGTAAGAGAAATGTACCAGGGTATATCTGAAGACAGGGACATTGAATCATTCTCTACCACAACTACTAACACCATCTATTGTTTATTGATTGCTGATGACCTGTCATCCACAGAGGCTGAAGGTCAAAGTTCCTGCCTTCTCCTTCTCGCCAACGACCCCTTAAACTTGAGAAATCCATCATCAATATTGACACAGCTGCTCAGCTTCCAATGAAGACTGCTCCCCCCAAAAAGCATTAACAATGCCAGGTGCACCAGGTGCATATTTCTAGAAAGAAAAAAAATCTCCACTCAAGAAAACTTGATGAGTATGATCCCACTCCAATAGAAACAAGCTCATTTGAGGCAGCCTGTGAACATTGCAGTACGGGTGCTAAAACGTTTGCAGAGCTGCCTGCCATGATTGCCATCCATGGCAATTGAGATACTCGTAGAGGACACTTGAGTACCTGATTCATTAAGGTGGATTTTATACAACAAAGGGAGACAATGAAAAATAATGTTCTCCCGTGATTTGACCATAATACAGCTCTCTCTCTCTCTATCTCTCTCACTCTCCATTGGAGGAGGATGAGGTAGAACCAAATTAGTGGGTGTAAACATCAGAGCCAGACATTGGCCAGACAGAGAGACGGAGGCAGGCAGGTGCACTGAGCTCCTCTGTCTCTCTGTAGCTCCCTAGCTCAGCTTGCCAGTTCACAGAATGTCAAGCGTGCTCCAAACATGCTGCGTTTAGAGAGCGCAATGACACTCAACCTGCTCTGAGACGCAGGGAGGCCCTTGAGTGCTTCTTTCCTGTGTGTTCATCCACGGAGCGATTTAATTCCATTGTTTATTTCCTCTTTCAAGCATTTGTAGGTTAGATACTGGCTCTATCCCTGGTGGAGCTTCTCAATATGTAGCTAGTGACTCAATAAAGTCTGGGGTTTGTCATTTGTCTGTCTGAGTGACATTGTGATGTGGCCACAGCCGTCTCACTGGCATACCCTGCTAAAATCAAATGTCATTTTATTCATTCGTCACATGCGTCGTAAACAACAGGAGCAGACTAACAGTGAAACTCGTCCTTGTAGGCCCTTGCCAACAATACAGAGAGAAAGAAAATAGAGAAATAATAGAAAAGTAAAACACGTAATAATAAAAGTAATAATAAATACACAATGAGTAGCGATAACTTGGCTATGTGCATAGGGTACCAGTACCGAGTCGATGTGCAGGAGTACGAGATAATTGAGGTAGATAAGGGAATAAAGTGACAGATGATAACAGTAGCAGCAGTGTATGTGATGAGTCAAAAGATATTCCGAGTAGCTACAGTATTTGGTTAACTACTTAACTAACTATTTAGCACTATTTAGCAGGCTTAGAGGTAGAAGCTGTTCAGATGCATGTTGGTTCGAGACTTGGTCCATTGGTTCCGCTTGCCGTGCGGTAGCAGAGAGAACAGTCTATGACTTGAGTGGCTGAAGCCTTTGACAATTTGTAGGGCCTTCCTCTGACACTGCCTGGCATAGAGATCGTGGATGGCATGGAGCTCGGCCCCTGTGATGTACAGTATTAGGCTGTACATACTACCCTCTGTCGCGCCTTGCCAAGCAGCCAGTCAAGATGCTCTCAGTGGTGCATCTGAGGACTTTCTGAGGATCTGAGGACCCAAATCCTTTCAGCCTCCTGAGGGGGAATAGGCCTTGTTGTGCCTTCTTCACGGCTACATTAGTGTGTGTGGACCATGGTAGATCCTTAGTGATGTGTACACAGAGGAACCTGAAGCTCTAGCATGTCATATGAATGTTAGATTACATGGAACACTCAATGTTGGACAACATCGGTTTCCCTTCTTTATTGGCTTGATCGACCAATCGCGGGGGGACAAAGCATCCATCAGACAACGACAGGACCAATCAGGAGCATTGATCCACTAAGGCTCCCAATCAGCAATAATCAGCCCGCTCTTTAGCCCAGAGGATACCAGACTATTGATCTTAACATAGTCTCTTAACTCTTCAAGCATTCTTTTTCATTAGTACTGTGACCTAACAGCACACAGAGACAGTGAGAGAATTGCTCTGGAGAGGGAGAGAGAAAGACAGAGTGACTGAGTGAGAGAGAGACGGAGAGAGAGAAAGAAAGAGAGAGAGAGTGCAAGAGAGAGAGAGAGAGAGAGAGAGAGAGAGAGAGAGAGAGAGAGAGAGAGAGAGAGAGAAGCAGTGAATAAGCAGCCAGCAATTAAGAGACAGATGACAGTTGACATTCAAGGGAGTTCTCTGAGAAAGGGAAGGCGTTGGGAAGTTAAAGGCCAATTAGCCTCTTTCTGATAACTGAACCTCAAGAGAAGAAGAGAAAGTGTGTAAAAAAAATACAGTTTGTTGAGGAGATCAGTCATAACTTCCATGCAACATACAGAAAGACGTCTGGATATGTGGATCATGGATGCTTGTTCTTCCAGAGAGAAGGAGAGATGGAGGGAGATTGTGAGGATGAGATATGGATGGTGGGAAACACAGAGACCATTAAGGCTTTGTGGTTAGTGATGGGTCAGCTGAGGATAATGGTAGATCTGGCTGGATCTATCTACACACAAAAGCAGTTTGATGACCCAGCCAAAGTCATATTCAGTCTGCCTTTGAGAAAATAGCTGTGACTGTACTGAAAGGCCAAGAGGGGGAAGAGAGTTTCATTCTGTTGAAGCGGTCATCACCACTGAGCTAAAAATATCCCAAGCAGCCAGTGTTATATCACCCAAACCATAAGGATACAGTTACTGTTGTGTCTAAATGAGATGATTGATTGATCCAGCCATATTAAGTAGCATCAAAGGAATCTCTTGACATTCTGGAGAGAAACAATAACATTTATCAATATAGAATTGATTGAAATGGGAACATGATACCTATATTGCCTTTGAATGGGCCAAGTGAGGGTACTTTAGATTTGTCTTTACTGAATAAGAAAAACCGAGTCAATGCCTGTGGCTGGAAAATAAACACTACATTTGATTTACTTATTTCCCCCGATTAGCTTTAATCTCTGCCGAACTTCCCCAAAGGCCCTCTGCTTTAACTGAATGACTTTAGCTGTGTAATTGTTTTGGTCACGTTGGGGGGAAAGTCAGTAAGTGTATATGTGGGGGTGGATGGGGCTGTCTTGCCAGTGAGAGGAACCTGGGGAATAATCAGATTGATCTGGAGACAGAGAAACTTACAGCCTGTTTCTGTGTTGGCACAGAAACAAGAGCAACAACAGTGGGTACCTGATTAAGGCCTCACAGAGAGAGAGAGAGAGAGAGAGAGAGAGAGAGAGAGAGAGAGAGAGAGAGAGAGAGAGAGAGAGAGAGAGAGAGAGAGAGAGAGAGAGAGAGAGAGAGAGAGAGAGAGAGAGAGAGGAGAGAGAGAGAGAGAGAGAGAGAGAGAGAGAGAGAGAGAGAGAGAGAGAGAGAGAGAGAGAGAGAGAGAGAGAGAGAGAGAGAGAGAGAGAGAGAGAGAGAGAGAAATACACTACGGAAAAAGAGCAGCACGTCAGAAATCAGCTCAATGTAATTGAAGGAACCATAGACTCTAACCACTTCTGGGAAAATTGGAAAACACTAAACAAACAACAACATGAAGAATTATCTATCCAAAATGGAGATGTAAACCACTTCTCCAATCTTTTTGGCTCTTTAACAAAAAATAAAGAGCAAAAACATTTACAGGATCAAATACAAATCTTAGAATCAACTATTAAAGACTACCAGAACCCACTGGATTCTCCAATTACCTTGAATGAGCTACAGGACAAAATAAAAACTCTCCAACCCAAAAAGGCATGTGGTGTTGATGGTATCCTTAATGAAATGATCAAATATACAGACAACAAATTCCAATAAAACTCTTTAACATCATCCTTAGCTCTGGCATCTTCCCCAATATTTGGAACCAAGGACTGATCACCCCAATCCACAAAAGTGGAGACAAATTTCACCCTAATAACTACCGTGGGATATGCAGCAACCTTGGGGAAATCCTCTGCATTATCATTAACAGCAGACTCGTACATTTTCTCAATGAAAACAATGTACTGAGCAAATGTCAAATTGGCTTTTTACCAAATTACCGTACAACAGACCCTGTATTCACCCTGCACACCCTAATTGACAACCAAACAAACCAAAACAAAGGCAAAGTCTTCACATGTTTTGTTGATTTCAAAAAAGCTTTCGACTCAATTTGACATGAGGGTCTGCTATACAAATTCATGGAAAGTGGTGTTGGGGGTAAAACATACGACATTATAGAATCCATGTACACAAACAACAAGTGTGCGGTTACAATTGGCAAAAAACACACACATTTCTTCCCACAGGGCCGTGGGGTGAGACAGGGATGCAGTTTAAGCCCCACCCTCTTCAACATATATATCAACGAATTGGCGCGGGCACTAGAAAAGTCTGCAGCACCCGGCCTCACCCTACTAGAATCTGAAGTCAAATGTCTACTGTTTGCTGATGATCTGCTGCTTCTGTCACCAACCAAGGAACTCTTGAACGTGCCGTCCTTGGCCAGCTCTCCTGCTATCTCTCTCAGAATGACCCTCTTGATCCAAATCAGTCAGGTTTCAAGACTAGTCATTCAACTGAGACTGCTCTTCTCTGTATCACGGAGGCGCTCCGCACTGCTAAAGCTAACTCTCTCTCCTCTGCTCTCATCCTTCTAGACCTATCGGCTGCCTTCGATACTGTGAACCATCAGATCCTCCTCTCCACCCTCTCCGAGTTGGGCATCTCCGGTGCAGCCCACGCTTGGATTGCGTCCTACCTGACAGGTCGCTCCTACCAGGTGGTGTGGCGAGAATCTGTCTCCTCACCACGTGCTCTCACCACTGGTGTCCCCCAGGGCTCTGTTCTAGGCCCTCTCCTATTCTCGCTATACACCAAGTCACTTGGCTCTGTCATAACCTCACATGGTCTTTCCTATCATTGCTATGCAGACGACACACAATTAATCTTCTCCTTTCCCCCTTCTGATAACCAGGTGGCGAATCGCATCTCTGCATGTCTGGCAGACATATCAGTGTGGATGACGGATCACCACCTCAAGCTGAACCTCGGCTTGACGGAGCTGCTCTTCCTCCCGGGGAAGGACTGCCCGTTCCATGATCTCACCATCACGATTGACAACTCCATTGTGTCCTCCTCCCAGAGCGCTAAGAACCTTGGCGTGATCCTGGACAACACCCTGTCGTTCTCAACTAACATCAAGGCGGTGGCCCGTTCCTGTAGGTTCATGCTCTACAACATCCGCAGAGTACGACCCTGCCTCACACAGGAAGCGGCGCAGGTCCTAATCCAGGCACTTGTCATCTCCCGTCTGGATTACTGCAACTCGCTGTTGGCTGGGCTCCCTGCCTGTGCCATTAAACCCCTACAACTCATCCAGAACGCCGCAGCCCGTCTGGTGTTCAACCTTCCCAAGTTCACTCACGTCACCCCGCTCCTCCGCTCTCTCCACTGGCTTCCAGTTGAAGCTCGCATCCGCTACAAGACCATGGTGCTTGCCTACGGAGCTGCGAGGGGAACGGCACCTCCGTACCTTCAGGCTCTGATCAGGCCCTACACCCAAACAAGGGCACTGCGCTCATCCACCTCTGGCCTGCTCGCCTCCCTACCTCTGAGGAAGTACAGTTCCCGCTCTGCCAGTCAAAACTGTTCGCTGCTCTGGCACCCCAATGGTGGAACAAACTCCCTCACGACTCCAGGTCAGCAGAGTCAATCACCACCTTCCGGAGACACCTGAAACCCCACCTCTTTAAGGAATACCTAGGATAGGATAAAGTAACCCTTCTAACTCCCCCCCTTAAAAGAGTTAGATGCACTATTGTAAAGTGGTTGTTCCACTGGATATCATAAGGTGAATGCACGAATTTGTAAGTCGCTCTGGATAAGAGCGTCTGCTAAATGACTTAAATGTAAATGTAAGGAGGGGATACAGCAGCACCTAGATATTCTGCACAGATTCTGCCTGACCTGGGCCCTGACAGTAAATCTCAGTAAGACCAAAATAATGGTGTTCCAAAAAAGGTCCAGTCGCCAGGACCACAAATACAAATTCCATTGAGACACCATTGCCCTAGAGCACACAAAAAACTATACATATCTTGGCCTTAACATCAGCGCCACAGGTAACTTCCACAAAGCTGTGAACGATCTGAGAGACAAGGCAAGAAGAGCATTCTATGCCATCAAAAGGAACATAAAATTCAACATACGAATTAGGATCTGGCTAAAATACTTAAATCAGTCATAGAGCCCACTGCCCTTTATGGTTGTGAGGTCTGGGGTCCGCTCACCAACCAAGATTTCACAAAATGGGACAAACACCAAATTGAGACTCTGCATGCAGAATTCTGCAAAAATATCCTACGTGTACAGCGTAGAACACCAAATACTGCATGCAGAGCAGAATTAGGCCGATACCCGCTAATTATCAAAATCCAGAAAAGAGATGTTAAATACTACAACCACCTAAAAGGAAGCGATTCCCAAACCTTCCATAACAAAGCCATCACCTACAGAGAGATGAACCTGGAGAAGAGTCCCCTAAGCAAGCTGGTCCTGGGGCTCTGATCACAAGCACACCCCCACAGAGCCCCAGGACAGCAGCACAATTAGACCCAAACAAATCATGAGAAAACAAAAAGATAATTACTTGACGCATTGGAAAGAATTAACAAAAAAACTGAGCAAACTAGAATGCTATTTGGCCCTAAACAGAGAGTACACAGTGGCAGAATACCTGACCACTGTGACTGACCCAAACTTAAGGAAAGCTTTGACTATGTACAGACTCAGTGAGCATAGCCTTGCTATTGAGAAAGGCCGCCGTAGGCTGACATGGCTCTCAAGAGAAGACAGGCTATGTGCACACTGCCCACAAAATGAGGTGGAAACTGAGCTGCACTTCCTAACCTCCTGCCCAATGTATGACCATATTAGAGACACATATTTGCCTCAGATTACACGGATCCACAAAGAATTCGAAAACAAACCCAATTTTGATAAACTCCCATATCTACTTGGTGAAATACCACAGTGTGCCGTCACGGCAGCAAGATTTGTGACCTGTTGCCACAAGAAAAGGGCAACCAGTGAAGAACAAACACCATCGTAAATACAACCCATATTTATGCTTATTTATTTTCCCTCGTGTACTTTAACCATTTGTACATTGTTACAACACTGTATATATACATAACATGACATTTGTAATGTCTTTATTGTTTTGTAACCTCTGTATGTGTAATGTTTACTGTTCATTTTTATTGTTTATTTCACTTTTGTATATTATCTACCTCACTTGCTTTGGCAATGTTAACACGTTTCCCATGCCAATAAAGTCCCTTGAATTGAATTGAATTGAATTGAATTGAGAGAGAGAGAGAGAGAGAGAGAGGGAAAAAGCGACAGAGACAGAGACAGAGACAGAGAGATAGAGATGATGTGTTATTTGGCACCTAGATTCTGACAGCTTGACGTTGACGGAGCCCTTCGGTTTTGACTGTGTTATTGTCTCCCTACAAAATAGTCAAACTTGTCAAAACAAAACATGACTTTGTCATTAATAGTCCAGTAATGTGAATTGCACCTTAGGCAGTAATGAACCAATGCCAAAGCAATAAAAGATGAGAATGCACTTCCCAAATATTCAATCATCATCACCGCCAACACCATGACCAGCATAGAGAAAGCCCATGCTCTTAAACCAGCTGAGGGATGGGGCTGACGAAATGTAACCACTTTCAAATTCAAAGACAGAGCTCTGGATGCAAGGACTGACCATCATTGGTATCACCATTATAGTTTGAACCGTGTTTTGAGGCAATACAGTATTTGTTCACATTTACATTGTTTAAAAACAGTGGAATTAAACAAGCTCATATTTTGGGTTCTGATGGCGTACGACAGTTGAACTAAGCTCATAAGGCATTTTTCAGATATTTTTTCAAGAATCAGTGGGTATAATGTATGCCATTCATTTAAAAGTCAAAAAATGGAAACGCAGAATGCCCCTTTAAGTCTTCCAGTGAGTCTGAATGTGAGATAGGGAGTCAGAGCTGCATGGCCCATTCCATTCACTCTCCTTCAAGTAATGGGCTGCCAGGTGAGTGTTGTGAAGATAAGACGGATGGAGGATACAGATAGAAGTGGGGCCTCTCCTCTGCTCTGCCGTGGCTGACTGGGGAAGGATGCACTCTCTGTGAATTGTCTCCAGGTGTCAACTTCAGACGGGCTACCTGGCTGCAACCCCATCTCCTCTATTCAGGCCTAATAGGCAATCCATCCATCCCCATTATCTCCAGCTCTTGTGATGGGCAGCTAATTAATCACAATTGTGTGAGTTTTTATTTAAAACATTGGTCTCTCTCGGGCTTGTAACCCCCTTCTCCCTCAGAACAATGTTGTCTCATTTCCTCTATATACCCTAACAAGCAGGGGTTGGAACCAAAATATGTTCCCAATCGTTTCATTCTGAACAGAACCATTCTTTTTTTTGTTCCAACCAGCGAAATAAAGTTCAATCCCCAAAAAGTAATGGCTTATTTTGTTCCTTTCTGTTCCTATTGAAACCTCCGATTTAAAACATTTTTTATTTTTTGTATTTTTTACAATTAGCTCAACATCTCCAATCAGGGCAGATACAGCAGCTTGCTATGGAGCGGGCAAGTTATTTAAATGAAATGGACAGTGTAGGGCGCGAGATGCAACTGACATTTTGCTGATGGGGAGCGAGTGAGAGACGGTGTAGGAGGAGGCTTGGCTTGAAGCACTGGGCATCTTGTTGTTATGACAAGCATTATCTGAATCAGGCCCACAGGAGGAGCGGCTTCTATGAAGGGACATTGAATGTCTTTGAACTTCAGAGAGTTGGTATAATGTTGGAGCAGCTAAAAAACTTGTGTGTGCAGAATTCAGTGGCATCAGAATTCAAATAAAAACATGTGTTTTTGTGGTTAATAAATCCATCTGTACACAGATCCCTCACAAGCGTACATATTGCACCGTACCCAAATACATCCTATGTAAACATACACATACAATGTCATGACAGCACTTGCATGTACACTGTATACCTGTATACTATGTATGTTGCACATGTCCACATTATTTTGGTATAATTTAGCATGTGCATGTGCGTGTGTGTGTGTGTGTGTGTGTGTGTGTGTGTGTGTGTGTGTGTGTGTTGGGGGTGTTTGTGTGTGTGTGTGTGCGTGTGTTTGCACATCCACAGAGATAATGATGTTTTGGTCATTGAACCCATGTCAGTCATGTTTTATTGTCTGAAGAAGCCTGAACCAAGAATCAATAGCCTGACGTTTGTGATTAAATGGGAGTGACACAAAGGGAGAGAGAGAGAGGAGAGTGAAAGAGAGAGAGAAAGGAAGAGATGGGCAGAAGGAATTACACCTCCAGCTCTGTTAGCTTTAGTATCCACAGTGTAGCAACGTGATCCCATATCATAGCCCTAGAGTTCATAAAGAATTAATAAACCTTAAATATCAAAGTTACTTTGTCTTCCTCAACACCTCATATTGCAGGAGCACTCCTGAGCCTATCCTTGACAGCCCTTTGATTCATTTCCTTTGGCCTGAAAGACAGGAAATGAATAGAAAGCTTGGATATTGTCAGGCGCTAAATGGAAAAGTACTACTTCGCCGCCTCGCTCTGGAGCCCGACGCTGCTGCTCTGGCAGGACCAATGCCGTGAGAGCTGCTTCTCAGTCCCCCTTGGCTGCTGCTCTCCTCTCTCACACGACCCTGAGTGGAGGCGGCTTCCAGAGTGTGTATAATTCATACAATGCCATGATCTGTCTCCGGGCCGCATGGGCATCATCTGAGGAGTGACGTACTCCCTGCAGTCTGTGTCTTAATATACTTGTGAGGACTTTTTGGGACCAACAATTGATTCCCATTCAAAATCCTAACCCCTAACCCTAACACTGACCCTAACCCCTAACCCCTAACCCTGACCCTTACTCTAACCCTAAACCAAACTCTTAAATAGCCTTTTAACAAGTGAGGATCAGAAAAATATCCTTACTTCTCAGAATTTTAGTTAGTTTACTATTCTTGTGAGGACTTCTGGTACTCACAAGTATAGTAACTCGTGTACACACACACGCACGCACACACACACACACACACACACACACACACACACACACACACACACACACACACACACACACACACACACACACACACACACACACACACACACACACACACACACACACACACACACACACACACACACACACACACACACACACACACACTGAAACTAGAGTTCTCTCAGAGATATGAGTAACAATATAGAATGGATAGGAATGATTGATAAAGAAGGGACTTAGGTTCATAGAAGGGGTAACTCAAAGCCTCCTTGCCCAGGGAAAGTGTCTGACTCACCGGGTACAAACACAATGCTCCTCTACTTGTGGGGCTGAGATCCATAGAGATGCCTCTGGAAAGGAACAAAGGACCAAGAGGAGAACAAACACTTTAGGCTTATCCAGAGAAACTCTACAGGATTATAAAAGCGTCCGAACACAATTATGAATGGTACTTGGCCTTATGGACACACAGTAAATACAGATTTAATGTGACCTTAATGTATTCTTCTTCAGGGAGACTGCGATGTTATGAAATGACTAAAGGGGTCCATCAGAATAAGAGTAACTGACTTTGGCTGGGTCATAAGAATATCTCTGCTGGACATTACTTCTTGGTCAATGCCTCATGGTCATTGTGTTTAGCGTGGTCAATGAACCCTGCATGGTCAGCTGGCTGCTCCGTCAGCATGGTGCTCCACAGGGGTCACTGTTTCGTGTCTGCTGGTGTTGGTCTTGGCCAAGAAACAGAGGGCCAGAGACAGCGTGGGGCTGGGCTTCCTGCCAGAGCTTGGATCCAGCTGGGGTTTGGACCCGGGATCGGGTCACTACCACACACACCCTGCAGGAGAGCAAGGGGAACGTGGGGTCAGCTGAGTTAGCCCAACCTAGTTAATGCTGTACTATAGTTAACCACTAGGACAGTATATTACTGTACACATAACAAGTGTAAAAAACATGTTTTTGAATACTAGTTGTACCTGCCAAAACCAGCACTTTATCTTGACACACTGCTGTACACAGGGTTTCTCTTTTTTCTTAACATTACACTAGAAATTGGGCATTCCAAGTTAGTGGTGCTCATCACTTGCGTTATTCATGGGTTCTGTCAGACTGTTTAAAAAAATTGAACATTTTCAATATCCACTTATCTACTCTGTCCCAAAAAATATGTTATTTTGCTTCAGCCTTGGTAGGTGTGATCAACCTACTGTCGATATAAAATCATGAAAAGATGACTGTCTATGCCATTGTACTGGTCACACCATACTCCTGTAGGATCCAAGCTCATATATGTGACCAGTACAATGGCATAGACAGTCATACTATCAACAAACTATCTGTTGACAACAAATACCTGCTAAGGTTAGGGTTAGGGTTAGGTTTAGAATAAGAGTTAAGGTAAGGGTTAAGATCAGGGTTAGGATAAGGGATTAGGTTGAGAGCTAGGGTTAGTGGATAGTTAGTTGAAATTGTACTGATAGTCTGTAGATTGTCTACAGAGCATCTACAGATGGACTACCCAAAAAAGTAAAGTGATAACCAATACTGTAGTTCAACTTCTTTCAGTAATATTATTATTGTCGCTCAAGGTTGCAAAAGCGGAATTCCACTTTTTTTAAACACCCAGCAATTCAAACCTCTGCACATCCTTCCCTGACAAAAGCCAGAATGTGTAGGAAGGATGTTTAGAACACACACAGTGGGGACTGTATAGTACTTGCATGACTCAAGCCATGCCTATCTACAATGGCCTGAGCTGTGACCTGAATAGGCTGGTTAAATGTTTGCTGATTGTGACGAAGACCAAGGGGAAGGAAGAAAGAAGGAAAATAAAACTAGTTGACTGCTGTATTGAAATGTTGGATGGGTCGGGTTTGAGGAAGACGGCCGAGGTGATTCGGTGCAGCGTTAGCGTTTTGTGTTCCAGCGCTTGACCTAGACAATAGCCTCCGAGATGGAGCCCAGAGAGGGAGAGGGTCCTGGGAATGGATGCGGGAAGCATGACAAAGCTTTGCGTAATGATGTCGCTTTCAATTACTAACCTCTGTCGACCCTGTGCACAACGGAGGGCAACTAAGTTCCACCCAGAACAAAGAGAGCTGAGCTTCCCCACCTCCGCCAAGGAATCAATTGCGACAGAGATCAGAATGTCGACTGAGGCAAGGGAAGTGCTCAACTGAATCCAGAATCAAGAGTCACTATGCTGTGGCCAGGCGATGTGTTCCGACCATCAGGAACTACTGTGTGTGTGAGTGTGGGAGTGTGTCTGCATGCATAGCTTTCTATGCCCTATATGTCTGTTTGTGTTTGAGATTGTTTGTGTGTGTGTATGTACTGTGTGTGAGAGTATGTGTGTATATCTTACTGTGGGGATATAAGACAGTTGGCTGTGCCAATGCCTGCTGTTCTGGAGCGGGCCTAACACCAGACTAGAAAGATTTCGGGCCGGGATGCTGCTTTAAACATTGCATGTGTGCGGCTGTCAATCTGTGTCCGTTCAAAAAGTCGAAGAGTGTATAATGAGTCATGCGGAGTCGCTCGCTCTTGGTCCTGACACACTGCGCACACACAAGCCCAGTGCCGGGGTCAACACGTGTGGACACAGCGTCTCGCATGGAGGAAGGACGACCAAGACCCCTAGCGTGTCCAGAGGCCAGAAACACAGCTCGTATTGCCTGTGAGACCAACGACTTTCTCAGTAAAACTAATCATCACTGCTCTCACACAATCACCCCACCTGTCAGTTGTTGTGCTATAACACTTACAAGGAGATGTGAGACAGAATTTATAATGGAGACACAGAGTGAGTTGAATTGATGTTAGGGGGTTCAGTCTAGAGTATATGTGGTGCTGTGGATCTTGATGTCAAATCTGTGAATAGATAAAGTAAAGGTCTGTGCCCCTTCTTGCCCCAGAGTCAGAGGAGTCAACGCCCCCCTGCTGTTGATGAGCCATATGGCCCTGGAAGATGGAGGTGTGTGCCCGTGTGGCAGCCATGCCATCCCTGTGCTGATTTCTCGTTATCGCTGTATAAATAGAAAGAGAAGACGGAAGAAGCGGTGCATCGTGTCACAGTTGTTTTTGACTTCGGTGTGAGACAGATGGTGCAAATTAATGACAAAGTTGGAAAAAAGACAGACATAAACAACTGCGGCGCCGGCAACCAAAAGTGAACAACTCACTTGTTATTAACAAAGTGGCACTGTCTATCTGACAGCTTTCGTGGGAGCATTAGCTCATCTCACCTCGATCACGTGTCACCCATTTGACTTTACCTGGCCTTTTGCCACTTCCAACACGTGACTGGTTGACGCTATACTCGTTGGCTTTTACTTTATTGGCTGTGTGAGCAGAGTGTGTGCTTGTGGCGGTGGCGGGTGGCGTGGGTGGGAGGAAGCATCGAGGAATTGCCGAGCGGAGCGGCAGATGCCTGTTGTCCTCTGAGGGGGCTGGCAGGCAGGCGAGGTGAGGCGGACAAGGAAGAGGCATGGGGGCTAACTGTAAATATAGCTCGGCACTGCTCCCCTCAGCTCCTGGACAGGCGATTCCATTAAATAGCCATGTATTTCCCAGCTCCTGGCTTTATTGCGGTGTTGCTCAGGGATTGAGTGCCCAGGAGGCTCTTCAACATTATTAGCAGCTCGCAGTACATAATCCCAGGGCAGATACTCGTCTATCAGCAGCCCAGACAGCCCAGACATAGGGCGAGTCAGAGAGAAGGAGACAGTGGTGAGAAGAGCGAGGGAGACAGACAGACCGACAGACAGACAGACAGACGGACGGACGGACGGACGGACGGACGGACGGACGGACGGACGGATGGAGGGACAGACAGACAGACCTTTTTTAAATTATAAATGGTTGCATTCACAAAATGAAAAGTTGACCATTTACAGTGTGTGTCAGCAAATCCATATCAAACCAGCAGTAAATGTTATTTCAACACCATTATTTTATGAATGGATAGATAGACGAACAGACAGACAATGGTTGATGGACATCACATGGTACCCTGTCTTTCCAAAGGTCCTTTGTGTCTCAATAAGCCCCTGCACAGGAGAACAGTGCCACCACACAGACAGACTCTGTTAGCCTCTGCCTGGTTCTAGAAACTTCTACTGGGTAGTTCCAGGTATTGATGGGTTGGTTCTACAGTACCTGGATGTACATAGAGACAGACAGAGGTTAGCAGTTGGCTGAAATGTACATGTCTAGGTTCACGACCCGTGGATCTGGGCCTGGATTTAATCAGATCAGCGTTAACCCTGGTTAGCTGACAAACGCATTGCTTTTCATTGATTTAGTTTAGGAGGTGTTGGAGGTGTAACTGCGCTAGAGCTGTCAAATCGGTGAGCGGGGATGAAACCACACCCGTCCTTATATCCTAACTGCGTTAGAAGTTCAGAAAGAGAAAGGCCATATAAAACTAATGACACTCAAATTCAAATTAATTATTAAATAATAAGGATTCCTATCAGCCTAATCAAGGTGTAGATTACATTCCACATTCCAGTGTTCGAACGTGTAACACGGCCGCAATGGATTTCTACTAATGTGACTCGGGACATGTGAGTTGGTGATGTCTGCAACAGGTATAGCGACGGGAGCTGCTTGTGGATTAGACCTCCAAAAACTCCAACGCAGTTAGACCTCCAAAATCTCCTAAACAAAAGCAATGACAAGATATGTGTTTGTCAGTTACTGTGGATTACCGCGTATCGGATTAAACCCTGAACCTGGTATCAGGAGGGTTAGCTAAGCACAGTTCGACCTACATTGACTCATTTCAGTGTTGATTTTTAGCTATTTTTATTCTTCCTGTCATCTGTTTACAAAATGGAGTTGTTTATGTCACAGCCCCAGCCATTTATCACATTGGCGCTATAAGCTGATTGAGCGAGTTGCCTTTGTTTGGCAACTGTTTAATAATTAGCTTACTGGAATTCCAGCTATTTGTAGCATTCTCTTTAGGCTAATGTTGATTTTCATTCCATTGTGTCTTGTCTCTACTAGCTATTGGACATTCAGATCTCTGCAAGATGCATTGACGTGTGTAGTCATTTCTATTGCTGCCATGGTATAAGGGATCTAACTCGGACATGCAGAGCCTACTTGACAATCTATAGTTAATGGATCCTAAATCGACATGTGTCACGGTGTAAGGGGTGCGTAACTGGTGGCAGTGAAGTCAAACGCAGGAGAGCAGAACTTGGTAAATAGCCGGAGCCGTTTAATAAACATAACTACCGGCATACAAAAACAACAAACACATGGGCACAAAACCCGTATCGCACCAATCACACAATGCACACGTACTTACAAATAAACAATTCCCGACAAGGACATGGGGGAAACAGAGGGAACATTTACAACATGTAATTAGGGAATTGAAACCAGGTGAGTGTGAAAACAAGACAAAACAAATGGAACATGAAAAATGGATCGGCAATGGCTAGAAGACCGGTGACGTCGACCGCCGAACACCGCCCGAACAAGGAAAGGAACCGACTTCGAAAGAAGTCGTGACAAACGGTTACATTCTAAACTCTGTGTAACTGTTACATTCTAAACTCTGTGTAACTGTTACATTCTAAACTCTGTGTAACTGTTACATTCTAAACTCTGTGTAACTGTTACATTCTAAACTCTGTGTAACTGTTACATTCTAAACTCTGTGTAACTGTTACATTCTAAACACTGTATAACTGTTACATTCTAAACTCTGTATAACTGTTACATTCTAAACTCTGTATAACTGTTACATTCTAAACTCTGTATAACTGTTACGTTCTAAACTCTGTGTAACTGTTACATTCTAAACTCTGTGTAACTGTTACCTTCTAAACTCTGTGTAACTGTTACGTTCTAAACTCTGTGTAACTGTTACATTCTAAACTCTGTGTAACTGTTACGTTCTAAACTCTGTGTAACTGTTACCTTCTAAACTCTGTGTAACTGTTACATTCTAAACTCTGTGTAACTGTTACGTTCTAAACTCTGTGTAACTGTTACGTTCTAAACTCTGTGTAACTGTTACAATCTAAACTCTGTGTAACTGTTACATTCTAAACTCTGTGTAACTGTTACATTCTAAACTCTGTGTAACTGTTACATTCTAAACTCTGTGTAACTGTTACATTCTAAACTCTGTGTAACTGTTACATTCTAAACTCTGTGTAACTGTTACATTCTAAACTCTGTGTAACTGTTACATTCTAAACTCTGTGTAACTGTTACATTCTAAACTCTGTGTAAATATTACATTCTAAACTCTGTATAACTGTTACATTCTAAACTCTGTGTAACTGTTACCTTCTAAACTCTGTGTAACTGTTACGTTCTAAACTCTGTGTAACTGTTACCTTCTAAACTCTGTGTAACTGTTACCTTCTAAACTCTGTGTAACTGTTACGTTCTAAACTCTGTGTAACTGTTACATTCTAAACTCTGTGTAACTGTTACATTCTAAACTCTGTGTAACTGTTACATTCTAAACTCTGTGTAACTGTTACATTCTAAACTCTGTGTAACTGTTACATTCTAAACTCTGTGTAACTGTTACCTTCTAAACTCTGTGTAACTGTTACCTTCTAAACTCTGTGTAACTGTTACATTCTAAACTCTGTGTAACTGTTACCTTCTAAACTCTGTGTAACTGTTACATTCTAAACTCTTAGTAACTGTTACATTCTAAACTCTTAGTAACTGTTACGTTCTAAACTCTGTGTAACTGTTACATTCTAAACTCTGTGTAACTGTTACGTTCTAAACTCTGTATAACTGTTACATTCTAAACTCTGTGTAACTGTTACATTCAAAACTCTGTGTAACTGTTACATTCTAAACTCTGTGTAACTGTTACATTCTAAACTCTGTGTAGCTGTTACATTCTAAACTCTGTGTAACTGTTACATTCTAAACTCTGTGTAACTGTTACATTCTAAACTCTGTGTAACTGTTACATTCTAAACTCTGTGTAACTGTTACGTTCTAAACTCTGTGTAACTGTTACCTTCTAAACTCTGTGTAACTGTTACGTTCTAAACTCTGTGTAACTGTTACGTTCTAAACTCTGTGTAACTGTTACCTTCTAAACTCTGTGTAACTGTTACGTTCTAAACTCTGTGTAACTGTTACATTCTAAACTCTGTGTAACTGTTACATTCTAAACTCTGTGTAACTGTTACATTCTAAACTCTGTAACTGTTACATTCTAAACTCTGTAACTGTTACCTTCTAAACTCTGTGTAACTGTTACCTTCTAAACTCTGTGTAACTGTTACCTTCTAAACTCTGTGTAACTGTTACATTCTAAACTCTGTGTAACTGTTACATTCTAAACTCTGTGTAACTGTTACATTCTAAACTCTGTGTAACTGTTACATTCTAAACTCTGTGTAACTGTTACATTCTAAACTCTGTGTAACTGTTACGTTCTAAAGTGCATTTTGACAACTGTGTCTCCATTTTACACTTTCAAAATATCACCTTTTCTTTTACTGTGGTATTTTCATACTGGTACGTTGCCACCTCAGACGACCCTATATCGCACAGGTGTCAAACTCATTCCACGGAGGGCCGAGTGTCTGCGGGTTTTCGCTCCTCCCTTGTACTTGATTGATGAATTAACATCACTAATTAGTTAGGAACTCCCCACACCTGGTTGTCTAGGGCTTTATTGAAAGGAAAAACCAAAAACCTGCAGACACTAGGCCCTCCGTGGAATGAGTTTGACACCCCTGCTATATCGTCTCTGTCTGGCCTTCCATTTCAAATCTAACACTCAAAGTGTTTTTGGTTCTACCTTAGCATTAATGTAAAAATGCTCCTCTCTGTTAGGTTAATGATGTAGTTACTACAAAGTTCAGGTGCTGCTTGGAGAGGTGTGTCCGCAGTCCTTTATAGACTAATCTTGACATACTAAAACGTTCTGCAGTAAGAGCACTGTTGAAAATGTTCTCTAATTGTAATAATTTCCAAGAGATTTGTTAGCCCTACCACCCAGGTTTGGTGTGTGTCAGCTGCATGACTAGTGGGTGAGGGAGGGGGTGTATGAGCTGAGGTCACTATACTTTATGTGTATTTGCATGTGCTCTCCACCATGTGTCTCTAGACCCTGCAGGCTACCCCTCCAGCACCCTGGCACTGCCAACTCTGCGAACTCTGCCAGCCACACTGCTTGGCTTTGGTTGATCACCCCCACTGCAGAGAGATATTGGCTTCTGTAAGCTCCTGCTCCACCACACTCCCATCAGCCAATCATCCCTTTCCCTCTCTCTCTCTCTCGCTCTCATCATCTCTATCTCCTGGCTGTGACATTTGCCATTTAGTGAAGGGAAGGAGGGTGGACCCTTATCCAAAAAACCATGACATTTCCTCCCTCCATCCCTCTCTCCTTCATCACAGACATGTCTGGAGACGGTACAGTATAACTGACATTGGGTAAAAATGGACCTAGCTCGGATGACGTCATCAATATGCACCTCACCGCGTCATGCTAGTTGTTCAGAATGTGAGCTGTTGTTCCTACTCGTGTGTTTGTTTTTCAAATACCCTTTCTCAGTATCCTCACTGGAGAAGAAAATGAACGCCTGCCTTATAATTTAGAGGTAACTGCTGCTTCACTTCCTGTGATCAGGAGTAAAGGTTAATGCATGTTAATGAATGCTTGCTGAATGTCATGAGGAATGTGTTGCTGCTTCTGTGGGTATTATACTGTAGTACCAGTATGTGCCATTCATACTGATGCTCTAGATCATGTCTGCTGAGACCACTTAATGTTAGAGCATCTCTATCGCCATCTCTTTTATTCATTCATTTATTCATCCCTGTAACACACCTCCCCTCTTACGGTCAAGGTCTGCACACAATGGCATACTTTTTCCTACAGTAGTACACTACTTTTGAATAGGTTCCACAAGGGCTATGGTCAAAATGAGTGCACTATGTAAGCAAATAGTGTCATAGTGCACTACTTTTGTGAGAAGAAACATTTCAGGGGGTGCTGCAGCACCTTCAGCACCCCTACTTCCTGCGGCTATGAACAGGGTGCCATTTGGGATGCAGACAAGCGTTTGTAATAACCAAATAAGTCTGCACACACACCCTGTCAGATCCTTCTGTCCTCCCACCCCTTTCCCTCTCCACCAATAACAGCAGGGTGGCGGTGACACATATGGCCAATTAAAGGTGGAAGTGGAGACGATGATCTGAGTTGAAAGCTTTTTCACACGTGGCGGGTGGCCAGACAGCCAGAGGGAGGAGGTGGAGTGGGGAGAAGGGGTGGGGGGTGGGGGGCGGGGGGTGGTGGCAGGGCCGGCTCCAGGCATAAGTGAAATAAGCTGTCGCTTAGGGCCCCATGCCGCTAGCAGGCCCTCAACCCCAAAAAACGTTATATTTGTATTTTTTAGGTACTCAGTCAGCATCTCAACTTACTGTTTAAATTTTAAATTTTAATTATTTTGCCACTATGGCCTATTTATTGCCTTACCTCCCTAATCTTACTACATTTGCACATGCTGTATATAGATTTTTCTATTGCGTTATTGACTGTACGTTTGTTTATGTGTAACTCTGTGTTATTGTTTTTGTCACACTGCTTTGCTTTATCTTGGCCAGGTCGCAGTTGTAAATGAGAACTTGTTCTCAACTGGCCTACCTGGTTAAATAAATAAAGGTGAAATAAAAAATACAATTAGAGTTTGAATATTAGAATACACAAGGTTAAAGTTCAACATTTGGTTGCGCATCAGCAATTTCTTTTGTTATGTCAGTCACTCAATTAGCCATGTGAGCGAACAATTTTTAGATTGGTGAATTAGTCTAGCCAGCTATCATGGCCTAATACTGACCGGTTACGCAATGCAGGGGAACATGCCCAGGGGCCCTGACGTCCAGGGGACCTCCACTGATTTGTTAGTCACTCTCACTTTGATATCATTAGCATGGCATAAGTCAGGGCAAAATGTGTATTTTGCATGAAATTCCCTTCAAAATGTACATTTCTCTCCACTGTCACTAAAATGTTTTGCCCGCTTAGGGCCCCCAAAGTGCTAGACACAGCCCTGGGTGGTGGTTAGGTGGGGAGGATGGAGAGAAACTCACAAGTAGCCCTCCTCTCTCCCAGGCAAATCAAATACACATTTTCTTTGATCAATGCGGTCCCTTAACTTCCCTTTATTGCTCTACCTAGGGAAACGGGGGGTTCGGCCTAAAGGAGGGGGAAGCAATGTTCACTTCATAAATCATGCAGAAAAAAAATGTCAGGGGGGTAATTGTGGTTTTCTAACACCCTTTAGAGGGAGGCAGATTTTATAAGTGGGTTAACATCACCAGTCAAACCTAATTTCTTCTCATTACACACACAGAGGTATCATCAAGCCTGAAATGTTGCATGGCTACCCTAGGAACACTGGCCTAATTTCCCACAAATACACACTTACAGAACAGGCCCAAACTCCTACACACAGCACAACACCAGGTCCAAACTCCTACACACAGCACAACACCAGGTCCACACTCCTACACACAGCGCAACACCAAAGGCACATACTGTTAAAAATTCGTTTTTTTTTAAACTTTAGATTCTGAAACAACTATAACTGTTAAATGTTCATACATAAACGCATTTCAGTAGAGCGTTTCAGACTCAAATTAGTTCAGACTCAATTTAAAAAACGAATATTCTTCAATCATTGGCTCATTTGCTGTAATGAATTGTGCAGGAAATGGCTTGTTAATATGTGCAGTCTGATCACACACAACTAACCTCTAATGATCTCCACAGCTCCAGTTTTCTCCTCAGTACATCCAAACCCCAGTGTTTTCCCAAATAGATGGCACAGATAAGTTCAACCATTTGGCGCCAGAATGCAATTTTCTTTGCAGTTTTTCCCTAATTTCCTTCATTCTCACTTCCCATATCTCCCCCACCCCTCCTCCCTCTCAACTTTTTGGCTATTTTTACTCATGACTACCAGTAATATTTTGTAAAGCCTGTGTGTCTATGTACGCTGATGACTCAACATCATACACGTCAGCTAGCAAAGCAAATTCAATCACTGCAACAGCTAACAAAGTGCTGCAGTCAGTTCGAGAATGCGTGGCAACTAATAAGGTAGTCCTGTTATATAACAACAACTAAAAGCATTGTATTTGGGACAAATTATTCACTAAACCCCAAAACCTCATCTAAATCTTGTAATGAATAATATGGCAATTGAGCAAGTTGAGGAGACTAAACTACTTGGTGTAACCTTAGATTGCAAACTGACATCAAAACATATTGATTCAACGGTAGCGAAGACGGAGAGAGGTCTGTCTGTGATAAAGAGCTGCTCTTATTTCTTGACATCACAATCAACAAAACAAGTCCTACAGGCCTTAGTTTCATCACACCTGGACTACTGCCCAGTTATATGGTCAAGTGCCACAAAGAAGAACACAAGGAAATTCCAGTTGGCTCAAAGCAGAGCAGTACGACTGGCCCTTAAAATGTACATAGAGGGCCAATATCAATAAGGTGTTTGTCAATCTCTACTGGCTCAAAGTTGAGGAGGGATTGACTGCATCAGTACTTGTCTTTGTGAGAGGTATTGACGTGTGGAAAGCACCAAACTGTCTGTTCAAGCAGCTCACACACAGCTCAGACACCTATACAAACCCCACAAGACATGCCACCAGGGGTCTCTTCACAGTCCCCAAGTCCAGAACAGAGACGGGGAGACGTGCAGTACTACATATAGGAATAACTAAATGGAACTCTCTTCCGCATCAACTAACTCGAGCGAGCAGTAAAATCAGATATAAAAACAGAGAAAACAATACCTCATGGCACAATGCGGTCTAATATACACGTTGTAATGTTGTGGTATTGTGGATTATATATTGTACATTGTCATTTTTATAAATTTGTTTTTAACCCTTATTTTACCAGGTAAGTTGACTGAGAACACATTCTCATTTACAGCAACAACCTGGGGAATAGATACAGGGGAGAGGAGGGGGGGATGAATAACAGTGTAATAATATAAACCCTGCTTAGACCCCAGGAAACGTAGCTGCTGCCTTGGCAACAACTAATGCGGAGCCTAATAAATACTAAATATGAAATACAAAAATTCATGAATTGTGTATTTATGTTGAAGAATGTGAAATTCCATGAAAATAATGGCATTAATTGGCCTTCTCATTCTCTTCATCTCTCTCTTGCTCTCTCCCTCTTTCCTCTCACACATTTCAATTTGCCAATAAGAATCAGCGTTTCCCTCTCTTTACGGTGTTTTGTCAGCGCTCTCTCTTCATCTCCGGATAAATTGATTGATTTCTGCTCTCGCTGGGATGATTAATCCCACAGTGGTTCTACAAATAGCCTGACAGAATCCCCCTGTAATGGATTCACAGTGAGACCCCTCCATTTATACAGCTAATGAGATGTGGTTATAGAGCAGAGGTGAGTGGGGCAGTGCTACTATACTGTATGTAGGGGGGTAACTCACGTCCGTCAGGATCAGAGCGCTTAGCTGCTAAATATCTGTTTTATGAGAATGGGAGAGACAGAGAGATGATTCGAGTAAGAGAGGCAAGGCAGTATAGCTGTACGTGGGATTTATCTGATCTGAAGAGGGCCCTCAGGAGCTTTGCTGTAGATGGCTGATTAAGGGTATTCTCTCTTGCCATAACACCCAACCTTGTATAGTATCCCAGTGTGCACCTCACCTCGCCTCACACCCTTGAGTCATTGCTCGTGCCATGACAACCCCTCCCAAAATCCTTGGATCTGTCATTGAACTAAGACCCCTTTAGGCTGTTGACAGTATTTCAGCTGGTGATGATGCCTGTCCATATAGCATGTATCCCTTTACATGTCCAATTGACTTTGTCAGGAGGCATATCAGCAAAAAAAGTTGGTTGTGGGCTCAATACTAAGAGGGATAGATAGAGAGAGACAGCTGAACTTTACTGGGTCTGAGACGTGGCAGCAGCTGCAGACATGTCAGTGTCCCACATACATTACAGCGCTCTGGCTGTTTTTGGCAGGTCTGGAGGAACGGGGTTGGAGGAGGCCGGAGGAGAGGACTGCAGGGGAGCTTCTCTCTCGCTGCAGCTGGGCGTGGGAAGGGGGACTGGGAACTGTGGATGGCATGGTTCAGTGGAGTGTACTCATTGCACACTGCTCTGTCCATCTGTGTCACACCCCACAGCGTACAACCTCTATCATCTTCTGTCAGAAGTCAGCAGGACAGAACTCCTGGGTTGCCTAAGCAGTCACAGGAGGAGGGATGGGGGAGGAGAGGGGAGAGAGAAAGGTGGAAGAGAGTGGGGGAGGGATCGGGGAGGAGAGGAGAAGGGAGGACAGAGAGGAGTGAGGAGAAGGGAAGCGAGGAAGGAGGAAAGGAGAGGGGAGGAGGATGGGGGAGAAGAGAAGGGAGGAGAATAGAGGAGGATGGCGGGGGAGAGAGAGACGGAGAACATAGTCCATTCCTAGTATGTAAAAACACATGTAGGACCCGCAGGGGGATCAGAGGCCCCAATCACAGCTGGCAGTCCGACATATGTGTTGGGGGGAATGGGAGCCCAGGCTTGCTGCAGTGGGTTACCCCAGGTCACTGCACAAATTATAGCCCCTTTTCAACAAAAAGTGAACAGTTTAAAGGCCTAGAGAGTAGAACAGATTATAGAGTGTATACACCATCCCCCATAATGGTCCCTTGTCCATGGCATCACACTAGCTAGCTCACAGGAAGTCAAATGTATGTGTGAAAGTGTGAGCCTTTCCTGTGTTTGTGTGTGTTTGTGTGTGTTTGTGTGTGTGCGCTTGAGTGCGTGTGTGTGAGAGAGACAGAGTCAGTGAGAGAAAGAGAGTGGTAATGAGAATATGCATGTTTTCTAGCATAGCGGACTCAGTAGAATATTAACAAACTGATAGTGACAGGTCACGAGAGGGCCGGGAAGAAGCAGAGGGGGGCCAGAGGTGCCATCTCTCATCCCTCAGCGCTGGGCCTCACTGGCACAACAGAGAATAGCAGAGAGCAGAGAGAACAAGCCTTCTGGTGCCAGTAAGGGCATACAGTTGATCTGTCCCGAGCTCACCCTCCTTTACAATAGGCCGAGGCTGCGGATCCGTAGGTAACCGCCCAGTTCCGCCCCTGTCCCGCCTCCTTGATCCCGCTGGAAAGATCCGTGTCATGTTCCGCACATGTGTTTCTATGCCGCTACCTAACGCACACATTTTTGTTGCCACCCTCCCTTCACATTTCTCACTGTCAATCGTGAATTATGTCCATGCAGCATCTGCATGCCAACCAAGTGGGGGTTCGACCCAGGGAACCATACAAGCTAGAACCGCCACTGACTGTGAGCTAATGTTACAGCAGATGGTGTAAAAAAATTGTAGCATAATTGTGTTTTGTTTCAATCAAATACATATTTTGCTTAGTGGCGTGCGCTGTTGAGTTGTGGCCACGTGAGAGAAACATTTGAGCATTTTCACAAGCATCCTAAAATCGAATAAGAAATGAGGTGGTGTTTGTTTCTTACAGTAATGTTATAATATGCTATTATATGTGACACGATTCAGGGGAGTCGCAAGTCACGACTTCACAGGGAGAGCAATTAGAACGTAAACATTTTTTTTTTAAATCAAAATGCGTAAGTAAAACTATGTGGTTCTGTACAATACAGCGTTCATTTTGGCAGCTATATTCAATAAAGTTTTAGTCACATTTTGGTCATTTCTTCCTTGTTAGTTTTAGTTATTATCAGTCGACTAAAACTCTGGACCCTTTTAGTTTAGTTTTAGTCACAGTCATTTTAGTCCCAGTTTAATGAGTGCATTTGTTTTCTACTATTCCCCCCAAACTGCTGATTTCCAGTATTTCTACTAACCTAATATCCCTGCAGTCAATGCCTATAGTTAGTAAACGTTATCAGTGCTGGTGGTGATAACAACAGTGGACCTGGATTTGAGGTGAGAAGGTTCAGGTTTTTTAAAGATCAGGGTTTGTCAAGCTCACAGCTGCAGTTTGTTTTTGGAATAACACCATTGCTGTGCTTCTGCGTGACGGTTCAAGGTTAAGTTCTGTGTCTCAGACGTCAACAGTGAAAACTGAGGTGGAGTTGAAGAAGATAATTATGGAGTATCACTTCGGGGGATGTTTGCCTCTGGAGGAAGTGCAAACCTGGCAAGGGAGTTGTGTTTCTGCTGACTCTTACAACTGCAGCCTGTCAGTGGATATTACGGTACGTGTGTTTTTGTGAGAGTGTGAATGTTTATGCAGTAACGTGTGTGTGTGTGTGTGTGTGTGTGTGTGTGTGTGTGTGTGTGTGTGTGTGTGTGTGTGTGTGTGTTTGTGTGTGTGCGCACAAGTAGTGTACGTTTAGCTAATAGCACTACCTTATATTTCTTTGCAGTGTGAAGTGTCTCCAGGTACAGAGGTGAGAGAGAAAGAGAGAGAGTTTTCCCCTCAGTGCAGGAACCATTAGTCAGAATGCAGGTGATTTATTGGTTGTCTCCTTGCAGAATTTAAATTAACTGTGCTGCTGTACAGGGGAGGGAGGGAAACAGGGGGGGAGACAGGGTGAGGGAGGGAGCGACACAGTGCTTTCAGTTGCTCCCATTTGTGCTCTATCGCTCACTCAATCTGACTCTCTCTCTCTCTCTCTCTCTCTCTGTCTCTCTCTCAGATGACTAAGCAGGAGAAATGTACAGTCAGATTGGACTGATTCAGACAGTACAATAATAAGCCAAGTGTGCAGTAAAAGGCCTTAGACGAAGTACTGAGGCCACCATTACATTGCAGATTATTGATCCACCACAACACACTTCCTCTTCAAGTTCAAAGTTGTTTAAGTGTGCTAAAGATGAAAGAAATGGGATAGCAGTTCAGGACAGACAGTAAGGGTTAAGTAGTTAAAAGTGTTCTGAGAATCAGAACTTAATGTTTACTGAGTATCCCAGTTAATGGAGTTCTGAGTATCAGCACCATACACTTGCCACTACTACTGTATGATCAAGCATATACATCAACATATTACATAGTCCTATAAGTATAAATAATAAACGTGCCTCTGCTTGCTGTACCAGTGTTATAGGACATAGTGACTGTGATAGTAATCAGAGCACCTCTCATTATATCAAGCGGTGTCTTTTCCCTCCTCTCAGATCCATATTAATGATGTTCTGTAGCATACACTCCTCCCTGACAGCTAGATGATGTATAATTGAGAGAGGAGACGTCCATGCCTGGAGTGGAACTCAGATCGCTGATGATGAGTGTGACTCACAGCCAAGCACTCCAAGTTCATCAGAATTCTATCCACATTGCTCATGATTAATCTAGACCACTTCATTACCATAAATACTTAAGGAGACAAAGCTTGTGGGTTCTCCCTTCTCCGGCTGGGTAGTCTTTGGTGATTGGCTGGGCCAGAGTCCCAAGGTGCAACACTGCGTGAGAGAGGAGGCTAAGGCTCACTCTAGGTGACATGGTGCGTCTGCCTCACAGCCTAGTGAGGAACTTCAAAAACACTATAATGATATGAATATACTATGTATAGGCAATCCAAGATGTGTATATTTATTTGAGTGAGTGTGTGTGTGCTACTTTAAGTGTTGTTATTGTGTCTGTGTGTTACCGTGGCGTGTGCCTTTGTGCGTGTTTATCGGTGTGTGTGTTTTGCTCTGATATTAGCTGAGAGTTTTCTAGCTGGAGATGTGCTTTTTCAGTGGATACAATTATCTCAAAGTCTTCCCCCTACTTCCTCCCTCAGCTCCTCAGGCCAAACTGTATGTAGTCATTACGGATCTATTTCCCCTGTGAGTGTCCTCGTCCTTTTGTGTACTTATGAGCTTACTGCTGAACAGTAATAAGGAGCCACGCATTATATAATACTTCACTGATATCAATATTTACATTGCCACGAAGCACTTCATGCTGTTGAATATTTCGGACTAATTTTAGATTCATGCTGTTAAGGTACTTAAGGACAGTGGAGGGCACATGAGTGCTCAGCTCAGACTGTTGGAGATCTGAAGTCTGGAAGGAAACTTGGACTTGCCTCAGTGAAATACACAGCAATACGCATGCCAGCCTAATAAGTCGTTCTCAACATTCAAGTAAAGCAATCTACAGGTCTAACATCTATGGTAAGAAATCTATGGTTTGCTGGACTTAACTATTTTAGTTGAGACAGCCCTGACAAAATGAACCTACTACTAAAATACCGTAATAACCCCGTGGGCCATGAGCTAAAACATAAGCTTACTGTATATTCATGTCTTTATGGAGTTTTCTCAATTCAATTCACATTCACAAGGGAACACCAAGCTACAGTACATGTTAAAAAGGTGATAAATGACAAAGGTTCGGTGAGCTGAAAGGATGGAGGTAGCCTTTTTCCCCTCCTCTTCTACCATCCATCCATCCTGTCTCTAGAGAAACACCACTTCACACCAGACCACAATTCCTCCATGGTTCTTCCAAAAACACTCTAGCGATGCTGTGAGCGAAGCCAGGTCACAGTGCACCCTAGCTGCGCTCCTGCTGAGGCTTTGACAGGCCCCTGTCTCCAACGCATGGATGATGGGAACCACTCTGGGATTTCTCCCTTGGGTCACATAAAAGAGAGGAAAACAGACAACTCAAAAGTCTCCCATTTATTTATATATTTTGTCAGTACAAATAGGTTTTTGAGAGCACTCAAAAACTCAACAAAATAATATTGGTTTTTTTAACCAAAAACCTTGAAAGACATTTCAGTCAATGGAAACTACACAACAAAGACAAAAAAAGCCCCATTTATATCTGGTGCTAACATGGATGCTTCATCCGACGCTTGTCCACGTTCTGGTTGTGCCCACATTTTCAGAAAGGTGTAAACGATTAAAAGATGCACCGTGATCGGATCTTCCTGGCCACCTCCAGAGGTAGCCAGGCACACATTGTATCTGTATATCTTACAAGTGTAGACAGATTTGGACAGTGAAACCGTTTAAATCGTCACTATCCCATCCTCTAAAATCATTGACTGTCACACCCTGACCTTAGAGATCCTTTGTATGTCTCTATTTGGTTTGGTCAGGGTGTGATTTGGGGTGGGCATTCTATGTTTTGTTTTCTATGATTTTGTGTTTCTATGTTTTGGCTGGGTATGGTTCTCAATCAGGGACAGCTGTCTATCGTTGTCTCTGATTGGGAACCATACTTCGGTAGCCCTCGTCCCTCCTTTCGTTGTGGGTAGTTATCTTTGTTTGTGGCACTATAGCCTTTAAGCTTCACGGTCGTTTTTGTATTGTTTATTGTTTTTGTCGGCGTCATTCAAATAAAAAGGAATATGTACGCTTACCACGCTGCACCTTGGTCCACTTCCTTCAACGACGGCCGTGATATTGACAGGTGGCACTACTGACTTAGCCCTCATTCTACCGACTGGGGTCCAAAGGTGGTTCATTCAATTCTTGAAAATGTTCATTACTTTTTCAATCAACTTGTTTATAATAAATCTAAATCATTGTTTAGTGTTTCTGTATCATAGAAAACATGAGCTGGCGCACACCCAGAAACATTATTTTGTGTGGAGGTGCTGACTAACGGCAAATAAATGATAAACTCGCACACTCCATATTTAAACTCCCAGAAATCTATTGGGTAATTACTGGGAGTTTAAATATGGAGTGTGCAACGCTCTTTATTTTTTATAGTTTATAGTGTTTCTGTATCAACATAGACTTTTAAAAAATGAAGTCCTTTGGGGTCATTTTGACCCCTGCCAAAAACACCTATAGTTATTCCATAGTAATGTAAAACTGTAGATAGGACCTTTCTCAGGAGACAGAAGTCATCCATACCACCAGAGGGTGGAGGAGGACCTGCATTAGTGATTTTGACTCCCCATGTACTCGCCTAAGATTGTACTTTTCTATATCACGTATTGTCTGACTGTGTACAAAACCAAAATGACCTTATTTTTGGGTATTTAAAAATGTGCGATGGTATAAAAAGTCTGCCAATGGTATGAATACTTAATACAACTGCAATACAGAACTCAGATACAGTCTGAATCTACACAGAGCGATGTATTGGTGTGTATTGTTCGAAAAGTAGTTATTCTACGGCAAATCATTAAATACATTTATTTGACTCCAGGTTTCTCTGGAGATATAATATTAAGTTATACATATCTGTTGAAGTGATTTTGACCAGATAGACAGACCACATACAGAAATGAAGCACCATGTAAAAAACACCTGACCATGTAAAAAATAAAAATGACCTTACATATATGCTTAGTTGCAGTCAAGACAGCTCATAAAAGTCTGTCAGGGGTATAATTACTTGGTAGAAATGTAGTACAGAAACCAACTACCCTCTAAATGTACATATAGTGCTGTATTGGTGTGCATTCTTCAAAAAATCGATTGACGCACCGGTGCGTGAATCTAAGTAGCATAATAAAAAAATCCCCATCAAAATCCTTCAGTTGAAGTTTTTGCATTGGATGCGTCTCAATCCACCGCATCCGCCGATGTCGCACTTCCTTCCGCATCTGCGGTGACAGGTGGCAGAGCGAGAGTGATGTTTGTCAGACCATGAGACATCCCAAAAATTGGTCTTCTCACGAAAACATCTGTAGCTTCCGAACAGTCTGACCTAGAAACTATTATGACCCCTCTATGGAAAGGGGAGACTCTCACGAACACGGACTCATCTGAAGATAACCGGTACTGGTAAAAACAAAACAGAAGTATGAAGGTAGTTTTGTGCCTATCCAAAAAAAGGGGTTAAAAACGTGTTAAAAAAACACAAAAAACATGTATTTCTTATGTCTTCTAGATAAAGGACAAATACTTCTAAACCTTGTTTCTTATAATTCATTTAAAAAAATGTTTTTATAATTTATGAATGTGTTATTCATTGCGCTTCTCTGGGCAGCACTACTTTACTAGTAGTAAAGGTCAAACTCCAAATGTAATAAAATATACATACAGTGCATTCGGAAAGTATTCAGACCCCTTCCCTTTTTCCACATTTTGTTACGTTACAGCCTTATTTTAAAATCATTTATCTGTGCACAATACCTCATAATGACAAAGCGAAAACAGGTTTTTAGACATTTTTGAAAATGTATTTAAACTAAAATACATTAACTTATTTACATACGTATTCAGACCCTTTGCTAAGAGACTCGAATTTGAGCGCAGGTTCATCCTATTTCCATCGACCATCCTTGAGATGTTTCTACAACTTGATGATAAATTGATTGAACATGATTTGGAAAGGCACACAGGTCCCACAGTTGACAGTGCATGTCAGAGCAAAAACCAAGCCATGAGGTCGAAGGAATTGTCCATAGAAGTCCGAGACAGGATTTTGTCGAGAAACAGATCTGGGGAAGGGTATCAAAACGTTTCTGCAACATTGAAGGTCCCCAAAAACACAGCGGCCTCTGTCGTTCTTAAATGGAAGAAGTTTGGAACAACCAAGACTCTTCCAAGAGCTGGCTGCCCTGACAAACGGACCCATCGGGAGAGAAGGGCCTTGGTTAGGGAGATGACCAAGAACCCAATGGTCACTTTGACAGAGCTCCAGAGTTCCTCTGTGGAGATGGGAGAACCTTCCAGAAGGACAGCCAACTCTGCAGAACTTCACCAATCAAGCCTTTATGGTAGAGTGGCCAGACGGAAGTCACTCCTCAGTAAAACAGCCCGCTTAGAGTTTGCCAAAAGGCACCTAAAGGACTCTCAGACCAAAAGGACTCTCAGAAACAAGATTCTCTGGTCTGATGAAACCAAGATCGAACTCTTTGGCCTGAATGCCAAGTGTCATGTCGAGAGGAAACGTTGCACTATCCCTACGGTGAATCAGGGTGCTGGCAGCAATATGCTGTGGGGATGTTTTTCAGCGGCAGGGACTGGGAGACTAGTCAGGATCAAGAGAAAGATGAATGAAGCAAAATACAGAGAGATCCTTGATGAAAACCTGCTCCAGAGCATTCAGGACCTCAGACTGGGGTGAAGGTTCTCCTTCCAACAGGACAACGACCCAAAGCACACAGCCAAGACAACGCAGGAGTGGCTTCGGGGACAAGTCTCTGAATGTCCTTGAGTGGCCCAGACAAATCCCGGACTTGAACCTGATCGAACATCTCTGGAGAGACCTGAAAATAGCTGTGCAGCGACGCTCCTCATCCAACCTGACAGAGCTTGAGAGGATCTGCAGAAAAGTATGGGAGAAACTCCCCAAATACAGGTGTGCCAAGCTTATAGTGTCATACCCAAGAAGACTTGAGGTGGTAATTGCTGCCAAAGGTGCTTCAACAATGTACTGAGTAAAAGGTCTGAATACTTATGTAAGTGTGATATTTAAGTTGTTTTTTAAAATACATTTGAAAGCATTTTTAAAAACCTGTTTTCGCTTTGTCATTATGGGGTATTGTGTGTAGATTGATGTGGGGGGAACAATTTAATCTATTTTAGAATAAGGCTGTAACGTAACAAAATGTGGAAAAAAGTGCAGGGGTCTGAATACTTTTTTTATACCTAAAGGGGTCCTAAAATTCCAAATCAAATAGCTAAATGATACATAGTATGATCATCTTAAAACAATTCCATATGTCAGCTTAGAACCCCCCCCCCTCCCCCCCAACGGCTCAGACTTTTAAGAAATAAATAGCAGAATTGCTATAACATCCTTCATTATAAACTGGGTCGTTCGAGCACGGTATGCTGATTGTCAGTTTATAATAGCAATAAGGCACCTCAGGTGTTGTGGTATATGGCCAATATACCACGGCTGAGGGCTGTATCTAGGCATGCACTCTGCGTTTCGTAGTGCCTAATAACAGCCCCTAGCTGTGGTATATTGGCCACATACCACAACACCTTATTGCTTAATTATACCATAGCATTGTTGAATAATTTCTGATTGGCGTGAAGGGCATTCTAGAGTATGCATTATTTCCCTGTAACACACGGTATATTTGCACAGTAGAATTTAATAGCTACAGTTCATTATTTGATGTTCTACGTTTGAGCTGCTTTTGAAAGCTAAAGTTGAATTGAAAACATTATTGGCATTGTTGAATTGGACTGATGGTTTGGTTAGCTAAGCTAGGAAGACTGTTTGGTCGACACGGCAACCACTGTAGCTTTCTAGTAAACTTACTAGCTACTTCCGTGGATGTTGAACATATTTCTCCTGGCAAATTAACACATTTCTAGTGGCAAATGTGTTAAATTATAGCCATTGTATATAAGGGATAATCAACTCAGGGCTCTACGTGTTCCATTATTTTCCAGAGAATCCATAGCCCCTCGTGGATGATCTATTACATATTCTATATGTGAAACTTATGGCATTTAGGTTGCTATAACATTTGGTTTGAAGTGACTGAAGATTTTGGCTTGGATTTTGAAGCATCCTGCCATTGGCCCTACCACTCCCATTGTTTCACTTGCAGCGATGCTAATGCTGGCTGTGGGGTAGGTAAATAAAGAAAACTAAGCCATATTTTTGGTCATTGTCTCTCAGAATAAATGGATGATTCACTTTTTGTCAATAAAATTAAGTAAATATAAAATGTTGGTGTGCCGCCCATTCTTAAAACAAATGATACTAAAATCAAATGATGCTAAACTGGCTTTTTAGTGCGTACAGTGCCTTCAGCAATTATTCATGTGACAAATATAATTATATGACATTTTTGCAAATGTATTGACAATTAAATACAGAAATATCTAATTTACATAAGTATTCACACTCCTGATTCAATGCATGTTGGAAACCCATTTTTGGCAGCTTTTACAGCTGTGAGTCTTTCTGGGCAAGTCTCCAAGTGCATTGCACACCTGGATTGTACAATATTTGGACATTATTATTTTTAAAATTCTTCAAGCTTTGTTAAATTGGTTGTTGACCATTGCTAGATAGCCATTTTCAAGTCTTGCCATAGATTGTCAAGCCGATTTAAGTCAAAACTGTAACTAGGCAACTCAAGAACAATCAATGTTGTCTTAGTAAGCAACTCTTGTAACGGCGTTCCTCCTCCTCTTCATCCGCACTGGAGACCAGAAGCGTTGAGCCGGCATCATGGCACCTGGCTCAATGCCCAATCTAGCCCTACCAGTGCGGGGAGGTGGAATAACCCGCACCGGGCTATGCACACCTACAGGAAACACCGTGCGCTCTACTGCGTAACACGGCGTCTGCCCGTACTCCCGCTCTCCACGGTTAGCCTGGGAAGTGGGCGCAGGTCTCCTACCTGCCCTTGGCCCACTACCTCTTAATTTTTGGGGTTTCTTCACGGGCTTCCGTGCTAGCCGCGTACCTTCATCCGAAGAGGAGGAGCAGGGATTGAACCAAACTGCAGCGTTGTAATTAGGCATAATGAATTTATTTAAGTGTAGACGAAAAACACGAACTTCACTTGAATACTTACAAAATAACAAAACGAATGTAGACAAACCTGAACATACGAACTTACATAAAACACGAAGAACGCACAACAGGAAAAATGACTACATAAAAAGAAGAACGAACGAAACAGTCCCGTATGGTGCAACAAACACTGACACAGGAAACAACCACCCACAACAAACAGTGTGAAAACACCTACCTTAATATGACTCTCAATCAGAGGAAATGAAAACCACCTGCCTCTAATTGAGAGCCATATTAGGTCACCCTTAAACAAACATAGAAACAGAAAACATAGACTGCCCACCCAAACTCACGTCCTGACCAACTAACACATACAAAAACTAACAGAAACAGGTCAGGAATGTGACAACTCTTCGGTGTATATTTGACCTTGTGTCTTTAGGTTATTGTCCAATTGAAAGGTGAATTTGTTGGATTTGCTCCAAACATAACACTTTCTATTCAGGACATTTTTTGCAGATTTACTTTAGTGCCTTATTGCAAACAGGATGCATGTTTTGGAATATTATTTTCCCTCTGTCATTTAGGTTAGTATTGTGGAGTAACTACAATGTTTTTGATCCATCCTCAGTTTTCTCCTATCACAGCCATTAAACTCTGTAACTGTTTTAATGTCGCCATTGTGCTCATGGTGAAATCTCTGAGCGGTTTCCCTCCTCTCCAGCAACTGAGTTAGGAAGGTCGCCTGTATCTTTGTAGTGACTGGGTGTATTGATACACCATCCAAAGTGTAATTAATAACTTCACCATGTTCAAAGGGATATTCAATGTCTGCTTTTTTATTTTGACATATCTTCCAATAGGTGCCCTTCTTTGCGAGGCATTGGGAAACCTCCCTGGTCTTTGTGGTTGAATCTGTGTTTGACTGAGGGACCTTACAGATAATTGTATGTGTGGGATAAAGAGATGAGGTAGTCATTAAATAATGATGTTAAACACTTTTATGGCACACAGAGTGAGACCATGCAACCTTTTGTGTGACTTGTTAGGCATAGTTTTACTACTGCACTTATTTAGGTTTGCCATGACAAAGGGGTTGAACACTTATTGACTCAAGACATTTCAGCTTTCCATTTTTTATTAATTAGATTTTTTTTTCTAAAAACATAATTCCACTTTGATATTATGTATGTAGGCCAATGCCACATAATCTCAATTTAATACATTTTTAATTCAGGCTTTAACACCACAAAATGTGGAAAAAGTCAAGGGCTGTGAATACTGGAAGAAAAAAATTAAGAGACAAATGTCCGTTCTACATAATATGGAAATTCAATGTAATTTAGCAATTTCGCAGTCTGTTTTGGTCGCTTTTTATTTTACTTCAGATAACATAAATATTATTTAGAAAGAATATCTTACAAATAATTTGCATACAGGGTGATACCAGGAAATCTGTTCACAATGCAGTTACAGTGGACGGATAACAGACACACTTTAATACCATGTGTAGAAACATTTCTGAAGATGTGGTCACAATAAGAATGTGGACAAGATCAAGACACATGATGCATGATAGTGCCAGATATAAACCAGGCTAAACTGGGGATATTGTCTGCTCAAAGAGTGGAGTATTGATCAACACCTTGGGTGTATTTCCTTTCCTTCTCCCATGTTCAGAATGGTTTCCTTCACTGAAATGTGTTGTGGGAAGGGAGGTGTTGTATCATGTCACAGGCAGACAAATCAAGCCATCACCTTCACAAGATGTTTCACTGTACCAGGTCTACAATGCCTTTCATGGCTCTTATCAAATCTCTTGGTCAGCTGCCATTCCCCTCAAAGCCTAATTCCCATACTTTACCCCAACTCACAATCCAATTACATTTTCCCTGCCACTATCCCACATTTGCCGGGCATTTGCCATTATGGCCAAATACAATCCACTACAATATAGGCCAGGCCTGCAGATTCAGTGCCTCTTTTTAAATCCCTGCTGAAAGCACTTTTATAAAGATGCTTTGGTAGAACCTTATAATAACTCTATGTAATAAAGCATTTATAATGGATTAGTAAATCATTTATGAATCATTATTCCATTCATCCGATGTTGAATATAGGTCCTTATAAACCATTCACTTAGTTGTCTTTTTGCATGGCCTCATCTAAAGTGTGGGCTGTTTATACTTTATAAATAATTTATAAATGTTTTGAGTGACCAGTGTTAATTCTCACAAAAAAGATGGACATGCTTCCAGTGCTTCAGTCTTTTAACCACAGAGTATTTCCGCACGTGGCTTTGTTTGGTAGCACCTTTACTGGGTCTTTAAACGTAGTAACTTTTTAAACGTAATGGGATAGTTCAGTGAAATAATCTATTCAGGTATGTGTTTCCTTACCTCGTAAGCAGTTGTATAGACTGCTCTTAATCTCTCGTGGCCAGATTCTGCGCGTAAACCCGAAGAATCTGTCGCAACAACAACATAATGCATAGGATAAGGAGTCGTTTTGGAGTTTGTGTTTTGATCACAGATGAACATACCAGGATTGGGCGAAGGCAGTGCTTTACCTTCGCCTGCTTCGCGTTTGAAGGGAAATTATGGCGGCAGCGGGGCGGCAGCGTAGCCTAGTGGTTAGAGCGTTGGACTAGTAACCGGAAGGTTGCAAGTTCAAATCCCCGAGCTGACAAGGTACAAATCTGTCGTTCTGCCCCTGAACAGGCAGTTAACCCACTGTTCCTAGGCCGTCATTGAAAATAAGAATTTGTTCTTAACTGACTTGCCTAGTTAAATAAAGGTAAAAAAAAAAAAAAAAAAATGGCAGGTTTTGGTAGAAAAGTCACTGCCAAGAAACGTCTTCAGGATACATGTTTTATTTTACTCAGCATAATGTGTCTGAAGTTACACATTACACTATTACAACAGTGTGACTGTTTTGGAATACAATTTTCAATATATTTTCTTAAACATCCTCTGTATTGTGTCCTTATTGTTTAACCATTCAGGGCTGGTCCTGGCCGGACCAAATCTAAACCAAACATAGACGTCTATGATTGGTTCAGATTTAGTCCGGATCAGACTAAAAACCAACGTCGATGCTGGTCCGTGCTTACTGTGGTGTAGCCTACCATGTCGGGCTGCAAAGGAATTTCATGAATGCCCATCCATGTGGTAGTGTAGGCCCATTGTTTGTAAAACAGGCTGTTGCATTGGCTTTACTAGTCCTGATTCCTGTGACTAATCAATTTGGCTATTTAAGCTCTGAATATCAGCTACCCAACCCAAGTCAAGATGTTTTCATCTGATTGTCAAGTAATCACTTTAAAAGAGACATCTGTTATGCAAAACACCAAAAAGTGTAATGACACATTTGGCTATTAATGGCAATTTGTCATTTATATATATTTTTATTTCACCCTTATTTTACCAGGTAAGTTGACTGAGAACACATTCTCATTTACAGTAAATAACCTGGTGAATAGTTACAGGGGAGAGGAGTCATGCCTATGACATGCAGTAATGATATAAAGTGGTGTAATAGCCTGTAGTTTTCTTGACATTTGGTCTGAATTGTTGTGAATGTGTTACCCTGGCTATATCTGCTACATGATTTATGTTAGATCCTTTTTCTGCCGGAATGTTGGTGGAGTGCCACAGCTATGCATCTCTCCAACAGGGAGGCACGCTGGGAATAGACAAACAAAATATTTTGCACCCCTGCCTTTGACAAAGTGGGCGCTGCTTATCACATGGCGGAATCAGCCCTCACATAAAATGCCCATATGCCACTCGTTGAGAGAAATAGTTTTTGGGCAGATTTATGTGAGGTTTTGTGTTGTTGGAGGTGTGTCTTGGTCAGTTTAGCTCTTAAAATGCCGCCCTCATCAATCTGTCGCCATAGGCGTCCGCATAATCCCGCCTAATGAGCGGGCTGACCCTGTTACCATTGATACAGTATAATCTAGGGGCCATTTTGAGACCTTAAGGAGCATCAGGTACTGTTGAAATGTTTACTAATGACATGTCCATATTTTTTAGAGAAATTACACTGGTCACTCAAAACATTTATAAAGTATTTATAAAGTATAAATAGCCCACCCTTTAGATGATGCCACACAAAAAACTTAACTAATAGTCAATGGTTTATAAGGAACTATATTAAACATCTTATGAATGAACTTATGAATCATTATTAAATACTTTAAAAGTTCTTTATAAATCGGTGAATAACTAGGTTGCTAACATTTACAAATGTGCGAGTAATGATTCATAAACGATTAATAAACTATTTACAAATACATTATAAATGCTTTATTCTAAAGTGCTACAAATGCTTTTAATGTATGATTTCAATGTATGATGTTAATGAGCTATCTTGTTTTATTCTCCTTCCTCCTGTTTTTGTTTCTTTGTTAGTAGTTTTATTTTATTATTTTATGACGTCGAGCACTTTGTTACTTGAAAAGCAGTATACAAATAAAGTTATTATTATGATATTAAAACTTTCCTGGTAGATTGAATATCATTTCCCACAATTGTGCTTCGCAGGTTGCCAAGCCCTGTCTCACCCTAATCCTTTCCAATCACTAACTTATCCTATATATTATTGCACTGTATCATTCTATGCAACCTTTCACTGCTTGGAGACTGTCAACAGAGGCATCCTCCATGGCAGCAACCTCTGGGCGTGGCCAATGACAACAATGTGAGTGACACATCAAGCAGTCCAGCCAGGGAGAGAACCTATGGCTTGGGGACAGTCTGAGACCGTCATCATTGAAGTCATTTGTGGAGACATTAACATGAGGGGTGTTCTACTAAACAATCAGTGATTGGATATTCTCTAACCAACAAGAGTATCAAAGCCAATGACAAATTTGCCGCTATACCCATCTGTGTTTTGGCTCTGGCCCAACCCATCGGTTTCTGGCACCAATCAGACGGTCTAGAATGAATATCCATTCTCGAAATCGTTGTGGAGGTACTCAAATCCAGACTCATCGCGGAGAAGAAACCAGCGTCCGTGGGCGTGGTGTAGCGTTTGCCCGGAGCAAGGATTTTGGGTAGCCAGTCAAGCCCTAGGCGTGACTGAGGAGCGAAATGGAAATACTAAAAAGCCAAAAAGGCATTAAATTGCAGCTGAATCGCTTACAGTTGTGAGATGTTTCCACTTATGAGTGTTATTACTCCCTAGTTTAGTTTTCTTTCAATACATATTACCATTTACCTGGAGCAATAGCTCTAGCAGTTGTTTAAAAGCAGCAAGGTTTTTAATCAAATATGCATCACTATAGAGGAAAACCTCTATGTTCTTGGATGCTGCAGTGGTGCACATTGTCCGTCTGTTGTTTTCCCTGTGGGTTAGAAGGTGCACGAGGGACAGTTCTGAAGTGGCTGTCCAGAACTCTTTCCAAGTTTATATTCTACAGACTGACCACTTCTTTTGTCTGGATGAAGCACTAGCAGCACCTCTTTGAATATGTATTTAAATGTAGTCAGTAATACTGATATTCAGAAGTGTCTGGCGGAGTGGGAGGACTACCAGTGAATCTCCCTATTTTTAGACAGAGAAGCCTTCATCGAGAAATGATATATAAGACGAATACAGAGATAGATAGAATAATATAATTGATTATGGGTACTATCAATGATAACTCAATCATGATCAAAACTGTGTGGCCCTACGTGCCATGTGATTCGCCACATGTACAGTAGAGTAAGTCACAGTATGTCACACAGAGCAGAACCCCTGGGACAGACAGCAAGGCCTCTTCATGATCTCACACTCTTCTTCACTCAACAGCATGTCACAGCCCCGTGAGTGTCAGCACACTGCATGAAAAATAGTTACATCATAAGGCCCTACCCTGTCTACCCTGGGTCTCTGTGTGTCTCTCTATGTCTCTGTCAGGGAAAATGGACTAGACAATAAACAAACACACACTGGGCCATGGCTATGGGGAACGGGATTTAGGGAATGAAGAATGACAAATTATTGTTTTTCTTATTACTGCCGTACAGCGCTGATTGCAATGAGGGTTTGTTGAGCAGGTATATAATCTATCATTTGACAGTTAGCTTTAGTGACTGCAGTGTGTATTTAAAGAAACGGTACACTTTATTAAACTAAAGCACCAGGCAGTTTTCTAGACAGTGGTACAGTATTGTGGCTGGTTTTGCACAACCTTTGAGTTATAGTTGTGCACTGTAGGTTTCTATTTCGCCCTCCTGAGAAATAACCATTGACAGGAAAAAAAACATCCACAGAAGTACTGATCTTTGGTTGTTTACCTTGACTAAACATCTGGAATAGTCATTGCTCGTCTGTTCCTTAGAACATGTTTCTCTAAAGACCTCATTGCGCATAATGATTCTATTCACAGACATTCAACATGTCCAACTTAAAGGACCCCCCCCCCCCCCCCCAGAGGAAGTTGCCACCACTATTTTGACGTAATTTCCTGAGAGGAACTGCACTTTAGGTTCCACCTCGGAAGAATGACGAAGGCTACCTATACATATTCACAAAATGGGTGTGGGAACTTCCACGTTGAGTTGGAAAACATCAACAAATAGGGCACTGACATCTGGCTAATCTTATCCAGCTAGCTAATGGTATCTGTTATTGCTTTTTTTTTTACAACACCATATTAAAAAGATTAGCCAGCTGGCTCTATGGCTGAGTCTGGAACTGGATTTGTCACCAAGCATTGATTTAGGGAAAACTTTGTCACAGATGGAAACCACTGGCTTATCTTTGACTTCACCATCTATTGTTTTCTCCAAAGTTTTGGCATCTTCCGCCGCAGAAATAGTTAGAAAGAATAAGATGAAGCACCGGTAATATGGTTAAGTATTGAAAGATCGATGGTATGCATTTTTCGACATTATAATGGACAAGGTGCAACCTTAGGTGGGTAAGCTGCTGGCAGGCTTCGGCTGCGGTTCAGCAAAGCCAAGTCATCCCGTGCTCATGGTTCTCACAGGGGAAGTGAAACGATAGACTACAATGACCTTGCTCATGATCAGGCACGTCGCAAATGAAACGTAACTCCATAAGTTACTTGAATTTTCTTTTGCGGGTGCCTTTTCAGTATCTGGATCGACACTTGTGGTTTCTAGTTAACGTTACACTAATCAAAGCAGTGGAGCATGTAGTGATGCAACCTTTTTGTGGTCAAAAACATTCATCTTAGGGTGACGGGGGGAGGTGGTTGCAAAATGCTATCATATCAACCAATTATACCATTTACAAAATGGTTACATATATGTATTTTTAATACAGACTAGCTAAAAAATAAGTGAAAATGTACCAACTAGCCAATGGATTATCATAGTTTTTACTATTTGCTATATGGTTCCGGCAGCCGAATGGATAAAAGACTGTTTGGCTCATCTCACTCGCAAAGAGGAATAACTTTGCAGCTGTTTCTAATAAACAATGCCATGCGGGTGGGCAGTAACATAAAAAATCAACCCAGCCCTGAAACGATACCTAGGCTGAAAATAATTTATACATCATGTCACAGGAAAGATACCGCATTTACCCTGAGTTGCACGAAGTGGGCAGTTCGGATTTGTCACGTCAAGCCCAAATATATAATTGTTTGACTAAAATGATGACTTATTGACTTAAATCGTTGTGCAACATCATGGGAAAGCTCTGGCCATCGTCAATGCTGTCGCAATTAGTAAACAATGCAGTTGATGAAGTCATCAGCTGCTCTAGTGGAACACACACCCTGAGGGTACAGTGTTAGTGTTTGTTGTTTTCACTGAAGTCATGCCCCTTGCTCTGTTTCTTCATTCACTTGGATGTGCAGTGTGTTAAAGTGCCTCATCAGCAAGTAAAGCAGTCAGGCAGAGCAGGCTTAGTGCAAACACACAGTAACACACACGAATGCACTTCCTTTACAACTTTCCATGTCATCTCTGTGCCAACTGTTTTCCCACATTCCTACCCTATCATAGCCCATCCACCCAGCTCCCTTAAATGCACCCCCTTTCTTCCTCCTTCCTTCCTCCCTCTCACCCCCCCCCCCCCCCCCCCCCCCTCCTACCCCGCCAGCTCGGTGCACTTTCGACTTTGTCTCTCTCTCTCCTCTGTGTTGTGAGTCCTCTCAGTGGGAGCCAAGTGACCATGCACAGACAGCGGTGACTTGTTTCAGCTGTGTATGAAAGGAGCCCATTGATAAAGCCCAGCCAGGACCCACACAGCACAGCACAGGGGAGTCAACCAGAGAGCCAAACCCAACGGGATAGACAAGAGGACTGTGAGTGTGTCTATGCACTATTTATTTTTATTTTTATTTTATTGTTTTACTCTTTCTTCAACCTGGTCCAGTTTTCTCTTAAAAGAATCCGACCCTTAACATCTTCTCTTTCTTACTCCTTTTTTATTTATTTATTTTCTTACTCCGGTATGTTCAGTCTGTCCTCCCTGTGGACCTCTGAAGTTCTCTCTCCCTCTCTCTCTCTCTCTCTTTGTTATTCTTGAGGTGAAAAAACTACAAAGCTGTAGTGCATTGAGCTGTGTTTGGTGTGTTGTGTCTGATGCCTCAGAGGAGACGGCCTCCTCTCCTGACCCCAGCCAGCCACGAGTTAAAACAACTCTGAGGAAATGCAGGCCACAGGGCTAAGGCCATGACCAGCATTTCCTTCATTCAATTTTAAAAGCTTTCTGCACCCTCTCCTCCCCCCTCCAAACCCCCCTTTCACAGAAACAAATCGGAAAGCATGTTTCAAACTCTCCCTGAAAACGTACGTTGTCTATTTCAACCTTGATATTTGGTTGAAACCACTAATCAGCCTCTCATTCACTAAATAACCTTGTTTATAACCACCATCAGTGTCACGGCCGTCAACAGAAGTGGACCAAAGCGCAGCGTCGTGAGCGTACATTTTCTTTTATTATAGAAAAATTACGCCAACAAAACAACAAACGACCAAAACAACCGTGAAGCTCACGAGGGCTAAGTGCCACAAACACAAGTCAACTTCCCACACAGAAAGGAGGGAAAAGGGATACCTAAGTATGGTTCCCAATCAGAGACAACAATAAACAGCTGTCCCTGATTGAGAACCATACCTGGCCAAAACAAAGAAATACAAAACATAGAAAATAGAACATAGAATGCCCACCCAAATCACACCCTGACCAAACCCAAAATAGAGACATAAAAAGCTCTCTAAGGTCAGGGCGTGACAGTACCCCCCTCCAAAGGTGCGGACTCTGGCCGCAAAACCTGAACCTATAGGGGAGGGTCTGGGTGGGCATCTATCTGCGGTGGCGGCTCTGGTGCGGGACGTAGACCCCGCTCCACCTCTGGCTCACCCCACTTTGGTGGCGCCTCTGGTGCGGGTACCCCCGTCGCCAACCCCGGACTGGGCACCCTCGTTGCGGGCCCCGGACTGGGTACCCTCGTTGCGGGCCCCGGACTGGGCACCCTCGTTGCGGGCCCCGGACTGGGCCACTCGTTGCGGGCCCCGGACTGGGCAGCTTCGTTGCGGGCCCCGGACTGGGCACCCTCCTTGCGGGCCCCGGACTGGAGACTGCAGCTGGAGGCTCCGGACTGGAGGCCGTCGCTGGTAGCTCCGGACTGGAGGCCGTCGCTGGAAGCTCCGGACTGGAGACCATCGCTGGAGGCTCCAGACTGGAGTCCGTCGCTGGAGGCTCCGGTCTGGAGGCCGTCGTTGGAGGCTTCGTGCCATGACTCCTCATTGGAGGCTTCATGCCATGGATCATCACTGCAGGCTTCTTGCCATGGATCATCACTGGAGGCTTCGTGCCATGGATCATCACTGGAGGCTTCGTGCCATGGATCATCACTGGAGGCTTCTTGCCATGGATCATCACTGGAGGCTTCGTGCCATGGATCATCACTGGAGGCTTCGTGCCATGGATCATCACTGGAGGCTTCGTGCCATGGATCATCACTGGAGGCTTCTTGCCATGGATCATCACTGGAGGCTTCGTGCCATGGATCATCACTGGAGGCTTCTTGCCATGGATCATCACTGGAGGCTTCTTGCCATGGATCATCACTGGAGGCTTTGTGCCATGGATCATCACTGGAGGCTTTGTGCCATGGATCATCACTGGAGGCTTCGTGCCATGGATCATCACTGGAGTGAGGAGACGTATGGGCAGTCTGGTACGTGAAGCTGCCACAGGGCTCACCAGGCTGGGGAGACATACAGGAGGCCTGGTTCAGGCAGCAGGAACAAGACTCACCAGGCTGGGGAGACATACTGGAGGCTTGGGTCTTGGCGCTGGCACCGGATACACTGGGCCATGGAGGCCTCTTGGAGGTCTCGAGAGCAGAGCTGGCACAACCCGTTCTGGCTGGATGTCCACTTCCACCCGGCAAATGCGGGACGCTGGCACAGAGCACACCGGCCTGTGAATGCTCACTCGAGACACCGTGCGCATCACCCCATAACACGGTGCCTGATCAGTCACATGCTCCCCACGGTAAGCACGGGGAGTTGGCTCAGGTCTAAACTTCGACTCTGCCAATCTCCCCGTGTGCCTCCCCCCCAAAAAATGTTTTGGAGCTGCCTCTCGGGCTTCTGTGACCGGGTCTTGTCCCCTGCCATTCTCTCCTCCCCGGTCCAGCTCGTCCTCCAGGTTGGCGCACGCTGCTTGGTCCCTTGGTGGTGGGAAGTTCTGTCACGGCCGTCAACAGAAGTGGACGAAAGCGCAGCGTGGTAAGTGTACATTTAATTTTATTATAGAAAAATGACGCCAACAAAACAATAAATGACGAAAACATCCGTGAAGCTCACGAGGACTAAGTGCCACAAACACAAGTCAACTTCCCACACAGAAAGGATAGAAAATGGCTACCTAAATATGGTTCCCAATCAGAGACAACATAGAATATAGAACATAGAATGCCCACCCAAATCACACCCTGACCAAACCCAAAATAGAGACATAAAAAGCTCTCTAAGGTCAGGGCGTGACAATCAGTAAAATATCAGTTTTAACTTCTCCCTCACATGGTGCTAATTGCAGAACAGTGGGGGGATTTCAGCACCCCCTTTCACTGAACAGCTCCATAGGATTGGGGCAAGGCTGAACTGAGCTGTGAGCCTCCCGCAATGTTTTTCCTAAATACCTTTTCTAAACCAACCAGGTCTGATTGCTGAAACAATGTCTCTTTGAGGATTGTGAGTTTATTCAATTGTATTGTATTTATCCTTTTTAACCTGGGAAGTCACATTGAGATTGACATCAATGTTTAGGGGTAATAAAGACTTGGACACGGAGCTAAGTGAATTATCCTCATTGTATTTCAAGGGGTAACCTTTCAAGTGTTTGTTCCAAAGTCCTAGGGAGTTGTATTACTGCGTAACCCTCAATGTTCTGTCACTTCAATACAAGACATTTCCTTCCATTCAATGACAAATCAATCCCCATTAAACGGGAACACCGATTTTCATTGGCCATAAAATTTTGTCAGACAGTTATTGTCATGCAAAAGACTGCCGGTCTCACGGTAATTGAATGGTAATTAACATAAACACATCTAGCATCTCCAGGCCTCCACGGACACAAGCCACTGTTGCACGTCTTTGGAACATCTACATTTCAAAAAAGGAATGAATCAATTGAATATACACCATCACAATAATCCATTATTTATTTGAGTCAGGTCTAAAGAAACATGAGATGAAGAAAATGTATTTCAGAACAACAGTATATGAGTTGACCTACTGCATGTTATCTGGTTATGCTCCATGCTATAGGATGTACTGTAGGCTTGTTTATTTAGTTGACAATATATGCTTGTAAGTCCCGTGCAATTATTTTTGATTATATGATTTTATAGTAAGAAGAATATAATTGAACTTAGCTGAATAAAATAGAAAGGATATTTTTCCCTTTCGGCGCGAGTACACATACAGTATGAGAGTAAAAGTGATTATTTGAAACAGGTCCTATATAGTAGAAAGTAGCAAAAAAGCTGTTCCTTGCCTCAGACTGCATAGATGATCTCTAATCAAGTGAGTATACAGTAGGCTAGACCAATTATGTACCAAAGACATCTTAATTAAATCACAACAAAACAAAATAATTCTGCCATGCGTAATATGGGTAGACTATGTATTGTATAACAGCTCAATCATCATTTTTATTCAGTTTTTTTTCTCACCACAACAGCCCTACTCCCTCCTCCCTACTTACTTCCCAACCAAACAACTAACCAACCAACCAACCAAAGCCAACCTACTCAACTGAGATGCCTCAACTCCCACAGCTTCTCTCCTGTTCTTTAAATTCTTTCTGTCTCCCTCTCTCCGGCCTGTCTTCCTCTCTCTCTCATCTCTCTCGCATCTCTACCTCTGTGTTTGTCCTCTGTGCTGTGAACTGATCTCTCAGTGGTTTTAAAGGCTGTAGAGATTCGGTGCACTGACAACAAACTAACTGGCAGGTACTGCCGGCAGGTGCCTAAAACAAACAATCCGACTAAGCAAACCCAGAAAGCAATTTAGGTATTGTTTGCTTCTTCATATGGACAAACTCCATGACAATTATAAGACTTAACACATAGCGGTCGAATATACGCCTGACCGAGTCAGACACACACCTGGTCTTTTGTGAGTTATCTGGGTTGTGTGTTGAGTCTGTGGATGGACTCGCCCCTGTAAGATGAATTTGAGAGCCAACCGGTTATGCCATAACACTGCAATTGCTGTTTAATGATGATAAAGAGACAGAAGTGGAATGCTCTAATTGGTGACCAGTCAAGCCTAGTGGTGACAAATGTTCAGGCATCCTGGTGTGCATTGATCCGTCTCAATCTTCCATGAGAGCCCTGTCTAAACCTAGTGCAAACATCGCCAAAGCCCTCCATCAGGGGGAGGTTTACATCATGTTTCACCATGCTGGCCTGGCCCTCATCACTACACGACAACAACGGCACAACAACAAGAACATCAATAAAAGCTGAATAACAGCACTCAAGCATATTAGCCTCAATTGTTTGCTATCACTAATTCTCATGCACATCCCTGGTAAAAGCCTAGTAGATTTGTATAAGATGCAGACTCATTCAGCCTTATGTGTTACGCTAAATAAATCCGGACATCGTTTAATTGATCTCCTCTACAAAGACATTGTCCAGAGGAGGAGAACTGTGTATGCTGACTATTTTCTAATGTTGTCATTTCCCTCCATATTTATCATTCATCACTCTGAAAGATGAAAATGTCAAAAATATGACATCACTGTGGCTCAGAGATCTTTCCCCCATCAAACGGGACCCTTAATTGAATAAAACCATGAAATCAATAGCTAATAAAAGATACCAGTAAGAAACGGTGTCAGCGCATTGAGGTGCAGAAGTGCGGTTATTGACACTGAGAGAGGGCAAAAAGTGGAATACAATAACAGTAAAATGGAGTCAATGTCAATGGCACATTAACCATGGATGGCACCTCCCCATTGTCCTTTAACCCTGTCATTTTCCCTGAATAAAATCTCCCCCAGGAGGAGGCTGTCTGCCAGGAAAGACAAGAAAGTGATGGTGCCACCCCCAACCCATCCAACAGTAGATTTATGATTTGTGTTACTAGTATGTACAGTATGTACTGTTAGCTCATGTGTTGGTATTTAGCATTAGCCTTCTTAATAAACACAATACACATTTTAAATCTTTAGAGTCTTAGATGCTGGGGGAGGGGGGAGGGGTGCTAAGCTGACATTGAATTGTGTTAAGATGGTCATACTATGGATCATTTATCTATTTGATTTCGAATTTTAGGACTCCTTTAGGTACAATATAAAACAAAAATGCATTGAATAACACATTCATAAATGGCAAAAAGTACAGTCAAAATATAAATCCTAAGAAACAAGGTTTTGAAGTGTCTGTCTTAAATCTAGGAGATATTTGTGCCTATATTTGTGCCTACCCCTTTTTTGGGGGTAGGCACAAAACTACCTTCATACTTCCATGAGTTTTTTTTATCCAGTACTGGTTACCTTCAGATGAGTCCCGTGACACTTGTTCGCGAGAGTCTCTCCTTCCCATAGATTGGTCATAATAGTTTTTTTTAGGTCAAACCGTTCGAACGCTACAGATGTTTTATTGAGAAGACCGATTTGTGGGATGTCTCATGGTCTGACAAACACCGCTCTAACTCTGTCACCTTTCATCGCAGATGCGCAAGTGCAACAATGGCGGATGTGGTGGTTTGAGACACATCCAATGCCTAAACTGACGGATTCTGATGCTGATTTTGTTTGCATCAATCTACTCTAGGGTGTAAAAAGCTGTTAGTGTATTTGAGCATTATGTGTAAAAAACTGGGTAATAATTACGTTTTGTTTCCGTGTGTGTGTGTGTGTGTGTGTGTGTGTGTGTGTGTGTGTGTGTGTGTGTGTGTGTGTGTGTGTGTGTGTGTGTGTGTGTGTGTGTGTGTGTGTGTGTGTGTGTGGTGTGTGTGTGTGTGTGTGTGTGTGGATACGCCAGATAGAAAGTGTAGAAACCATATATATTTCTGTCACCTCCAGGAAAGTGCAGCACAGAGAGAGAGAGAGAGAGAGAGAGAGAGAGAGAGAGAGAGAGAGAGAGAGAGAGAGAGAGAGAGAGAGAGAGAGAGAGAGAGAGAGAGAGAGAGAGAAAGAAAGAGAGAAAGAGAGAAAGAGTGGAAGAGTGGAAGAGTGGAAGGATGGAGTGAGGAGTCAGGGTAAGAGAGCTGAAAGGGAGAGGGAGAGAGGGACAGAGAGAGAGAGAGAGAGAGAGAGAGAGAGAGAGAGAGAGAGAGAGAGAGAGAGAGAGAGAGAGAGAGAGAGAGAGAGGAGAGAGAGAGAGAGAGAGAGAGAGAGAGAGAGAGAGAGAGAGAGAGAGAGGAGAGAGAGAGAGAGAGAGAGAGAGAGTGGAAGGATGGAGTGAGGAGTCAGGGTAAGAGAGCTGAAAGGGAGAGGGAGAGAGGGACAGAGAGAGAGAGAGAGAGAGAGAGAGAGAGAGAGAGAGAGAGAGAGAGAGACTTTGACTTTTTGTCTTTCTTTATTGAAACATTCTCATTTCATTTCAAACTCGCCAACCCCCCCCTAAAATAAAAAAAACTAAATATAGCCTGTACTGCATACATGTACCATACTCACCTTTCTATCTACCACATGATACAAATCACCATACACAAAAACAATACCCTCTCCTACAACCGTATATCCAAAACATCTTCCCCAGCTGTACAGACAGCCCCCCCAACACACCATATCTCCTCAAACATCTCCACACATTTTATCATTTTATAGAACTCAAACTCAACCCTAAGGCGCGCAGAGACCATCCCATTAAACAGTAGTAAAGAGTCTGTTATCCCCCCACCTTTGACCCTGTTTCTCCTTGTTAGCCAAATAGCTAACTTTGCCTGAGCAAACAGAAAATTCAACAACACACATTTTGCTTTCTCCTTACTCGAATACCTGTATCCCATTATAAACATCCCAACAGCAAAAACCACCCCCAATCTCTCACACAGACATTCCAACTGAGACATTAATGGCATTAACCTGGTGCACACAGAAAACACATGAATCACAGTTTCTTTCATTTGACAGAAAGGACACCCCTGCCCAATTCCCGGATCAACCCGTGCCAACCAGCTGTTAGTGGCCAGGGCTCCATGAAGAACCCTCCACTGTAGGTCCCCTGACCTCTTTGGTACTGGGGGTTTGTAGAGCGCCCTCCATCTAAAACCCACCATACTCTCCACCCCACATACCCCCTGCCACTGATGTGCCTTCACTCCTGTTAGGCTTCTAATGTTCCTAACCTTAACGCAGAGGTTGTAGAGGGCTTTACCTCCCACCCCCTCAAACTCCCCCAGGCTCGGAGTGTTAAAATCTAACAAGTCCTCCAGACCCCCTTGCCAGTCCCCAGTCTCTGCCGTCACCTGCAGTGGCGGAAACGTTGGTGGCCCCTCTCCCTTTGGCCTCTCAAACACCCCCCTTACCTGCTCAGACAGTGCCTCCTGGACCTCCTCCAGGAATCTCTCCAGCAGCCTAAGAGACGTTATTCCTGTTTGTTGAGCCAAGACCTCCGGGGTTTTCCACCCCTCCTCTCCCAGCATTCTCAGGTCACCTAGCCTTTGTACACCCCCTGCCATCAGTTGCCTCTGCAGGGTGGCAGACTGAACCGATCTCAAAGGGATGGCTGGGTTGTGGAAAATAGGCTCCTCCCACACCCACTGCCCAGGCTCCACACCCCCTTCTCGTGTGGGCCTTAATAGCTGCCAGGTCCTCAGCACCGCAGAGTAAAACTCTGAGAGACCTGCTGTACTCAGCCTCTCCAGCTTCATGAGGAACAGCTGCCGGTCCAACCCTAATCCGCCAGCTCTCCTCAGCAGTGCGCATGCTGGTTCCCTCCAGCCAACATCAGTATGGTACAGCAGTCTCTGCGCCGCCTTTAGCCGGAAAGCAGCCATCCTGCTCTCCAGTTCCACCAGGCCCTGTCCTCCTTCGTGGACGGTCATGTACAACACTGCTGCCTTCAGCCAGTGATGGCCCGACCAAAAGAAGTCCACCAGCTTGCGTTGCAGGTCTGCAAGCAGACCGGCGGGGGGGTTGAGGACAGCCAGTTTATGCCACAAGGAAGATGCCACCAGGTTGTTAATTATCAGCACCCTCCCTCTATATGACACTTGGGATAGGAGCCACCTCCACCTGGCCAGTCTTGACACCACTGCCTGTGACAGCCCCTCCCAGTTCTTCCTGACCCACCTCTCTGAGCCCAGGTACACCCCCAACACTTTAAGCCCTTCACAACCCCACTGCAAACCCCCTGGAAGCAGAGGAGGAGCCCTATCCCCCCATGCCCCACATAACAGAGCTTTGCTCTTTCCCCAGTTTACCTTAGCTGATGAAGCTCCCTCGTACACCTTCAGACTGGTCTCTAGTTCCTGCATATCTTGCCCATCCCTGACCATCACAGAAACATCATCTGCATATGCTGAGACTGCTATTCCTGTCACCACACCCATGCCTGTCCAGCACACTCCCTGCAATCTCCTGCGTAGCAGTCCTAAAAAAGGCTCAATGGCTAGTGTGTATAGCTGCCCAGATAGAGGGCATCCTTGTCTAATGCCCCGTCTCACCCAGACTGGCCTACTGAGCCCCCCTCCCACCTTAACCATACATGACGCCCCAGCATACAACAGCTTCACACAGGTCACAAAACTCTTCCCAAACCCAAACACAGACATCACATTAAACAGATACTCATGATCCACTCTATCAAAGGCCTTCTCTTGATCTAAAGAGACCAGTCCAAAATTCACATTAGAACCTCTCGACAAGTCCAACATGTCCCTAATCAAGAACAAGTTGTCCGTGATTGAGCGTCCCGGTACACAATATGTCTGGTCCTTGTGTATTATAGAGTCCAGATGGGACTTCAGTCTGTTAGAGAGGACCTTGGCAAAAATCTTGTAGTCCGCACAGAGTAATGCCACAGGCCTCCAGTTCTTAAGTTCACACAAGTCCCCTTTTTTGGGCAGGAGAGTCAGAGCCGCCCGACGGCAGCTCATCGGCAACTCTCCTACCCCGATGCACTCACGCAAGACGCAAAAGAAGTCCTGTCCAATTATTCCCCAGAATTTTTTGTAAAACTCCACTGGAAGTCCATCGACCCCCGGTGCACGACCGGGGGACATCTGGGTTACGGCCTCTGCCAGTTCATGTGACAACAGAGGAATGTCCATTTCATCCCTCTGTGCCCGAGAGAGCTTAGGGAGTCCTGCGAACAAGACCTGAGCACACATAGGATCACACATTTCTGCCCTATACAATTCAGTATAAAACTCCACAGTCCGCTCCCGCATCTCCCCCACCACAGAGGTCACCCGCCCATCAGAGAGCCGTAAACAATGCATACCCTTGGCTTCACTGCTCTGTCTTTCCAAACCAAAGAAGAAGGAGCTGGGAGCATCCATCTCCTTGAGCATGGAGAACCTAGCTCTTACAAGTGCTCCCTTTGCTTTAACCTGGAAAAAACTGCCCAGGTCCCTACGTAATTCGGCTAAATTAGCCTGGAGGCCTACATTGCCTTGCCCCACCATCTCTACCTCCATCTCACTAATACACCGCTCTAGTTCCCCCAATACTCTCCTAGCCTCTGAGGATGAGAGAGCTGTGTACTGTTGACAGAAAAGCCGAATTTGCACTTTCCCCACATCCCACCATTGACCCAGAGACTCATACTCCTCTCTTCGCTGCCCCCACCTTTCCCAAAAAGTCTGGAAACCTGAGCAAAAAGTGGCATCTTGTAAGAGCTTTACATTGAACTTCCAGTAAGATGCCTGCCGGGGCCCTGGTGAAATAGACAGCCGAGCCATGGTTATGTGATGATCCGAAAACCCCACCGGGAGAATGGTAGCGCCCAGCAGCCTATTGCTCTGATTCCTGGACATGTAAAACCTATCAAGTCGGGCTGCACTCACCCTAGCCCCAAAAACCTTCACCCATGTATACTGTCTTGTGTTGGGATGTTTAGTTCTCCAAACCTCCACTAGGTCAAACTGATTAATGATGTCCCTTAACACCCCCACTGACACTGAATGAGGCTCTCTCCCCATTTCTATCTGTTGTAAAATCCATTGTACAGTTCCAGTCACCTCCGATCACCAGCGTCTCCTCAGGCGCTACTTGTGAGAGTTCCTGTCTAAGACTCCCAAATAGAACCACTCTTTCTCTCCCTGTGTTAGGCGCATACACATTTATAAAAACAAAACCCATGCTGTTAATTTCTGCTTTAACAACAAGCAACCTGCCCTTACACACCTCCTTTGAGGAGCAAATTTTTACAGACAGACCCGGTGCAAAAAGGACTGCCACCCCTGCACTAAGATTTGTCCCATGGCTCAACACACTTGCCCCTTTCCACCAGAGCCCCCAATCAACTTCATTCACCACATCACTATGCGTCTCCTGCAGAAACAACACATGTACTTTTTTTTGTTTTACATATTCACCCAACACACTCCTCTTTCCCGCATCTCTGGCGCCATTTATATTAAGCGAGCCTACCCGAAGAGTCTCCATAAGAAGTGGGAGAAAAGCCAGCAGAGAAATAGACCAATAGCAAAGCTCAAAAAGCCCCAGTGTCAGAAAGAAATTAAACATTTAAACAGTGTCTGAAGGTAAACCTTTACGCACTGTTGTGACCCACTTCCTCAACCTAAACCGTTTCCTGGGTGAGAGGACACCATGCCCCTCATTTCTCATAGCATGTTGTACTGATCTTACAAACTTTTTAGGATCAGGAAAAAAAGCCTCAAGATTAACTTTTTTCCCCTTAGTCTCATTCAGGAATCTTGTCAGTTCTCTCAACGTGTACTTAGACCCCTCTGGTTGACTGGCTGTCAGCTCCGGGCCAATTGAAGAGGAGTCTGAAAAAAATAACTCCTCATCCTCTTCCTCAGACTCACTTTCCTCCTCTTCTCTATCTCCCACCCTGACCACCTGCTCTTTCTCTCTGGTTAGGGCCTCACCCACAGCAACAGGCAACATTTCCATGGTGCCTTTGTCCACACCCTTTTTCCTTTTCCGCTTGACACCCTCCTCCTCCCCCCCTAATCTCTTACACTTCCCCACTATACTCTCCTCATCCACGAGAATAACCTGACTAGACCCAGTATCATCTACACCACCCTCCATAGCATGACTAGGCCCAGCATCATCTACACCACCCTCCATAGCATGACTGGGGCCAGCCTCAGCTACCCCACCATCCATAGCCTGACTAGACTCAGCCTCTGCTATACCACCATCCATATCCTGCCTAGACCCAGCACCCTTTACACCACCCTCCATAGCATAACTAGGCACAGCCTCAGCTACCCCACCATCTCTAGCCTGACTAGACCCTGCCTCTGCTTCCCCACCATCTCTAGCCTGACTAGACCCAGCCTCCACTATCCCACCATCTCTAGCCTTACTAGGCCCAGCCTCATCTACACCACCATCTCTAGCCTGACTAGGCCCAGCCTCTGCTGTCTGCATCTCCTTACCCCCTGCACTTTGACCTCGATTTCCCCCACTGGCGCTTGTACCCTCACCTTGTTTATGGCCTTTATGTGGGCACGCAAAACTCTTGTGCCCCAAATCCCCACATTCAAAACACCGTAGACTATCTGTGCTGGCAAAACCTACATAGAGCCCCTCCCCATGTCTCACTTTAAAGTGCACATTTAGCTGTTGCTCGTTGTTGTTCAGAAACATAAACACTTGCCTCCGGAACGAAACAACGTGCTTAACGGCATCTGCCTGAAATCCTGCTGACAGTACACGGAAACCGCTAGCAAACTTACCAAAACGACTCAGCTCTTTCCTAATTTGATCATCCGTAATAAACGGAGGCAAATTTGCCACTACAACTCTTGTTGAAGGGGTAGAGAGAGGTGAAATTGACACCAACACATCCCTTACAAATATTCCGCTAGCAATTAGCCTACCAACCAAATTAGCCCTTTTCATGAACACAACCACAGCTTTGTTCATTCTAGAAGCAGAATGTATAAACTCAGCTCCTACCTGTTCACCGACCGCGAGCAGAACCTCCTCCACCTTAATTCCGTTCTCAGGAACACACCTGAATCCATGCTGTATCGACAGCGTCTCCTCCGCGCCCGGCTGAGAAGCCATCGCGCACACCACACCTTCCAAACCCCAGGAAAGTTACTCTGTCCTCTTCCACCATAACTTTGAAAAAAAACTTTGGATACCGCTAAAACAAATATTGCATTAACCCTCCACCATAGAAAATAACATTTAAGAAAATAATCAAGAAAGTTAGTTAGGATAGAGCCCTCCACACCAAACACTCAAACTCCAAAAACACCCAGCATGCACTGCGAGAGAGAGAGAGAGAGAGAGAGAGAGAGAGAGAGAGAGAGAGAGAGAGAGAGAGAGAGAGAGAGAAAGTGGAAGGAAGGAAGGAGTGAGGAGTCAGGGTAAGAGAGCTGAAAGGTAGAGGGAGAGAGGGACAGAGAGAGAGAGAGAGAGAGAGAGAGAGAGAGAGAGGGAGAGAGTGGAAGGATGGAGTGAGGAGTCAGGGTAAGAGAGCTGAAAGGGAGAGGGAGAGAGAGAGAGAGAGAGAGAGAGAGAGAGAGAGAGAGAGAGAGAGAGAGAGAGAGAGAGAGAGAGAGAGAGAGAGAGAGAGAGAGAGGGAGAGAGTGGAAGGATGGAGTGAGGAGTCAGGGTAAGAGAGCTGAAAGGGAGAGGAGTCAGGGTAAGAGAGCTGAAAGGGAGAGGGAGGGAGAGTGTGTTGGCTCCTCACTGGCTCAGAGGGAGTGTAGTGTGGTAGAAAGTAATGTGATGTGATGAGAGCCATTCTGAGTGAGACAGAGAGGGAGAGGGGACAGTGTGGGGCTCCCTCCTCCCCCTACTCGTAACCACGCCAACCAGAGGAGGGGAGGAGGAGAGGGGAGGAGGAGTGGGGTGTGTGTGTGTGTGTGTGGGGGGAGGCTTGCCATATAAAAAGCCAAGCCTGAGAATCCGTCACCACAAACACACCACACGCACGCACACGGACTCTATGACTACTCTCTCCGTCTCTCTTTCTCACACTCACTCTCTCTGTTTCGTCCTCTTACCATTCCTCTTGTTTCTCTCCAACACTCCTCCTCCTGAGTGTTCCTTCCGTTGCATCCTCTTTCTTTCTCCTTTTTCCCGCCAAGAGTTTGGGACTAAATTCTGTATGTCGGCTCGTGTATGTGTGTGCTCCCTATGTGCGTCAGTGTGCACGTTGGTGAGCGAGAGTGTACGGGAACTACCTCCGTGTGAGTGAAAGCAGTGAGGCGTATCAGTGAGTGTATGTGGGTCTCTCTCTTACACTCACACACTCGCCGCTCCTCCTCCTACTCTTCTTGGGATCCCCGTGTCCCTTTCCTCGGTGGCAGGCTCCCCACACCCAGCAGTCACCATTTCCGCCCCAGGGAGAGCCACGCTGGCAGCACAGCCCCTTCCCCGACTCAGCATCGGGAGGAAGACCCTGGTGGCGGCTGCCGTCGGGGTCATGCTGGTCCTGGTGCTGGTGGTCCTCATCCCCGTCCTGGTCAGCTCCGTGGGCACCGACACCAGCCACTTTGAAATGCTGGGTACCTGCCGCATGGTGTGCGACCCCTACCTGAACAAGGGCACCACGGCCAGCAGCACCAGCTCCAGTGGCATCCAAGCGGAGGCCGAGGCCCTCAGCGACAACAGCAACATGCCCTCCACGCTGGTGCAGGGCCCCCAGGGCAAGCAAGGCAGGCAAGGTAAACCTGGACTCCCGGGACCGCCTGGAGAGCCAGGGCCACCGGGGCCAGTGGGACCCCCTGGAGACCGAGGGTCTGGAGGGAGGACTGGGATTTTGGGGTTGGGGGGGAACGGAGCTATCAGCACGGCCACCTACAGCACAGTGCCCCGGGTGGCCTTTTACGCAGGGCTTAAGAACCCCCATGAAGGCTATGAGATCCTTAAGTTTGACGACGTGGTCACCAACTTGGGAAACAACTACGACGGCATCTCGGGCAAGTTCATCTGCAGCATCCCTGGCACCTACTTCTTCATCTACCATGTGCTGATGAGAGGAGGGGATGGGACCAGCATGTGGGCAGACCTCTGCAAAAACGAACAGGTGAGTCAATTCACTTCTCCAAGTTTCTGTCTGTCTTATACTGCTCAGTCACTCAGCATAGAGGGATCTCATACGTTCTACCACTCATTGCTTACTGCTCTTTTTAATTAGCACTCCAGTGGTTTCTCTGCTACAGTCTCAGGTCCCTTCTAAATTACAGATATCTCACCTTGTCCAGATACTCTGTTGTGCTCTCTCTCCCTCCCCCTCTCTCTTTCTATCGCTGGGTGTCACCTGATGTCCCTGTGGTAACTTTGTTGGTGGACATGTAATCGGAGCTTCACAATCAAATTGCCCTGAAACCGCGTTATATTACAGAGGCTCTATTTCCGAGGAAACGGAAGGCTGGTGGGTAGCGGAAGCATCTGTCGTGCGCTCCCAAACCCCCCCTGAGCGAGCAGATGACGGTCACACAGCTGTGGCACCAAACGCGCCCAGAGAGAATGATATGTAATCTGGCGCGCGTTGCATAAATACACACTGACATTGTCCGCATCCCTCAAATCAAAGTACAGACAGTTTCCCCATAAGTCAAATTTGAGAAGTTTGCCATATAATACTGGTGTAATTGTTTATTTAACTTGGAATGTAAAGAAGGTGAGAAAGGTGTATGTGCCTGACTTATGGAAGCATCTATTTGTCAGTTAGGACTAGCGCTATTGACTGAGATTTTTACGCAATTGTAACAAATCATTTATCTTTTCAGAAATAAGATATTAACCTGTCATTTCGGATCGTATTACTTTCGCATTTCTGCTTGTGTAGATTAAATTGATTAGACAGGGAAAATAGATGAAATAAGTGGAGTCACAGGAGTGCGCACTATAGCAGATGCAGCTTTTAGTCAGCCGATATATATTTGAAGAATCAAAAAAATTCCCAGACTGTTCGTACCATTATTATTATTATTATTGCGAAAAGTTTAATTGTGAACCAAGAACGGTCTGCTTCTCTGTGCTCGATACATCTGTGAACTGCAGCAAGTCAGCAAGTGATGCGTTCAGACACAAATTACATTGTGCTACATTTAACTGTCGAGTTCACATATTTAATTACATGTAATCTAACGTTGTACTCCTGGAGAGACTCAACAAGACCGCAATTATCCAAACGTCTCGTGCGTAAAACAAGAGGATGACAGCAAGCCTACTTATCCGTCACAGTGTGAACAGACTGGAAAATGTAAGTGTTGCTTATTATGTCGGGTGTATATGGTTGATAAAACAAGGGAATATTTGCGTGACATTCGCTTGAAATAAATATAATTTGCATGATGTTTTCTCATTTTTTATTTTTTACGCATCACTTGACGGGTCTGGAAAATGATTTCTTGCGCCCTGGGGGTGCTCTCAGGTACTCGAGTGTGCGAGACTCGAGAACTTTCTCGTCCAGCAAAGGCGGCAACATCTAAAGCGCAGGAGAGTATAAGAGAAATATATATATTGTTACCATCAAGTCATTTGCAATATGCATCGAGGCAATCATAAATTATACAACAGCTTTAGCGCGCATCAAATATTTTGTGATTGAATATCCTCTTATTATCTGTTAATGACCCCTTGCGTATAGGGTAAAGGTCACATCACGCTTTTACATTAAATATTACAGCTCCATTAGCCCATAGTGTATCATCAAAATCCTCACAATTATCTTTCATTAAGCCCCATGCAATGTTTTTCAATACCCTAACAGCATGGTCTCCAACATATTGCTTTGTCAATTAGACTTACTTTGTTAGTTACTTTGTTGTTGTTTATTAGAGTTACTTTGTTTAATGTTAATTAGGCTACGTTTATTTATTTTTTGTAGGAGGTTTAAACTTTGTCTCCCAGTGTTTCTGCAGAACATTTTATTATAAACGTAAAGTATATCTGTTTTAATTATTACCCTGATATTACAGCACTTAAGTGGTTTACATGATATTTTATAATGGAATAAAACCTTAATATGTAGTTTACACACGTACTGTAAATGTATTTGTCATAATGACTGAATACAACTTGTCCTGGTCGGCCAGTGTCAAAATGTTTAAGGTGGACTTCATCTGTAAGGTTACCTTATAGGACTACTGCTAACGCAGAGGTTGGGGTTTTGGGGGTTGAGAGCAACACAACATCATGCCATTTCTGTTGAGCACACGCTTCCCTGCTATATTTTATGCTTGTACTCTTAATATAGTCGATTATTTCACAATTTACAGTCGGTTGCAATCTGATTCACGAGCACGCGACCCCCGCCTCCGACTCAAGACTTATGTGGACTTGTTTGCAGCTATATTTTACATTTAGATGGGGATCTCCAAAGAGTCATCTGTTGTCAGTATAGGTCAGAGAGAGAACGCCCTCATTCTTAAAAAAAAAAGAGCGAGGGAACACTTTCTTTCATTAAAGGCATATAGATTTCTAGCAACTATAAAACACAATCTCAATTTAAATCTATGTAGGCCTGAGGGTATGTCTGGCAGCATATCTTACAGCCTCCAGGTTATTCATCGAATGTAAAACTTGTTGTTGTCAAATATAGGATAGGAAACAGATATATTTATAAAGTCTTTTTTTTTTGGGTGCAATGTTCTTCGCATGTTGCCATAGAGAAATATCTTTCCCATGGTCACAGAGGGGTTGTTTTAATTGGTTAATTCTATTGTCAAACCACTTGAATTGGCCGTTGCTTACTTTTACAATTACAGGGAAAATATGACTGAAATGGAAGGAAACGATACAGGTACATTGAGTGTACAAATCATTAAGGACATCTGCTCTTTCCACAACATAGACTGACCAGGTGAATCCAGATGAAAGATATGATCCCTTATTGATGTTACTTGTTAAATCCACTTCAACCAGTGTAGATGAAGGGGAGGAGACGGGTTAAAGAAGGATTTTTAAGCCCTGAGACAATTGAGACATGGCTTGTGTGTGTGTGCCATTCAGAGGGGGAATTGGCAAGATAAAGTATTAAATCAAATCCAATTTTATTGGTCACATACACATGGTTAGCAGATGTCATTACCAGCGTAGCGAAATGCTTGTGCTTCTAGTTCCGACAGTGCAGCACTATCTAAATTGTAATCTAACAATTCCACAACAACTACCTAATACACACAAATACATATGAGATGAGTAATGCAATATATGTAAACATTATTATTAAAGTGGTGTTATTAAAGTGCCTTTGAACAGGGCATGGTAGTAGGTGCCAGGCGCACCGGTTTGTGTCAAGAACTGCAACGCTGCTAGGTTTTCACGCTCAACAGTTTCCCGTGTGTATCAGGAATTGTCTTCCACCCAAAGGACATCCAGCCAACTTGACACAACTGTGGAAGCATTGGAGTCAACATGGGCCAGCATCCCTGTGGAACGCTATCGACACCTTGTAGAGTCCATGACCCAATAAATTGAGGCTGTTCTGAGGGAAAATTATTCTATATTAGCAAGGTGTCCATAATGTTTTGTACACTGAGTATGTAATTGTAAAGAGTGCTGGGTCTGGTCTCTGTGACCAGTGAGGTCAGAGTTCTCCATCATCCACTAATATTGTGACATGAAGGCACTGTTACCAGAGCAACCAGGCAATTTTTCAGAAAGATAAATATAATTTCCGAGGCATATCTGTTGGCGGTTCAGTGTGGTGTTTTTGATCTTGTGTCTGTTGGACAGATACTGAGAGTGTGTCCTCGTGGGGAAGGCCTATTGTCCACGGCTGCTTTTGACATATCACCCCTGAGGCACCTGGAGGCTTCAGGCATGCCATGGAATACTAATGTAACATTGTAGGAAGATAATGCATGTGAGGGGTTCAACATAAAGGTTGGGGTAAATGTCAGTAACAATCTATCTGATGTACTGTACATTTTGTGTAATAGCTTTTATAGACTAGGCTACTTTCTATTGCCATTCACAATTGTGTTTTGGTGTGCTGGTGATATATCCATTTGAATGAAAACGTGATAAGATCACTGGACTGGACTAAAAAGTGATGAATTAAGTGAAATCCATTTCTGCCATGTTAAACAGTGTCGACATGATAAGCATGGAGGGCAAGAAATCAAATAGACCAGAAAAGGTATCAGTGCTTGCTACTGACACAGCTCTTTGCAGACATTTTGCAAGTCTCACTATGGTTCCCTGAGTTCAACTCCTTTGACCTATCCAAGCTGACAAACTTCTCACCCAGCAAACCCAAGGAGAGGGCAGGTGGCGGCTACATGAAGGGCCTCTCCTCTATATATACTGTCTCAGTCCACCATAATGTTTATGGGGGGTTGGTGTAAAAGTGTTGATACATAATAGGCGAAGGCGAACATATGTTCCTATAATGCACCTTCTGTTCCCGCTTCATTGTGTTCCTAAGAGGAGGGAGGGGAGGCACTTAAGTTAGACACAGGCAACGCACATCTCCAGAGACTGGGGCAATGTTCATAAAGTGGTAACTGCCTGGCTAATGAAACATGTCTCCCTCCCTTTCCCTTTCAGCTCTCTTACCCTAACTCCTCACTCCTTCCTTCCACTTTTGATTCTCTCTCTCTCTCTCTCTCTCTCTCTCTCTCTCTCTCTCTCTCTCTCTCTCTCTCTCTCTCTCTCTCGCTCTCTCACCCTCTCTCTCTCTGAGCATAGCTTAAAGCGTGATGTAGCTTACAATCACTATAACAAGAAAATCTTGCTAGAAAGGTTTATCTGTGTGAGTCTGTGGGTCTGGTGTGGGTCTGTCTGTGGGTCTGTCTGTGGGTTTGTCTGTGGGTCTGGTGTGGGTCTGTCTGTGGGTCTGTCTGTGGGTCTGTCTGTGGGTCTGGTGTGGAGGTGAGACCCCAGTGTGTCTGTCTGTGTAAATTACAGTGAATGGTTATAAATGTGGGGTAACTCGTGCTGTGTCATTGATGAAGTGGCCATAGGAAGGCTGATGGTCCTAGAGCAGGGCTGTCTGGGCCGGAGCATTCATCTGCTCATTTAAGGCCGAGAGAAGCTGTGTAGGGACTAGGAGGCTGGGGAGGACTGGGAATAGCAGACAATGCCAGTATTCTATCATCCTTTGGCCTTGGTGCATCATGAAACTGCAGGTTCTCAGGCTCTAGCACTGCAGTTGTTCTGCACCCTGTATCATCTCCACCCCGGAGCCTTGCTGTTCTTATCTCCCTCTCCTTCTTCCCTCTCCCTCTTTTGGTTCTGTGGGTTGCATTAGGAGAGTGTCAACATTGTCCCCAGCACCTTGACACATTTCAAGCTACACCAAAGAGTTAGCTCCTCTTGGTAAGCAGGCAAATAGGATTCTATTTTCAGACTGGTGCACTTCATCTGCTCTCCAAGTTCCCTCTCCACTCCTCTCCTCTCTCCTTGGCTTCTTTTTCCTGACGTTCTTTTACTCGCTTGACAACTATCTCCAACCAATCCCAATCTTCTCAGACGGATGTGTCAGAGTCTCGATTCCCTGAGTTGGAGACACCCTGGGAGACGAGGCAATGACAATAAAGACAAATCCATTGCCACGCTACTACAAATGGAGAGGAAAAAAATGAAAATAGGGAGGCGGAGAAAAGAGAGTTTTGTCATGCCAAAGAGCCTTTTTAATCGTAGTTTAGAACCTTGAACCAGATCCAGGATGTGTTTGTGCTCCTCCTCGGTTCCCGTCTTTAATATTGTTATTAATCCGCAGAACCGTTTCGGAGTTAATTAAAAGCAATGACGTGAGCGTCACTCTCTCAGGAGGGCCCTGTGTGAATAATCACTCTCTCCTTCTTTAATAAGCTCCAGCGTCCTCCGAGCAGCGCATATGGCTCTTCCCCAACAATTACTGCTCCCTGCTTCCCACCACGCAGGCGCACATGCAAAAACACACACCTGCCCCCCCTCACTGTGTACTGCCCTCTACAACTCCTCAGCTCTGTTCGAGCCATCCAAGGTGACCTCCAGAAGTACACCATTTATGCCCATCCCTTTATTGACAATTTAATATCAATATGTGTCTTGATTATTATCGGAGACATAAAGTTTTGCTCTTGGAGGTTAACTTCAGGAATACTGTTTTGCTTAGAAAGCAAAAACACACTTGAAAGATTCTGGCCTGTAGTATAGAAATTAGGGGAAATCTTGGCACAGTCCGTCACTGGCTCTTTTGAATTGATGTATCCAAGTAGACACACGGTGCTGTGAAGTGAAGTACTGCGATTATCTTGCCAGACTGGTTTATTTATTTGTTTATTTGGATGCCCATTAGCTTTTGCAGAGACACAAGCTATTCTTCCGGGGGCTCCACAAAAAACACAGAACATGACAAATAACAAAACACTGATACATGGATAGCATAGGACAGTCACACACATTTTTAACACAAAGATATACAAACAATATAACAACAAAAACAACAGTCCCCACCATTCAATGAGATGTCGTTTTTTAAAGGTAATTTTGTTGTTTGCTTGAGTAATTGGAGTTGGAAGGGAGTTCTATGTGATCATGGCTCTGTATAGTACTGTTTGTTGCCGTGAATTCATTTTGGACTTGGGGACTGTGAAGAGACCCTGGTGTTATGTCTTGTGGGGTACATATGGGTGTCTGAGCTGAATGTTATTTGATTATGCAGACAATCAGGACTTTTCATCACAATAATATTTCTCATAAAAACTAGAAGAGAATCAGTTAATCTCTCGTCAACCCTCAAGCAGGAAACACTGAACTGCATGTTGTTGATGTTAGTTCTGTATGTGTGATTAATGGAGAAGTTTTAATTTTTTATAACCAAATCTCTATTTTTGATGTAAAATGACATGTTATAGAAGGGAACAGATTATTTTTGATTTCACATGTTTTTTTGTTGTATAATGTTACAGATAAAGTATGGAATGACACAATTTCATGTGTTCCACATCTAACAACCTGTATCACTATACTGAGTGTTGCCGTTTGTAAAAGGACATATTTGGGTGTTTTTGGAACCTTTTTCATGTTTTTTCGGTGCCACCGTATACCACACAACAAGGACGAGGAAGTGGTTTAGTGTTTGGGGTAAGTCTTTCAAAAACATGTGAAATCACACGAAGGTGACTGGACCCTTCTATAGCATGCCATTTACATCAAAATGTTTGATTTGGTGGCAAAAAATGAAATGTATCTTTTAATGGCAAGGTGCGCTGCTCTGTTTTGTGCCAGCTGCAGCTTTGCTAGGTCTTTCTTTGCTGCATTTGACCATATTACCAGACAGTAATCAAGATAAGACAAGACCAGAGCCTGAACAACTAGTACAGTTGATTTTTGTTAATAACAGACATACCCCTCCCCATCTTCACAATAACTTGTCAATATGACTTCACCATGATAATTGACCATCTAATGTTATATCTAGGAGTTTAGCTTCCTCAAGTTGCTCAATGGTCACTACCTTTATACACAACTCCAGATGAGGTCTTAGAGAATGTTTTGAACCAAATACAATACTTTTAGTTTTAGATGTATTTAAGACCAGTTTATTACTAATCACCCATTCTGATACTGTTACTCCTTATTTAGAATTTCAGTTAGCTCACTGGCTTTGGGTGCTGATATGTTTAGTGTGGAATCGTCCGCAGAAATAGTCATTCTAGCTTTGTGTAAGACCAGTGGCATATCATTTGAAAAAATTGAGAAGAGTAGCGACCCAAGGCAACTGTCCTGAGGGACACCACGCTGTATATAGAGTTGAATTCAGAAGTTTACATACACTTAGGTTGGAGTCATTAAAACTCATTTTTCAACCACTCCACAAATGTCTTGTTAACAAACTATAGTTTTGGCAAGTCGGTTAGGACATCTACTTTGTGCATGACACAAGTAATTTTTCAAACAAATGTTTACAGACAGATTATTTCACTTATAATTCACTGTATCACAATTCCAGTGGGTCAGAAGTTTACATAGACTAAGTTGACTGTGCCTTTAAACAGCTTGGAAAATTCCAGAAAATTATGTCATGGCTTTAGAAGATTCTGATAGGCTAATTGACATAATTTGAGTCGATTGGAGGTGTACCTGTGGATGTATTTCAAGGCCTACCTTCAAACTCAGTGCCTCTTTGCTTGATATCATGGGAAAATCAAAAGGAATCAGCCAAGACTTAAAAAAAAATTGGAGATATCCACAAGTCTGGTTCATCCATTGTGAGCAATTTCCACTATGCCTGAAGGTACCACGTTCATCTGTACAAACAATAGTATGCAAGTATAAACACCATGGGACTACGCAGCCATCAAACTGCTCAGGAATGAGATATGGTCTGTCTCCTAGAGATGAACGTACATTGGTGCGAAAAGTGCTAATCAATCCCAGAACATCATCAAAGGACCTTGTGAAGATGCTGGAGGAAACATGTACAAAAGCATCTATATCCACAGTAAAACGAGTCCTATATCGACATAACCTGAAAGGTTGCTCAGCAAGGAAGAAGCCACTGCTCCACAACCGCCGTAAAAAAGCCAGACTACGGTTTGCAACTGCACATTATAGATCGTACTTTTTGGAGAAATGTCCTCTGGTCTGATGAAACAAAAATAGAACTGTTTGTCCATAATGACCATCGTTATGTTTGGAGGAAAAAGGGGGAGGCTTGTAAGCCTAAGAACACCATCTCAACCGTGGCAGCATCATGTTGTGGGGGTGCTTTGCTGCAGGAGGGACTGGTGCACTTCACAAAATAGATGGCATCATGAGGGAGGAAAATTATGTGGATATAGTGAAGCAACATCTTAAGACATCAGTCAGGAAGTTAAAGCTTGGTTGCAAATGGGTCTTCCAAATGGACAATGACCCCAAGCATACTTCCAAATTTGTGGCAAAACTTCTTGCCACTAGGGGGGTGCTATTTCGACATAGCACAAAGGTGTACCCAATGTAAACGGCCTCGTACTCAATTCTTGCTCGTACAATATGCATATTATTCTTACTATTGGATAGAAAACACTCTCTAGTTTCTAAAACCGTTGGAATTATGTCTGTGGATGAACCAGAACTCTTTCTGCAGCGAAATCCATGACAGGAACTGCGAAGGTCTGAAAACGAAGCTCTGCTCTGAGATCAGTTTTAAGCCCTGTGTGTATCGTATGGATCGACATGAACTGCACCCGCCTTCCCCTGGATGTCAGTAACCAATGAGAAGTGGAATGGGGTCTCTACGTCATTCTCAGAGTTTATAAATGGCCAAGGAGCGTGAGGACCTCTCTTTCAACTTTTGCCTTTACGCAAAGCAGGACCTCAGCATGGCATTTTGGAACACTCAGTTATCGACCTTAAATATATCCGTCTTTAATTTGATATAGGTGTTAGAAACATCATAACGAAGTTATTTTAAACCGAGTTATATCATTTTATGTGAGTATATTGCTATTTTCGGAATTTCCTTAGAATTACGTTTTGGGTATTTGGGCATGCGTGACCACATAGCTACTGTTAGCGGCTAATTCCGAAGTTGAAGGCCGACGTTTTACAACCAAGCAAGGATTCTTTTGGACAAAGGACCACTTGGCCAAGATTCTGATGGAAGCTGGTCCAAAAGTAAGAGCTATTTATGATGTTATTCCGTATTTATGTGTAAAAATGTAAACGGATTTGACCGCAATTATTTTGGCACTAGTCTGGCTGTAGCGCACACTGTATGTCTTGTAACGTTAGAGCCAGCAAAGTGTGCTTTACTGTTTTTAGGCAGTGGACTTACTTTAGCTTCATTCCACGCCTGTGGATACACACTCCTTTAGGCTTTGGTTCAAGATAAAGCAAATGGGGGTGCCAATACATTCTGCTACAATTCTCAATTGTGCCCCATCAAGGTTGTCTATACCTGGTGGTTATTGATGGATAACAATAGTTCTTGCCCATGATATCATTTAAGGTACTCCAGAGTCTTTTTACATTGTGTTTTATGGCATTTATCTTGGTTTGGTAATATCATTTCTTCTTCTTTTTGTAGACAGTATGTCAACCAATCAGCTGAGCAGCCTGACTTGTTTGCCACCCCTTTGCATAATTTATTTGAACCATACACTTTTTAAATTCCTCGTTAAGCCAGAGGGCTCTAACAGTTATCACAGTTAATTTCTTAACAGGTGCATGCTTATCAGCAATTGGCATGAATACTTTAACAAATACTTCCAGTGCTGCATCTGGATTAACTTCCTCATACACATCTTCAACAACGGAGTCCTGAGAAAACATTTTGTATGATCTCTTATAAATTACATGGATCCCAAAGTTCTTGTATTTATTTTTGGTAATACCAATTACCCCACTGAAGACATTCTTTTAAAAAGTATACTTAGTCATTATAGACTTTACATGGGGGAAAAAAAGACTTAGAATAAAAAGGGACGTTCTAAATCTTAGTCTGAGGGGGGTGTAACCTTCCAGACTGGGTATTGTATTAACTCAATACCCAAGGCTTTTACTTGCGACATACAACTATCAAGTATTGCTATGGGGCGCAATCGGGCAATGTAGGCTTGTACACAATCGCCCAACCTTAACACACACACGCACACCCTTTCTGTGTGTGGTTACAGTAGGCTAACGTATGTCAATGGTTTTAGGAACAGCAGTAACATCAGGCGGAATTTAGGCTACCAACTGCCTAGCCAGTTGTAGCTCAATCTTGGGTGCAATGATCACGTTCCCGCACTGACTGACCGTGTGGAGGCTTATTGATTTAACGTTATGTTAACCTACATGCTACACTAGCAAAGTTATAAATTACATAACGTTAGCTGTCGGCTATATTAGCCACGACTTACCATTTTTTGTGCAGCTTCAAATGTCGAACAAAGTTGGAAGCTGTTGCGCCACAGTCTGTAATTTTCTTCCCGCATGTTTTGCAAGTTGCAATCCGTTTTTTGTTGATACAGATTCATCTTTATATCCCAAAATAATAATTTTGGGAATCATCTTTCCAAGGGCTCCATCTGAATTCACCCGCCTACATTCCTCTGCACTACCACGCACAACTTTTCCCCAGCTGGCACAATTTGATTGGCTGTTGTCCGATTCAAACTGTAATTCGTTAAATGAAGAGCTGATTCTTTTTTTAATAGCATCATTTTTAATATTGGGCTCGGGGAGGGTATCAAGTCAGTTCGAGTCAAAAGGCTCAAGTCCAAGGTAAGTCATGAGTCATTGGTGTTAAAGTCAAAGTCGAGTTGCAAGTCATCATATTTGTGTCTCGAGTCTGACTCGAGTCCAAGTCATGTGACTCGAGTCCACATTGCTTATTTGAGTCAGAAAAGGATGTTCATATGATAGTTAAGATATACAAAACCTTGCAGAGAGCCTATCCAAATGACAATCTCTTAGTGTAAGGGCTGTCGTTCTCCTCATCCTCGGACGAGGAGAGGAGAGTGTAAGAGCTGTCGCTCTCCTCATCCTCAGATGAGGTGAGGAGAGAAGGATCTTCTGACCAAAATGCGGAGTCTGGGAAATATGCCATCTTTATTATAAATTACCAACGATGCAGATGGCAACACGAAAACTAAACAAAACACTTTCAAACTACAAAATAACAAAACGACGTAGAACGAAAACCTGAACATAAACTTACATAACTGGAACGTAAACTCACGAACAGGCAACAGACGACATCGAAACAAAACGAACAGCCAAACAGCTCCATATGTGAAAAAAACATCGATAACGACACGAAGACATCACAAGAGACAATCACCCACAAACACACAGTGATAATGCCCTACCTAAATATGACTCTTGATTAGAGGAAAATGCAAACCACCTGCCTCTAATCAAGAGCCATACCAGGCAAACCGAAACCCACATAGAAACAGATAACATAGACTGCCCACCCAAAACACATGCCCTGACCATAAACACATAAAAAACAACATAAAACAGGTCAGGACTGTTACAGTACCCCCCCCTCAAGATGCGCACGCCGGGCGCACAAGCACAAAGTCCAGGGGAGGGTCCGGGTGGGCAGTTGACCACGGTGGTGGTTCCGGCTCAGGACGCTGTCCCCATACCACCATAGTCACTCCCCTCTTCTTTCTACCCCTTCTAATGCCCACCCTAACACTACCTTCCCCTAAATAAACAGCTAGCACCAGGACAAGGGGCAGCACCGGGACAAGGGGTAGCACCGGGACAAGGGGCAGCACCAGAACAAGGGGCAGCACCAGGATAAGGACCATCACTGGGACAAGGGGCAGCACCGGGACAAGGGGCAGCACCGGGACAAGGGGCAGCACCGGGACAAGGGACAGCACCGGGACAAGGGGCAGCACCGGGACAAGGGGCAGCACCGGGACAAGGGGCAGCACCGGGACAAGGGGCAGCACCGGGACAAGGGGCAGCACCGGGACAAGGGGCAGCACCGGGACAAGGGGCAGCACCGGGACAAGGGGCAGCACCGGGACAAGGGGCAGCACCGGGACAAGGGGCAGCACCGGGACAAGGGGCAGCACCGGGACAAGGGGCAGCACCGGGACAAGGGGCAACACCGGGACAAGGGGCAGATCCCGGCTGAAGGACTCTGGCAGGTCCTGTTTGGACGGCTCTGGCAGGTCCATGCTGGCTGACGGCTCTCGACGCTCATGGCAGACTGACGGCTCTCTATGCTCATGGCAGGCTGACGGCTCTCGACGCTCATGGCAGGCTGACGGCTCTCGACGCTCATGGCAGGCTGACGGCTCTCGACGCTCATGGCAGACTGACGGCTCTCTACGCTCATGGCAGGCTGACGGCTCTTGACGCTCATGGCAGGCTGACGGCTCTCGACGCTCATGGCAGGCTGACGGCTCTCGACGCTCATGGCGCTCTGACGGCTCTGGCTGCTCATGGCTCTCTGACGGCTCTGGCTGCTCATGGCTCACTGACGGCTCTGGCTGCTCATGGCTCTCTGACGGCTCTGGCTGCTCATGGCTCTTTGACGGCTCTGGCTGCTCATGGCTCTCTGACGGCTCTGGCTGCTCATGGCTCTCTGACGGCTCTGGCTGCTCATGGCTCGCTGGCGGCTCTGGCAGATCCTGTCTGGTTGGCGGCTCTGGCAGATCCTGTCTGGTTGGCGGCTCTGGCAGATCCTGTCTGGTTGGCGGCTCTGGCAGATCCTGTCTGGTTGGCGGCTCTGGCAGATCCTGTCTGGTTGGCGGCTCTGGCAGATCCTGTCTGGCTGACGGCTCTAGCGGCTCCTGTCTGGCTGACGGCTCTAGCGGCTCCTGTCTGGCGGATGGCTCTGTAGGCTCATGGCAGACGGGCGGCTTTGCAGGCTCATGGCAGACGGGCGGCTTTGCAGGCTCATGGCAGACGGATGGCTCAGACGGCGCTGGGGAGACGGATGGCTCAGATGGCGCTGGAGAGACGGATGGCTCAGATGGCGCTGGGGAGACGGATGGCTCAGATGGCGCTGGGGAGACGGATGGCTCAGATGGCGCTGGGGAGACAGATAGCTCTGTAGGGAGGAGAAGGAGAGACAGCCTGGTGCGTGGTCTAGGCACCGGCTGCGCTGGAGAGGAGGAAACAGCAGGAGAGAGAACCCGGAGAGACAGCCTGGTACGGGGGGCTGCCACCGGAGGACTGGTACATGGAGGTGGCACCGGATATACCGGACCGTGAAGGAGGACACGTGCTCTTGAGCACCGAGCCTCCCCAACCCTACCAGGTTGAATGAACCCCGTAGCCCTGCCAGTGCGGCGAGGTGGAATAGCCCGCACTGGGCTATGCAGGCGAACCGGGGACACCACCTGTAAGGCTGGTGCCATGTACACCGGCCCGAGGAGACGTACTGGAGACCAGCTACGTTGGGCCGGCTTCATGGCACCCGGCTCGATGCCCAACCTAGCCCTCCCAGTGCGGCAAGGTGGAATAGCCCGCACTGGGCTAAGCACGCGTACTGGGGACACCGTGCGCTTTACCGCATAACACGGTGTCTTACCAGTACGACGCCTTCTACCTCCACGGTAAGCACGGGGAGTTGGCTCGGGTATCCTACCCGGCTTTACCACACTCCTCGTGTGCCCCCCCCCAAGAAATTTTTGGGTCTTACTCACGGGCTCCCAACCGCGTCGTCGCGCTGCCTCCTCATACCAGCGCTCCTGGGCTGTGGCTGCCCTCTTCTCCTCCTTAGGACGGCGATATTCCCCTGGTTGAGCCCAAGGTCCTCTACCGTCCAATATCTCCTCCCAAGTCCAGAAATCCTTATTGCTCCCTCGAGCATTCCCATACCGCTTGGTCTCTGTATTTTGGTGGGTGATTCTGTAAGAGCTGTCGCTCTCCTCATCCTCAGATGAGGTGAGGAGAGAAGGATCTTCTGACCAAAATGCGGAGTCTGGGAAATATGCCATCTTTATTATAAATTACCAACGATGCAGATGGCAACACGAAAACTAAACAAAACACTTTCAAACTACAAAATAACAAAACGACGTAGAACGAAAACCTGAACATAAACTTACATAACTGGAACGTAAACTCACGAACAGGCAACAGACGACATCGAAACAAAACGAACAGCCAAACAGCTCCATATGTGAAAAAAACATCGATAACGACACGAAGACATCACAAGAGACAATCACCCACAAACACACAGTGATAATGCCCTACCTAAATATGACTCTTGATTAGAGGAAAATGCAAACCACCTGCCTCTAATCAAGAGCCATACCAGGCAAACCGAAACCCACATAGAAACAGATAACATAGACTGCCCACCCAAAACACATGCCCTGACCATAAACACATAAAAAACAACATAAAACAGGTCAGGACTGTTACAGAGAGAAGGATCAGTGGACCAATACGCAGCATTTGGGAAATAAGCCATCTCTTTATTTGCAACGATGGCAGCACGAAAACAAACACTTACAAATTTACAAAACAAGAAAACGACGAAAACCTGAACATGAACTTACATAACTAACGTAAAACTCACGGACAGGAACAGACTACATCAAAACGAAACGAACAGCCAAACAGTCCCGTATGGTGCAAACATAACACAGATACGGAAGACAATCACCCACAAACAAACAGTGAGAACACCCTACCTAAATATGACTCTCAATTAGAGGAAAACGTAAAACACCTGCCTCTAATTAAGAGCCATACCAGGCAACCCAAAACCAACATAGAAACAGAAAACATAGACTGCCCACCCAAAACACACGCCCTGACCATAAACACATACAAAAACAACATAAAACAGGTCAGGAACGTTACAGAACCCCCCCCTCAAGGTGCGAACGCCGGGCGCACCAGCACAAAGTCCAGGGGAGGGTCTGGGTGGGCAGTTGACCACGGTGGTGGCTCAGGCTCTGGACGCTGTCCCCACACCACCATAGTCACACCCCGCTTCTGTCTTCCCCTCCCAATGACCACCCTAAAACTAACATCCCCTAAATGAACGTCCAGCACCGGGAGAAGGGGCAGCACCGGGACAAGGGGTAGCACCGGGACAAGGGGCAGCACCGGGACAAGGGGCAGCACCGGGACAAGGGGCAGCACCGGGACAAGGGGCAGCACCGGGACAAGGGGCAGCACCGGGACAAGGGGCAGCACCAGGATAAGGGGCAGCACCGGGATAAGGACCAGCACCGGGATAAGGGGCAGCACCGGGACAAGGGGCAGCACCGGGACAAGGGGCAGCACCGGGATAAGGGGCAGCACCGGGACAAGGGGCAGGTCCCGGCTGAGATACTCTGGCAGATCCTGGCTGAGGGACTCTGGCAGGTCCTGGCTGAGGGACTCTGGCAGGTCCTGGCTGAGGAACTCGGGCAGGTCCTGGCTGAGGGACTCTGGCAGGTCCTGGCTGAGGGACTCTGGCAGGTCCTGGCTGAGGGACTCTGGCAGGTCCTGGCTGAGGGACTCTGGCAGGTCCTGGCTGAGGGACTCTGGCAGGTCCTGGCTGAGGGACTCTGGCAAGTCCTGGCTGGACGGCTCTGGCAGGTCCTGGCTGGACGGCTCTGGCAGGTCCTGGCTGGACGGCTCTGGCAGGTCCTGGCTGGACGGCTCTGGCAGGTCCTGGCTGGACGGCTCTGGCAGGTCCTGGCTGGACGGCTCTGGCAGGTCCTGGCTGGACTGCTCTGGCAGGTCCTGGCTGGACGGCTCTGGCAGGTCCTGGCTGGACGGCTCTGGCAGGTCCTGGCTGGACGGCTCTGGCAGGTCATGGCAGGACGGCTCTGGCAGGTCATGGCAGGACGGCTCTGGCAGGTCATGGCAGGACGGCTCTGGCAGGTCATAGCAGGACGGCTCTGGCAGGTCATGGCAGGACGGCTCTGGCTGGTCATGGCAGGACGGCTCTGGCTGGTCATGGCAGGACGGCTCTGGCTGGTCATGGCAGGACGGCTCTGGCTGGTCATGGCAGGACGGCTCTGGCTGGTCATGGCAGGACGGCTCTGGCTGGTCATGGCAGGACGGCTCTGGCTGGTCATGGCAGGACGGCTCTGTAGGGAGGAGAAGGAGAGACAGCCTGGTGCGTGGTCTAGGCACTGGCTGCGCTGGAGAGGAGGAAACAGCTGGAGAGAGAACCCGGAGAGACAGCCTGGTACGGGGGGCTGCCACCGGAGGACTGGTACATGGAGGTGGCACCGGGTATACCGGACCGTGAAGGAGGACACGTGCTCTTGAGCACCGAGCCTGCCCAACCTTACCAGGTTGAATGGTGCCCGTAGCCCTGCCAGTGCGGCGAGGTGGAATAGCCCGCACTGGGCTATACTGGCAAACCGGGGACACCATTCGTAAGGCTGGTGCCATGTATGCCGGCCCGAGGAGACGCACTGGTGGCCAGATGCGTTGGGCCGGCTTCATGACATCCAGCTCGATGCCCAACTTAGCCCTCCCAGTGCGGCAAGGTGGAATAGCCCGCACTGGGCTAAGCACGCGTACTGGGGACACCGTGCACTTTACCGCATAACACGGTGTCTTACCAGTACGACACCTTCTACCTCCACGGTAAGCACGGGGAGTTGGCTCGGGTATCCTACCCGGCTTTGCCACACTCCTCGTGTGCCCCCCCCCCACCAAGAAATTTTTGGGTCTGACTCACGGGCTCCCAACCGCGTCGCCGTGCTGCCTCCTCATACCAGCGCCTCTCAGCCTTCGCTGCTTCCAACTCCTCCTTGGGACGGCGATATTCCCCTGGCTGAGCCCAAGGTCCTCTACCGTCCAGGATCTCCTCCCAAGTCCAGGAGTCCTTGTTGCTCTGTTGAGCACTCCCTTGCCGCTTGGTCCTAGTTTGGGGGGTGATTCTGTAAGGGCTGTCGTTCTCCTCATCCTCGGACGAGGAGAGGAGAGAAGGATCAGTGGACCAATACGCAGCATTTGGGAAATAAGCCATCTCTTTATTTGCAACGATGGCAGCACGAAAACAAACACTTACAAATTTACAAAACAAGAAAACGACGAAAACCTGAACATGAACTTACATAACTAACGTAAAACTCACGGACAGGAACAGACTACATCAAAACGAAACGAACAGCCAAACAGTCCCGTATGGTGCAAACATAACACAGATACGGAAGACAATCACACACAAACAAACAGTGAGAACACCCTACCTAAATATGACTCTCAATTAGAGGAAAACGTAAAACACCTGCCTCTAATTAAGAGCCATACCAGGCAACCCAAAACCAACATAGAAACAGAAAACATAGACTGCCCACCCAAAACACACGCCCTGACCATAAACACATACAAAAACAACATAAAACAGGTCAGGAACGTTACACTTAGAAGAAAATATAAACAGTTGGAACCAAGACTTAAAATGAACTGATGTTGGCACACGATGGAGGGAATGTTGGAGCATAACTAACTAAATTACAGTTAACGCAAATGTATATTTAATCCAGTATAAACTAATGTATAGAATGTATTATGGAAGAGACTAAATGTAAAAAATTTACAGCACAATGGCAGAGTCATGTCTTAAGTGTAAAACTAACAATGACTCAATAATCCATGCTCTCTGGGAATGCTCTAAAGTCCAAAAGTTATGGGCGAGATAAAAAGTTGTCTGTCAGAAGTATTGAGATACCCAATGGGCTGGACGATTCAAAAACTTGGACATCAATCTGTCAATTGACATAATGGAAACATCGTATTATTTATTATTGAAATAGAATGGGTAAGAGGTAGCCTAGTGGTTAGAGCGCTGGACTAGTAACCGAAAGGTTACAAGATTGAATCCCCAAGCTGACAAGCTAAAAATGTGTTGTTCTTGCCTAGTTAAATAAAGGTAAAAAAACTAATTTGTACAATTTTGAGGCAAACAATAATTCAGGCACTAGGAAAGGGGGTGTGAGCATGTGGGTCTGGGCAGATGAGATGTAGTTGTTGTTTGTAGTTGGTGGGAAAAATACAAACTAAAATGACAAAAATGTAATATATAAAGTACTTTAGGCCCAACCTTAGGCACTTTGGCTTTCCTTGTTATTGCCACAATGTTATGGTCACTACAGCCAATGGGAACTGATACAGCGTTGCATCAAAGCTCTGCAGCATTAGTGAAGATACAATCAGTACAAGTGGATGTCACAGATCCAACACTATTATGTGTGTAAAGTATTATCCAACACAACATTTAGGAAATGTCTTTGTATTTCCGCCTAGAGGGCTGTTGGAGATACAATACTGTGTGAATGATGCTGTTATCTGCGTGTCATTTCCCAACCTATCAACATGCATCTCAGTGGTTCCTTCTTCATGTCTCTGGGGGTTTCTTAAGCTCTGGTGCACATCAACACAAGACTGTTTAGCCTATTTGCTGTATAGCCAGGTGTGACCCATGCAGTGTGTTTAGCATGGCAATCTATACACAGAAAATTGAACAAACATGAACCATCAGAATCCGAATCTGGCATGTTATATTAGTGTCTGTCTTGATTTAATGAAACCTGTTTGAAAATTTGGAGGGGGAAAAAAGTGCTTTTCCCCGTAATTATATAATTCAATTCACAAAAAAAGAGGGCGACTGAAAGAAAGTTCAGGCTATGTTGGGTGTTAAAATACACATACATGCATTGCATTCATTTACTTTGTAGCATCTATTATTTCAGAATCAATATAAATCTGTGGTAACACTTTATTTTAAGGTACACATATTAGCCACTTATTTGTAGTTTATAAGTATATATATAATGATCTTATAAGGCCTTTACTATGTCAAATTAGCCATATATTGGACCTTCATTTTGCGATTTATTATTCAAAGTCATGTATTACTGGCCAATCCTTAATAACATCATTATTAACAATACTAAAGGCATATTCATATTTAATAAAGAGCAAGTTACACAAGAAACAGAGTCTTAATAAGCTGTCTCAATGTGGAACTGGTAAGGGGATTGTACCTCAATATGTGGTCCCTATTATAATTGTGACCATATTTTTACATGCAGAATTTTTTTCTCCATAATTGACCATAAAGGACAGAAAGGGGCACACCTCACCTCTTCTATGCCATACAGCCAACATTCAAGTCATTTGATGTATAAATAAAAAATGAGCAACTCATTTTCAATATACACTTCCATATATGGATGTTGACTGTATGGCATGATATAATGTGGATCGCGAAAGGTGAGCGCACCTCCCCACACCCATGAGCAAAACCATAATAATGTTTGCCTGAAACTAATTGTTTACATCAATTGCTAAAATCAGACTTGAATGTTAGTTATATGACATATATCAATCAATGTATTATGTCATCAAACTACACAAATCCTCAGTTTCAGGCCAACATTATATGTTTTTGCTCAAGGGTGTGGGGAGGTGTGACCCAGTATATACAGTATATACAGACAGATATACTGTATATACTGTATAGAAATGTAGTTGTTTACATAAGAATTTTGACTATAATGTTGGCTGTATATATATGAACGGAGTTGTGCCCCTTTCTGTCCGATGAGGTCATTTATGGACAGTTAGAATAGGGACCACATATTGAGGTGCAATCCCCTTATCAGTCCCACATTGAGACAGCTTATTAAGAGTCTGTTTCTTGTGTTACTTGCTCTTTATTAAATGTTAATATGCCGTTATTATTGCTAATAATCATGTGATTAAGGATTGTCCAGTAATACATGACTTATAATGTTTGAATAAGAAAATACTTCATTAAGGCCTAATATATGACTAATAAGACCTAATTAAGGCCTTATACGCTACTTATATACACACTTATAAACTACTAATTATTGGCTAATATGCGTACCTTAAATAAAGTGTTACCATATCGCTATATCTGTCTCATCAGCTAAACAGTCTACTCAACACTCTGGTGCTAAAATAAAGCCAGAGAATATCTTTGGGCTAGGTTTAGGTTATTTAGCAGTGAGACTGAGGGGCCGCTGTTCATCTCTGTATGTCTTCAGGAACAGAGAGCCTCTGTCTAGGGTAGACGGAGGTGTCTGGGGTAGGGAAAGGCGAGCTGCCCTCAGCCCTTGGTATCGATCCCACCATGTGCGTGCGTGTGCCTCTGTCTGTGTGCGTGCATTCATGCATGTGCCTGCATGTGTGTAACCCGTTCCCACTCTGACAGACCCAGGATGTAGTCTATGACCCCCACTCTATAATCAGCTGGAGGGGTAGCAGAGGCGGCCCTCTGGCCTTGATTTGCTGTGTAATTGGACATCGGATTTGACACTCTGCCGAGTGGAACATTAGAAGCAGCCTAATTAGGTGCGGTAGGACTATTAAATGAAGATTTGCCCATGTTGTTAAGAAATACCACACACATTGGAAATGTCAAGATGACACCCGGCTGTCATCGCCAACCAACGGAAGAAAATCTATCACTTATCGTAAAAATTTCCCAGAGGAAAGCAAACACAATCCCCATACTACTACTTCTCTCCAACGCCATCTTGTCTTCAGCCTCTCTGCGGTCTTGTCCCTTTAAATAGCAGAGCAGCAGCCAGACCTCGCTAGGACTTCATCTCCACTGTCATCTCCGATTGAATAGTTTATGAATAAGTGCTGTAACATCCCCATACATTGAAACACAGGAATCTAAAATAGCCTCTGGGTTTCCATCTGGAGAGGACTGACTCCTGCATGACATTGGTGTTGACTCACAAGGCTCCTTCATTATAATGAGAGCACATACGGGGGACGGGAAAGCGCCCATGGGCCTGTTCTCATGTAAACATCTCTCTCTAAGCCCTGACATCTCGCCATCACCCAATTCAATCCATTCTGATAACCCCCAACCCCCTCTCTCACAGCACAGGGAACCCTCATGTTAATGGCTCCAAAGTGACTCACTCTAAGTTACTGTATGTGCTTAACAAGGTGGCTCTAACCTCTAAACATGAATATGGGAGATATCAACAGTGAGATATCAACAATCCATCCAGCCAGAAATGATGAATAGGGCACTTCCTGAAAAATGCATGCGGCAGCAAAACGTCTGAACCTGTCTCTCCTTCAAGACTATTAACACTTTCTGCCTAAGCTTTGCCTCGTTAGGGAGGTTTCTCACACTGCAAAACCCTCCTCTCAATATCCCACAATACGTTGTGTTACATTTCAAACAATAACTGTTTTTAAAAAATTCATAGCGACTAAAATAACTTGCTTTATGTTGTGCCAGGGTTCAACGTGTCACCAGCTTCGACCCTAAAAACACTGTGTTACCAAGATGCAGGGAGTGAGTGGGGATTGAGACTGAGCAGTGTTGAAAGTCGAGCATTTCTCACAGAATCTGACTGACAGGAGTGAGTCACCAAAAGGCAAGAGTGGCTGGGCCACACACAGGTCAGAGTTGGCCCTTCCCCCTCTGCCTCTCTCTGTTTCTCCTCTCCTCCTCCTCCCCTTTCCCAGTGATACATCTGTGCCAATACATCAGCATCACAACAAGCCAGAGGATTTAACAGCCCCATTGCTATCACTGTTGCCCCATCCATCGCCTCTGTGTTTTGTTGTGTCATTATCCTCTCGTTGTAATACATAATGCATTTCCGTGATGACAAGCTTTGATTTGCCTTGACACCCAGTGGGAGGGACACTTTGGCATTACGTAAACAATTGTATAAACTGTGGAGAAGTTCATGCAACGAAAGGCATTCACGTTACCAGGAAAAAAGCCCTGAAGGTACAAACAGTACAGATGCAGTGATTAACGCACAAAGCCTTTCTCTCCTTCTCCTTGACAGATGGTGGCTCTCCCGTACCTTCTCCTTCTCTCAACAACGTATCATGTATTTAATCATGTTTCTACCACAAATACACCAATAACACAAAAGAGGAATGGAAGTTTTTGACACCATGACAACCTTGCTCAGAACAACAGCTGACACCAAAAATCTGTGGGGCAACGGTCTTTTGACTAGGTTTGTGTATGTGTGTGTGTGTGTGTGTCTTTGAGCACGCGCAAATGTGTGTGTGCGCGCATGTGTACCTCTGTGTGCGTGAATGTGCGTTGGTGGTGTGGGTTAGGAGATGTGACAGGGTTGTGACAAGGTGGCTAAGCTGCCATCAGGCATGCGGCTCACGGTTGGGTGTTCAAACCCATTTTGGTGGCGGTACACCTGGATTTAGAAAGAGGCGACCGAAGTTTAAAGAATGGAAGCTTAATGGTGAGTCAACAAGTCCCTGCCAGAGAAACGTCAGAAGCTGTCCTCCATCCAGACATGTCCTTGTCACCACTACTGGAGAGAACATATCAGTGTCCAAGAGTGTCCAAGAGAGGAGGGACTGTTACTGACACCAGTAAACAGCCAGGCCAACAAGGTCCTATTCCAGTACAATATTTCAATGGGTTGTTTGAATCTTTTGTATTGGCAATCAAGACAACAACACAACACCAGGCATTTCAGCTGTTAGCCATAGGATAATGCAAAATGTCATCGCAACTCAACATGATTCCCAACTCCGTAGGACTAATCAGTTTTAGCAGAGGACAGTGAATATGCAAAAAGCTGCCATCCCTTCATCTCAGAGGCCTATTATAGGTGCGAGTGCTGTCATTATTGATAAACTCCACATTCATATTCAAATGCATTCAGAATGCGAGCGGAGTCGGGTGGAGTGGTATTCACTGTGGAGTCTGGGGGGGGGGGGGGGGGGGGGGGGCATTATCTATTAAGCTGAAGCAGCCCAGCCTCAGCCCTCAGCTCCCATCTCTCTCTAGTGTTCCAGTACCACGCAGAGCATTATTCAATCAGAGACATCACAGCGACAATGTGACGGATGCTAACATGCTTCAGCAGCCACGGCAGGGGGAGACGAGACAACGTCAGACGACTCTGGAGCCATTTGCATTCACTGGAGTAGGCTAGGCTGGCCTGGGCGCTCACGCTTTGTTTGTTGTGTCAAAAGTTCCACGTCGTATTCTATTTTGAGGCCATGCTCTGCAAGTTGCCGTTTTGTTCTCTCTTTCCATCTCGCTGCTTCTTTTGCTCACTCCCTCTTCCTCTCTCTTTCTCTCTCACTTTCTAAAGTCTAACCTATGGCTGTCACGCTCGTCGTACGAACTGGAAGCATACTCGGACCAACGTGCAGCGTGATCTGGGTTCCACATCTTTATTTAGTGAACCGCACAAAACAATAAAACAAGAACGTAACGTGACGACAATGGAGTGCTGACATATAACTACCCATAAACAAGATCCCACAAAAACCAGTGGGGAAATGGCTGCCTAAATATGATCCCTAATCAGTGACAACGATAAACAGCTGCCTCTGATTGGGAACCATACCAGGCCAACATAGAAATCAACACACTAGATCATTCACCCTAGTCACACCCCGACCTAACCAAAATAGAGAATCAAAGGCTCTCTATGGTCAGGGCGTGACAATGGCCCTGACCATAGAGATGGACAATGAGTTATTCCGAGTACAGTGTGAGGGTAAATGATGTGGCTTCTCTGTCGTTGTGTACAACAGTGACCAAGTGAAAGAAATAGAGAATGAACAATGAATTGAGCAATGAATGACAGTTTCAATCTCAATTATTTAATATCACTACAGCGTGGGCAGATTCTTTGTAATCAATAGTTGCTGAGAACAAATAAATTGGATTTCTACTAGCTTAAGGATAGTCCTTGGCAAGTTGACTTCCTTAACTTTCTAACACAAGGAGTTGAAGCTAGTCATATCACACACCTCTGATACCAGAGGTCCCAGAGTTCAATGTGAACGCAATAAGATAAATATTTGAAGAAGTTTCCCCATTTGAAGAATCCCCATAGACAGATCCAACCAAGTCCCTATCCGCCGCCCACATCCGGCACAAAGCAGCAACCTTCTAATAAGAGCGTGTTAACTTTGTGTGCTCAGGGCGAGTCATCTCATATTAATATGCAGTGGACGACTGCTGCTACGGATCAGGAGAGAGAGCTTTGTTTGCACATCGATATGAGCCTTAAGATTTAATCAGGAAGGTAAACAATGAAAAAAGACTCATAGATGCCTGTAGTACATTGTGCCATATATAAACCTACACCTTTAAGGCTGGCTTCAGCATAACTGTTTGGCATAGACCTTCATAGCATTACTCAGAGTACTTCACCTTGAAAGTATTCTCCGATATGGCAAATATCTCCATGCAAGCTGGAATGTCTTAGCTACAGACAACTGTTACTGAACATTCCTCTTATTCTGGCTGAGAATAATCTAAGGTGTCTGGCATGATTGTGTCTCAACAGCCACAATTAGTTTCTTCCTCTGTTGTGAGAAAAGTGGAACAGACAAGAGGGAGATAAACTAAGGAGAAGGCTTCATGAAATCACTGAGATTTCACAGATTCTCATTATCGTGACTGTCTGATGGTCAGCAGGGTGCTTCATACCCAGCTGTCAAAGAAGTAGGCCGATTCCAAAGGACTGGCAAGGCTTCCAAGATGCCCGAATGTGATGAAAGCGATGAGGCACTGATGTCAGTAGATCAAATGCCGCTCCATGTGAAATAGGGTATTATCGTATTGTCTCCATGGTGAAAAAGTTCAGCTTTTCCGTCTGTCACAAGTCCTGCTAAAGAGAGGGGATGACAGACACATGAGGTGTTAGCAGTGGATGTGTGCCCTATCAATGTTGAAAATTATCTTGCCAAATCCAACAGGTGTATACTTTACCGTGGAATGCTTACTTACAAGCCCATTCAGAGTTATGTAGAGTTAAAAAGACAAACATTTTCGAAATAAAAAAGGAAATAGTAACACAATTAAATAGCAATAACAAGGCGATATACAAGGAGTATCAGTACCGAGTCATTGGGCAGGGGAACGAGGTAGTTGAGGTAATTGCGGTAGTTGAGCTATTCTCAACTCTATTTCACATCCCCTTTGAGAAGCTTTCCGTTTCTCTCTCACTCAGTTCTAGTCTTTCATAGTTTCTAAAGACTTTCATAGACCGCCTTTGGAAGACTGGACAAACGTTTTCCCAGCTTTAAAGGAGAAGAAATATGACCATGTTTTTTCATATTGGTTGATTTCTTAAAGCCTTTAGAGGACTAAATATCCTTCCTCTGACAGTTGTCATTATGCCCGCGATGATGGGACGTTTTCAGTAAATTCCGGGATTTATTGATCATGCATTGTCAGTCACATCATAGCTTAGCTTCGACAGGTTTTTAAACACAATGTGTCAAATCAATACATGTATCTCTCAAAACACTTTGTTCAGCACTGACTAGGGACGGACTCAAACTCTGTTATTTGATTCAATTGAATAGACAGCTTCAATGTCCCTGCCTGTTGCTTGTAGTGACTCACAACCCATCATAGCTATTGGGCATTAGTTCACTTTGCTTTCATTGAATTAGCTTTAATTGAATTAGCTTTCATTGAATTAGCTTTCATTGAATTAGCTTTTCATTGAATTAGCTTTCATTGAATTAGCTTTCCATTGAATTAGCTTTCATTGAATTAGCTTTCATTGACTTAGCTTTCCATTGAATTAGCTTTCCATTGAATTAGCTTTCATTGAATTAGCTTTCCATTGAATTAGCTTTCATTGAATTAGCTTTTCATTGAATTAGCTTTTCATTGAATTAGCTTTTCATTGAATTAGCTTTCATTGAATTAGCTTTCATTGAATTAGTTTTTCATTAAATTAGCTTTCATTGAATTAGCTTTCATTGAATTAGCTTTCATTGAATTAGCTTTCCATTGAATTAGCTTTCCATTGAATTAGCTTTCATTGAATTAGCTTTCCATTGAATTAGCTTTCATTGAATTAGCTTTCATTGAATTAGCTTTCCATTGAATTAGCTTTCATTGAATTAGCTTTCATTGAATTAGCTTTCATTGAATTAGCTTTCCATTGAATTAGGTTTCATTGAATTAGCTTTCATTGAATTAGCTTTCATTGAATTAACTTTCACTGCATTTTCACAATGTGCATATTATGTTTCTCCAATTAAAATGTCAGTCAAATTGTCAGATAATTTAAGTTTTGATGACTTTATCTTTATATAGACTACCTTCTAGTAAAACATTTAAAGATTGACATTACAGGACATAATGCATATGGTTTACTATCTGCTCTCACGACTTAGAAAAGATGAAAACAAAGACATTTTAACTGACACTCTTATCCAGAACAACATTCAGTAGATACATGTTAATACTTTTTCCCGTACTGGTCCCCCGTGGGAATCGAACCCACAACCCTGGACGTTGCAAACACGGGACCCTCATAATTACAGTAGTAGTAGAGGGAGGGAAGTGAAATACATAGATTCATTAGACAGCAAGTCTCACTTCCTGTCTCTCTCTACTCCTCCACCCATCCCTCTGTTGTCTTGCTCTCCCCTAACTCTGGCACACAATCACTGACAGGTCTACAGGGTTAAACCCCATCAGTGCATTGTTGCAGGAGGTCTGTGCCAGCACCCTGGCCCTCAGATGTGTCAATAAATCCATTGTGTGTGGCCCCTGGTTAAACGGGCCAATTAATTGTCCCATCTTATCCCTGCCACCTGCTCAGCCAGGCTGCCGGGCATCACACTAGATCTGGGACCCTGCCCATACTTTAGATTCAGATCCATAAGCTTTTTAGAGAAGGAATGCATGGGAAAAGAGTAGTTTGATTGAGTTTATGACAGCTGTGTTTTACATTGGACAGATTATAAAAGATTCTTAGCTACAGACAATATCTGAGTTTATGGCTACTAAATGTATATCTCAGATGCTTTGGTCTTCCAAAATGTATGGTGCTGATGCTATTTATTTAGGCCCTTATCTTTGTGTGCTTGTGTACTGGTGATGTGATGTCTCAGTGCAGTACAATACTGCTGCACTACAGTTTCTTTTTGTAAAACTCTACATGAATGGTCAATGGTTAGCTTTAAAAAGTATTTATTTCTGTCGCATGCACACATGCACGCGCACGCACACACACACACACACACACACACACACACACACACACACACACACACACACACACACACACACACACACACACACACACACACACACACACACACACACACACACACACACACACACACACACACACACACACACACACACACACACACACACACAGAGTTATTACTGTCAGGGCACCCGTTTCTCACTACAGCCCACACCGTTCTCCCAGGAGAGAAGAGAACGTTTCAGATGGAGCTTAATTAGCCAGGACCAGAGGTCACGGAGATCCAGCTCCAAATCCTCAGACTGCCAGTACCATACTCACGATATAGGCTACGGCCAACATAAATGCAATTGCTCTGGTAGATTTACAGTAATTTATTAATTCAATCACACATACAACATATCTTACTTTCACAGTATTTTCTCATTCACTAAAGAATAGGGATTTATTTTTCACTTTTTCTAAGTTGATGTGAGGTGGGTGTCCTTGATGTATTTCACTGTAACTCCTCAGTTGTTCCCTTTACACTCGTAGAAAAACGGGTAAGCCTTTTTGGCTTGAGGTAAAAAAAAACATTTTGGTTCCAGATAGAAGCATTTTGGGTTCCATGTAGAACCTTTTCCACAGAGGTGGAAACAAATAGGTTATACCTGGAACCAACAAAGGGTTCTCCCATGGGGAGCGCCAAATTACCCTGTAGCCCTTTCCTGCATTCGAATTACCTAATGGCATCATGGGTGGAATGGTATTAATATTTTTCATAATTAATAAACATATAGAAAAAAACTGCAGAAAATCCGTTATTCCTGTATAAAAATTTTTTTTGTTATATTTCAGTCTTCTGTGATGTATATAATGTGTAATATTGGGATACAAACTGAAAAATGTAATACATTTCAATTCTATATTTGACATGATACAGGTGTGTTCTTTTTCTAAGTCCATAACCATGTGTGTGAGGTGTCTACTTTTGTTTCAAAGTAGATTTGTTTCAGACTACCAAGAAACCCTCCGTGTGACCCTGATTTCGCCCACTGCAGTAAAAGCTTTTAAGGTTCTAGACGGTACTTTTTTTTTATCTCTAAGTGTATAATAGAACCAGGTCACCAGGAGAGTGAGACCTGTTGTTGGGTTTCTTAGAATGTCTACTTAGGTGGGGAACACTGAGCAGCGCTTTGAGCAGAGACAACAACCAGCTGACCCAACACCCCAGTCCACCGCCTTCAATTCTTGGCGGAACATTCAATGACAAACCAATGACAGCCTATTAAAATGATGTTGTGGTGTGTGATGCGCCAGAAGGCTACTGACCCGTCGCTTGTTCTTTTTGTGAACAAGGCAAAATCAAAGCATGACAACAGAAATTACTTCCATTTCAGAGCAAATGAGTGCAGAATGTTTCTCTAACCCATACATCCTCTCTTTCCTCTCCTCTCTGGTCCAGGTACGAGCCAGTGCCATCGCCCAGGACGCTGACCAGAACTATGACTACGCCTCCAATAGCGTCATCCTCCACCTAGACGCAGGCGACGAGGTCTATATCAAGCTGGACGGGGGCAAGGCTCACGGCGGCAACAACAACAAATATAGCACCTTCTCTGGGTTCATCCTCTACGCCGACTGAACCCACGCAGGTGGCACGTCCAGAGAGAGAAAGACAAAGTAAGAGAGTAAGAGAAACAGTTGTAATGAGGGAAGGAAGGGGTTAAAAGCCAGAATGCTTTCTAGTTTCCTGGTTCTCTCCATCGTCACACCAACCTCTGCTTATAAAACACATCAGCCCCAAATCAAGGTTCTCCAGCTCAGCCTGCCTGTCTGCCGTGCTGTGAGGGAGGGAGGGAGGGAGAACACGATGGTAGGGGAGGGAGTAGTGAGGGGTGAAACTTGGTAGAGAGAGGTGCCCTCCTCATCAGAATTCTAACCTGTCAGTTGCTCCTTGCTTTCCTCCTCCTCAAACTGGAAAATAAACCAACTAACGCCAAGTGGATCCGGCCTCATCATCTTCTCTCCTTAACAGTTGGCTATATGGACTCTGTTGACTGAAATTGTCCTATCTTGTCGTTGTGTGCTTTTCCTTAGAATGTCAGTATTTTACTTTTGTAAAAGATACTACTACATCGTATATTTACACAAAAGAGGATATTAAAAATATGTTTGTCCCTTGTGAGAGAAAAAAACTTGATTTTGAGAGAATGGTTTTGTGAGATGTTGATTGTGATTCAGAAGCCTTTAGTTGAGAAATGGAAACAAAAGGTGTCATTATGGTTTCTAACGTTATATGATTTCTTGCATTTGACAGCTGGCGATCACATGGTGTTTGTTTATGGGTGATGTCACCTGTGGGAACACAGACCTGGTTTGTGGCTGAATGTTATTCATGCATAGGATGTTATACAGATACAACATTACATTTTCCTTGTCCCATCCAACGTATCTAGAGTCTCTATCCTTGCCCCTTGTCCCATCCCTATACCCCAATCCTATTTGTCTATACAGGGCCAAAGTGGGTTGAAAATAGACTCAAATGCATATTAGATATTCTAGTTAAGTAGATATCCTCCACCATCAATGAAGCCACATATTCAGATTCTGAAGTAACCTAGAGAGAGAGAGAGAGAAATTGAGCGAGAGAGAGAGAGAGAGAGAAATGGAGAGAGAAATGGAGAGAGAGAGAGAGAGAAATGGAGAGGGGGGGTGGGAAGTTTTTATGGCGAGGCAGATTTTCTGTTTCAGTGTCTGAGGCTTCAATGGATGTAATTCGTCATTAGCTGCATATTCACTGATACATACAAGCATTATGGTAATATTTACTCAACATGGGCTGACAGCTTGCTTAAGAATGAAATTGATTGGGTGAGTGAGTGACTTGGCTTCTTCGCATTGCGTGTATGTGTACGTGTGTGTGTGTGGGTGAGTGTGTGTGTGCGTGTGTGCATGTGTGTGTGTGCGTGTGTGTGCGTGAATGTCTGTGTTGGTGTGTGTGCGTGAATGTCTGTGTTGGTGTATTTGAGTGTTTGCATCAGAGCATGCGCCGTGCCATTGCTACATTGTTGTTTTTCTGTTAATCTGTGCTACAGCCAATGACAGATATTTTACTCAGCAGACAATGAGATTGCATTACGTAGGGAGGGGAGCCTCTGTAGAGATGATGATAAGAACAAACAGCTTGTAAATGAAATCTATGCTATGTTTGTCTATCTAATTGTATCTTTTTGAATTGTTGAATACATTTAAATAATAAATGGGATTTTCGGAGTCACTTATCTCAAGATAATTATTTTACCCCAAATGCTCTTATTGTGGTGAACTATTTAGAGTGCCAAATTCTCTCAAAAAACGTTGGAGGTGGCTTATGGTAGAGAAATTAACATTAAATGATCTGGCAACAGATCTGGTGGACATTCCTGCAGTCAGCATTCCAATTGCACGCTCCCTCAAAACTTGAGACATCTGTAGCATTGTGTTCTGTGACAAAACTGCACATTTTAGAGTTTTATTGTCACCTGCACAAGGTGCACCTGTGTAATGATCATGCTGTTTAATCAGCTTCTTGATATGCCACACCTGTCAGATGGATGGATTATCTTGGCAAAGGAGAAATGCTCACTAACAGGGATATAAACAAATGTGTGCACAACATTTGAGAGAAATAAGATTTGTGTGAACGGAACATTTCTGGGATCTTTTATTTCAGCTCATGAAACATGGGACCAACACTTTACATGTTGCGTTCATATTTTTGTTCAGTATCGTTTAAATCGAACCCACAATCTTGGCATTGCAAGCGCCATGCTTTACCAACCGAGCACCAGAAAACCAATTGCCAGCAAACATGAAACAGATCCTGTTATAAATGCCTTCTCCTCTCTCTCTCCTTCATATCAGTCTAACCAGAGACTATTTGGGATGATAGGTATCAGGGAGGCAAGGAGGGGGGTAGGAAGGGTGCACCCCTCCCAATATCCTCCACTCTTCTCCTCTCCTGTGGAGATGCTATGGATCTGAAAAGGTGGGCTGCAAGATAAAGTCCATCTGACTCCAGCGATGTCCGCCAGCGCAGCAGTGGAATAAATCTACTAAATATAATGCTCATTTTAAAAGCGAATGAATGACTCCTGAAGGAACACCACAGTCTGAGATCTCAGCCTATACTCACAGATACTCATCAACAGCGGAACCATTTATCCACCGAAGAAGGCTAGTGGGGGAGACCGAGAGAGAGAGAGACAGAGTAGAGGATGGAGAGACTGAGAGGGAGAGAGAGAAGAGGATGGAGAGACTGAGAGGGAGAGAGAGAGAATATGATGGAGAGACTGAGAGGGAGAGAGAGAGAATATGATGGAGAGACTGAGAGGGAGAGAGAGAATATGATGGAGAGACTGAGAGGCAGAGAGATAATATGATGGAGAGACTGAGAGGGAGATAGAATAGGAGCAGAAGGTGTTGTGACAGAGACAAATGTAGAGGAGAGAGGAAGAATGAATGACGGAGAGAAAAGGCAGAGGGGGATGAGGAAGACATGAAAAGGGGGGAGAGGATGGGAGGGAGAGAGATAAAGAGAGGACTAGACAGAAGGATAGGGATGGGGGGGACTAATATAGATTGGGTCTGAACAGAGAGAGGGAAGTGGATTGCTTTTAGGAGTAGAGTGGGAGGGGTGGACCATCCTTAGACTAGGAAGGAATGGGATATGACACTGGCAGGCAGAAATGTTGGTCTGCTCTGCTTCTTGGGAAGTTCATCACCGCCTCTGCAATAGATGCTTCTAATTAATAATAACAATGGTGCTAAAACACAACCACATCTATGGGAGAAAAGTCAACCAAAATCTGCAGCTCCCTCTCTGTATATAACCTGCTTACAGTACACTCACCCTCTATGGCTCTTTTTCTCTCTTCTCTCCCTTTTTCTCAGCTGTACCCGTCTTTCCTTTGTTCTGACAAACACACGGGTCAGAGAAACAACTGTACCCCAGTTGTCAGTGGCGTGCCGTGGGCCTGGGCCTTCAGTGAGGTACTACACAGTCCCACCCGAATTAATCCACCTCTTATTACCATCATTATGATGCCATGGCGCTAGACACTATACATTTAGACAGAAACGCAGTATAACCAGGCGTTGCGTCACCTTGAAATTGACAAATTGACATTTTGGGGTAAACAGTGTTTACCCAAAAACATGACACAATCAATGAGTCTTTTCAATATTTCCCTTCACCTTTTCATTGTGCAGCTCCGTTGCCCTGCGCGCTTGTTCTTTGAGCTGTAGATCCACTCCGGTGTCCCCAAAAGTTTTCAAAAGCACCATTGCTTGTAAGTGCCCAGCCGTACTTTGGTGTCTCGTTGCTGCCTTGGTTAGACAACTCAAGTTTGCAAAGCCAGTGTGGATCCAAACACCAAATCGATCACTTGCAAATAATAGGCATTCCCAGCAGTACAGTTTGCAGTGCTTCTCGGAGCCAAGGAGCCAAGGAGCCATTGACAGCGCTCGTAGTTGAAACTTTGAAAGTGGCGAGCGAACGAAGCCCTTTCCCGCCTGTGACAGGCTTTGTGGCGTCGGGCGACCTCTCCTTACAATGTCTAACTTTTCTTGAAAAGTTTGTCTTGAGAGTGGCGTTATAATTATATCCTCGACCAAATCGATATCTTCTCCTCCTTCCGCCATTGTGGGTTGAAAAAACAGCTTAGTAGTACGCATATTAATTCGTTTATCAAACTCAGTTGCCTAGATCTCCATAGGACCTGCCTCTCAATATTGGTAATCCAATCAAAAGACGTGCACGCACTACGCCTGCTAGCTGGCTCCTGTGTAACACTGGAGCCAGCCAGCAGGCGTACAATAGCCAACTCTAAAGCTGATTGGTTGACACTAAATTTTCATTTCCATTCACTATAAGCTACAAGCGCCCGCACTGTTGATCCTGAAGGCCTGAGGGCAGAATTTAGACCCCTGGCAACACATGATGGCTGAATATGATTAGATAAAAGATCTAACATAAAGACCAGCCTCCAAATCTCAACCTGGGGCTGGAAGCAGTGCAACCAAGAGGAAAGCTATGAAATGAAGAGTATAACTCTTACTCTGGGGAATAATTTTATACATATTTGTGGGAAAATATATTTTACATTTTTTTTAATATTCTGATGATGTTTAGGCCAGCAGAGAAGGCCTTGCAGGCCCTGACGGCCCACCACTGCCAGTTTTTATGGAAGCATCCACAAGCCCCCAACCCACAGCCACCCAGCCCAGCCCAGTCAGCACGGCTCTGTCTCCCACAGCCCCTCCTTCAGACTCCCCCCATCCCCAGTCGCCCAGTCGCCTAGTCACCCTGACTCTATCTGCTCCTGCCTCCGTACATGATTCCTTTTGTCACTTTAGGCCACAGCCGAGGAAGAAGCCTTTTCCAGTTTTCCCTGGATGGGCTGAGGCCGCCAACACAGGTGTACTATCCAGTCAGTCCCCTTTACACGTGAGAGAGAGAGAGAGAGAGAGAGAGAGAGAGAGAGAGAGAGAGAGAGAGAGAGAGAGAGAGAGAGAGAGAGAGAGAGAGAGAGAGAGAGAGAGAGAAAGAGAGAGAGAAGGAGAGAGAGAGAGAGAGAGAGAGAGAGAGAGTAGGAGAGAGAGAGAGAGAGAGAGTAGGAGAGAGAAAGAAAGAAAGAAAGAGAGAGAATGCGCAAGGCTGAGAAAGAGAGAGAGTAGGAGAGAGAAAGAAAGAAAGAAAGAGAGAGAATACAGGAGAAAGAGAGTGAGTGAGTGAGTGAGTGAGTGTGAGAGTGAGTGTGAGAGTGAGTGTGAGTGTGAGAGTGCTAGCAGGTTGCGGACTCCAGGGCCTCAGAACCATATTCACGATCACTTCACAACTTTACTTCAACAAACTCCATACCACTCTAACCTTCATACTGCAGACCCATTCTTCACTAACTATCCCTTTCTTTTCCTACAGACACCTTCCTCTTGGTAAATGCATCGTCACATTCATAATGCTCCTTTATGGCTGCAGCCTGAGATACGCAGCCCAGATCACAGAAGGTCATGGTGTACAGCATCGCAGAGTTTTTCTCTCCCTCTGACTGAACAAACTACAGTATTCTCACATGATGTAGCTACCACCATGTCTCCAGAGAACTCACTGAGAACCGACATAAAAAGACACAAACAAACATCCGACATGCCTTTTGTCTGTGACCTTTCAAAGCTTAGTTTCCCCTCGTGTTATGCACAAGCCCCTCAGAAAAGCAATGACACACTTTAAACAGAGATCAAGCTATCGGTCCTAATATTGTGATTACACTAACGTTTGGGTAGACATGTCAACACACACAGAGCATTCTCTCAGATCTGTTTAGCTTTGAAGGTGAAAATAATAGAATAGACTTTGGTAAAGTGCCTTCAGAAAGTATTCACACCCCTTGACTTTTTAAAAACATTTTGTTGTGTTACAGACTGAATAAAAAATGTATTAAATTGAGATTTTTTTGGCACTGGCCTACACACAATACCCCATAATGTTTTTCGAAACTTTTACAAATTAATAAAAAATGAAAAGCTGAAATGTCTTAAGTAAATAAGCATTCAACCCCTTTGTTATGGCAACCTGAAATAAGTTCAGGAGTAAAATTAACAATTCACATAATAAGTTGCATGGACTGTGTACAATAATAATTTTTAACATGATTTTTGAAAGACTACCTCATCTCTGTACCCCACACATCTGTGAGGTCCCTCAGTCGAGCACTGATATTCAAACACAGACTGAACAACAAAGACCAGAGAGGTTTTCCAATGCCTTGCATTGGAAATGGAAGGGCACCTATTAGTAGATGGGTAACATTTTTAAAAAGCAGACATTGAATATCCATTTGAGCATGGTGAGTTGTTAATTACACTTTGGATTGTGTATCAATACACTCAGTCTCTACTAAAATACAGGCGACCTTCCTAACTCAGTTGCCGGACAGGAAGGAAACTACTCAGGGATTTCACAGTGAGGCCAATGGTGACTTTAAAACAGTTACAGAGTTTAATGGCTGTGATCGGAGAAAATGGAGGATGGATCAGCAACATTGTAGTTACTCCACAATACTAATCTAATCGACAGAGTGAAAAGAAGGAAGCCTTTAGAGAATACAATTATTCCAAAACACCAGTGGTGATTTTAGCATGTACATCTTGGTGGGGCAAACTCCCCCCCCCCAATTTATTTTTAGATGCATGACAGGAAAGCCAATACGCAACACTAAACAATACATTCATTAATTGCACTATAACGGCGACAAGCGGTGCTCACAATCTGTTAGGGCTTACATAAAGCTGTCCCAAAAGCAGAGCTTTCTTTCCAGCAAATTGGTGTGAATCCTTACCACTGATACACCTGGCTATCAGCGGAGCCTTGTCTGGCAGCGAAACAATTCATTCAGCCTCATTTACTGCCTTTTTAAAAAACATAGTTGATAAGGCTGACCATATCTCCATGGCATATTACATCATTTATGCAGCAGCATATAAGACATTTCTGGACTCACCTTGTTGTGCGTGGCGGTCCTTGGTTGGAAAATTCTGTCATCAAAGAAAAATATTTACAATATCAAGTTAAAAACGTATTTTCCAAGTCTGACTTCCCAGTTGCAATGCTTGTGGTCAGCATCCCAGAGTAGCCTCTTCACTGTTGACGTTGAGACTGGTGTTTTGCGGGTACTATTTAATGAAGCTGCCAGTTGGGGACTCGTGAGGGGTCTGCTTCTCAAACTAGACACTCTAATGTACTTGTCCTCTTGCTCAGTTGTGCACCGGGGCCTCCTACTCCTCTTTCTATTCTGGTTAGAGCCAATTTGCGCTGTTCTGTGAAGGGAGTAGTACACAGCGTTGTACGAGATCTTCAGTTTCTAGGCAATTTCCCGCATGGAATAGCCTTCATTTCTCTAAACAAGAATAGACTGACGAGTTTCAGAAGAAAGTTACTTGTTTCTAGCCATTTTGACCCTATAATCGAACCCACAAATGCTGATGCTCCAGATACTCAACTAGTCTAAAGAAGGCCAGTTTTATTGCTTATTCAATCAGAACAACAGTTTTCAGCTGTGCTAACATAATTGCAAAAGGGTTTTCTAATGATCAATTAGCCTTTTAAAATTATAAACTTGGATTAGCTAACACAATGTGCCATTGGAACACAGGAGTGATGGTTGCTGATAATGGGTCTCTGTACGCCTATGTAGATATTCCATAACAAAATCTGCCGTTTCCAGCTACAGTAGTCATTTACAACATTAACAAAAAAAGAATAATGGGCAAATGCTGCACAATCCAATTGTGGAAAGCTCTTAGGAACTTACCCAGAAAGACTCACTGCTGTAATAACTGCCAAAGGTGTCTCTAACATCTATTGACTCAGGGGGTTGAATACTTACCTAATCAAGATATATTAGTGTTTTTTATTTTTCATACATTTTATCACCAATTTTCAAATTTTTATTTCACAGTTTGACCGAGTATTTTGTGTAGATCGTTGACAAAAAATGACAATTAAATCAATTTTAATCCCACTTTGTAACACAACAAAATGTGGAAAAAGTCAAGGGGTGTGAATGCTTTCTGAGACGCTGTAGCATCTGTCACACCATTACAAATTGCTATTTGTGAAGAGTCCATTTCAAACAGTGGAACATTAAGGGCCAGTGGCCCTTAACCCCCATGATGATCTCTCGTTTTCCTCTGAACAGGACATGATTGAGCACAGACGTGGGTGGGCGGCAGCACATGCACTTAATTGCAACGCGTGAATTTGTGTTAGTTAGAGTACAAGTGAAACGGATCCGACAGAGAAAGATGAGCAGAGTCAAGGGGGAAAAAGCCACAGGAGACATGCTCCCCACACCTTCTACACTCACAATATACTCAATATAATGTATACACATGAAGACATACAGTACACTCATACATGAAGACATACAGTACACTCATACATGAAGACATACAGTACACTCATACATGAAGGCATGGAGTTCACCTACCTTTTGACAAACGCAAACAGATAGTTTGTAATGTGCCCTAGTAGCAAAATAATAAACTATTTAAATAACTACCTCAAACATACCTCTTTTTTCCTCCTGCCTGACCTGATGGTGGGGTGTGTGGTGGGTAGTAGTCATGCCCACCTGCGCTGAGAGGCGGACAGGCAGGGGTGGAGCCATGGATGGTTATGAACAGACCAGTGTGGACCGCGGAAGGAAAAGACATCTGTGAAGAATACATACAGATGTGTCACTGTTGAACATACTATTCATAGAACACAGACACATTCACACAAAATCACACTTGGCTAGAGGTGTTTGAACAAAAAAATACTGTTAATGAAGGATAACACTTTATTTTAAGGTACACATATTAGCCACTCAATTATTATATCTTATTAGCCATATATTAGGCCTTAACTTAGTTTTCCCATTCAAACATCATGAATTACTGGCCAATCCTTAATAACTGAATTGTTAGCTATAATAAAAACGTATATACAGTACATGAATGTCGTCTGTATAAGGTTATATTATGAATCACAAAGGATCGTATCTCTCCACACCATTTAGCAAAAACATATCATGTTTGCCTGCAACTAAGGATTTGTGTAGTTTGATGACATAAGGCATTGATTTATATATACAGTACCAGTCAAAGGTTTGGACACACCTACTACTTCAAGGGATTTTCTTTATTTTTACTATTTTCTACATTGTAGAATAATAGTGAATACATCAAAACTATGAAATAACACATATGGAATAATGTAGTAACCAAAAAAGTGTTAATTAAACAAATCAAAATGTGTTTTATATTTGAGATTCTCTAAAGTAGCCAACTTTTGCCTTGATGACAGCTTTGCACACTCTTGGCATTCTCTCAACCAGTTTTACCTGGAATGCTTTCCCAACAGTTTTGAAGGAGTTCCCACATATGCTGAGCACTTGTTGGTTGCTTTTCCTTCACTCTGCGGTCCAACTCATCCCAAACCATCTCAATTGGTTTGAGGTCGGGTGATTGTGGAGGCCAGGTCATCTGGTGCAGCACTCCATCACTCTCCTTCTTCGTCAAATAGCCCTTACACAGCCTGGAGGTATGTTGGGTCATTGTCCTGTTGAAAAACAAATGATAGTCCCACTAAGCGCAAACCAGATGGGATGGCATATCGCTGCAGAATGCTGCGGTAGCCATGCTGGTTAAGTGTGCCTTGAATTCTAAATAAATCAAAGACAGTGTCACCAGCAAAGCACCCCCACACCATCACACCGTTTTCCTCCATGCTTCACGATGGGAACCACACATTCGGAGATCATCCATTCACCTACTCTGTGTCTCACAAAGACACAGTGGTTGGAATCAAACATCTCCAATGTGTTGTATATTTTGTACATGATTCCTTATGTGTTATTTCATAGTTTTGATGTCTTCACTATTATTCTACATTGTAGAAAATAATCAAAATTAACAAAAACTCTTGAATGAGTAGGTGTGTCCAAACTTTTGACTGGTACTGTATGTCATATAGCCAACATTAAAATCTGATGTAAACAAATGATGTAAATAATTAGTTGCATCCATTATATGGTTTTGCTAATTGGCGTGGGTGTCACGACTCCCACCGAAGGTGGCTCCCCTGCCTGTTCGGGCGGTGCTCAGCGGTCGTCGTCGCCGGTCTACTAGCCGCCACCGATCCCTTTTTCCTTTTCTGTTAGTTTAGTCTTATTAGATGCACCTGTTCCTTTTTGTGTTTCTTGATTTTGGTCTATTTAAGCCTGTTAGGCCCGCTTAGGTTTGTGCGGGATTATTTTGTGTTCTCTGTCGTTTGTGGATGTGTTTTGTTCTCTGAATCGTTTGTCCTGTGTTCTGGGTTGGTCAGTGTGTATGCGCCCTGTGTTCTGGGTTGGTCAGTGTGTATGCGCCCTGTGTTCTGGGTTGGTCAGTGTGTATGCGCCCTGTGTTCTGGGTTGGTCAGTGTGTATGCGCCCTGTGTTTGGCATGACCGTTTTTTCCGGAAATTGTAATTATACAAATCATTGAACCCTCTGCTCTCTGCACCTGACTCCTACCTTCCACTCCTAGTAACCCGTGACAGTGGGAAGGTATACTCCTTTGCGGTTGACATTAAATAATTATATGCCATACAGCTGACATTCATATATGAAAGCATATTTAGTTGCTAATTGCTTACATAAAATGTTAACTTGAATGTTGGCTGTATGGCATCCAATGAAGTCGTTTCTATAGCAATTGTCTGCAAGTATAAATAAAAAATGTACTGTTCAATTAAAATGCTACAAATTCTACTCTATGGGCAGACATTTGAATCCCATTTTAGGTCACTTGAAGTTCATCAGCCCTCTTAATGAGCTAGATGCCATTGCATCATGGGAAGCACATTGTCTGAATTGTAATTTTCCATGGGAAGCGGAAGCACACACACACACACACGCGCACGCACGCACGCACGCACGCACGCACGCACACACACACACAAACTCCTCCCCCTGTACCTCTCTGCATAGTTTTCACACGTCGTCCCTAAGCTCCAGGTAACAATTGTCCAGGGCCCGTAGATGATACCGTATGAATTATGAGGCATGTTTTTCAGGAGCATGGAGGACGAGGAGAGAGAGGACCCCCAGGAGGCCTACACACACACACACACACACACGGGCACACACCAACACAGAGAGGGGTTTGCGGGCCTGGCATCAGAGCTAGTCTCTGCCATACGTTCAGAGCACAGAGCCCTGTAAACACACTCAGGAACCTTCTGGAGTGGTAAAGGCTAAACACTGGGATCTATCCTCCCTACTGTATAGCACGCACAGCTCTAGGAGATACCTCTCTGCACTTAGCTGTCAATGAAACAAATGGCAACTAAACCATCAAATGACTGACCCCGTCGTTGGTGTAGTAGGGCCTATTCACTGACACACAAAAGACGTGTGGTAGAATGAACAACAAATAATCAGCTGACATCTTTATATCTCAGAGGCTCAACTCGTTACCGTGGTGATTCAGTGGGGCTGAGAAGGAGCTCCCCTAAGCAAAGGAGGCAATGAGCCTATACAAGGTGAAGGAGGAGATAAGAATAGAGGAGAGGAGAGGAGAGGAGCCTTGAGAAATGGGTGATTAGGGAGCCCTCCCTGTCTGGTTCTCAGCCTACTCTCACACCCCTCCATCCCCTCTCTCCCTCTGCAGTGTTCACAGCCTAAGTTGGATTCATTGAGAGGACGCTTAAAGAGTCTTTGTCTCCAAGGTGGGATACACACACACGCCAACACTTAAGGAATGGTTCTGCTGAGGATACCGAAGCCATCTGCCAAATTAGGCTGCAGAGCCACACTTTTGCCGTTCTATTTCATTTTCGATTAAAGGGCCAAAGCTCATAGACTCACTAGCATTCAGACCCTCGGATCAACACTTACACAGACAAATGAATATGTTCACTGTACATGCACAACACATGCAGGCATGAGTGTGAACTCTGAGGATGTTATAGGTACATTATATCATAACACCCATCATTTGGATCTCGCTCATTTGCTCGTAAAGACAGCATGAGAACAATCAGCATCTCAGGTGAGAAAACTGTGCTCAGTGGAGTGTGCAAACAGACACACGTGCACACGCATGAGGGAACAGGGAGGGTGTGGGGGGATGGGGGGGACAGGGAGGGTGTGGGGGGATGGACGCAGCCACCTGAAAATGTCAGTGTCACAGGTTGCCATGACAGCCGGCAAAGTTTGGCAGAGTCTCAGTGTCACTGTTAAAGGCCAGATTATCTGCTGTGGCTAATTAAGACTGTAGTTTGTGTGTTAGCATGGGGCTATGTTAAAAATGGACTTCCTCTAACAATGAAGGATGAACAAATCAACTGCCGACACCAACATTTGGTTATAAGTTCATTATTAATGACCCTGATCTTGTTAAAAGTTAATTTGTGGAATTTATTTCCTTCTTAATGTGTTTCAGCCAATCAGTTGTGTTGTGACAAGGTAGGAGTGGTATAAAGAAGATAGCCCTATTGGTAAAAGACCAAGTCCATATTATGGCAAGAACAGCTCAAATAAGCAAAGAGAAATAACAGTCCATCATTACTTTAAGACATGAAGGTCAGTCAATACGGACAATTTCAAGAACAGTGCAGTCGCAAAACCCATCAAGCGCTATGATGAAACTGGCTCTCATGTGGACCGCCACGGAAAGGAAGACCCAAAGTTACCTCTGCTGCAGGGGATAAGTTCATTTGAGTTACCAGCCTCAGAAATTGCAGCCCAAATAAATGCATCACAGAGTTCAAGTACAGACACATCTCAACATCAACTGTTCAGAGGAGACTGAGTGAATCAGGCCTTATGTGTTATTACATAGTTTTGATGTCTTCACTATTATTCTACTATGTAGAAAATAGTACAAACAAAGAAAAACCCTTAAATAGCAGGTGTGTCCAAACTTTTGACTGGTACTGGACATTTTTATGACCCAGGAGAAAAAGGATTGCCCTGGGCTACTCGAGGGATATGTCATCTCAAAAATGTTCATATTTATTTGGGAGCCACGTGGCACTGCTGAAGAGACAGAGGACATACATAGGAAGAGAGAAGGGAAAGAGGGATACCTAGTCAGTTGTATTACTGAATGCATTCAACTGAAATGTGTCTTCCACATTTAACTCAATGCCTCTGAATCAGAGAGGTGCAGGGGGCTGTCTTAAAACTTCTTATGGCTGCAATCCCGTTACCGGGATGATATGACAACAGCCAGTGAAAGTGCAGGGCGCCAAATTCAAACAACAGAAATCTCATAATTAAAATTCCTCAGACATACATGTGTCTTATATCATTTTAAAGGTCATCTTGTTGTTAATCCCACCAAAGTGTCCGATTTCAAATATACTTTTCAGCGAAAGCACTACAAACGATTATGTTAGGTCACCACCAAACCACAATAAGCACAGCCATTTTCCCAGAGAAAGATAGCTTTCACAAAAAGCAGAAACAGAGATAAAATGAATCACTAACCTTTGATTATCTTCATCAGATGACACTCATAGTACTTCATGTTACACAATACATGCATGTTTTGTTTGATAAAGTTTATATTTATATTAAAGAATCTGAGTTTACATTGGCGCGTTACATTCACTAGTTCCAAAAACATCAAGTGATTTTGCATAGCCACATCGTTTCAACAGAAATACTCATCATAAATGTAGATGATAATACAAGTTATACACATGGAATTATAGATATACCTCTCCTTAATCGATATTGGCGCCCAGGGAACAGTGGGTTAACTGCCTTGCTCAGGGACAGAACAACAGATTTTTACCTTGTCAGCTCAGGGATTCGATCCAGCAACCTTTCGGTTATTGGCTCAATGCGCCTACCCGCCGGGCTACCTGGCAGGTAGGAAGAGACAGTGAGAGAGAGAGGAGAGGAGAGGAGAAAAGAGACGAAATATATTCTGTATATGGAAGGAGAGAGAGAGAGAGAGAGAGAGAGAGAGAGAGAGAGAGAGAGAGAGAGAGAGAGAGAGAGAGAGGAGAAAATAGAAGAAAGATATTCTGTTTATGGAAGGAGAGAGAGAGAGAGAGAGAGAGGTGAACGGTGGCCCTAGGCTACTGGGCCAGATCCTCCACACAGTGCTCTGAGATCATCCACAGAGTATCGATCATCATTACAGAGTGAGTGAGTGGCCATGTTTCTTTCTCAGGGCTGAGGGCAGGGCGGGGGCCACTCTACAGGGCTGGGATCACACTAAGGTAATGAATCCTAATTCCACACAATGGGCAGCCATGCCTCAATTCTCACAGCTATCTACTGTGCACTACCTACCCTGGGTCCTTACCCTAGTCATTGTGCTGCAGCAACTGACCCACAACACTACTGCTGCCTCTGTCTGCATGCCATTAGTCAGACACATACTACGAGGACAGCCCAACCCAGCGGGCAAAAGTGGTCGCAGTGACGCCAGGCTGACATCTCTCGTGACGTCATGGTCAGGTTGTTTACTGATTGTAAAAGGAATGTTTCCTGGACCTAAGTGAGGTGAATCTGACTAGAACAATATTGTTGATCGTTTGATTACTTTAATGAGTTGGATGAGTCATGAAAGCTTCATTTGGATCTTGGGAATGTTCTCTGTTCACTTCCTGCTCTGTCTACAGTGCATCTCAGGCAGCAGAGTACAAAGCTTATAGCTCTCCGCTGTTTGCCTATCAGGTGATTGACAAAGCCCAAAATAAAGCAATTATGGGTACTTGTATTCAGTGTTTTTCGCAGAAAGTTGCAGAATGGTCCTTTCTATGTGCTGACACTTCTGTCTGTAATAGGGATCATTATGGATCTTCTATAAATCCTGGCATTATGAAAACACTCACAAGCACAAACAAACAAACAGTGTGTGTGTGTGTGTGTGTGTGTGTGTGTGTGTGTGTGTGTGTGTGTGTGTGTGTGTGTGTGTGTGTGTGTGGGGGTGTGTGTGTGTGTGTGTGTGTGTGTGTGTGTGTGTGTGTGTGTGTGTGTGTGTGTGTGTGTGTGTGTGTGTGTGTGTGTGTGTGTGTGTGTGTGTGTGTGTGAGAGAGAGTCAGGTCAAGACCCTGTTGAAGGTGACAAGCATGCAGATGAGCTTCCTTGAGATGGTTTCTGACAGTTTGTGCAGAAATCCGTTTCATCGGTTGTCCGGTTGGCTGGTCTCAGACGAACCCGCTGGTGAAGAAGCCAGATGTCCAGGTCCTGGGCTGGCGTGGTTACACATGGTCTGCAGCTGTGAGACTGGTTGAATGTACTGCCAAATTCTCTACAACGAAGTTGGAGGCAGGTTATGGTAGAGATATTAACATTAACATCTGGCAAAGGATTTGGTGGACATTCCTGCAGTCAGCATGCCAATTGCACGCTCCCTCAAAACTTGAGACATCTGTGGCATTGTGTTGTGTGACAAAACTAAATGCACATTTTAGAGTGGTCTTTCATTGTCCCCAAGATGTACCTGTGTAATGATCATGCTGTTTAATCAGCTTCTTGATATGCCACACCTGTTAAATGGATGGATTATCTTGGAAAAGGAGAAATGCTCACTAACAGGAATGTAAACACATTTGTGCACAAAATTTGAGAGAAATACGCTTTTGCGCGTATGGAACATTTTTTTTTATTTTTATTTCAGCTCATGAAACATGGGACCAACACTTTACATGTTGCTGTAACGGCGTTCCTCTCTCTCTTCATAAGAAGAGGTGGAGTAGTGATCGAGCCAAGGCGCAGCGGGTTGTGAATACATGATGATTTATTAAAGAAACAAAACAGACAAAGACGAAAGCGAACTATACTTGATATAACTAACAAAATAACAAAACGATGTAGACAGACCTGAACAAACAAACTTACAAATACACGAAGCACGCCGACACAGGAACAGACTACATAAACGCACGAACAAACCGAAACAATCCCGTATGGTGTAACATTGACACAGAAACAGGAGACAATCACCCACAAACAAACAGTGAGAACACCCTACCTAAATATGACTCTTAATTAGAGGAGAACGCAAAACACCTGCCTCTAATTAAGAGCCATACCAGGCAACCAAAACCAACATAGAAACAGATAACATAGACTGCCCACCCAAAACACATGCCCTGACCTAAACACATACAAAAACAACATAAAACAGGTCAGGACTGTTACAGAACCCCCCCCTCAAGGTGCGAACTCCGGGCGCACCAGCACAAAGTTCAGGGGAGGGTCTGGGTGGGCAGTTGACCACGGTGGTGGCTCCGGCTCTGGACGCTGTCCCCACACCACCATAGTCACTCCCCGTTTCTGTCTTCCCCTCCCAATGACCACCCTAAAACTCACATCCCCTAAATAAACGGCCAGCACCAGGAGAAGGGGCAGCACCGGGACAAAGGGCAGCACCGGGACAAGGGGCAGCACCGGGACAAGGGGCAGCACCGGGACAAGGGGCAGCACCGGGACAAGGGGCAACACCGGGACAAGGGGCAGGTCCCGGCTGATATACTCTGGCAGATCCTGGCTGAGGGACTCTGGCAGGTCTATGCAGGCTGACGGCTCTCGACGCTCATGGCAGGCTGACGGCTCTCGACGCTCATGGCAGGCTGACGGCTCTCGACGCTCATGGCAGGCTGACGGCTCTCGACGCTCATGGCGGGCTGACGGCTCTCGACGCTCATGGCGGGCTGACGGCTCTCGACGCTCATGGCTCTCTGACGGCTCTGGCTGCTCATGGCTCGCTGGCGGCTCTGGCAGATCCTGTCTGGTTGGCGGCTCTGGCAGATCCTGTCTGGTTGGCGGCTCTGGCAGATCCTGTCTGGTTGGCGGCTCTGGCAGATCCTGTCTGGCGGACGGCTCTAGCGGCTCCTGTCTAGCGGACGGCTCTAGCGGCTCCTGTCTGGCGGACGGCTCTGTAGGCTCATGGCAGACGGGCGGCTTTGCAGGCTCATGGCAGACGGGCGGCTTTGCAGGCTCATGGCAGACGGATGGCTCAGACGGCGCTGGGGAGACGGATGGCTCAGATGGCGCTGGGGAGACGGATGGCTCAGATGGCGCTGGGGAGACGGATGGCTCAGATGGCGCTGGGGAGACGGATGGCTCAGATGGCGCTGGGGAGACGGATGGCTCTGGCCGGATACGGCGCACTGTAGACCTGGTGCGTGGTGCCGGAACTGGAGGCACCGTGCTAAGGATAAGCACCTTCCTACTAGTGCGGGGAGCAGGGACAGGGCACACTGTACTCTCAAAGCCTACTCTATCCCTGATGCGAGGTACCGGCACTGGTGACACCGGGCTGAGGACAAGCACATCAGGATTAGTAGGGGGAGAAGATACAGTGTGTTCAGGGCTCTGGAGACGCACTGGAGGCTTAGTGCGTGGTGCCGGAACTGGAGGCACCGAACTGGATACACGCACTACAGAGAGAGTGCGTGGAGGAGGAACTGGGCTCAGGAGACGCACTGGTAGCCTAGTGCGTAGTATAGGCACTGTAGGTACTAGGCTGGGGCGGGGAGGTGGTGCCGGAAATACCGGACCGTGGAGGCGTACTGGCACTCTTGAGCATTGAGCCTGCCCAACCTTACCTGGTTGAATACTCCCGGTTGCCCGACCAGTGCGGGGAGGTGGAATAACCCGCACCGGGCTATGTAGGCGAACCGGGGAAACCATGCGTAAGGCAGGTGCCATGTATGCCGGCCCGAGGAGACGCACTGGAGACCAGACGCGTTGAGCCGGCCTCATGACACCTGGCTCAATACCCAATCTAGCCCTACCAGTGCGGGGAGGTGGAATAACCCGCACTGGGCTATGCACTCGTACAGGAGACACTACCTGCCCTTGGCCCACTACCTCCTAGCCCACTACCTCCTAGCCCCCCCCCAAGAAATTTTTGGGAATTACTTACGGGCTTTTTGGGCTTCCGTGCCAGACGCGTTCCCTCATAGCTCCGGTTCCTCTCTCCGGTAGCCTCTGCTCTCCCCAGTGCCTCCAGCTGCTCCCATGGCTTTTCGGGCTTCCAGCCACGTCTCCTTGCTGCCTCCTCAAACCACCGCTCCTGGGCTTTAGCTGCCTCCCTCTCTTCCTGAGAGCGACGATTCTCTCCTGCCTTAGCCCAGGGACCTTCTCCATTCAATATCTGCTCCCAAGTCCAGAAATCCTTGTTTTCCTGTCCCTTACTCCAATTACTCCGCTGCTTGGCTCTGGAATGGTGGGTGATTCTGTAACGGCGTTCCTCTCTCTCTTCATAAGAAGAGGTGGAGTAGTGATCGAGCCAAGGCGCAGCGGGTTGTGAATACATGATGATTTATTAAATAAACAAAACAGACAAAGACGAAAACGAACTATACTTGATATAACTAACAAAATAACAAAACGATGTAGACAGACCTGAACAAACGAACTTACAAATACACGAAGCACGCCGACACAGGAACAGACTACATAAACGCACGAACAAACCGAAACAATCCCGTATGGTGTAACATTGACACAGAAACAGGAGACAATCACCCACAAACAAACAGTGAAAACACCCTACCTAAATATGACTCTTAATTAGAGGAGAACGCAAAACACCTGCCTCTAATTAAGAGCCATACCAGGCAACCAAAACCAACATAGAAACAGATAACATAGACTGCCCACCCAAAACACATGCCCTGACCTAAACACATACAAAAACAACATAAAACAGGTCAGGACCGTTACAGTTGCGTTCATTGTTACGTTGTTCGTCTGAGGAAAAGGGAGTAGACCAAAGCGCAGCGTGGTACGTGTTCATGATGTTTATTATAACCTGAACACTGAAACAAAAAAACAAAAGAACAAAAACAAAACAAAAACAAAAAGAACAGTTCTGTCAGGTATTCAAACAAAACAGAAAACTACCCACAAAACACAGGTGGGAAAAGGCTACCTAAGTATGGTTCTCAATCAGAGACAACGATAGACAGCTGCCTCTGATTGAGAACCACACCCGGCCAAACACATAGAAATAGACAACATAGAACAAAAACATAGAATGCCCACCCCAACTCACGCCCTGACCAAACCAAAATAGAGACATAAAAAGGATCTCTAAGGTCAGGGTGTGACATTCATATTTTATTTTTGTTCATGTTGTGTGCATGTGTGTATGTTAAAAAAAAACAACATGCAATGGTTGCAGGTCTGTGGAGATCTTACCAATTGCTATAATAATCTGAGCAGAATCTCAAACAGCATTGATCACTTGCACCATGTACATTTAACGTTATCTCAACTACGATCCAGGTCATTTGGTTGTGCTATTAGATGAAGCACAGTGATAACACATTAAGGTGTTGTATAAATGCTAAATATCTGACATTGTATTCACATTTGAACTTTGTTGTGTTTTTAAATAGTTGAACGCGCGGTTATAACACATTTAGACGACAACTAAACCCAACATCTGATATTGTTTTTCCATTGGAATTTGGTTGTGCTTTTAGACGGTTGAAAGCATAATAATAACACATTGGGAATTCAACACACTTCTGGCTGTCTTATTGAGTAGGTGAATAAAGGTTGAAATCTCATTGATCAACATCTCTACCAAATATTACTCAAATTTCCACATTGATATGATGTGGTGTGTCCTGGTGGTGTCTTGTTCTCATGTCCAGTCTAGTCTGAACCAATCTCTGCTTTCTGTCTGTCTTTCTACCACACTGTGTGGCAGTCCAGTCTCTCTGTCTCTCTCTCTGCTATTTCTCTCATGCGCCACAGGGGAAGACTGAGATTGGGCCTCCAAGAGTGAGACTGAGAGTGGGCCTCCAAGAGCAAATTATGCACATTTAAATGAACCATTTCCTTAAGTCTGCTCGGCACTGTGCAGGGAGGTGAGCTCAGATGGAACGGGCTGGGAACACGCTCCGAGGAGGGAGGGAGAGGACTGTGCAGCAGCCACGGGTAGGTGTGTAAAACATGAGTGAACCCCAGGCCCTCAGTAAGACTTAATGGCTTCCCCATCCTCTCCTCCTCTCCTCCTCTCCTCCTCTTGCTGCATTAGAGTTACATTTCCTCTTTGAGGTCCTCTCCTCCATGTAGATATTTATTTATTCTATTTTCTATCCTTCCTTTCCCAAATGCTCTTAGTTCACCACCCGGCATGCGACTCGCCTTCACAAGACATAAAGATAAGGGCTCACTTAAGCAGGTCTATCTATCCTTACAGTGTTGCTTGGCAGTGGGAGTCAGGAAGTATCCAGAATGCATCTGTTCTTGGTACACACCTGTGGCTTCACTTTGGTTGAGACAAAGACATGGCGGTTTCCTTTGTTTGTCAGGTTTTTGTATTATTTTTCCTCTCACCTGGACCATCTGTCATCACTGTAAAATCCCTGCAGGTATGAAAATGAACATGTTGATGAGTAAGTAAACAAGCTTTCTCCCTAACTGTGGTAGACTTCCTGTTCTATCACCGGACCACAGACAGGAGTCATGCAGAGTAGTAATATGAAATAGTCACATCAGACACTCTACCTCTACTATGTCCTCTCATTCACTGACCTCAAAGAAATCAGTCAATATATATCTTCCTATTTCTCAATGTCACTTGGTCAAGGCTATACTTCTGATTCCCAACTCACCAGTTGAAAATAATCTCTCACATGTTGCTGTGAATAGACTTTAATGCCAATTCCATACTAAGCTTTCACGCACAGTGAGCCAGTCCATCCTCTCCCTGTGTCTTCCCCATTGGCCTTCATCCCAGCACAGCACAGCAGCGGGGCCAGCACCATCCCAGCATCCCTGTCCATCCAATGAGCTTGACTCAGCCAAGTGGTGATTTGCTGCTAGCTATTCAATTATTTGTCAAGGCTGGACTAGGTCCTGAGGTTTGCTGGTGGGGGGTGAAAGGGAGGCTAAGCTAAAATGTTCTGTTATAGCTGAGGTAGGAGAGGGGGGTATGGAGGATGAGAAGAGGGGGGATTGGAGGAGGAGGAGAGGAGGAGAGGGGGGATGAGCGGGGAGAGTGAAGGGGTAGGATGGGTGGAATGGAGGAGGAGGAGAGGGGAGAGGGGAGTGGAGGAGGAGGGGGAGAGGGGGAAGTGAAGGGGGAGGAGAGGGGGGAGTAGAGGGGTAGGCGAGGGGAGAGTAGAAAGGGAGGAGAGGAGAGGGGAGGAGAGGAGGATGAGAGTGGGAGTAGAGGGGTAGGTGAGGGGGAGTAGAGAGGGAGGAGAGGAGAGGGGGGGTGAGAGGGGGGAGTGAAGGGGGAGGATTTGGGGAATGGAGGAGGAGGAGAGGGGAGAGTGGAGGAAAAGGAGAGGGGTAGTGGACGGGGAGGTCTCACGAAAGTGTAACAGTATAACTTTACGTCGTCCCCTCGCCCCGACACGGGCGCGAACCAGGAACCCTCTGCACACATCAACAGTCACCCATGAAGCGTCGTTACCCATCGCTCCACAAAAGCCGCGGCCCTTGCAAAGCAAGGGGCAACACTACTTAAGTCTCAGAGCAAGTGACGTAACTGATTGAAATGCTACTAGCGCGCACCCGCTAACTAGCTAGCCATTTCACATCCGTTACACTCACCCCCCTTTCAACCTCCTCCTTTTCCGCAGCAACCAGTGATCCGGGTCACGGCACCAATGTAACAGTATAACTTTACGTCGTCCCCTTGCCCCGACACGGGCGCGAACCAGGGACCCTCTGCACACATCAACAGTCACCCATGAAGCGTCGTTACCCATCGCTCCACAAAAGCCGCGGCCCTTGCAAAGCAAGGGGCAACACTACTTAAGTCTCAGAGCAAGTGACGTAACTGATTGAAATGCTACTAGCGCGCACCCGCTAACTAGCTAGCCATTTCACATCCGTTACAAAAGCACAAGGCTCATTTCCACCGTAGTAGCCCAGAATCAGGACAGATTTCGCCCATTAGAAAAACAAGAACTGGTTGCCATACAATTTGCTTTAATTGCCTGCCAACCTGTTTAGTTTCTTCCCCACCATTGTTCCCTGTTTTACTGTGCGCGTGTGCGTGTGTGTGTGTGTGTGTGTGTGTGTGTGTGTGTGTGTGTGTGTGTGTGTGTGTGTGTGTGTGTGTGTGTGTGTGTGTGTGTGCGTGCGTGCGTGCGTGCGTGCGTGCGTGCGTGCGTGCGTGTGTGTGTGTGCATGCGGGTGTGTGCGTGCTTTGACAGTGTCTATTTCCACATGTAGAAAATTATACGCAGTAGAACTCCCTCGTGACCTGTGCTCTCTAAACAACTTTTAGTACCCCTAATCCTAACATATGTCTGTGCCCCAGGTGTCGGCACAATTAAATATATACTATATATACAAAAGTATATGGACACCCCTTCAAATTAGTGGATTCAGCTATTGCTGACAGGTGTATAAAATTGAGCACAATCTCCATAGACAAACATTGGCAGTAGAATGGCCTCACTGAAGAGCTAAGGGACTTTCAACATGGCACTGTCAGAAGATGCCACCTTTCCTACAAGTCAGTTCATCAAATTTCTGCCACACTAGAGCTGCCCCAATCATCTGTAAGAGATGTTATTGTGAAGTGGAAACACCTCTGGAAGCAACGTCAAGAACTGTTTGTCGGGAGCTTCATGAAATGGGTTTCCATGGCCGAGCACAAGAGCATAAGATCACCATGCGCAATGCCAATTGGACTCTGGAGCAGTGGAAACGCGTTCTCTGGAGTTATGAATCACGCTTCACCATCTGGCAGTCCGACGGACAAATCAGGCTTTAGCGGTTGCCAGGAGAACGCTACCTGCCCCAATGCATAGTGCCAACTGTACAGTTTGGTGGAGGAAGAATAATGGTCTAGGGCTGTTTTTCATGGTTCCAGAGAAGGGAAATCTTAACGCTACAGCATACTATGACATTCTAGACGCTTCAGTGATTCCAACTTTGTGGCAACAGTTTGGGGAAGGCCCTTTCCTGTTTCAGCATGACAATTCCTCTGTGCGGTCCATGTAGAGGTCTATATAATAATGGTTTGTTGAGATAGGTGTGGAAGAACTTGACTGGCCTGTACAGAGCCCTGACCTCAACCCCATCGAACACCTTTGAGATGAATTGGAATTCTGACTGCGAGCCAGGCCTAATCACTCAAAATCAGTGCCCGACCTCACTAGTGCTTTTGTGGCTGAATGGAGCAAGTCACCGCAGCAATGTTCTAACATCTCGTGGAAAGCCTTCACAGAGGAGTGGAGGCTGTTATAGCAGCAAAGGGGGACCAACTCCATATTTATGATTTTGGAATGAGATGTTCGACGAGCAGGTGTCCACATACTTTTGGTCATGTGGATTGTTTTACCTGCCGCTAGACAAAGTTATTCTTCAGTTACAGGATAAATACTGTCTATGAGGCACTATCTTAATACAGGCTGAAACCAAAAGCTCACAGGGACCAATTGAAATGAGCCTTTCCCCTGCTTTTGCTTTGTGTGCTAATTATGAGGGTCAAAGAGACTGATGATTTAACGGAGGAAGATATGAAGTGACGTTATGAGTCTCTCTCCACATCTCTCTCCAGGGGTGACATGAATGGATAAGAGTGGTGGAGGAGTCTGGATGGCAGTGGTGGAGGAGTCCTGTCTCTCTCTCCCTCATTCTCTCTCTCTCTTTCTCCCTCATTATTTTCTCTCTTCTCCACACTGCTGAACTAAAACGTATCTTTCTTTTTATATTTTCTTTGTGTATCTTGGTGTACCTCACGAAAGTCTTAAGTAGTATACACCAAGTGTCATGCTATCATGTGATGGACTCTGGATCACTGTGGTTCTAGAACATAAAGGTCATCTCATTGAATTAATTCCATTCCAGGCTCTCTCTCCACGTCTCTATTGCTCTTTCCTCTCCTCCCCAGGCATGTCTTGCTTCCTCGTCTTCTCCAGCTCCAGAGAATGACACAGGTGTCAAGCTCCCCATGTCGTTCTGAAGATGACATGTAGTCGAGCATCAAGCTGTGTGCTTGACTCTGAGGATGACATAGAGTACAGTATAACATCAAGCATTTCTTAAATCTGCCTCGCCATAACACCCCCCCCCCCCCCCCCCCCCCCCCCCCACCCCTTTCTCTCTACTGGTCAATTAACTCCCAGAACATTAGCTGGGAGTCACATTGCCTCGGTGCAATTTCAAATGAGCCATCACACTACAGCCCCTTCCTATTTATCACCTTCTCTTAACCTTGTCCTCCCTTCATGTCTCTGTGCGTATGCATGAGTCTCTCCCTCCCTCTTTCACCCTCCCTCCATCCCAGAGGAATCCCAGCGTACCTCAGTACACAGAACAGGCCTATTCTTTCGAAAAGTCAACAGTCTGGGCAAGCATGGTGCTCCAGATATCATTACTGTTGTCATACGAGGGGATCAACGAGAGAGGCGCTACGGAGGGGTTGAGTTATGCTCCAGGAGTTACAGCATAGGCCTACTACTCCATTCACCCTCCAAATGATGATGATATCTCACCATGACCACAGTCATCCAGCCGTGCAGAGCAAAGAGAGCCGACTCCAACTTCTACATATTCAAAAATCACACTTGATGAAACCATTTAGTTCTCCCCAGCCCACCCACTCCCTCGTTCCGAATGACCTAATTCATCTTCAAACTAGACGTCTGCTGGTTTGTAATAATCTAATTTGGAGGGGAATCTGAAGGGAATCCAGTGAGAAGGGGTGAAAAAGCTCTGCGGCCTGGATAGCTGGATAACTGGACCAGGGCAGATTTCACAGGCCCTGGCATCTCCACTATTGACTGTCCTCTGGTGGGCTGGACCAGGGAGGAGGCAGGGAGGCACAGAGTCCCCAGGTCCTGAGTGTGTTTCTGGGGAGCTTCCCTCTGCCTCTCCAGAGAAGAGCCAGGCACCTCCAGGTCCTCATTAGTACTAGAGTTCAGTGAGCCCGACAGAGGAGAGAGGCCCTTCTCTCACTCCATCCTTCTCCTCCTCACTCTATCCTGGTTTCCCCCAAGCAACAGTCCACACGGTGCATTCTATGGGCAGCTATACTGCACAGTGGAACTTTCCGAATCAGAAAGACTGCTCAAGACCCAAGTGAAAGTACTGTACATATAAGTATAAGACTATGTCATTTTAGATATGTATTCAGTTACATTTATCATAATTAGTAGTGTTCATAAATAGCTGCTATGTATATATAGTGCTCTGCTAAACTAGTACACTCCATCTGCAAACCAGTCCAGTTTGGATTCAGTTTGACTGTAGCCTACAGCAGTGTCAACCATCAACCATCACAACCATGAGAGATTCACATGACAGTGTACATGTGTGTTCTTAACACCAAATGGCATGAGGGTGCTTCCAACCACCATGCACACATTAAACCCCGGCCTGTGCTCTGGGGGTCTGGGATAACAGTCGACTGGGGTTGGGGAGCGGTAAAGCCCCGTTCTGAAGGGAATGCAGTGGGTCAAGAACAGTTCAGGGAGTGATATTGAGGGGAGGGTGGGGGCTATTGAGCTATTGTTGTAAAACACCAAACTCTCCATGCACTTTGTGTGAACAACGATGATCCATCAAGGACATCATGGCCTTTCTATGACAGGCAGGGGGCAGGCTAAATAAAACCCTATGGCCATCATCCTACTAGTCTAGCCCAAGACCATGACGCACAGCTGTATACAACTAACTCCTAGAAAATATATAGAAAAATACAAGATGTCAGGTCAAATCTGATTTGAATTTGTAGACCATTGTGAATGCTCTCTTCTTCTCCTCTACATGATCAGTGAGTCACCCCGTACTTAACCACACACACACACACACACACACACACACACACACACACACACACACACACACACACACACACACACACACACACACACACACACACACACACACACACACACACACACACACACACACACTGATGATTGTTTGTCTAGTGTTGCTGCAGATGTTCCCAGCATTTGCGGGTGGATAATTACTGGCCCCCCCGCCCCCCCCCCCCCCCCCCCAGCCCCCTGCATTCTGCTTGGCAACATGCCCGAGACTGACAAGGTGACACTGCCTCTTCTCCCCACACAACACCATACTAATCACAGACTCAAAAACAGCTTCAGTTCACAATGATGTCCAGGCTTTTAAAGGGTTTGATAAGCAGTAATCTATGGACCAATCACTACATTAGTCATCAGCTGACCACTGGCAGCTCATCAATGTTGTTTTCTGGTTATACCCCCACCGCCTTGTCATTTGGTTTCACACGGCTTCTTTGTCAGTTGGTTTTCCCAACCTAGCTGTTCGTTTTACAATGGTGCCATTGGGGAGAGTCTGACTAATTCACCCCGACAGTAAAATAGAGAGGACTACACCAATTGTTCTGACGAAAGAGGGCTATGCCATTTTGCATTTTTATGAATGTTTTACAAAAGAAGTAAATATGAGTTATGTATAAAAGAGCTTCGACTACAAAGAAGGGCATGACAGATGAGGAGCGTATGGGATAGTCCCCATGGGCTTGAAGCATCGCACAAAAACACAGTCCTGCCCTCCAGCCTACCTACGAACACTGTCTACACAAGGACCATCTGAATGTATTAAACTTCCATAAGGTCTGGGCATACTAGTCGACTCTAAGACAATACGCGGTGTGCCCCACTGAGGCACGCCTCCAGGCAAGATATTAAATCACTAGCGCATTACAAATGAATGAGAAAAAAGAACAGATCATCCTTATCTCTCTTTGACTAAGTGTGACACGGCAGCTACATCCAAAGCGAGGGTCATTTGATATGTGGATTTCCAGTCCCCCAAATTACAACGTCCCCTCTCTAAAGCCAGATTTTTTAAATTTATTTTTTGGTACAGAACTCAACAAGTGCATAGAAAACACTGACAGCTGTAGTATTCACCATTCACCTTGTCCAAAGGCAGATGTTGAATAATCAACATTCAAACTAACGTTGGCAGTTTAAAGGCATTTTCAGAACACCACTACAAGTCCCGTGAGAACAGTTTGGGGCTGCCTGTTCCTCAGTCCTCCTCACAGTCTGGCGCCACAACGCCGGGGTCTGTTCCCATCCGCTACGTGAAGGCTTTACTCTCAGTTCAACACGTACACATTACACACAGACAGAGACAGAGATCAGAGTGAGTAGAGGGAGCATGTTGAGGGAAGTAGTTTGAGTTAGAGAGAGACAATACAACACAGTTTAGCCTACTACTTCCTGCTTACTGGAGATACGAAATTAGGGAATGAGGGCAAATGAATAAGTAAAGGAATGATGCTGTAGTTCTACATACAGACTGTTAAACGGTGGCTTTGTGGTTTTCAGGAAGCCATAGCATCTGGGGCAAATCTTCTTCTCTGGAGCTAGTGATCCCTGTTTATTTATGCAACCTTTCAAATATACACTGAGTGTACAAAACATTAGGAACACCTTCTTAATATTGAGGTGCACCCACTTTTGCCCTCATAACAGCCTCAATTTGCCAGGGCATGGTCTACAAGGTGTGGAATGCATTCTGCAGTGACACAGGCCCATGTTGACTCCAATGCTTCCCACAGTTGTGTCAAGTTGGCTGGATGTCCTTCACTCTCTGAATAGCATACATACAGAATCCATGTCTCAATTGTCTCAAGGTTTAAAAATCCTTCTTTAACCCGTCTCCTCCCCTTCACCTACACTGATTGAAGTGGATTTAACAGGTGACATCAATAAGGGATCATAGTTTTCACATAGATTCACCTGGTCAGTCTATGTCATGGAACGAGTTCCTAATGTTTTGTACACTCAGTGTACATGAGTTTTACCAGTTGTGTAAAGTACTTGGGTAAAAATACTTTAAAGTACTACTTAAGTCGTTTTGGGGGGTATATGTACTTTCATTTACTATTGATATTTTTGACAACTTTTACTTTTACTTCACTGCATTCCTAAAGAAAATAATATATGTTTTACTCCATACATTTTCCCTGACACCCAAAAGTACTCATTAGATTTTGAATGTTTAGCAGGACAGGAAAATGGTCTAATTCACATACTTATCAAGAGACCGTCCCTGATCATCCCTACTGCCTCTGATCTAGTGGACATGCTAAACACAAATGCTTATTTTGTAAATTATGTCTGAGTGTGCCCCTGGCTATGCGTAAATAAAAAAACAAGAAAATGGTTCTGTCTGGATTAACATAAGGAATTTTAAGTGATTTATACTTTTACTGTTGATACTTAAGCATATTTCAGCAATTACATTTACTTTTGACACTTAAGTATATTTAAAACCAAATACTTTTAGACTTTTACTCAAGTAGTATTTTACTGGGTGACTTTCACTTTTACTTAAGTCATTTTCTATTAAGATATCTTTACTTTTACTCAAGTATGACAATTGGGCACTTTTTCCACCACTGAGTTTTACAAACGATATAAGTCCAGGAATCTTTTAGATTCATACAAAATACTATAGCAGTAAATAGATTGAGTAATGTCAAAAGGTTTGTAAGGCTTCCTTTTCACTCAATCTCTTCCTCTATGAGGAACAAGGACACTGAGTGTATATGTGTTTTGTACGGTCACACTGAGTTTCAGCAAAAAAGCAACTCCGCTCCTCAGTCAGACCGAGGGATGGACCCAACTGAGAAGGAAACAGAAAGTATTTGAAAATGGTAAATGGACCTTGCAGCGATGCTGTGAGTGGGAGGGATTTGAGAGGAGCTGACAAATAAATGAAATGTTACCTTGTTGAACGAGGGAGGCATTGTTTTCCTAAAGGCTGTCTTTGATTAAAAAGCATAGAAAGGAGGGAGTCCATCTGCATTTGACAACCCCAAGGTAAGCACAATGATAATGGAGGATTTAATTGAAAACCTGCACACAGTTTATGGGATATAATGAGAAGCCTGCCTATTTAAAATACAATTCATATTAAAAGTGCACAAAGAAAAGGTAAATGAAAAAAAGGGAAACCAGAGAAACACTTCGATTCATTTTAGCAAACTAAATTAGAAGAATGTAAAAAAAAAAAAAGGACACAGCTCTTTCATCATTTTTGTGACAATCACATTTGGATACTTCCCTGACATATTTTTTAACTAGGCAAGTAAGTTAAGAACAAATTCTTATTTATGATGACGGCCTACCGGGGAACACTGGGTTAACTGCCTTGTTCAGGGGCAGAACGCCAGATTTTTTTTTACCTTGTCAGCTCGGGGACTCGATCCAGCAACCTTTCGGTTACTGGCCCAACACTCTAACCACTAGGATACCTGCCGCCCCATATAAGGAAATGTCACTAAGGTGAAGGTGACAATGACTCAGGTTTGGCTAAGTAAGCAACGCAGCTCTTGAACAGGTGCAAACAAGGAATCCTGGAGCTGGATGACCTTAAAATACTGCCATGCATGCATATGCTCCCTCAAACACACACACACACACACACACACACACACACACACACACACACACACACACACACACACACACACACACACACACACACACACACACACACACACACACACACACACACACACACACACACACACACACACACACACACACACACACACACACACACACACACACACACACACAGTCAAAGCGGCAGGTGTTGTGACAGCTTGCCAACAGGAAACAGTCACACTTCCACACACACATCTGCAGAGGGGTGTGTGTGCACCCCTGGCTTTCTCCAGAAAGGAGCAGGTAATGACTCTGTCTTGATCATTATCTGTTCACACAGACTGCAATCTCAACATGTCTTCCACTTTTCCTCCCTCGCTCTCTCCCTCAATATCACCTATATCAGACTACAACCTCAACATGTCTTCCTCTTTTCCTCCCTAGCTCTCTCCCTCAATATCACCTCTGTCAGACTACAATCTCAACATGTCTTCCACTTTTCCTCCCTCGCTCTCTCCCTCAATATCACCTATATCAGACTACAACCTCAACATGTCTTCCTCTTTTCCTCCCTAGCTCTCTCCCTCAATATCACCTATATCAGACTACAACCTCAACATGTCTTCCTCTTTTCCTCCCTAGCTCTCTCCCTCAATATCACCTCTGTCAGACTACAACCTCAACATGTCTTCCACTTTTCCTCCCTCGCTCTCTCCCTCAATATCACCTCTATCAGACTACAACCTCAACATGTCTTCCTCTTTTCCTCCCTCGCTCTCTCCCTCAATATCACCTCTGTCAGACTACAACCTCAACATGTCTTCCTCTTTTCCTCCCTCGCTCTCTCCCTCAATATCACCTCTATCAGACTACAACCTCAACATGTCTTCCTCTTTTCCTCCCTCGCTCTCTCCCTCAATATCACCTCTATCAGACTACAACCTCAACATGTCTTCCACTTTTCCTCCCTAGCTCTCTCCCTCAATATCCCCTCTATCAGACTACAACCTCAACATGTCTTCCTCTTTTCCTCCCTAGCTCTCTCCCTCAATATCACCTCTATCAGACTACAACCTCAACATGTCTTCCTCTTTTCCTCCCTAGCTCTCTCCCTCAATATCACCTCTATCAGTCTACAACCTCAACATGTCTTCCTCTTTTCCTCCCTAGCTCTCTCCCTCAATATCACCTCTATCAGTTTGTATCACTCAACCCTCACAATTTTCCATTTCTCTCTCGTCTCACTTGGTCCATGCCTGATGATGACACATTGTGTTAGCAGGGAACTTGTCATCTGCCAGTTCACCTAAATTGCCCCATAGAAAAGGTGCTGATTAGGATGCCACACAGGGTGCCATGCAGTGCCATTTTCACACTGTGATCACAGTGAACAGTGGGTTTTCAGGCCCAGCGGAGCCTGTGTCCCAGGAGCGTGTTTTAAACGAGAGAGAACACTCATTTACACCTCATAAATTATTTCACATAACATAACGTAATTAGCTATTTTGTCTGTTTGTCTGCCTATCAGGGATCAACGACAAATTTAGTAACTTTTTTTTCTTTAAAATTGCTAATTAATACAAGAAAACCTGATGTGTTGGTGAACTTCTTATCACCCCTCTTCCTCAGAGTAGACATGTACCACCCTGCCTCCTCAGCCAAGGAGAGAGCAAACAAAAACGGTGGGAGAGGGCCAGGACAGAGCGTGGTATTTCATTTTAATCAAGCTGTCTGTTGGTTCAGCTGGCCATGAGCCATCTGCAAACACAACCAAATGGACACTCTTGGCTGTGTCTGGGATGGAAAGATGGAGGGGTGAAAATAAGAAGTAAAAGAGCCCATAAGTGAAATAAATTACAGTTGCTAGGTCCTGCCAATCTGAAGTTAATTGGCCTTAGTGATGCCTGATTGGGTATAGCAGCCTGTCACAGTGAAAGGGTAGGTAGGCTCCTTCAGCTTGTCCCTGTCAAGGGGACTTTTATATAGCCAAAGAGAGAGGGGTCGACATATGAAGGCACCTGCCAACATGACAGAAGAAAGACAGAGAGAGAGTTGTATTTCATTACACTGAAATGAAAAGATTCATAATGGTCCTTTTTCCTCCACTTCCCATTAGAATTGAACAACATAAAAAGGGCAATACCCTTGTTCTGCCTGCATGAGTCATAACTGTTAAATTATGATGATAGATTTTTTTATACAGTTTGAGTCAAAACTATGACAAAGTTGACACCATAACACTACTACTTCCTCATAGGTCCACTTCTCTTTAATGCCTTTCTTTGCTTCCATGTGACGGGAAACAGCATCTGAGGGAGTGTGAGATGGAGAGCCCGTCTCCTGGGGGACCTCCATGTCAGTCTCCCCACACTGCAGTCTGTGTTCAGCTCGCTCCTCTACAGCTGTTCAGCTACATGTTAAACACTTAGCAATTGGTTGTAACTTCTCCCACAGTGTTTAATTGGGAAAAATAACATGGAGACCCCGACAACCCCGTCCCCCCGTCTGAGAGAAGCCTGGCAGATTAACCAGATTACTGTCTCACTTGAAGGCTTTCGCATTAGCCAAGGCTCCTCTCTCTATCGCTCTGTCTCTATTTCCATCCATTTCTACCAATTTTCACTTTATTTCTCCATCTCTCCCAGTCTATCTCCTCCTTAATGTAGCACACATCACTTTCTGTTCTGCTGTCTTCCCCTGACTTGGTCTTTAAGGACCTCAGTGGATTGAGTAGTGAGGACGGTCGTCTGCTAAAGACATGTAAAGGGAGCTTGTCCTCCCGATGGGAATAGTGAATGTGAGAGTTCCATTATGGCTGACAGTCTGCTCACATTACCCAAACCATAACTGCCCCAAACTGTGCTTCCATCGTCTGAGACCCTGAACGTTGCAGAGATGTATTTCATGCTATAAACCCGGATTATTTGGTTTCTCTGTGCCGTGGTGTCCTATGCTCTAAGTCTAGATCAGCCTGCAGGACCTCCATCCAAGACTGTCAGAAATAATACCATTAATACCATCTCATTAACACTCTCCTATGAAACTTCCCTTTAACTTCCTATGGATCAGTATACACTCAGATGAATTCAACAAAACGAGTCAACGTAATAATCAAATAAAAGCAAGATTGGGGATAATAGCTTTGGATAAAAAGGTTACACCAATTAAAGTTTTGAATCGTAAATAACTTTGTTCCTCATAATTACCTCAGTTTGTCAAGGATTTTCTTTTTTATCTAAACCAATTATCGTTGAAACACACTAACAGAAAAATGCAGCGGCGCTCATTATGATTTCCACTCTCACACGCTTTAATCTATTCCTACCAAACTCTGACGACAACAAACAAACACATTGAAAGTTTCCACCGCAGCCTGCGGCTCATTTGTGTTGTCCGCTATCCAATCACAAGTCCTATCAGTCCCTGTCTCCACTAGCCCTCAGTCAGGACAAAGCTGCACAATGACAACTTAAGCCTTCATCAGGTTCTGTTAGGAGCACTGGAACACTCATGGCTGAGGAGAATTTACTAATTTCAGATATGGAGAGCATTGGGAGCTCTTTAGTTAGGCTGCAATGTGGGATATATTTTTGATGACCTTAACTACACACCATGTAGGCCTGCATTAGCCTCTCATTTCTTCTCATATTCTCTCATTTGCATTATACAGTTACAATTGTTTTGTTTGTCAAGGTGAGATGAGGAGCATAAGGGTTGTTGTCTGAGGTAGCAGTCTACCATTCAAATGTCACCAATCTTCACTTTTCACAAGGCTGGGTAACAGAGCTGGAGTGTAGAATGTCACGATGTGCTTAAGAATTAAATAATCAGAGAGCAGATGGGGAAGCTAGCTAAAGTTGTCTTGAGGTGTTTGAGCTCCATTGCCTAGCACCAGAACAGCACAGGAACCACATGCCCTTTGGAACTATCTATTTATGAACATCTCATGAGACTGCATCTGGGCAATCAAAAAAAAAACTAGTGCCATGTTGCTAGGTTGTGAAGGCAGGAAATTTAACACAGCTATACCTGAGTATGCCTGCATTGTAAAGGAGTATACTCATTCAGGAAGGACTTCTAAGGATTTCTGTGTGTTTCTTGTGTTTTTAGTGCACCATGAATAAATGTTGAAGTGTCCATGTTTTGCTGCCTTCAGGCAGTAACCCAAGAGAGAGGTTCACCTCTCAGAACATGCTGTCACGCCCTGACCTTAGTATTCTTTGTTTTCTTTATTATTTTGGTTAGGTCAGGGTGTGACATGGGTGATTATATGTTTTTGTCCTGTCTAGGGTTTTTGTATGTTTATGGGGTTGTTACCAGTCTAGGGGTTTTGTATGTCTATGGTTGCCTAGATTGGTTCTCAATTAGAGGCAGCTGTTTATCGTTGTCTCTGATTGGGAACCATATTTAGGCAGCCATATTCCTTGAGTATTTCGTGGGTGATTATCTATGTCTATGTTTAGTTGCTTGTGTCAGCACTATGATTATATAGCTTCACGTTCATTTTTTTTTTTTTTTGTATAGTTCATTCCGTGTTCTTTCTTTATTAAAAGAAGATGCATTCAAATCACGCTGCGCTTTGGTCTCATCGCTATAACGAATGTGACACATGCCTCCAGTAATGTAATGGTCAGTGTCCTTCACAGGGGGACTGTCGTTGGAGGAAAGTTGGGAACAAGAGCTATCCACATGAACATTGGTCCCACACTACTGCTGTGATGCTTTAGTGGCATTCTCAAATTGCAGTTTTGGGAAGGGTGAAAGACTAAGTAAGGCTGACTGATGGTTTACAAAGGAGGATTTTTAAACCATATTTGTCTCTGGACTGACATATTGGAGAGTGAACGGAAAATATTATTCACAAAATGCGTGATGCCTTTGCTCATCAGCTTCTTAGGGAGTTGGCGACATGTCTAGCATTTCTATTCTCCCTGTCTGAATAGCCGGGGTATGAGAATATGAAATTACGCAAAGAGAGAGCAGGGTATAGAATCTACCTCGGGTTGTGAGCAACACCTCAATAATAATTCATAAGATCACGAATTAAGAACAATTCCTGTTGCTCAGAAGCTCTCATGTCTTCCCTTTTTCTGTTGCTCAGAAGCTCTCATGTCTTCCCTTTTTCTGTTGCTCAGAAGCTCTCATGTCTTCCCTTTTTCTGTTGCACAGAAGCTCTCATGTCTTCCCTTTTTCTGTTGCTCAGAAGCTCTCATGTCTTCCCTTTTTCTGTTGCACAGAAGCTCTCATGTCTTTCCTTTTTCTGTTGCACAGAAGCTCTCTTGTCTTCCCTTTTTCTGTTGCTCAGAAGCTCTCGTCTTCCCTTTTTCTGTTGCTCAGAAGCTCTCATGTCTTTCCTTTTTCTGTTGCTCAGAAGCTCTCATGTCTTCCCTTTTTCTGTTGCACAGAAGCTCTCATGTCTTCCCTTTTTCTGTTGCACAGATTGGCGCGATCAATTCCAGCAACAGCTTTAGTGAGTTAATGGCAAGATCTATTGGGCCGGGTAGGGTGGAGATTTCAGTGGCACCCGCTCTTCCTCTTCCAAACCCCCTCTTTGTTTGACAGCAAGCCCGAGCTAATAGAAAAACAGGCAAGGGTACGCCAGGAAAATGGAGGAGAAAAGCTGGAGGAGGTTAGTGGTGGCTAGAAAATTAAAAATTAAAAAATCTAAGTGTCTGAGTCTGGTCAAATAAACATAATGGTATATGTAGTAGCCTACTGTACGTCATCCTTTAAAGTGTGTGGAGTGGCAGGCATAAAAAAGGGAAATGGGAATAGAAAAGTCAAACTGGATAAGATGGTGAACATATGATAGTAATGGCATGTGTCCTCATGACAAGCAATGTTTTCCCTGTATCAATGCCTCAGTCAAATGGAGCTGTACAGCAGGAGTTGTTGAGTTACTGCTGTGCAATATTCAAGTTATTTTAGAGCTCAATCTCCAAGGCAACAAAAGGACTTCTAACAGCAGAGACAAGCAATTCTACCCAAAGAGTGCCTAAGAAATGGCATTTGATACAAAATACGTGTAACGTTTACAGCCCATGCCTTAATACAATTGAGCCAATGAAGGACTTGCATTGGCTGGTTGTGGTTACTAAACTGCAGGTGCTATGACTACAAATTCCTATCAGGTTAGTTTTCAGTTGCAAAGTTAGATTACATTACAGAGGCAAAATTAAATTGTGTAGATGTTTGACAATATAATTCCTGCAGCTTGAGCCGTGACACATCCCAGGAGCAACACGTAATCTGAGTTAAATAAACAGTGCTGACAGCAGACTGACATTGGTGTGTATATATAGCATGTGTAGGTGGTCAAGACTGCTTGAAAATGAATAACAAACACAGACATGACCTCGACGAAGCAGACAAACAGCATGAAGCTAGCTGGTAAAGAAACACCCTGACATATGGCAATAGCTCGCAGCAGGTTCCATCTGTCACTGTTTGTTTTGTGATGTAGCTCTCTCTTGACTGAGAAGAACCCTCCCCTGAAATGATAACGGAAAATGAAAACAACCCCAATAAACACAGACAGGTAGCTTTATTAGCGGTATCACCTTGTGGGCAACGTCATCAACCCACCATGTAATTGGATGGGAGTGACATTTGCAGAGCAGGGTGTCGCGGCGTTTGTGTCAGTGTAGAGACGCGCACGGCTCGCAGCTTTCTAGACGGATCACGCTCTGCTGGCTCAGGAAGCGCCTTTCTCCCCTTAAAACTAACCCCACACACACACACGCCCAGCCTCGCTAGAGGCAGGCGCACTCATTGACTCTCACGCTCACACGTTTCAATTAATGGGTGACATGCAACTAGGCATCAAACGAGCCAGATCGTAATCGATGAGCAGGATCAATTGCAGGGATTTTTTAACATTTCCATCCGCCGGCATTTGAATCCACCCCTGAGCACCTATCAACTTCACACAAATGTCACAAGCCCCATTAATTTACTTAAATAGATATCAAAGTGTCTGTGTCTTTGCTGCTTTATCATTCTGCTAATTAGAAGCATTGTATCAAAGACCGGAGACTCTCAGGGAGGAGGATAGAAAAACTATTTGCCTAATGGCAGCTCTCGTCATGGAATCATCCAGTATTTAGGGAGATGGCCCTAAAGCTTTGATATCTGACGAGGGGGAAGACAACAACGTTGGGAAACGTTCAGTCTGTCAGTCGTCACAAAACCACTTTAACAACAGCAGCAACCAAACTAAAGCTGATCACCGGATCAGAACAAAAGGTGTGAAAAAGGCACATTTTCAGCCAAGAATGAATTACGTTATTTTGAGTTGTTGTAATGTTACTATTGTAATACGGTTGTTATACAGTTAAATGAGTTAAACAGTTTTGCATCGTAACCAGGAACCTGGATGAAGGCCATGGTCTTGCAAGCCTGGAGAGAGGAGAGGAAAGCAAAGCTGACTGGCTGACTGGCCACTGAGAGTGTGGCAAATCCGAAGTGCTGTGAAAGTAGGGGTGGATTAAATACTCTCCTGGGCTGACCTGTGTGCACATACCGTACGCTCACTTAATGGTTTCCCTTTAGGGAAGTTTAATTTCAATAAGGTACATACAGTACATGGAAGAAAGTTTTCAGGGCTTTCGTCCTTGAGACTAAATAACACTCATTTGGCATCTTAACAGTAAGGTTATCTTGTTTTGATGGTTGCTTTTCGCTCTCGGTTTTATAGAAAATTGTGTTAATTGTGTAAGTCAAGGACAATGTAAATATCCCTTATTGACTGGTTTTACAAGGTTGTTATGTGGAAGGTGTCCTCTATTGTCACGTTCCTGACCTGTTTTCATTTGTCCTGTATTTATTTAGTTGATCAGGGCGTGAGTTGGGTGGGTTTGTCTATGTGTGATTTTCTATGTTGGGATTTTGTGTTCGGCCTGGTATGATTCTCAATCAGAGGCAGCTGTCAATCGTTGTCCCTGATTGAGAATTACTAAGGCAGCCTGGGTTTCACGTGTGTTTGGTGTGTGTTTGTTTCCGTGTTAGTGTTTTCACCACACGGTACTGTATAGGTTTCTGCACTCCGTTTATTTGTTTTGTATTTCAGTGTTCATTGATCGTTATAATAAATCATCATGAGCACTAACCACTCCGCATATTGGTCCGATCCTTCTCGCCTCTCCTCGTCCGAGGAGGAGGAAGAATATGACAGCCGTTACATCTATTGGTCAAAGCAGAGCCATATTTACAAAGACAGCTCTGGGTCAAAGTATCTTTTAAAAACATGAATTTATTATTTTTCATTCAAAGTATGATTCAAATTATTTATTTATGAGTGTTCAGACAATTAATTGGATTTTGTTTTTAAAGTGCAATGGCAGATTTGTATGGTTCTGACTAGAGTTAAATAAAAAATAGCTGCTACTTTACAGTGCACTCTCTCACATGACCTACATTCTATCAGAGGTGTCAGCCGTGTTAAAGCCAACACACCTCCCAAGCTGCTCTCTATCGGAGGTGTCAACCATGTTAAAGCCAACACACCTCCCAAGCTGCTCTCTATCGGAGGTGTCAACCATGTTAAAGCCAACACACCTCCCAAGCTGCTCTCTATCGGAGGTGTCAACCATGTTAAAGCCAACACACCTCCCAAGCTGCTCTCTATCGGAGGTGTCAACCATGTTAAAGCCAACACACCTCCCAAGCTGCTCTCTATCGGAGGTGTCAACCATGTTAAAGCCAACACACCTCCCAAGCTGCTCTCTATCGGAGGTGTCAACCATGTTAAAGCCAACACACCTCCCAAGCTGCTCTCTATCGGAGGTGTCAACCATGTTAAAGCCAACACACCTCCCAAGCTGCTCTCTATCAGAGGTGTCAACCATGTTAAAGCCAACACACCTCCCAAGCTGCTCTCTATCAGAGGTGTCAGCCGTGTTAAAGCCAACACACCTCCCAAGCTGCTCTCTATCGGAGGTGTCAACCATGTTAAAGCCAACACACCTCCCAAGCTGCTCTCTATCGGAGGTGTCAACCATGTTAAAGCCAACACACCTCCCAAGCTGCTCTCTATCGGAGGTGTCAACCATGTTAAAGCCAACACACCTCCCAAGCTGCTCTCTATCGGAGGTGTCAACCATGTTAAAGCCAACACACCTCCCAAGCTGCTCTCTATCAGAGGTGTCAACCATGTTAAAGCCAACACACCTCCCAAGCTGCTCTCTATCAGAGGTGTCAACCATGTTAAAGCCAACACACCTCCCAAGCTGCTCTCTATCGGAGGTGTCAACCATGTTAAAGCCAACACACCTCCCAAGCTGCTCTCTATTAGAGGTGTCAACCATGTTAAAGCCAACACACCTCCCAAGCTGCTCTCTATCGGAGGTGTCAACCATGTTAAAGCCAACACACCTCCCAAGCTGCTCTCTATCAGAGGTGTCAACCATGTTAAAGCCAACACACCTCCCAAGCTGCTCTCTATCAGAGGTGTCAACCATGTTAAAGCCAACATACCTCCCAAGCTGCTCTCTATCGGAGGTGTCAACCATGTTAAAGCCAACACACCTCCCAAGCTGCTCTCTATCAGAGGTGTCAACCATGTTAAAACCAACACACCTCCCAAGCTGCTCTCTATCAGAGGTGTTAGCCGTGTTAAAGCCAACACACCTCCCACGCTGCTCTCTATCAGAGGTATCAGCCATGTTACAGCCAACACACATCCCAAGCTGCTCTTTATCAGAGGTGTCAGCCCTGTTAAAGCCAACACATCTCCCAAGCTGCTCTCTATCAGAGGTGTCAGCTGTGTTAAAGCCAACACACCTCCCAAGCTGCTCTCTTTCAGAGGTGTCAGCCGTGTTAAAGCCAACACACCTCCCAAGCTGCTCTCTATCAGAGGTGTCAGCCCTGTTAAAGCCAACACACCTCCCACGCTGCTCTCTATCAGAGGTGTCAGCCGTGTTAAAGCCAACACACCTCCCAAGCTGCTCTCTATCAGAGGTGTCAGCCCTGTTAAAGCCAACACACCTCCCACGCTGCTCTCTATCAGAGGTGTCAGCCGTGTTAAAGCCAACACACCTCCCAAGCTGCTCTCTATCAGAGGTGTCAGCCGTGTTAAAGCCAACACACCTCCCTAGCTGCTCTCTATCAGAGGTGTCAATCATGTTAAAGCCAACACACCTCCCAAGCTGCTCTCTATCAGAGGTGTCAGCCGTGTTAAAGCCAACACACCTCCCAAGCTGCTCTCTATCAGAGGTGTCAGTCATGTTAAAGCCAACACACCTCCCAAGCTGCTCTCTATCAGAGTTGTCAGCCGTGTTACAGACAACACACCTCCCAAGCTGCTTTCTATCAGAGGTGTCAACCGTGTTAATGCCAAGCTGCTTTCTAACGCTTCAACCACAAAACTCAAAGATTTACATGTTCAATGGATATTGTCAGAACACCACACCCATGCCTATGTGTTACAATCTCAACACCAGAAAGATATGGATTGTTTACTTTGCATTATGATTGAATATTTTGCCTTAAATGAAATTGAATACAAAAATGAATATTGTTTGCAGACACACATACACACCAATAACACAAACACATACTGTAGGCCTAAACACACTGATTGTCCCTGTCTCTTTTCATGAGTTTCTCAGTGATTGCGTCCGATATGCATGCCAGCTGATTGCGGGTAAAGCACAAGCTTGTCTGCAGCTAGCATTCCTCGATGCCTGTTCTTCCACGGTACGGCTGCCCTGATCCAATAAAACCCAGCTCATCTCATTGCCTCCATGTGAATATCTCCTCTGCCGTGCCATGCCGTGCACCAGGCTGTGCATAATACCTCCTGTACAAGCATGACTGCCCCCCCCCCCCACCCCTACACACCCCTCAGCTCCCCTTAATCCTGTATCACCCCAGCTCAACTTCCCTGCAAACTGTGGCCTTGAACAGGAATGATACGCTTACACACACACACACACACACACGCACACACACGCACACACACACACACACACACACACACACACACACACACACACACACACACACACACACACACACACACACACACACACACACACACACACACACACACACACACACACACACACACACACACACACACACACACACACACACACACACAGAAAGAGGAGGCAGGGAGTTCATGTGGCCCCTAAACCAATAACCATACACCCTCTCACGCTATCACAGGCTATCCCATAATGGCTTTGTTCTTAGGAGGAACTCACAGACTCATTCACTGACACCTCAGCAGCCCACCACCTGATCCCCACCCCAAACACCTGCCTGGATGCCGTAAATACAAGGTAGAAATCTGTTCTATATATCCCACCACCTCCACGGGCAGATTCCTTTTATATAACCCATCCACAAACTCACACCTCACCCTAACCCATCCACAGGTCCAGGGATGCATAGATGATCCAATTAAGGTGGCCCACAGAGAGACAACCTTTCCCCTCTCCTCTCCCTGCAGCCTACATTCAGCCAGTCCCCTGTCAATGTGGCCCTCTGCTCATTGCACATAATGAGCCATAACCCTGCACAGTGACAGCTCCATACAGGGTAGACCAGCGGGCCCACCACTTGCCTTCAGCTCCATACCGCTGATTAGTCCTAGGTGACAGAGAGGTGGCAGAGGGGTGGCAGGGGGGTGGCAGGGTTTGCAGAGGTACCCAGGACATAAAGAGGCTCTGGACAGGTGGTGGGGAGGGAAATGCTTTGGAGGGTAATCTTCACTGTGTGAGCTCACAGAACACACAGAGACTGGGATAACTAGGGCCTTCTACTGAACAAAAATATAAACGCAACATTTAAAGTGTTGGTCCCATGTTTCATGAGCTGAAATAAAATATCCTAGAATTTTTCCATATGCACTTTCACATTTTTTTCACATTTTGTGTACAAATTTGTTTACATCCCTGTTAGTGAATATTTCTCCTTTGCCAATATAATCCATCCACCTGACAGGTGTGGTATATCAAGAAGCTGATTAAACAGCATGATCATTACACAGGTTCACCTTGTGCTGGGGACAATAAAAGGCCACTTTCAAATGTGCAGTTTTGTCACACAACACAATGCCACAGATGTCTCAAGTTTTGAGGGAGCTGACTGCAGGAATGTCCACCAGAGCTGTTGCCAGAGGATTTAATATTAATTTCGAGAAGAAGAAGAAACCCGCACACCGCTCTCGATAGTATCACTGGCTTTGACGAAGGCCGTGTGGCCGATACGTAAAACTTATTAAAGAGCAGTGTGCAGGTTTCTTCTTTATTCTAATTTTATTCAACTGTTACCATGCAGCTGCAAAAAGATATCTCAGATGTGCGAGTGCTTTTTGAATTTTGAATGTTCATTTCTCCACCATTAGCCACCTCAAAATGTAATTTTAGAGAATTTTGGCAGTGCATCCAACCGGCCTCACAACCGCAGACCACGTGTAACCACGCCAGCCCAGGACCTCCACATCCGACTTCTTCACCTCTGGGATCGTCTGAAACCAGCCACCCAGACAGCTGATGAAACTGAGGAGATTTTCTGTCTGTAAAAAAGCCCTTTTGTGGGGGAAAACTCATTCTGATTGGCTGTCCCTGCCCAGTCATGTGAAATCCATAGATTAGGGTCTAATGAATTTATTTCAATTGACTGATGTCCTAATATGAACTGTAACTTAGTAAAATCATTGAAATTGTTGCATGATGCATTTACATTTTTGTTCAGTATATGTTTAATTACTTTGTGTGGTGTCATTGTCTGTGATATGGTGTACATCCAAACAAACACGATACAGTACACATCTTTCTTTTAATATATAGCAGTCAGCACAGCAGACACAGTCCCTCTTACTTCCCCCTCTGTAGAGGCATTAGTGAAAAGCTGATGCTGTAGAAAGTAAGGGAGAATACAAATGCCTTGTGCGGTCATTGTAACCAAATAGGCAAAGTGGAAGATAAGGGTATGAGGTATGAATTATGAACAGAGTTCTGCTCCTCTAGCGAGGAGTTGGAGAGAGAAGAGGAGAAATCGTTTATCCTTGGTAAACATGGAGAATCACTCTTCTCCCAGATGGAAGGAGGGATGGAACTCTGGTCAGTCAGGAGCATCAGTGGAGATAAACCAAAGTGACATCACCGCTGCGTTTGTGAAGGCTCAACATTCTTCCTCTCTCTGACTCACTTCTGCTCTCTCTGTGTGTCTCTCTCTTGCTTGCTCCCTCCCTCGCTCTCTTTCTATTTTCTCTCAAGGGCACCTTGTGGGTGAATAGAGACATCTCTCTCACTCACCCTCTCTCGCCACATGCCTCTCTCCCTCTGTCTACCGATTATCAATGCAACACCTCTAACAAGATCCATCAACCCAAACCCCCTCCCTCCCTCCCTCCCTCACCCCATCCATTTACACAGAGAGCCAGAAAGAGAGAGACAGAGTAATTGGGGATTAAAAGAAGATGGATGTGCCTGTACGACCTGCTCAAGTGCACCCTGGGAGGAGGAGGGAGAAGGGAGGGGGAGGCAGAGGGGTGTGGGGTGTGGCAGGTGCTATATAACCCCTGCCACCCCCAAGGGTCTCAAATCACTCGAACCTCAAGTCAAAACAAACGTTGTCATTTCTACAGTATGTATGCATTGTCAACAAACATACAATGCATGTTTTAACTCCAGCAAACTGGCCCACACCAAACAGACCCAAGGACATAACTCTCTTTGCAGCCCTTTCCTGCAGTCAAATGACCAAGTGTGTCACGCCCTGGCCTTAGTATTCTTTGTTTTCTTTATTATTTTAGTTAGGTCAGGGTGTGACATGGGGAATGTTTGTGTTTTGTCGGTTTTGGGTGGTTATATGGTAAAGGGGGTGGTGGGTGTAGTGTATGGGTTTGTGTTGAGTGAATGTGTCTAGCTGTGTCTATGGTTGAGTGTAGGTTCTAGGAAAGTCTATGGTTGCCTCAATTGGGTCTCAATTAGAGACAGCTGGTTATTGTTGTCTCTGATTGGGAGCCATATTTAAGGCAACCATAGGCATTAGCTGTTTGTGGGGAATTGTCTATGTCGAGGTTCTATGTTGCATGTGGTACACTTAGTTCTTGTATAGCTTCACGTTTGTCTGTTTGTTGTTTTGTTTCGTTTTTCCTTCTTTAATAAAGAGAAGATGTATTTTCCACGCGCTGCATGTTGGTCCTCACTCTCTCCAAAAGACGAATGTGACAAAGTGGCCTCATGGGTGGAAACTTATTCGTCTTTTTAATAATTTCATAATTAACAAACATTTAAAAAAAAATGTAAACCCAGAAAAGCCAGTGTTCTTATGTCATAACGGTTTTGTTATATTTCAGTCTTCTGTGATGTGTTTAAAGTGTAATATTGGGATGCAAACTCAAAATGTAATACATTTCAACTATATATCTGACATGGTACAGGTGTCTTTTTTTTAAGCCCCTAACCAAGTGCGTGAGGTGTCTGCATTTGTTTCAAAGTAGATTTGTTTACGACTACCAAGAAACACTGTGTGCAGTCGACCTGCAGTTCTTTGACAGACATCACATGGACATGATAGGCCACTGATCGTACATTTTTCCTTATCCTATTTTTATCCAACCTGAAATCCCCCCCAGAGGTAAGGGTCAGTGTCCATCCAAATGGCCTACAGGAGAGTGAGACAGGATATGAGACGGGTATACACACACCGTTACACGTCACGACCAGAGTGACTGCATGGGTGACAAGGACAAATAACATCACCTTGCATACCGTATACTCTTGTTAAACCACACTTTTCTTCAACATCCCTCAAAGACATCTTTCTAAACATGACGAGACATAGAAGCGGGAGAGACGGGGGGACAATAATGAGGAATGATGATAGAAACAAAATCCGTTCTTTACAGACGGGAGAGGGAGAGGTGTCCAGTTGTTTTTTCAGTTGAGAGCTGATCCCATAGATGACATGCCGTGATAGCTCTGTGTCAGCCTTTGCGGGGGCCTATTTTTTTTACGCACAACAGCGAGCAGCGAGCAACATTGAACAAATCTCCCCCTGCTGCCACCGCCGGTCCCAAAAAAACTCCTTCATGGCGACTAATCTGTCTTATTGTCAGTGTTAACATGTCAGCCAGCGAGCCGCTGAGAAATACGCAGTGACAGCTATCAAGAGATAGCCTGTCTGTTGTTTTTTTCTGTTTGTGGATTTTCTAACAGGGAACGAGGAGGTGTAAAAAAGTCCTTACTATTCCTCTTGCACCACATTGTCGCAGCTTCCTCCACGTTGTCGCAGCTTCCTCAAACCCCCACAACACCATAGAAAATGCGTGTTGAAACAGGTGACAGGAAACTTTTGTTCTTAACCCCCTTGGCATTTCAGTGTTGTCTACAGTAAGCCAGGATCAGATCCGCCCAGCATCAAAGGCTATTGTGGCTAATACCAGCATGACAGGGATTGAAGAGTTATCAATATCCCATTCATAACGCCAGGTCACTGGGACGTCAATGGCAGGTGATGACCCCTGACCTCTAACAAGACCGTTGGACTATAGTTACTTTAAAGATGCAGTCCGGGATCTTAAGCAATTACACATTCTTAACATATTGTATGAATTGGAATTTGTAACATATCATACGAATTGCAACAATATACATATATATACACTGCTCAAAAAAATAAAGGGAACACTAAAATAACACATCCTAGATCTGAATGAATGAAACATTCTTATTAAATACTTTTTTCTTTACATAGTTGAATGTGCTGACTACAAAATCACACAAAAATGATCAATGGAAATCAAATTTATCAACCCAGGGATGTCTGGATTTGGAGTCACACTCAAAATTAAAGTGGAAAACCACACTACAGGCTGATCCAACTTTGATGTAATGTCCTTAAAACAAGTCAAAATGAGGCTCAGTAGTGTGTGTGGCCTCCACGTGCCTGTACGACCTCCCTACAACGCCTGGGCATGCTCCTGATGAGATGGTCTCCTGAGGGATCTCCTCCCAGACCTGGACTAAAGCATCCGCCAACTCCTGGACAGTCTGTGGTGCAACGTGGCGTTGCTCAATTGGATTCAGGTCTGGGGAACGGGCGGGCCAGTCCATAGCATCAATGCCTTCCTCTTGCAGGAACTGCTGACACACTCCAGCCACATGAGGTCTAGCATTGTCTTGCATTAGAAAGAACCCAGGGCGCCAGTGGCGAATTTGCCAATCTTGGTGTTCTCTGGCAAATGCCAAACGTCCTGCACGGTGTTGGGCTGTAAGCACAACCCCCACCTGTGGACGTCGGGCCCTCATACCACCCTCATGGAGTCTGTTTCTGACCGTTTGAGCAGACACATGCACATTTGTGGCCTGCTGGAGGTCATTTTGCAGGGCTCTGGCAGTGCTCCTCCCAATCCTCCTTGCACAAAGGCGGAGGTAGTGGTCCTGCTACTGGGCTGTTGCCCTCCTACGGTCTCCTCCACGTCTCGTGATGTACTGGCCTGTCTCCTGGTAGCGCCTCCATGCTCTGGACACTACGCTGACAGACACAGCAAACCTGCTTGCCACAGCTCGCATTGATGTGCCATCCTGGATGAGCTGCACTACCTGAGCCACTTGTGTGGGTTGTAGACTCTGTCTCATGCTACCACTAGAGTGAAAGCACCGCCAGCATTCAAAAGTGACCAAAACATCAGCCAGGAAGCATAGGAACTGAGAAGTGGTCTGTGGTCACCACCTGCAGAACCACTCCTTTATTGGGGGTGTCTTGCTAATTGCCTATAAAAAAAAATTGCAGCACATAAAATATCATGAGAAATGGATGACGTAGTACAAATTTGTTCACAATTTCCGGGGACCCGTTTTGTCTCGTGAGCACTACGTTCAAAACTACTGGCTGGAATTATACACAAACTTTGGAGAGGAGACAGAGGAATGGGATGGGCGATACAAAAACGTCTGCAGGGAACAATGGCTGTCTTTCATCAGAAAAGTACCATTCCTTGTTGACCAACACTCAAACAAAATTGATGGAAATGAAAGAGAACTGAAAACTACGTAGGGTGCTCGGAATAGTATCTTAAAGCCAAGCATTGTGATCAAGTACAACAAAGAAGAACAGGAAACCAACATTAGAAATGTAGGTTTTCATTGGTTAACAGTCAGCCAGTCTCTTTTCAGACAGATAGTCTTATAATGAATGATGCGGTGCAGAGTGCATGCACCACAAGCCCCCATGACATGGACCACTGCTGAAAGCCTGTCCCCAACTATCACATCACCCATATGTGGCTGGGGACAGGGAAGTGACTGCCAGAAAGGCCAACAGCCTAAAAATACTGACCACAGCCTGCATAGATGAGTCCAACTATATACTAGCTATTAATGGCTGTCGAAACAAGGTTTGAATCTGTGAAACGCGGTAACAAAATGACCTGTCCAATATCAGACATCATATAAACAGGAGTGAGTACCTTGACCAGTATTGTAATGTTTGCGATCTAGTCCCAATGGTTTTATCTGTCACCTAAGAGTTGTGCTTGTTACAACTCCTTCACCTTTACTTCATTCAATTGTCTCAAATGCTCTAGAGATCAAAACAATCACCATGGACATAGTGTTCTTATCAAAGACATGTCTTTACCCAGTGGCCAGTCAAACCAACTACCAGTATTTTGTTAAATAGTTAAGGCAATGTGGCCTCCATCATCCTTCTCTCTCTCTATCCTCTCTAAATTGTTCCTCATCCGTGTCTCTGCAGCCTGCGCCCACCCCCCCTTCCCCCCTTCCCCTCTCCCCATACACCCCTCCCGATCCTTGCCCATGAAAGCTTATCATTGACACACACAACACCTTTTCCTGCATCCCCATCGATCTCCTTATTGAAATGAGCCTCGTTTGCCATCTCCTGACGGTTTTTCTCCCCTTTCTTTTCTTTTTCCTCCTTTCCAAACTGACAGGCTGAGCATATTTTGGCAGCTTGCTGTTCTCCCTTAATTCTTCACCAGACTTCCTCCCCATTCACAAATGGACAAGGATTTGGGGGTAAATAAGGCTATTGATATAACCCTGTAGTGTCCAGTGGTCAACCACCTTTAGGTATCAGATTTGGAGGGAAAGGAGTGGACATTGATGCCATTTGTATTTGAACATATTAGCTAGGTCTAGGTCATAGAATAATAATTACCAGTTGAAAAGGAAGCTCACTATTATAGCTATAGAACACTTCTCTCTATGCTTGCAATGATCAGGCCCTCAGAACAGGCCCTCAGACTGCCAGTGGGAGTCACTATTTAGTAGGAGGGGGTAACTCCCCCCCCTGGGTTTTTGCTCTCATGTCAGAGCACCAACTATTCCCTCCAGGGTGGTGTATTGCACAAATCTACAAGTCGACACACATTGTCTTACTTCCTTAAGTCCATTGCCAAGTCAACCAAGTCGCTTCCTCCTGGGATGTTCAGTTTCCTCAGTTGAGGTGCTATACAGAATAGCAATGCCTTCCCTTTTCCCTTCTCCCTCCTCGCCTTCCACTAATGCAGTAAAACGCATATTCAGCCCGGAGGAGGGATAGAAGGAGAGAAGGAGAGAGAGAGCGAGACAGAGAGAGGAAGGAGAGAGAGAGAGAGAGAGAGAGAGACAAGGAGGAAAGAGAAAGAAAGAGAGGGATGGATGGAACAGAGCAGGTCTTGAATCTCATCCCCTCCAGAGATCAATTGTACAAACTTCTCCATGAGAGCTCTCTCTCGCCCCTGTGCGCTCAGAGCCAGCCAAATCGATGCCTAGGCATGTGTGTGTTTGTGTGTGTGTATGTGTGGGGGGGGGGGGGGGGGGGGGGGGGGGGGGGGGGGGACAAAGGGACTGAGGGTAGGAAGTTCCTCAGATCTGATATTCCTAAATGTCACTGTTGTGTGCTGAGTCTCTCACTCTCTCTCTCTCTCTTTCAATTCAATTCAATTCAAGGGGCTTTATTGGCATGGGAAACATATGTTAACATTGCCAAAGCAAGTGAAGTAGTTTAATATACAAAAGTGAAATAACCAATAAAAATGAACAGTAAACATTACACTCACAGAAGTGCCAAAAGAATAAAGACATTTCAAATGTCATATTATGTATATATACAGTGTTGTAACGATGTGCAAATGGTTAGTACAAAAGGGAAAATATATAAACATAAATATGGGTTGTATTTACAATGGTGAGTGTGATGAGACAAGGATATCCGTACCGGCCAAACCCTCCCTAACCCGGACGACGCTAAGCCAATTGTGCGTCGCCCCACGGACCTCCCGGTCGCGGCCGGCTGCGACAGAGCCTGGGCGCGAACAAAGAGACTCTGGTGGCGCAGCTAGCACTGCGATGCAGTGCCCTAGACCACTGCACCACCCGGGAGGCCCTCAGATCACAAATCTTGCTGCTGTGATGTCACACCCAGTAGATATGGGAATGCATCAAAATCGGGTTTGTTTTCAAATTCTTTGTGGATCTGTGTAATCTGAGGGAAATATGTCTCTCTAAAATGGTCATACATTTGGCAGGAGGGTAGGAAGTGCAGATCGGTTTCCACCTCATTTTGTGGACAGTGTGCACATAGCCTGTCTTCTCTTCCTCAATAGCAAGGCTATGCTCACTGAGTCTGTACATAGTCAAAGCTTTCTTAAGTTTGGGTCAGTCACAGTGGTCAGGTATTCTTCCACTGTGTACTCTCTGTTTGGGCCAAATAGCATTCTAGTTTGCTCAATTTCTTGTTAATTCTTTCCAATGTGGCAAGTAATTATCTCTCTCACTCTCACTCTATTCAGTTCAAATTGCTTTATTGACATGACGTAACAATGAACATATTGGCCAAAGCGTACTTTGGAAATTAAGTGATTCATTTACAATATTAACTTCATTAAAAATAATTAACGGGACAATCAGTAAGAACAGCAATAATAACCATTCAATGGACAATAACAATGGCATAGAGGACAGGTTGGTTTGTCTGTCAGAAACTGCCCCTTATTTTATGGCGTGCAGCAATGTAATGTCCTGCCAACCCACAGCTCTGTTTGTCCTCCCCCAACAGCACGAGTAGCCTCTTCTCATCAGAGAGGTCTTTGAAACCTTGAATAATGACTTCAAATTTGGGAAAAGGACAGTCTCTATGTGTTTTATGGTGGTTATACAGCCTTTCCTCTACAGGGAGCCAGGTTTTCCTGTGTCTACCCTTCTCAATGGCAACCTCTCTCTCTCTCTCTCCCTCTCCCTCTCCCTGCATATTCTCTGGCCTCTCACTACTCTATGCAACAAAGAGCCTTTTCATCACCAATTTCCCTTCCCTTTCTCATTGCTCCATGATTACACTTTAGATTTGGTGGCCTTAAAAACATGTGAGCCCTTTTTGGAATATAGGACATCAAACAACCTACTACCATGAAAGTTAAAACAAATGCCAACAAAGACCTATTATAGTACCACAAAATAATAGGCCTATTCTTTACATAATTCAACCCTTACCTAGCCTCCCCCATATTCTAACCTACATGGGACACAATGTGCATGATGAAGAACTAACCTGTTTGTGTATCCTACCATGATAGCACGTCCAGTGACACCATGATACTGTTGGCGTGGGATGAGGGCCCATTGTTTTTTTATTAGTCTCTCTGGGGGTGATTAAATTGTGGCCTTCAGTTAAGTCACCCAAGAGATGCTCTCTGAATACTAAACCTACTGAGCACAGAACGTTGGCCAACTATTGCTCAGTCAGGCCCTGGCTAATTGGATTAGAGCAAGTGCAGAATGTCTAGCAGTTGTGTACAGTACGTATGCTTTGAGATTCAGGTGGCTAGACATTCACAAATGCTTTAGTTAAGATATGGATAGTGAGTTGTGAGTCAGTTACTTGATAGACTCCATTCTAACGGGTCAGAGAAAGCTTGAACTGCGGTATTGGAGTTTTATTCCGCTGTTTACTGTGTCAATCTACATCCCCTATCTCTCACCCACTCATTTTCTCTCCCTCCCTCCTTCTCTAGGACATTAGGGATAAGAACAGAATAGGATAGATGGGTCGTTCCACCAATTCGGTGCCTTTTGAGATGCTTAACTTGGTCAACAACAACTAAAAATGTTTGATATCACCTCATTTTAATATTCTGTCATAAAGAGCACAGGTTCAACTTCCTTAAATAAAAAATGACTATAGTAAGTGCATATTAAGTGCCATATGAAGTAAAAGGGTTGACCATAACAGGCTTGACTATTTCATCTTAAAATCAGCCCCTTGTGAAAGTGAGAATGGAAGCTTGTTGTGTGCAACAAGGAGCGGCAATTGAATGTAAGCTTTGCAAAAAAATGATATTGTAAAAACATTCTAGCTTGTTTGTCAATGGGTAACAGGGTTGACGTGTTATGCTCGTCAGGCTCAGTTTTCCACCACTAAACACCAGAAAATGTCCAAAAAGAGTTAAACCAGCTCACCTGCTTTTACACTATGATTTGACTATTAGACTTTCACCATATTAAAACGAGAGTTCAGTTCAGGTAACAGGGTTGACCCTAAAATGAGGGACATGATTTTTTTCTCCTTAAAACTAATTAAACATTAAACATTAAATAAATTATAATATTCAGAAATGACTTCGCAAAAAAATATCTAGTGCTTTACAATGAAGGTGAAAACTTGGAGAAATGTTGGGGTTAAAATCTTCCAAGAAAGACATTTCAAAATGCAGAATTTTGGCACTTTTACAAGTCTTGATTCATATTAAAAATCAGATTTATTAAATTTTCCATGTGGTCTATAAAGTGCACTTCAGTGAATATAACAGATTTTAAAATTCAACATTGGTGCACAATTGCTACCTAAAATATCAAAGGGACACAAAAGGCACTCATTTTGTGGAATGACCCAGATAAATATTTTTGCATCCTATACAATTTTCTCCCATCTCATGTAAAAATGCAAAAGGCTGGTTTATTTAAAACTGTCTCTCTTAGTGGGAGATAGATTTTTGGCTTCTCTATGCAGTAGGCTTCTTCTGTAAATCGGCTTTCTGTGGCCGTGACAGTCATTAGCCTTGGCCCTGGCAGTAATCCTCTGGTTTTCTGTCTCTAATAGAGGCAGAGAGGGTTGGCCCGGCACCACTCACTGCACTGTTCCGTAGCCCACCAGGGAGGGGAGGCACAGGCAGGCAGAGCCCGTCCAAGGACTGGATTTTGTTCAGTTCTTTCTTCATTTTTTCCCTTCTTATTTTTTTTATACATAGTTCTGTTCTTTCTTTCTTTCTTTCATACTGTTACTGTCTTGAAACATTTTCTCTCTATTTCTCCATTGCATTCCATGCATGTTCTGTTTGCATGCCTACCCGTCTGTCTCTCTGTCAGGCAGTCTGCTTGTCTTTTCTTTGTTCACTTTCTTTTATCCAGATCACCTCTATTCTCTCATCTCCTGGCTCTCTTCGTACCTCTCCTCTCCCTTGGTGAACTCCCTTAATCTCCTTCAGTTCAGCACCACTGTGGAAAATGTCTGCATCTGTAAAGAATTCTTTGTCAGACTTTGAATGCCTTCGGCCAGGTTTGTACAACAGCTTCCAGGCGGGTACAGGACATACAGAGAAAATCACACCCACTCGTGCACACACCTACAGACGTAACGGTGGCGGTGAAGATGAGAGAGATGCAATCACAAACGAAAGAGCTCTAGCCAGAGAGAGAGAGAACACAAGAGTTCACCTCTTGCCCTGTGTGCCTCAGACGCCCCGCAGTCAAGGCCCACAATTAATCAATCAATTAAAAACCCACACAAAGCCACACTCCCGTAATCAATCAATCCCAGCCTCCACGGAGGCCCTAGTGAAAGCACACCCTCAGATCTATAAGCTTCAACCCCATGTGTACCAGGCAGCTCAGAGAGAAAGGGGGCTGAGACTGAGTTATACCAGCACGACGAGAAAGAGAGAGAAGGGCTGAGACAGCGAGGCTGACTGTCCCACCACAGACTAGGGCAGAGGCCCCACTGGCCTCCATCAGCCCCAGTCAGAGCCTGAATATTCATGTGGAGGATTCGGGTGGTGTGGAGGTACTCAGTTATTCGTGATCCCTCTGTAAAAAGAAATACACCGTGATCCCACTGCGATGGAATATTAATAGCTGCCATTAATAAAATATCCCCCCTCCTTACTTAAAGCCTTGTCGCAAAGTTTTGGGGCCGTCTCACTTTTCCAGGACCGGGTTCTCAGGGTGGGACCCATGAAAGGGATGAGGGAAGTATTGTGTTAAGGTACAACTGTAGACTAAAGTCCCCAAACCATATGCCACCATCACCATCACCTGATCCATTGGGACTGAGAAGGTACACTCATTGCTCGATTGACCAATGCGTGAAAAGGAGGAGAGGAGAAACGTCCTATACTCAGTCCTAAAATAGTCCTATACTCAGAGAGGATTAATGTTTCATTCTGAGCTGCCTGAAAGTCCTCTGACATTGCATCATTGTTTTAAAAGCTGAATACATGGCACCCTGTCTAGGGTAAACACTAGCACTGGATCTATGTTCAGCACACAGTGCGTTCATAACCCAACAACCCCAAACCTAGCTTTTGCAGTAACTAACAATAAAGTCCTTAGCTTAACCATCATATTAACGTGAATCCTTATCACTGCCCTCACTAAGACAAGCCCCACTTTGACTCTAGTTCATCCATAACCAAAGCCTTAACCCTAACAGTGACCCATAACCTTAACTGTAATCAATATTTTAGTTTCATCCTCATATCCTACTGACCTTGACTCCAAACCCAACCCTAAGTTAAACTGTATCTTGAGGCTCTAACCTCCACAGTAATACATGCAGAAGTAGAACAGCGACGGTAGACTGCGCACGGAGGCCTGAGAGACAACAACAAAAAGCATGTCCTTTGCATGGCTTCCACCCCACGGAGGGAAAGGTCAGAGAAAATGGTGTGAATAAACAAACACTGAAAAAGCACTAGCACACCACCATGTCACGTACCAGGAGTCTATTAGATCCCTGACCATTCCCAGTGGGTCAGGAGTGGGGAGAGCATTGTGCCTGTGGTGAGTAAGTGAGATGGAGAGGAGCTAAAGAGAAAGGGAGATGAGAGAAATCTTGAGAGAGAGAGAGAGAGAGAAAGAGAGAAAGAGAGAGGTCAACTACCTGTTCCTCCTGTCAAACACTTCCTGTCAGAGCCCAGACGCGGCAGGGTGGCGGTAGTAGCCGTGGCTGCTTTCGGGGGCGAGGTGACAGGTGAAGAGTGGATAGTCTTCCTGGCGTTACAGCCTCTGTCACAACACATCCCAGAGTCCTAGGCAGACTACAGGACACCGCTGGGTCAGCTGGGACCTCTAAGACTCTCTGCATCTGCTGCTGTTCGGGGAGAAAAGACACAGCAGTCACAGGAACTACTAGTCTGAGGCACAGTCTCAGGGACCACTATTCCGAGGCACAGTCTCAGGGACTACTAGTCCGAGGCACAGTCTCAGGGACTACTAGTCTGAGGCACAGTCTCAGGGACTACTATTCCGAGGCACAGTCTCAGGGACTACTAGTCTGAGGCACAGTCTCAGGGTCCACTATTCCGAGGCACAGTCTCAGGGACTACTAGTCTGAGGCACAGTCTCAGGGACTACTAGTCTGAGGCACAGTCTCAGGTACTACTAGTCTGAGGCACAGTCTCAGGGACTACTAGTCTGAGGCACAGTCCCAGGGACTACTATTCCGAGGCACAGGCCCAGGAACTACTATTCCGAGGCACAGTCTCAGGGACCACTATTCCGAGGCACAGTCTCAGGGACCACTAGTCTGAGGCACAGTCCCAGGGACTACTATTCAGAGGCACAATCTCAGGGACTACTAGTGTGAGGCACAGTCTCAGGTACTACTAGTGTGAGGCACAGTCTCAGGTACTACTAGTGTGAGGCACAGTCTCAGGTACTACTAGTCCGAGGCACAGTCTCAGGGACTACTAGTCTGAGGCACAGTCTCAGGGACTACTAGTCTGAGGCACAGTCTCAGGTACTACTAGTCTGAGGCACAGTCTCAGGTACTACTAGTCTGAGGCACAGTCTCAGGGACTACTAGTCTGAGGCACAGTCTCAGGGACTACTAGTCTGAGGCACAGTCTCAGGGACTACTAGGAACACTAGACATGTGGGTGAGTGTTTCTTTTTGTGACCCTCATGGAGCACAGTACTTGAAATTGTGGCATATATTCGGTTTGATTACTCACTTTTTAAGATTTTTGAAATAGAAAATGACGGGTAATTGCACTCCTGTGTATTTGGTGGTGAGTTGAGGTGAGGAGTGTTGTGTTGTGTTGCTTTACCTTGGTGTCTGTGGCGATGCAGGAGTGAGCAGCATTATCACCCCAGAAACAGGACTCACCTGCAGGCAGCAGCAGTAGCTAGAGCGAGGGGTGCGACCAGCTCGATCTGGATCAGAGGGAGAGAACAGAGGGAAAAACAGACATAGACGGGGATTTGGAGTTTAGAGAGTTGAGAGAAACAGCTGTGTGTCTGAGGAACAGGAAGAAACCGTGAAGGAAGGAGCTCGAGCATGACCATTGGAGTTCAGGAGGCCAGAGACAGATATAGACCAGCGATATGTGACGGAGCTGGCTTTCTCAGAGCTGAGGCCGGAGCAGAGCCATGGTAATACACTACACTAAGCCACGCCAACCGACTCATGGAAACAGGATCAGTCTCTCTGGCCCCAAGGGTGAGTCCACTGAAGAAGGAAGCATTGCCATGCCTGCATCCAGTATCCCCACCTCGCTCAGGGGTAAGCGCATACAGAGAGATTAGGGATTGAATTGTGCTTTGGTTGGTTTGTTGTTGTTGACATTTTTTTGCCGTCAGCCAACTGAGGTTCCAGGCAGGCAGGCAGCATACAGCTAGCTCTCAGAGATAGTTCCAGGTCCTCTCATCCTTAACCCTCCCCTGGGGGTGGGCTGGGGGGGCGGGGCAGAAGCACCTGGCACCTCCATCAAACAGGCAGGCAAACTGAAACAGCAGCACCAGGGACTGGGTGCGGGAAAAAAGCACAAGGATATCTACAAAGAATGGTCTGGAATTCCTGGGCTTATTTCCACTCAGAACATGGGCATGTAGGATATGGCAATGAGGAAAGATGGAAGGGTTGACGTAAGAACTGGTGGTTTGGAAGACAAGAATCTGAATTGGGACTTTTGTACTAAATCAGCACTATAGAAAAAGAATGGTTATCACAATGTGCAGATTCTCTCTCTGACTTCCTGTCTCTCAGTTCCTTCCCATTCCTAGGAGCCTTAATGTCCACGGGCCATGCTTGCCTGCGACTTGACTTCTATTCTCTAAACTGACTGACAAAGGCTCCGAAAGCCTTGAGATTTAAACTTTTAAAAGGAGAAACCCAATTGCATAGCACTCTCTCTCTGCCTCTATCCCTCATTTTGTTTCTACAAAACGCTTGAGTTGTCACCACAGTCTCCCAGGCCTCTTTAATAAACGCCACAAACGAAAAATGTCTCGCTTCTGTGTCGCCGACTGTGAATGGTTTAAAACCATAGGGATTCTGGTGTAATCCTGTAGACACAAACTTAACCCAACGTTAAAGTATTTTGGCTTGTCATTCTGCAGCCAAGTGAGGGAACCTATAGAAGATAAACTAAGTAGCATGAATAAGCAATGGCAACCGAAAGAACAATAGCACATCTTATCTTTTTCAGGCCTACCTCATACATGTGGGAGTGGGAGACCCATGTATTTCAGTAAAACCCTATTTATGACATGAATCCTAAAATAGAGTGAAATTTGGGTTACTTCCACTGAGGGGTCTTCTCAAATATGGATGGATCAAGGGAATTGGCAGGCTGTCACGTTTTAGGCTTGTTTCAAGTGAACAGGTTGTGCAGGAACTCCAGAGGAAAATCAAGCAACTTCTGACATCAGGGAAGATCTCTGATTCATGTCAATCTTGTCTCCGCAATGGGAACAATTCCAGGAACACATTTTACAGTATTTCCAAATTCAGGCTCCTGACCCCTCACATATTGAGGAATGGTCAAATACCTTTTTGGGTTGAACCTCAGAATAAAAACGTAGCAAAATGCCTCTTAGTGGGTCTCAGATATACAAAAACGGCGACAGAAAATGACTCTATAAACTTTTCTCCTTCTCTTGTTTTAATTTTCTTTTCTTCGTATTTTTTTTTCTTTGTTTTTTCAATCTTGTCTCATCACTGCAACTCCCCAACAGGCTCGGGAGAGGTGAAGGTCGAGTCATGTGTCCTCCGAAACATGGCCCTCTAAACCGTGCTCCTTAACACCCGTCCGGTTAACCCGGAAGCCAGCTGCACCAATATTTCGGAGGAAACACCGTTCAACTGACGACCGAAGTCAGCTTGCAGGTGCCCGGCCCGCCACAAGGAGTTGCTAGAGTGCAATGAGCCAAGTAAAGCCACTCCGGCCAATACTCCCTGAACCCGGACAACGCTGGGCCAATTGTGCACCACCCTATGGGACTCCCGGTCACGGCCGGTTGTGACACACCCTGGGATGGAACCTGGGTCTGTAGTGACACCTCAAGCAGTGCGATGCAGTGCCTTACATCGCTGCACCACTCGGGAGGCCTCCTCTTGTTTTTTTAAACGTATTTTTTAGCAGACAGCTGTCTGAGACAAGATGCTGCTTCCGCTGGAGACCCTGCTCCTTTCGCTCACTCGCCGGCTTGTTGCCATGGAAAAGTCCATAAATGGGGGCAGATAACAGTTCAATGAGGGAGCAGAGACTTTGGAGGGTCTGGAGGGAGGCAGCAAGTTTCCGGGGCCCCTCCTGTCAAACCGTCAATCTCTTTTGATGCATGAAAATGGAAAAAGAGAGAGGAGCTAGAGAGAAATAGAAAATAAAATGAGAGTAGGGAATAAGGTAAAGTGAGGGAGAGGTGGAAAAGAACGACTACGTCAAGTGAGAAACAGATGTACTATCTCGATGAAGAAAAGCTAAATCAAGCTACTTTTTAAGCTCTCTGACTCTGCTGGTGATCCTTCTACATTTTGGAAAACATTAAATACACTGAAGTGTACAAATTCCTTTTCTTCCCTGCCTAAGCAAGTTCTGTCTGACTCTGGCATCATGACTGGGAAGAATGTGATGCTTTTAATCATCATTTTATCTCAGCAGGCTTTTTATTTGAGAGAAACGGTAGTTTAATTGACCCTGGTGAGTCAATCGACGGCTTCCCTCAGCCAGCCTCTAGCTGACTGAGGGAACTACTAACCCGTCAACTACTAGTGAAACTTTGTTTTCATTTCACAATGTACTATCTGTGATGTGCTAGATGCCTTGCTTCAGATTGATGTAAAATAAAAAAAATCCACTGGGGCTGATATGCTTGACATATTTTTGCTGCAGCTCTCTGCCCCCCTGATTGCTGAATCATTAACCCATATGTTTAACCTGACGATTATATCTGGTACAATCCCCAAGGTTTGGAAGACGGCCCGTGTACTCCCCCTTCACCAAGGTGGTGACCCTTGTGACCTAAATAAATATCAGCCTATTTCTAAACTTTCTTGCCTCGAGAAAATATTAGACTCCTTGATTAATTCTCAGCTTAGAATTTTCTTATCTTTGAAATGTATTCTAAATGTACATCAGTTGGGTTTTAGACCAGGTCATAGCACCATCTCTGCTGCATCCCTAGTTATAAATGATGTGGTTAACTGTATGGATAAAAGGCAACATTGAGCTGCCCTCTTCATTGACCTTTTGATACTGTTGATAATTCACTGCTAATTCAGAGGCTTTCCTCAAGTGGTCTAGACCAGGCTGAATGTAACTGGTTTAAATATGACTTGAAATAACTCAATGTATATCTACTGATAGTGTTACATCAGGTTTCCTGGATACTATGAAAGATGTCCCGCAGGGGTCGATTCCGGGTCCTGTACTTTTTACTGTTTACATGAGCAATATCTGCAGTGGTATTCTGATGATACTGTTGTGTATCCTATTGCCCCCACAGTTGACCAGGCTCTATCCGAACTACAGTCTGCCTTCCGTGCATTGCAGAAAAACTTTATTGACCTGAAATTAGTATTGAATGCAGGAATATGTTGTTCTCTAGAGCACGTAAAAATAAGTAATGATTTAAGCACATGCACCTTCGATGTGTCCATATTTATCTGGGCATCTGGATAGATGAAAACTGTCTTTAAAAAGCATGTTGATGAGTTAGTAAGAAGCTCCTTCTATAGAAATATAATGGGCTTCTTCTATAGAAATATAATGGGCTTCTTCTATAGAAATATAATGGGCTCCTTCTATAGAAATATAATGGGCTTCTTCTATAGAAATAGGTCCTGCCTCTCGCTAAATAGTAGAAAGCAGATTCTAAAGTTGACGTTCCTATCGGTCCTAGACTATGGCGACATCATCTATATGAACACAGCTCCCACTTCATTAAAGCCATTAGATGCCGTTTAACATAGTGTACTATGCCTTATTACGGGCGACACTTTTAGTACTCATCACTGCATTCTCTACCAGAAAGTTGGTTGGCCCTCTTTGATGTCACGTAAGTTGATACATTGCTATGTTTCAATTTATAAATCCCTTTTACAAAAAGTCTCACTGTACCTAACATCATTAATAAACTTTAGACATACGAGTTAGCACACCCGGTCTCAGGGATGGTTAACTCCTTTTGTCTCTACTGAGTCAGGAAAATCAGCTATTAGTTGTCCTGCACCTTATTTCTGGAAAAATCTTCAAAACGTTCTTCAATGTGATGTTCTGGTGCCTCTGGGGCAATTCAGAAAGCTGATTGAGGACCGGATTACTGATGAATGTGTTTGGTTTTTATGACTGTGTTTTTCTTTCTCCTTGCATTTTGTATTTATATTTTCGATGTCTGTATTTTCTGTAATTTATGTCATTCAGGGCTCTGTAAAAAGAGACCTTGGTCTCAGTATGACTCCCTGATAAAGTAAAGGTAAAAAATATTAAAGTGTCAGTTTATAGTAAGGGTGGATGGGTGTTGGATGATTTTTTTTGTAGAGGTGAATGACCTAAGTTGAATCTTGCACTTGTACATTACATTAAGTTGAGATATCAAACTAAATAAATAGTCTTTGATTAATTCAATGTATTATAACATCAAGAGTGTCAGCTTTTCAGGGCAGAAATTAATTAATGAATGACTGACAAACATCAGCATTTGCCATAATAACGTGTTGTCTTGTGCTGTGTCCCGATACAGTGTAGCACCAACAACCCTGTGGGGAGGGCTCTGTGATTAACTGTGCTGGACGGTCACTCCGGGCAGAGCAGAACTGGGGCTCTTTCATACCCAACAGCCGTCCACCCAACCATCCAACAAATCAAAATGCAATTTAAAAAAAGAAACAGGACAGAAAATATGATGCATCCTGAACCTCTTTATGAGGTCGTCAAATTTAACATCTCAAATGTAACATCTCCCATCTCATCCCCTTCTTCCAAGAAATTGGGAAATACAAAAACACAAATTTCCACTATGAAGGTGTAACGGCTGTCTCTCTCCTCATCCTCGGACGAGGTGAGGAGAGAAGGATCTTCAGACCAAAACGCAGCTTGAGGGAAATAAGCCATCTTTATTATGAATACGACGATGGCAACACGAAACACAAAACACTTTCACATTTACAAAACAAGAAAACGACGTTGACGAAACCTGAACATAAACTTACATAACTACACGTAAACTCACGGACAGGAAACAGACGACATCGAAACGAAAACGAACAGCCAAACAGTCCCGTATGGTACATACATCGACACGACACAGGAGACAATCACCCACAACGAACACTGTGACAACGCCTACCTAAATATGACTCTTAATTAGAGGAACGCCAAACACCTGCCTCTAATTAAGAGCCATACCAGGCAACCCAAAACCAACACAGAAACAGAAAACATAGAATGCCCACCCAACCTCACGTCCTGACCAACTAACACACATAACAACTAACATAAATAGGTCAGGAACGTGACATTACCCCCCCCATAAGGTGCGAACTCCGGGCGCACCAGCACAAAGTCTAGGGGAGGGTCTGGGTGGGCATCTAACCACGGTGGTGGCTCAGGCTCCGGGCGAGGTCCCCACCCCACCATAATCCATCCTAGCTTCCATCTCCCTCTAAGAATGTCCACCCTCCTTTTACCCCCACAAAATCTTCTTAGTATCATCACTGATAGGGACAGCACCGGGACAGAGAGATAGATCAAGACAGAGGGATAGATAAGAATATAGAGGTAGATCAAGATAGAGAGGGAGATCAGGATAGAGGGGCAACTCCGGACTGAAAGGCAGCTCCGGACAGAGAGACAGCTCTGGACTGATGGGCAGTTCTGGGTATCTAGCCGTTTCAGGCTGAAGGGCAGCTCATGGCTGACTGACGAATCTCGACGCTCATGGCTGGCTGACGGCTCTCGACGCTCATGGCTGGCTGACGGCTCTCGACGCTCATGGCTGGCTGACGGCTCTCGACGCTCATGGCAGGCTGACGGCTCTCGACGCTCATGGCAGGCTGACGGCTCTCGACGCTCATGGCAGGCTGACGGCTCTCGACGCTCATGGCGCTCTGACGGCTCTCGACGCTCATGGCGCTCTGACGGCTCTGGCTGCTCATGGCTCTCTGACGGCTCTGGCTGCTCATGGCTCTCTGACGGCTCTGGCTGCTCATGGCTCTCTGACGGCTCTGGCTGCTCATGGCTCTCTGACGGCTCTGGCTGCTCATGGCTCGCTGGCGGCTCTGTCAGATCCTGTCTGGTTGGCGGCTCTGGCAGATCCTGTCTGGTTGGCGGCTCTGGCAGATCCTGTCTGGTTGGCGGCTCTGGCAGATCCTGTCTGGCTGACGGCTCTAGCGGCTCCTGTCTGGCTGACGGCTCTAGCGGCTCCTGTCTGGCGGATGGCTCTGTAGGCTCATGGCAGACGGGCGGCTTTGCAGGCTCATGGCAGACGGGCGGCTTTGCAGGCTCCTGGCAGACGGATGGCTCAGACGGCGCTGGGGAGACGGATGGCTCAGATGGCGCTGGGGAGACGGATGGCTCAGATGGCGCTGGGGAGACGGATGGCTCAGATGGCGCTGGGGAGACGGATGGCTCTGGCCGGATACGGCGCACTGTAGACCTGGTGCGTGGTGCCGGAACTGGAGGCACCGGGCTAAGGATAAGCACCTTCCTACTAGTGCGGGGAGCAGGGACAGGGCACACTGTACTCTCAAAGCCCACTCTGTAACTGATGCGAGGCACCGGCACTGGTGACACCGGGCTGAGGACAAGCACATCAGGATTAGTAGGGGGAGAAGATACAGTGTGTACAGGGCTCTGAAGACGCACTGGTAGCTTAGTGCGTGGGGCCGGAACTGGAGGCACCGGGCTAGATACACGCACTACAGGGAGAGTGCGTGGAGGAGGAACAGGGCTCAGGATACGCACTGGTAGCCTAGTGCGTAGTGTAGACACTGTAGGTACTAGGCTGGGACGGGGAGGTGGCGCCGGAAATACCGGACCGTGGAGGCGTACTGGCTCTCTTGAGCATTGAGCCTGCCCGACCTTACCTGGTTGAATGCTCCCGGTTGCCCGACCAGTGCGGGGAGGTGGAATAACCCGCACCGGGCTATGTAGGCGAACCGGGGAAACCATGCGTAAGGCCGGTGCCATGTATGCCGGCCCGAGGAGACGCACTGGAGACCAGACGCGTTGAGCCGGCCTCATGACACCTGGCTCAATACCCAATCTAGCCCTACCAGTGCGGGGAGGTGGAATAACCCGCACTGGGCTATGCACTCGTACAGGAGACACCGTGCGCTCTACTGCGTAACACGGCGCCTGCCCGTACTCCCGCTCTCCACGGTAAGCCTGGGAAGTGGGCGCAGGTCTCCTACCTGCCCTTGGCCCACTACCTCCTAGCCACCCCCCAAGAAATTTTTGGGAATTACTTACGGGCTTTTTTGGCTTCCGTGCCAGACGCGTTCCCTCATAGCTCCGGTTCCTCTCTCCGGTAGCCTCTGCTCTCCTCAGTGCCTCCAGCTGTTCCCATGGGAGGCGATCTCTACCAGCCAGGATCTCCTCCCATGTGTAGACACCTTTTCCATCCAATAAATCGTCCCATGTCCATTGCTCCTTCTTCTCCTGTCCCTTACTCCGTTTATTTTTCCCTTGCCGCTTGGTCTTAGCGTGGTGGGTGATTCTGTAACGGCTGTCTCTCTCCTCATCCTCGGACGAGGTGAGGAGAGAAGGATCTTCAGACCAAAACGCAGCTTGAGGGAAATAAGCCATCTTTATTATGAATACGACGATGGCAACACGAAACACAAAACACTTTCAAATTTACAAAACAAGAAAACGACGTTGACGAAACCTGAACATAAACTTACATAACTACACGTAAACTCACGGACAGGAAACAGACGACATCGAAACGAAAACGAACAGCCAAACAGTCCCGTATGGTACATACATCGACACGACACAGGAGACAATCACCCACAACGAACACTGTGACAACGCCTACCTAAATATGACTCTTAATTAGAGGAACGCCAAACACCTGCCTCTAATTAAGAGCCATACCAGGCAACCCAAAACCAACACAGAAACAGAAAACATAGAATGCCCACCCAACCTCACGTCCTGACCAACTAACACACATAACAACTAACATAAATAGGTCAGGAACGTGACAGAAGGTTGCTGGAAAACCAAGCATAGGAAAAGTAGGAGAGATGAAATATGCAAACAAACAGATGTGGATAAATAAGTAAATACTTACGGGCTTGACGCTTGTCGACAGATCAGCAGGGGAAATTGTGCTGACACCTCCACCTCGTGTGATGTGAGAAGTTGATCCTCTCTCTTCCATTCTCGTTTCATTGGGGGGTCTTGATGTGGCACTGTCAGGAGAGAGGCCCCCTCTGAGGTGCCTGACTAAAACGCCTGTCTGAAACCCAATCTCTTTTCATTTCTCTGCCTGGTTTTGACTGATGCTGCTGTTGATGAGGGACTCTATTGCCTGTCTGTGACAAACACAACCAGGGCAGTGTTGAGTCAGTGTGAAGCAAACACAATTGAATGCAGCCATTTTGTCAAATTGGATCCTGTTTCCAAAGAAAACAAATGCAAATAAAGGGCCAAATCCTAACTCGAGATACACAAGCTTAACTTTTCACTTGAGTCTTCCATTGACATCAATTCATGATAAGTCAGAGTTAAGCATGTGCATCTCAAGTTAGGATCCAGTCCAAAGGCTTTAAAGTTAGGACAGAGAGTGGGTGGAAAAGGAAGGATTATTAGATTAGTCTTTGTCAACCCTTTCAGGCATTTACAGTGGCACAATGACAGCCTAGCCTAGAACCCATCGGGATAGATCACAAGTACAGCATCTGATTTCATCCTTCTCTCATTGTTAAGTAGTAAAAAATGAATTGGTGACATGCTGTTTTTACCACATAGCAGTCAAAACAGCGGCATTGCCCATCAGAGGAAGAGGTCAAAGGGGACAGGCTGTAGAAATAACATCGCTGACGGATGATGACATCAGAAGAGTGAGGGTGTTTATGAGCAGCATGGAGAGATTAATCCTTTCAGGACTCTGACTGCAGAATAACCGGCATGGTTACTGTGGAGACATTTTGGATCCTGCCATCATGCCATCCTGCCCTCCCAGCCTCTCTCCCTCTACCAGGACAGCAGTCGCCGTGATTGACATCATCCCAAGCCCTCTCTGATTACAGCACGTCTCCCTTTCCGCCCATCCACTATCTGTCTTCTATCATACCCTGAACAGTAACACAGCTGTCTGACACATGCCCTCGCCACTCGGTCTCTGAGGAGCCAGCCAGAGAAGGATTGTTTTAGGGAGGGGCAGGAGATGTCACCATCAGAGAGGCTGGAGAGATAGAGGGTGTTAATTCATCAGAGAGGCTGGAGAGAAAGAGGGTGTTATTTCATCAGAGAGGCTGGAGAGATAGAGGGTGTTAATTCATCAGAGGCTGGAGAGAAAGAGGGTGTTAATTCATCAGAGGCTGGAGAGAAAGAGGGTCTTAATTCATCAGGAGGCTGTGCCTTGATTTGTCACCATCACCGACAGTATACCCTGACCTGACCTCCAAAACTGAGGTACACTGGTATATGTTTTGAAGCAAAATAGCCCATGAATACATCAAACATCTTCTGTATGTCCTCTCACTATCTGCCTGCCTCTCGCTCTCTCTACTGTCTCGCTCTCTCTAAGTTTGAGAGCTCCCAAGTGGTGACAGGAAGGGTTAGAGGCAAGATGGAGAGAGTGTGTGATGAAAGAGCGAGGAAGAAAAGAGATGATATGAAAATAAAATATCACATTCAACTTTCAGGGGACTCCCAAGCAGTGGCCAGCAGGCCCAATGTTCTATCTGAGAACATGGCGGAGTGCAACACTGGCCTCCAAGGAGTAGCAGACTCAGAGGGCCAGTTCAACAGCATGGCTAAATCCCATAAGACACTCCCGCAAAACTCCTCTGCCTTCTCTTCTCCCTGGCCAGTCCAGCCAACAGGCGAGGCTGATCTATTGACAGAAATAAAGTGTGCATTAGAAACCAGCCACTATCTCTTCCTGACTCTCACCATGGTTCTTAATCTTTTTGTGAAGAAAAGGTCAGTCGGTAGCTCCCTCTTCTAAAGACTAAAGGCTGGTAGAGAATGGTATAGTGACTGTAGAGAAAGGGTGAGAGAGGAGCCATTTCAGAGATGCACTGCATTCTGTGTTGAATATAACCTTAACTGGCATCGACCAATGGGAAATCAATGGGCTGACTGATGCTGTGAGTGCCATCCAAAATACACCTACAGTTGAAGTCGGAAGTTTACATACACTTCGGTTGGAGTCATCACAACTCATTTTTCAACCACTCCACAAATCTCTTGTTAACAAACTATAGTTTTGGAAAAGTTGGTTAGGAAATTTACTTTGTGCATGACACAAGTCATTTTTCCAACAATTGTTTACAGACAGATTATTTCACTAATATTTCACTTAGTCCAGTGGGTAAGAAGTTCACATACACTAAGTTGACTGTGCCTTTAAACAGCTTGGAAAATTTCAGAAAATTATGTCATTGCTTTAGAAGCTTCTGATGGGCTAATTAACATAATTTCAGTCAATTGGAGGTGTACCTGTGGATGTATTTCAAGGCCTACCTTCAAACTCAGTGCCTCTTTGAGTGACATCATAGGAAAATCAAAAGAAATCAGCCAAGACCTCAGAAAAAAATTGTGGACCTCCACAAGGCTGGTTCATCCTTGGGAGCAATTTCCAAACTCCTGAAGGTACCACGTTCATCTGTACAATCAACAGCACGCAAGTATGAACACCATGGGACCACGCAGCCGTCATACCGCTCAGGAAGGAGACGCATTCTGTCTCCTAGAGATGAACGTACTTTGGTTCGAAAGGTGCAAATCATTCCCAGAACAACAGCAAAGGACCTTGTGAAGATGCTGGAGGAAACAGGTACAAAAGTATCTATATCCACAGTAAAACGAGTCCTATATCGACATAACCTGAAAGGCCGCTCAGCAAGGAGGAAGCCACTGCTCCAAAACCACCATAAAAAAAACAGACTAGTTTGCAACTGCACATGGGGACAAAGACTGTACTTTTTGGAGAAATGTCCTCTGGTCTGATGAAACAAAAATAGAACTGTTTGGCCATAATGACCATCGTTATGTTTGGATGAAAAAGGGGGAGGCTTGCAAGCCGAAGAACACCATTCCAACCGTGAAGCACTTGGGTGCCAGCATCATGTGGAGGTGATTTGCTGCAGGAGGGACTGGTGCACTTCACAAAATAGATGGCATCATTAAGCAGGAAAATTATGTGGATATATTGAAGAAAAATCTCAGGGCATCAGTCAGGAATTTAAAGCTTGGTCGCAAATGGGTCTTCCAAATGGACAATGACCCCAAGCCTACTTCCAAAGTTGTGGCAAAATGGCTTAAGGACAACAAAGTCAAGGTATTGGAGTGGCCATCACAACGCTGACCTCAATCCCATAGAAAACTTGTGGGCAGAACTGAAAAAGCGTGTGGGAGCAAGGAGGCCTACAAACCTGACTCAGTTACACCAGCTCTGTCAGGAGGAATGGGCCAAAATTCACCCAACTTATTATTGGAAGCTTGTGGAAGGCTACCTGAAACGTTTGACCCAAGTTAAACAATCCAAAGGCAATGCTACCAAATACTAATTGAGTGTATGTAAACTTCTGACCCACTGGGAATGTGATGAAAGAAGTAAAAGCCGAAATAAATCATTCTCTCTACTATTATTCTGTCTGACATTTCACATTCTTAAAATAAAGTGGTGATCCTAACTGATCTAAAACAGAGAATTTTTACTAGGATTAAATGTCAGGAATTGTGAAAAACTGAGTTTAAATGTACTTGGCTAAGGTGTATGCAAACATCCGACTTCAACTGTATATTGTCTCTCACACAGGCCAACTAACCCGCACAGCTGACACACAAACAAACACTAGACTTAAAAAAAATACAACTGGGTGCGTTTAGCTTTATTGCTAGAGTGCCAGTGTTTGTTCCTCCAACTAACCCATGGGACATGTTACTGGGAGTTGAAATGATGCTATCAAGTCTGAAGGTGAAATTTAGGCACATGGGATGTTCAAGAATTTACTTCTTTTGACTTCAAATTAAAGGTCAAGGACATTGGGAAATGGCGGCACTCCGAAACGTTTTTTCAAAAAGACAAAAAGTCTAATTTTGCCATAACTGCGTTTCGGCGGTCATGCCTTCATCAGAGCATCAAGAGATGTGCCAAAGCCATTGTTTTTTTTCTACATGCAGGTGTCTAGGTGAAAATTACAATTGCCCACTCCTGTGCGAGGGCAGTACATAGTGGTAATAAAAACATTAGTGAACCAACAATTGTTTAAATATATACACAAATCCACAGAATAAACTCAATAAATAGTATTTAGGTGTCATGAAATGTTGGCTCATTTAATTACTTCCTATTGCACAGTAAAGCATACAAAATAGCCCCCTCAATCTTTCATCAGGAGAAATGAGTGGCTGCACCTGTGGAACACTTCCCTCTGTAATAACCTGGTGGAAAATAAAAACCTGTACCTTTTCTCATGCACCACATTCTTTTCTTTTCCCCCTCCCACTCCAGAGCGCAGGTGGATTAGTGGAAGAACATAGCCCAGGGGGCACTCGGCTATTACACGACGGAGGCTGAATGGAACAGATAGAGTACATGGAGGAAGGTCTGCATCCATTATGACTCAGTCACAGAGAGAGAGAACCAGGAGCGCCAGGTCAGCCTGCTGGCTGGTGTTCTGCTTCCTCATACACTGTACGGCTGATTGAGGCCATCTGATCTGACAGAAACTAGCACCTATAGTGTTTCCTGGAGAGAGGAAACAGGGACACAGACTTCCGTCACACTGACATTCACGGACTACACACAACAATGCTTTTAAAAAAAACATTGTACATGTGCATTTGCGTTATACACACACCCGCACACAGGCAACAATTCAACAAGGCATCAGGAAAGGCCTGACATCATAGCTAGAGAATGTTCTGACGTGGCAGTGGCACTTCTCTCTTGCTGATGGAAGGGAGCACGGCTCTACTCTTGTTTTTAACCAGAGCAAAGAATGATAGCACCGCAACTGTGTGGTGAAGCCCCAGTGCCGCAGTAAAGTCACAGGACCAGCCCGGGTGGCGCAGTGGTCTAGCTGCGCCACCAGAGTCTCTGGGTTCACGCCCAGGCTCTGTCGCAGCCGGCCGCAACCGAGAGGTCCGTGGGGCGACGCACAATTGGCATAGCGTCGTCCGGGTTAGGGAGGGTTTGGCCGGTAGGGATATCCTTGTCTTAGTATTGTAAGAGCTGTCGCTCTCCTCATCCTCGGACGAGGTGAGGAGAGAAGGATCTTCGGACCAAAATGCGGAGTCAGGGAAATATGCCATCTTTATTATATAACACGACGTAGACTAAACAAAACAAAACACTTTCAACACTTACAAAATAACAAAACGACGTCGACGCAACCTGAACATAAACTTACATAGACAAACGTAAACTCACGAACAGGAACGGACATCGAAACATACGAACAGCCAAACAGTCCCGTTTGTGAATATATATCGAACAACACGAAACATCACAGGAGACAATCACCCACACACAAACAGTGAGAATGCCCTACCTAAATATGACTCTTGATTAGAGGAAAATGCAAACCACCTGCCTCTAATCAAGAGCCATACCAGGCAAACCGAAACCAACATAGAAACAGATAACATAGACTGCCCACCCAAAACACATGCCCTGACCAAAAACACATAAAAACTAACATAAATAGGTCAGGACTGTTACAGTACCCCCCCCCCAAGGTGCGAACGCCGGGCGCACCAGCACAAAGTCCAGGGGAGGGTCCGGGTGGGCAGTTGACCACGGTGGTGGTTCCGGTTCAGGACGCTGTCCCCGCACCACCATAGTCACTCCCCTCTTCTTTCTACCCCTTCTACTGACCACCCTAACACTACCTTCCCCTAAATAAACAGCTAGCACCGGGACAAGGGGCAGCACCGGGACAAGGGGTAGCACCGGGACAAGGGGCAGCACCAGAACAAGGGGCAGCACCAGGATAAGGACCATCACTGGAATAAGGGGCAGCACCGGGACAAGGGGCAGCACCGGGACAAGGGGCAGCACCGGGACAAGGGGCAGCACCGGGACAAGGGGCAGCACCGGGACAAGGGGCAACACCGGGACAAGGGGCAGATCCCGGCTGAAGGATTCTGGCAGGTCCTGTTTGGACGGCTCTGGCAGGTCCATGCAGGCTGACGGCTCTCGACGCTCATGGCAGACTGACGGCTCTCTACGCTCATGGCAGGCTGACGGCTCTCGACGCTCATGGCAGGCTGACGGCTCTCGACGCTCATGGCGCTCTGACGGCTCTGGCTGCTCATGGCTCTCTGACGGCTCTGGCTGCTCATGGCTCTCTGACGGCTCTGGCTGCTCATGGCTCACTGACGGCTCTGGCTGCTCATGGCTCTTTGACGGCTCTGGCTGCTCATGGCTCTCTGACGGCTCTGGCTGCTCATGGCTCTCTGACGGCTCTGGCTGCTCATGGCTCTCTGACGGCTCTGGCTGCTCATGGCTCGCTGGCGGCTCTGGCAGATCCTGTCTGATTGGCGGCTCTGGCAGATCCTGTCTGGTTGGCGGCTCTGGCAGATCCTGTCTGGTTGGCGGCTCTGGCAGATCCTGTCTGGTTGGCGGCTCTGGCAGATCCTGTCTGGTTGGCGGCTCTGGCAGATCCTGTCTGGCGGGCGGCTCTAGCGGCTCCTGTCTGGCTGACGGCTCTAGCGGCTCCTGTCTGGCGGATGGCTCTGTAGGCTCATGGCAGACGGGCGGCTTTGCAGGCTCATGGCAGACGGATGACTCAGATGGCGCTGGGGAGACGGATGGCTCAGATGGCGCTGGGGAGACGGATGGCTCAGATGGCGCTGGGGAGACGGATGGCTCAGATGGCGCTGGGGAGACGGATGGCTCAGATGGCGCTGGGGAGACGGATGGCTCTGGCCGGATACGGCGCACTGTAGACCTGGTGCGTGGTGCCGGAACTGGAGGCACCGTGCTAATGATAAGCACCTTCCTACTAGTGCGTGGAGCAGAGACAGGGCACACTGAACTCTCAAAGCGTACTCTATACCTGGTGCGTGGTACCGGCACTGGTGGCACCTGGCTGAGGGCACGCACCTCAGGACTAGTACGGGGAGAAGTGACAGTGTGTACAGGACTTGGGAGACGCACAGGTGGCTTAGTGCGTGGGGCCGGAACTGGAGGCACCGAACTGGATACACGCACTATAGGGAGAGTGCGTGGAGGAGGAACAGGGCTCTGGAAATGCACTGGTAGCCTAGTGCGTAATATAGGCACTGTAGGTACTAGGCTGGGGCGGGGAGGTGGCGCCGGAAATACCGGACCGTGCAGGCGTACTGGCTCTCTTGAGCATTGAGCCTGCCCAACCTTACCTGGTTGAATGCTCCCGGTCGCCCGCCCAGTACGGGGAGGTGGAATAACCCGCACCGGGCTGTGTAGGCGAACCGGGGAAACCATGCGTAAGGCAGGTGCCATGTATGCCGGCCCGAGGAGACGCACTGGAGACCAGACGCGTTGAGCCGGCCTCATGACACCTGGCTCAATGCCCAATCTAGCCCTACCAGTGCGGGGAGGTGGAATAACCCGCACTGGGCTATGCACACGTACAGGAGACACCGTGCGCTCTACTGCGTAACACGGTGTCTGCCCGTACTCCCGCTCTCCACGGTTAGCCTGGGAAGTGGGCGCAGGTCTCCTACCTGCCCTTGGCCCACTACCCTTTAGCCCCCCCCCAAGAAATTTTTGGGAGTTACTCACGGGCTTTTCGGGCTTCCGTGCAAGACGAGTCCCCTCATAATTCCGGTTACGAGCTTGATTCTCCGGCTTCCATCCACGTCTCCTAGCTGCCTCCTCATACCAGCGCTCCTGGGCTGTGGCTGCCTCACTCTTCTCACGAGAGCAGCGATATTCTCCAGTTTGCGCCCAGGGTCCTCTACCAGACAGGATCTCCTCCCAAGTCCAAAAATCCTTGTTGCTCCGTCGAGCATTCCCATACCGCTTGGTCTCTGTATTTTGGTGGGTGATTCTGTAAGAGCTGTCGCTCTCCTCATCCTCGGACGAGGTGAGGAGAGAAGGATCTTCGGACCAAAATGCGGAGTCAGGGAAATATGCCATCTTTATTATATAACACGACGTAGACTAAACAAAACAAAACACTTTCAACACTTACAAAATAACAAAACGACGTCGACGCAACCTGAACATAAACTTACATAGACAAACGTAAACTCACGAACAGGAACGGACATCGAAACATACGAACAGCCAAACAGTCCCGTTTGTGAATATATATCGAACAACACGAAACATCACAGGAGACAATCACCCACACACAAACAGTGAGAATGCCCTACCTAAATATGACTCTTGATTAGAGGAAAATGCAAACCACCTGCCTCTAATCAAGAGCCATACCAGGCAAACCGAAACCAACATAGAAACAGATAACATAGACTGCCCACCCAAAACACATGCCCTGACCAAAAACACATAAAAACTAACATAAATAGGTCAGGACTGTTACAAGTATGTAAATGTAATAAAATGTATGCACTCTACTGTAAGTCGCTCTGGATAAGAGTGTCTGCTAAATGACTCAAATGTAAAAATGTAAATGTAAAGTCACAGGACCAGTAATGTCAGAGGACCAGTAATGTCAGAGGACCAGTCATGCCAGAGGACCACTCCAATCCACAACTGCAACATTCTTAAATCGAATGTGCCATTCTCTCAACAACGGCGACGGCAATGTCGCGCTGTCATCTGAGCAGGACCAATTATAACACAGGCATTCTTAATAGCGCTATAGATTAAACTGCAGAGGAACAAGACGCCAACAGATTAAAAAGACAACGATAGGCAGTGTAAGATAAATGGCTTCCGAACGCCAGGCAATCATGCATAAATTACTAGGATGTGCTTACGTACAATAACCAGCCTCTTTTAATTTCTAAATGATCGCTCACTCTGGGTGCTGTCGTGTAGGAAGGAGGGTGGAGGGGAGGGAGTGATGAGGGAAAAGAGAGGAGATGAGGAGAGGGTCGCTGCTGTCTACTCGATCACATCAGCGTCAAGGGTATTGCCCTGACACTGTCCCACTCCGGCTCACTCCCTATTCCCCCAGCAGCCACACAAATCTCCTGACACCAGAGGACCCTGCCTACACAGCACCACCCACTGTAGCCCTCTGGGGACGTCTCTGTCTCTCTCTATCTCTTGCCCTGGTCTGTTTGCGTTGGTGAGTCGTGACAACAAATGATTATTCAGGAATTAGCCGGTCTGTGACGGTAAAAGCCAGCGTCAAGACCTGTAAACTCCTGAACACATCACAGGTCAAAAGCAACACATGATCTATAGTTTGCCCCCTGGTGCTCAGTAAACACACAGCAGCTTTCAGTTGGTGCTAAAGGCCACCCATTTACAATGCCTTTACTGAAAGGGAATACGCCAGAGAGCAATTACAAAACAGATCAAATACCACAGATACATGATTCTCTTCATTGTAATAAAGACTATTGTTTTAACAATTTGATTCTCTTCATTGGAATAAAGACTATTGTTTTAACAATTTGATTCTCTTCATTGTAATAAAGACTATTGTTTTAACAATTTGATTCTCTTCATTGTAATACAGACTATTGTTTTAACAATTTGATTCTCTTCATTGTAATACAGACTATTGTTTTAACAATTTCATTCTCTTCATTGTAATACAGACTATTGTTTTAACAATTTGATTCTCTTCATTGTGATAAGGACTATTGTTTTAACAATTTGATTCTCTTCATTGTAATACAGACTATTGTTTTAACAATTTCTCCTACACAGATTAAGATTATGAACTCTAAATCCAAACCCTAACCATACACTACCTTAGTAGCCTTAACACCTACATTATTTGTGCCCTCTACAGTGACCCCAGGGTGAGTGTGTGTGGTGGTGGTGGTGTGGCTGTGATGTTCAACCTTGTTTCCTCACCGTGCTGGTCAGTAATTATTCTGACTGGTTATTCTGGAGGGGCCATGCTGTTTGTCCACACGGCTCAGTTCTCAGGGCCATAGGTGCCATAGCGTGAAACATGCAGAGTTGAGCCTCCTTCCCTTCTGTTCCTACAGGGTTATGAATGGATATTGTATGGAATTGGCATCCCTGTCTCTACTCTGCTGTAAGAGTTGACAAGACCTGTAAAAGTATGAATGGACCTCTCTTTGACCTCGGGGACCGGTATCCCCATTCGAATAATAATAACAATAATAATAATATACTCTCAACACACCCAATCTTCCACCATCTCCTCCTCCTGGAACAGACACACATCCCCTGAAAACATCTATTTTGTTATTGCAGAAGATAAATAAGTGGATCTCTATGCTTCTCCCCCCGTCTTTACCCTTCTGCACCCTCACCCCATCTGCCTCCTATGACCGCTGCCCTCTGACCTGCCACATCAGTGCTACTCTCTGCCATCTGTGACAGCCCGATTGGGCAGTAGACCTGGCAGGGGCTCATCAGCCCACCCATGACCTGTACCATTGGGTCTCCCAAGGGGCCCATTTATGGCGGCTGGCTGGCATGACATGCCAAGCTGTTGAAGAATGCCAAGGCTTGGGCCCCGTATGAAAATTAGTCTCTCCCCACAGCTCCTGCTCTCTGCTTCATCAGCATCCAATATGTTCCTCACAGGCTACTGCGATGTTTCGTTCCCCTGATACCTCTCACAGGAACGCTTACGGGGCTAGTGTTATAGTAGTGCTATGCTATAGCCGCATCAGGGGTTTAGGACACAACATAAAACTGACATGCCTCAGTTCCTCCTCTCACCCAATGGTACATTCACTACGGCATCACAAACAATTTGAATCAGAAACACACACTCCCACACTCATATAGGTACACACATAGACACACACGTACGGAACACACACACACGAGACACACACACACCTCACTGCTGAATTAATCTGAACTTAAGGAACTCCTAGTACACTCCTCTGAGACTCATTAGAAAGCAGAGAATCAGGAGAAATATAGGTGAATGGGCACAATAAAAAACACACTGGTTAATATTTACCATGGCACTTTGTCATCATCACACACGGTGGGGCGATGATTAAAATGATATTCTTTTTTTAAGTGCTGAGAGAGGAGAAAGAGAGAGAAAGGAGGAAAGAGTGAGAGGGTGTGAGAGAGAGAGAGAGAGAGAGAGAGAGAGAGAGAGAGAGAGAGAGAGAGAGAGAGAGAGAGAGAGAGAGAGAAGAGAGAGAGAAAGAGAGAGAGAGAGAGAGAGAGAGAGAGAGAGAGAGAGAGAGAGAGAGAGAGAGAGAGAGAGAAAGAGAGAGAGAAAGAAAGAAAGAAAGAAAGAAAGAAAGAAAGAATGGGGGAGAGGGAAGGGGAGGTGACGATACAGTGGTCTAATAATCACATGCATCCTTTAATAGCTGCCGTGATCTCCTCCCCTTTATCCAGAACGTATATAGCATATGGAGCAAGCTCTTTCTCTCACACACACACACACACACACACACACACACACACACACACACACACACACACACACACACACACACACACACACACACACACACACACACACACACACACACACACACACACACACACACACACACACACACACACACACACACACACACACACATACAAGCTCTCTCTCTATCACCAGTCTCCCTCCACCCATATTTTGAGTGCAGGGAAACAGAGTATGGAGAGATAGTTGGTTGTGCAGATGGGGTTTGTCTAGAGCATGCTGCGTAGAGCCCATGTCTTGGGGGTTGGAAAGGGCAGGCCTCGTCACTAAATAGCAGGTGGCACAGAGAGAGAGGGAAAGAGAGGAGGACAGTCACTATGCCAGAACAGCCGCAGCCTTAGGGCCAGGGCAGAAAGAGAGGAGGACAGTCACTATGCCAGAACAGCCGCAGCCTTAGGGCCAGGGCAGAAAGAGTAGGGAGCTCACACAAAAAAACACTCCTTCTCTTCCTCTCAACTCAAAATACGCACTTACACATAGAGAGAGAGAGAGATAGATAGATAGAGAGAGAGAGAGATCATCTGGTCCTGCCACAGTCAACAAGCCTGAGCGACAAGGAGAGCTCGAGGTCTGTCTTACTGTAGCTTAGCAGCATACCAAGACCCAGCCAAGTCCAAGCATAGATGTATCATGTGTAGCTGTATCATACACAACCTCATTCTGATGCACTACATAGCAATGGTTAACCTTGGTCCAGTCTCCAACTACACCCAGCATGGCCAAAATACCTTGCCTGAAGTCTAAGCTTGGCATAGCGTTATCAGCGGCATGGCTAACTTAAGCTAGCCTAAAGCTCGCCACAGCATGGCTAATCCACCAGACTTGCACACCAAGCGTCTCATGGAGAAGCGGCTAACGCTAACCTGAGAGTCTTAAGCCTGTCCCCAGGGTAGACAATGCACCATGCTCTCATCTCACATCACCACATAGGCCTAGAATGTGCTATGCAGATGAAAGTAAAGGATGTCAAAGGGATCTAGGGACCCATGCAGAGGACACACTCTGCAGTACTGTAGGCTACTTGGAAAAAATAGCATTTTGTACTCCTACTCTATGGATCTAAATACTCATTCTTTTCACCCCCATCATTTTTCTTTTTCATTTTTGTCTAAGATCTCTTGGCTGGCCACACAATGCGGACACAGAGCGGAGCTTAATGTGTTAGAGGGGGATGGTGTATGAAGGGTGGAGAAGTCCCGGGGGGGGGGGGGGGCGGAAGAGAGAGGATGCTCTGGTACCCTTGTTGAGAGAAGGTCCAGAGGGGCTGAATCGCTAGATGTGTCTGGAGCACGTACGGCCTTGTTTCACACAAACAAATAACAAGGAAGTGAGAGGAGAGAAGGTGTTCAACAATTCACAAACTATTATATTTAACTAGGCAAGTCAGTTAAGAACAAATTCTTATTTACAATGACAGCCTATCCCGGCCAAACCCGGACGACACTGGGCCAATTGTGCGTCGCCCTATGGGACTCCCAATCACGGCCGGATGTTATGCAGCCTGGATTGCAGTGACGCCTCTTGCACTGAGATGCAGTGCCTTAGACCGCTGCACCACTCGGGAGACCTTGTTCCACACTCTGTAAAGACGGGGGCTTGTTTTTGTTATCTGGGAGGTCCTTCCAACCCCTTCCACCCACTAACACACACCAGCATTAACACCTCTCCCCTCTAGACCCCCCCCCCCCCCCCCCCAGTCAGGCACTAGAGGGCAGAGGGGATTCAGCTTCGAAAGGGTGAGCTTGTTAGTACAACGCCGAAGGAGGCAGCGTCGAAAGGGACTGGTCAGTTTAGCCTGGCTTTTCACACACGCACAAAACAAAGGCCTACACAAAGGCCTACTTCACACACACCCACACACCTCACAAAGACACACACCTCACATACACACACCATCACTCTCTTCGTTAACCCCAGGTCTCCACTTAGTTTCAGTCACGTCGATACAACTCTAGAAGTTAACGTCGTAGGCAACGCCATTTACTCTCCTGCCATTGTCCTTCTCCCCCCCGCCCTCCCTCCTACCCTCCACCCCTCCATCCCATACAAAGAGCCTTTCACTGCTACTTGCTTGCGAGAGGGAGTGGGCTGGAGGATGGCGGGAGGACTGTGGAAGGGGAGAAGATAAAGAAAAACAAAAGCGATTGATATAAACGATCTGCCGGCCGCGAGAGCCCCCTGGGCAGGGGCAGACGGAGGTCCGCTCGATACCAATTGATTGTGGGAGGCCCAGGCATTCGTCTTAATTCTGACTAATTAGGGCGTGGCTGACTGGGTGGGGGGGTGGGGGGTGGAGGGTAGGTAGAGGGGAGAGGTGTTAACGCTGGTGGGTGGTGTGTGTTAGTGGGTGGTGGGTGGGTGGAAGGGGTTGGAGGGACCTCCCAGATAACAAAAACAAGCCCCCGTCTTTACAGAGCGTGGAACAAGCGGCGGATTAAGGAAATCAGTTTAGGAAACAACAACCGTCGTCACATTAGTGTCGCTGCCAAGATAATTCCCCTGCGTGCTTTTGCTGCTGCTACTCGCAATGCTCCCCGACAGGCAGGAGGATAGGAGGGAGTAAATCTCTCTTTCGCTCTCGCATCCTTTCCTATTTTTTTTCTTTCTGTTCTATTGGTGTGAGAGCTGCTGATTATCTCCCACCAATTGATGAGACCCAGGCCTTGAGGAGACAAACCGGGAGGCGGAGCGGAGGAACGTAGAGACGCTGCTTCTTTCCCATTCTCCCCTATTTCCACAGATATATATCATGGGATTTAATTGGCTGGGAAGAAAAGTTGAGTTCGAACACTGGAACGATTGGAAAAAGCATGATTAATACGAGCGCAGTGGGGTAATACCATGTGAAAAATGAACGGATGGAAGACTCCAATGTAGGGATGAGAGGAACAAAGCTGTAGACACTTGAGGCAAATTGCCTCCATGTGCAATAGCTTCTGAGAAAAGAGAGAGAGATAAAGAAAGAGAGCAAGAGAGAGAGAGAGAGAGAGAAGGGCAGGGAGAGACAGAGAGAGGGAATGGGGGAGAGAGGAGAGAGGAGAGAGGGAGGAGGGAGAGAGAGGGAATGGAGGAGAGAGAGGGAGAGAGAGGTAGAGGGGGAGAGAGAAGAGACAGAGAGAAAGAAAGAGAGCGAGCGAGAGAGAGAGAAGGGCGGGGAGAGACAGAGGGAGGGAATGGGGGAGAGAGGAGAGAGGGAGGAGGGAGAGAGAGGGAATGGGGGAGAGAGGAGAGAGAGGTAGAGGGGGAGAGAGAAGAGACAGAGAGAAAGAAATATAGAGAGAGAAAGAGAGAGAGAGACAGAGAGAGGGAGAAAGAGAGAGGGGGGAGAGAGATAAAGGTGGAAGTGGGGTTTAGTGGTAAAGCCCTTTTAAGGGACCGCTCTATTATGGAGCAGACAGCGGGGTAGCAGGCTGGAGAGAGGCCGGCTCAGATCTCTATCTCGCTCTGCGGGTGATGCAGCGCATGGGGTAGTGTTATGGAGACAGAGGGGCATCGGAGGGACTAGCCTAGCCGTCAGCAGATCAGTATCAACACACACACAGGCATGCACTCTAAAGCAAATTCACAGGCCACATACACACTCACACACCTTGGCCCAAGCGAGTGCGCAGGCCATGGAAACACTATGGTATATTAGCCATTTAAACAAAAGAAGGGAAATATCAGTTTTAAAGTGACAGACAGGAAGCGTATCTATATCTGACAAGACAGAGCTATTGTGAAGGGAACAAAAAAGCCAGACAGACTGTCGTGGCCTGTGACTCTGTCACTCACTCATGAGTCCAGGAGGTGAGAGATACACTGGCATATCAGCCACACACCCTCACACTGTGATGCATAAACCCACCCTCATCCTGGCCCCCTACCAGCAGCCCCCCAACCCACCCTTGCTCCCCAGCACCCCCAACCCTGGCTGCCTCCTCTCCTCCACCACCAGCCTCTCAAAGCTGTGCTCCGTTAGAACCTCATGTATTAAGAACCAAGCCAACCGGGTTCTGTCTGGAGAACTTACTCACCCCAGCCTAGCCGACTATAAATAAATGCATTATCGTCTCCCGCCGCCCTCCCGCCATGTCACTTGGCTCCACTCAAATCAAATGAACCAATCGAAGTGAAGTGTGAAGTTCTAATAACTGCTGGGCCCGGGCTGCCTGCCATCAATAGATACCAGTCCATATGACAGTACGTCCTGAGGGGAACAATTAACCCGAAGGAGGTGGGAGGAGAGAAAACAAGATGTTTCCCCTGATACAATTTGTCGCCAGTTGGTATCGGAACTAGTAAGCAGTAATTGCCCACGGTGAGGTCAGGGTTGACGCATGTAATCGTCTTTGTTTCTGTCCACTATTAAAATTCAGAGAGAGAGATTAACTTCCCTTCACCAGAGAGCAAACCCTCCTCACATTGGCTAAGTGCAGAGGTTGACGAGGCTGTAGAGACAGATCAGCTCAGACGAAACGTCACCGACAACACAGGTGGTGTGAGACTGCGCGGCTCTGTGTGTGTGTGAGTGACGGCCACCAGTAGTGCAGGGTTGACTGAGCCCGGGAGCAGACGTGACAGACAGGCCAGACTCAGACAGACAATACACTGCATCATGCACTAACACTCACCACTCACCCAGTGGAACTGTAGACAGTAGCTACATCAATCCCACCTGCTTCTCTTCCAACTCCCTCTTTAACCTTGGGCTCTCCTGTTCTGTCTAGCTGGGAGAGGTTAGAGGGTGAAGATCTAAGGGTCGTCTGGTCCCTGTATAGCCCTGGATGAAGATAGCAGCTTGTTACGACATAAAATGGGACCATCATAGCGCATATCTTCTGTATTGCAAAGTCAAGGTTAAATGACCTCTGATTTGTCTAGCTTCTTCGGGAGGCGTTTCCTACTCGATCATCTTCTCATCATCAGATTCAGATGATGGAAATCGTAAGACCTTAAGGCAGATGCAGGCTCCCGTGGCAGAGCAAAGCCGTGATGTGCAACACATCAGGGTAAATATTTGCACGTGTGTGTAAACAACTGCGGAGCCAGTGAGATGTCACCGTGACCCTGTCTGTCTGAGTCTGTTAGCTGTTGTCTTTTTGCGAAGAAAGCACGACGTTAACTAAATGCATTTAGCAATCCACTGTGCAAAGACAATCACCGTTGTAATGAGTCGGCTTGTGTGTGTTCATGGACAAATGTGTTCATGGTAAATCAGAGAGACATTACAGAATGTCAACAGTTTTTTGTGTCCGTAGAATGACCTGATGAGTGTGGCGATGTGTGGTTTTCTCCAGTCATGCTCAGATGAGGGACTTGTCTGTCTATCCCTATAGGTGTTTTGTGTCCAGTGGACTACTGAAGTTTTGGTAAATTTGACATTTAGTCTCTTTTGTCATTTTTGTGCAATGTGGAACTTTGGTTGCATTCATCAAAGCTTCTTATACCTAAATATTGGCACTATCAGGGGCTGCACTGTAAATAAAACCGTACATTTTGCACCATATTTTGATCTCTGGCTACTGCGGGTGCTCAAACCCTCCTAACCCTTATAATATAACAATGAGTGTGGAAAATGGTCACCCTTTAGCCTTTCTCTGGACCATACGATTTGGGTGACATTTGCAGAAATCACTTCACCAAAACCCCCTAACCATTATAGAAGCACAACCTTTCCCTTCCCGCTCTCCTAGCCTGCCCTTTCCACCTACCCTCTGCCCCATTCCAAGCCAGGTCTTCAATTTAATTCCACATCTGTGGCCCGCTTGAAATATTACCCCCAGAAATGAGATCCGTGACTCTGAATACAGAGTGAGGAGCACCAGGGGAGAGACATGGCCTGATCCTTGGCCTACAGGTACGCCTATGCACTGGGAAGGCTGTCTCTGCCTGGACCCCCCCCCCCCCACCCCCTCCTCTTCCAGTGGCAGGGCTAAATATTTGCCCTCTTCCTCTTGGTTATCTAGGTCTATAAATGTCCACCCTGCTTCCTCCCCATAGACCCCCAATAGGGGTGCGGTAGGCAGGAGTTCACTTGGCACGGCCAGCGAGGCAGGCTGCCAAAGCCACGACGACAAAAAGTTTCCTCTCGCTCTGGGAGGTCACGAAAGTTCACCAACCAGTTCGGGGCGCCACACGCACAAAACGGGAGGGAAGCGCTGTCAACTGGTCTTTGTGCGTCCCAATGACTTGGAGAAAGGAAACCTCAGAACTCTAAGAGAGGTCTCCCGGGACGACGTCCAGTTAGTGTTGCATATTCATGATCTCTCACTCTCTCTGCTCTCTCTCTCTCATGTGGTGGGTTTTTAATTGCTATAATTCAGAGTAAAGAGCTAGCTGGAGGGAACCATAGACAGACAAACAGACAGACAGACAGACAGTGCAGACGTGTCCCTCCAGGGGTGATGGGGGTGGACTGCCAACAACATCAGACTCAACCTCACAACAACTACTAACAACTGCCCTCATCATCACATACTGTCCTACAGCTAAACGTTCCTGTGAACGTATCTGCTCTAGGCTACCATTTGATCTACCAAAGAGCTACTGAGCCACAGAGCAACAGGACAGGAGTGACTCAGCAACCAGCACTGCCTTTCTGTGGCCAATCCAATCAAACCTGCACTATGGCACACCTGTCCTGCAGATAAATGACACTATCCCACCAAAATCTCGTCTATACCATATCAAAGCACCTTTTAAGATCATCACAATAACATGACTAACATGACAATCATTTTAAACTAAATCCACAGGCCTATACCACGAAGGCTATTCCATGCGGGAAATTGCCAAGAAACTGAAAATATTGTACAACTCTGTGTACTACTCCCTTCACAGAACTGCGCAAACTGGCTCTAACCAGAATAGAAAGAGGAGTGGGAGGCCCCGGTGCACAACTGAGCAAAAGGACATTTTGAGAAACAAGGACATTTCTAAGTGACCACAAACTTTTGAACATAGTGTGTGTGTGTGTGTGTGTGTGTATATATATATATATATATACACAAACACAGTGGAAGTCGGAAGTTTACATACACTTAGGTTGGAGTCATTAAAACTCGTTTTTCAACCACTCCACACATTTCTTGTTAACAAACTATACTTTTGGCAAGTCGGGTAGGACATCTACATTGTGCATGACACAAGTCCTTTTTCCAACAATTGTTTACAGACAGATTATTTCACTTATAATTCACTATATCACAATTCCAGTAGGTCAGAAGTTTACATACACTAAGTTGACTGTGCCTTTTGTCACGCCTGACCTTAGAGAGCAGTTTTATTTCTCTATTTGGTTAGGTCAGGGTATGATTTGGGTGGGCATTCTATGTTTTCTTTGTTTGTTTTTGGCCGAGTGTGGTTCCCAATCAGAGGCAGCTGTCTATCGTTGTCTCTGATTGAGAATCATACTTAGGGAGCCTTTTGCCCACCTATGTTGTGGGTAATTATTTTCTGTGTGTGTTTGTGTGCGCCACGTTTGTTTCTGTTTACCTGTTCTTTTTGTGAAGGTTTCACTACAATTAAAAGAAATGTGGAATTACATGCACGCTGTGCCTTGGCTCATTTATGACAGGGAGTTTGAAGACAGCGAACGTGACAGAATTACCCACCACAAAAAGAACAAGCAGCGTGCGCCAACTTGGAGGACGAGCTGGACCGGGGAGGAGATATTGGCAGGGGACAAGACCCGGTCACGGAAGCCCGAGAGGCAGCTCCCCCCAAAAAATTGGGGAGGGGGAGGCACACGGGGAGATTGGTGGAGTCAGGGTTTAGACCTGAGCCAACTCCCCGTGCTTACCGTGGGGAGCATGTGACCGGTCAGGCACCGTGTTATGCGGTGATGCGCACTATGTCTCCAGTGAGCATTCACAGGCCGGTGCGCTCTGTGCCAGCACCCCGCATTTGCCGGGCGGAAGTGGGCATCCAGCCAGGACGGGTTGTGCCAGCTCTACGCTTGAGACCTCCAGTGCGCCTCCACGGCCCAGTGTATCCGGTTCCACGTACCAGGCCTCCAGTGTGCCTCCCCAGCCTTGTAAGCCCTGTGGCAGCTCCACGCACCAGGATTCCAGTACGTCTCCTCAGTCCGGTGAGACCTGTTCCGTCTCCACGTACGAAGCCTCTAGTGATGATCCACGGCCCGGAGCCTGTAGTGATGATCCATTGCACGAAGCCTCCAGTGATGATCCATGGCCTGGAGCCTGTAGTGATGATCCATAGTACGAAGCCTCCAGTGATGATCCATGGCCCGGAGCCTGTAGTGATGATCCATGGCACGAAGCCTCCAGTGAGTATCCATGGCCCGGAGCCTGTAGTCATGATCCATAGCACGATGCCTCCAGTGATGATCCATGGCCCGGAGCCTGTATTGATGATCCATGGCACGAAGCCTCCAGTGAGGATCCATGGCCCGGAGCCTGTAGTCATGATCCATAGCACGAAGCCTCCAGTGATGATCCATGGCCCGGAGCCTGTAGTCATGATCCATTGCACGAAGCCTCCAGTGATGATCCATGGCCTGGAGCCTGTAGTGATGATCCATAGTACGAAGCCTCCAGTGATGATCCATGGCCCGGAGCCTGTAGTGATGATCCATAGCACAAAGCCTCCAGTGATGATCCATGGCCCGGAGCCTGTAGTGATGATCCATGGCACGAAGCCTCCAGTGATGATCCATGGCCCGGAGCCTGTAGTGATGATCCATGGCACGAAGCCTCCAGTGATGATCCATGGCCCGGAGCCTGCAGTGGAAATCCAGGGCACGGATCCTCCAGCAACGGTCCCCAGTCCGGAGCCTCCAGCGACGGTCCACAGTCCGGAGCCTCCAGCGACGGTCCCCAGTCCGGAGCCTCCAGCGAAGGTACCTAGTCCGGAGCCTCCAGCAAAGGTCCACAGGCCGGAGCCTGCAGCGGCGGTCCGCAGTCCGGAGCCTGCAGCGGCGGTCCGCAGTCCGGAGCCTCCAGCGGCGGTCCGCAGTACGGAACCTCCAGCGGCGGTCTGCAGTCCGGAGCCTCCAGCGGGGGTTCCCAATCCAGAGTCTCCGGCGACGATCCACGGTCCGGTTCCACGAAAGTGGAGGGATCAGCGTGCGGAGCGGGGGAAACGTCCCGAACCGGAGACGCCACCGAGGATAGATGTCCACCTGAACCCTCCCCTATAGAGTCAGGTTTTGCGGCCGGAGTCCGCACCTTTGGGGAGAGGGGGAGTACTGTCACGCCCTGACCTTAGAGAGCCTTTTTATTTCTCTATTTGGTTAGGTCAGGGTGTGATTTGGGTGGGCATTCTATGTTTTCTATTTCTTTGTTTTTGGAAGAGTGTGGTTCCCAATCAGAGGCAGCCTTTTTCCCACCTATTTTCCCACCTTTTCCCACCTTTTACTTAGACAGCCTTTTCCCACCTATGTTGTGGGTAATTATTTATTTTTTGTGTGTGCTTGTGTGCGCCACGGTTGCATCACGTTTGTTTCTGTTTACCTGTTCTTTTTGTGAAGGTTTCACTACGATTAAAAGAAATGTGGAATTACATGCACACTGCGCCTTAGCTCATTTATGACATTGAGTTTGAAGACAACGAACGTGACACCTTTAAACAGCTTGGAAAATTCCAGAAAATTATGTCATGGCTTTAGAAGCTTTTGATAGGCTAATTGACATCATTTGAGTCAATTGGAGGTGTACCTGTGGATGTATTTCAAGGCCTACCTTCAAACTCAGTGCCTCTTTGCTTGACATCATGGGAAAATCAAAAGAAATCAGCCAAGACCTCAGAAAAAAATTGTTGACCTCCACAAGGCTGGTTCATCCTTGGGAGCAATTTCCAAACGCCTGAAGGTACCATGTTCATCTGTACAAACAATAGTACGCAAGTATAAACACCATGGGACCACGCAGCCGTCATACCGCTCAGGAAGTAGACGCGTTCTGTCTCCTAGAGATTAACATACTTTGGTGCGAAAAGTGCAAATCAATCCCAGAACAACAGCAAAGGACCTTGTGAAGATGCTGGAGGAAACAGGTACAAAATAATCTATATCCACAGTAAAACAAGTCCCATAGCAACATAACCTGAAAGCCCACTCAGCAAGGAAGAAGTCACTGCGCCAAATCCTCCAGAAAAAAAGCCAGACTATAGTTTGCAACTGCACATGGGGACAAAGATTGCACTTTTTGGAGAAATGTCCTCTGGTCTGATGAAACAAAAATAGAACCGTTTGCCCATAATGACCATCGTTATGTTTTGAGGAAAAAGGGGGAGGCTTGCAAGCCGAAGAACACCATCCCAACCGTGAAGCACGGGGGTGGCAGCATCATATGGGGGTGCTTTGCTGCAGGAGGGACTGGTGCACTTCACAAAATAGATGGCATCATGAGGGAGAAAAATTGTGGATATATTGAAGCAACATCTCAACACATCAATCAGGTAGTTAAAGCTTGTCGCAAATGGGTTTTCCAAATGAACAATGACCCCAAGCATACTTACAAAGTTGTGGCAAAATGGCTTAAGGACAACAAAGTGGCCATCACAAAGCCCTGACCTCAATCCCATAGAAAATTCGTGGGCAGAACTGAAAAAGCGTGTGCGAGCAGGAGGCCTACAAACCTGACTCAGTTACACCCGCTCTGTCAGGAGGAGCGGGCCAAAATTCACCCAACTTATTGTGGGAAGCTTGTGGAAGGCTACCTGAAAAGTTTGTGCCTTTCACAATGCAATGCTCCAATTACTTTTGATATGATTCTCTTCTCTTTTGTTAAAATACGTTTGCTATTATGTGGCTCTTCATACTCTACCTGCATACAGGTTCAAAATAGCAGATTTGGACACTAAGCGCCTAAATTGGAAAGCTGTTGCTGTACAGTAACATGCTATTCATGACGTCAGAGCTCTGGCTCTGCGCTTCATAGTGCTTTTTTCCATTCTATTTTTAGAGGAACTCAACTTACTCCTGAAAGTCATAATGGTAGAATGTACAAGGTGCAATTTTGAAATTGGGTAGTGCATCAACAGTTATCTGCACCCCATGACAAAATGATTAGAATTGCATGAAATAAGGGGGGATGATCACTTAAACATTTGGTAGACCTATAGATTTGACATGTATACTGGTTTGTTTACTACAGATTTTGAAAACTACAAAAGATAATTAAAAAAATTATGTTTATAAAGTAGAAACATAAATAGTATGATATATACTCAAATGTACTACTATTGTCACGTCCTGACCATAGTTCTTATGTGTGTTGCTTGTTTTAGAGTTGGTCAGGACGTGAGCTGGGTGGGCATTCTATGTTGTGTGTCTAGTTTGTCTGTTTCTGTGTTCAGCCTGATATGGTTCTCAATCAGAGGCAGCTGTCAATCGTTGTCCCTGATTGAGAATCATATATAGGTGGCTTGTTTTGTGTTGGGGATTGTGGGTGGTTGTCTTCTGTCTTTGTGTTCTGCACCAGATAGGACTGTCTCGGTTTTCACATTTGTTATTTTGTATAGTGTTCACGTTATTGTCTCTTCTTTATTAAATCATGTTGAACACTAGCCGCGCTGCATTTTGGTCCTCTCCTTCACCCCAGGAAGAAAGCCGTTACAACTATGATGATGACTAATGATTTTACGTCACAGTAAATTTGGAAAGAATCTGATATTGATGTATTCAAATCAAAGTGTATTGGTCACGTACACAGATTAGCATGTTACACCAGGTGCAGCAAAATGCTTGTGTTTCTAGCTCACACTTAACCCTAATTGCTCCAGAGGTGATGTACAATGGTGACCCTGGCCGTGACCCCACTCCCTGCGGGTATCTCAGGGGGAGTTGGGATGTGCAAAAAATGCATTTCCTTTACACACTGTGTGTAACAGGACAAATATAAGCACCCCCAAAATTATTATTATATCAATTATTATTTACATAGCAGATACTTTAATCCAAAGTGGCAACAGTCAACATATTTTGGTATGTGACCCCAGTGGGAATTGAACCCACAACTCTAGTGTTGCTAATGTCATACTCTTATGAACTGAGCCGCATACAGGACCACTCCAATACAGAAGTACAACACAATAGTGTAAAATACAAAACACGATTACAATACAGGTGGAAGATGTACGATTGCTATCCCCATAAACGTAACACCCTCCTTCAGGGCATTGGTGAGGCATGAAATAACATCAACCCAGACCTATGTCAGGCTTGGATTCACCCTACCAAAAGGTTTTTCCCCAGGTGCATGAATAATAAGGATATTTACTGCGATTCCGATGAGAACCTATGGCCAAATGCTCAAGACAGGCGTGATGCAAAATAGTGTCTGCTAAACATGATGTTTCTGTCATTTATTTAATTTGTTACATTGTGAAAGACGTCTTTAATGATCACACCTTTGATCACACATGGGATAGAAATGATGGAAACTTGATGTTCAGTCAATTTTAATCGGTAGTGCAAGTGTATTGCCTCATGTGAAAACAGTGTAATGTACTGTAATTTACAGTACTGTAGCATACTACACTCAAATAGCAATTTTCAAACATGTATCTAAAAAAAATTGCTATTGGATTAACTGGTTGTTAAGATAACTAAATTGTGTTTTGATGATTAAACCAAAGTACTCATATTTTGCAGTAAACTTATATTTTGGATCAATGGCTGTGAGGTGAAAGATGTCTCCAAACAAAATGAATGCACAATGAAAGGTTTTGAATGTAAGACTGGCTGCGTATCAAGTGTTACCAGGTTGGGGTATTGCTCTAGGAGTTTTTAAAATGCAACGCATACTTAAGAAAATAGTACTAAAATGATAAATACTGTAGTAGGGGCTGGATTGTGCTGTCACATTGACACAGGGGCAGAGAAGACAGGGAGGACATTGCAAATTGACAGGGAGGACATTGCAAATTGTGACCATAGGGCTTTTTTAGGCCGATGGCATTGGGGGGAGGGATGAAGATAGGAGAGTGTGTGCTTGCATGAGTGTGTTGCCTCCGTGTGCATGCATGTCGGTGTTTGTGCGTGTGTGTGGTGTGTGTGTGGGGTGTCTGTGGAGGGAGTTTGCCTGTGGAGCCGAGCATGTGGGTGCCCACCCACTCAGCGGCTCGCGGCCCTCGTCACTTCGCATCAATCCACAGCCCCTCGATAAAAATAGGACAGCCGTCCTTAAGCTATGTGGTACTGTGGAGAGCGTCATGGGCCGACTTTGGGCCTCTCTGGCTCAGATGAGACTGAGACAGTCTGTTGTCATGCCAGCCACGTTGTCATATCTCCTCTCTCAAAAATACACACTGTTCCATAGCATCTCAATCTCTCTTGACCTTGTCTTCAGTTACAGCACACAAACAACCACAAGTGTATTACCTATTAGAACACAACAGTTGCAACAACAAACTTGTGTAACCAATCTACCCCAGTGACCTCTTCAAACCAAACCAGACCACAACACTTGCTACTCCCAATTTCCAATAAAAATGTGTGTTTGTGTGGAGTGGACTTGGCCCTTGTATGTTGAATTTAAACTTTGCTCACATCAATGTCAGGATCTGGCTAAATGTATATAGGCCATGAGGAGATGGATGCAGAGGATGAAAATAAAGGGTGCAGTTGTACATGGCAGCTTCCCCATGGCAGCACAGGAGCTTCACACTTCATTATTACAAGACCAGTGACGTGTGAAACCATTATAGAGAAGCAGGGAGGGAAGATAAGGGGCAACTGATACCCCAAACACAGTGAGGCTTCTCTGGATGCAGGGTGAGACCATTCCCTTGGAAACCCTCCTTATTGTATTAAACAGTTGGGAGGCGTTACTTGTCCCACTTCAACAGAGAACAGTAATAGTTAGTGTGACTGGGAGCAGCAACTGGTGATCAGGAAATAATGTCCAGAGTCAGAGATACATTTAGATGCACAACAATCTTTCAGCATATCCAGGTGATGGTCAAGCATTTGAGATAATATATTTTTTGAGGCAAATATAAACTTTTTTAGGCTGTAGAACTGGAGAAAAAATATACACTAAAGTCAGACTATGTCTTATACTCCCACCCAGTGGTGAAAAGTAGAGAATCACATCTGTGTCCACGTCACCTCAGTCAGGGCAGAGGGAGGCTCTCGAATTTCATAGAAAACCATGATAAAATCTCATGAACATTTTATTATAGGGGTGTGTTAACTACGTCCGTTTGATTCAGGGTTATAATTTAAATGTATCAATTGGTCACATAATCTCGCATGAAGATTTTTAAAGAGTTCTAACGAAAGAATAGCATTTCAAATGGATTATGTAGTTGATTAATTATCCCTCCTTAAATGCAATAATGGAAATTATTAATTATTTCCTGGCAATCACTAAAACAATGTACGAGGCAGCAATCATATTCTGCTAAAGTTTTATCTAGCAGGCAATACACGCGGATAGTCGTAGGGTGTGGAAGACCCTGAACGGCCAAGATGGCGGCGTCCATGGCAGATGCCGGGGAGTTTGAGAAGTGGCTGAATGATCGACTAGACTCCTTGGAAGTGGACCAGGAGGTGTATGGAGCTTATATTTTAGGAATACTTCAAGAAGAGGAGAGTGACGAAGAGAAGGAGGACGCACTGCTAGGAATTCTATCTGCGTTTTTGGTAAATATAGGGGGCAGACATGCCATGCTTGCGCCGCGGTAAGTTAGTCAGTAGCTGGCTAACGTGCTCAATGGTTACACGTGGGTTTTAACTACGCTAACTAACAACTGAGTGACTACAATCGATCTGTTCCCATATAACTAACTGGTAACAACGTTAGCAACATGTGCCAATCTACCATTAGCCATATTTGGAGATGGGGGTTAGGCGAATCAAACCTGAAGTTATCCAGACCCTTTCTATTATTAGCCGGCTAGCCCATGTTGAGACTTCGGTGGAACTCTCTAGACAGATGGTTATGACATACAGCAGGGTGGCCATGTCTCGAGAGCTACTGAGTACCGATCCATTTGCAGGATTTAGTTGTTTTCACTAATCAGCTGCTCGTCAGGTTCAGTTGAATCAAGTTTGTTAGATCGGGGTTGGAGAAAGCCTACATGCTCTGTAGGCTCTCCAAAAGTTGGCAACACCTGACATAGCACATTATACTAACTGACGATTCACTGACACGACATCCTTCAACGGAGAAAGGGGTAGCTGCAGCTCAATTTGGCGTGTGGCAGTCTCGAAAGAAAAGTAGTGGCCCTCTTTCAGCATTGTGGAACAATGCGCGTGAGCGCCACATCTATTTCTATGGGCACAAGCACTGTTCATGACACAAACTGTTCACCCCTCTTGTTGAGAGAAAATTTGGAAGGTTGAACGTTTATTTCCTTATATTCTACACATTTTGTCATGACGTGCACAGAATATTTTGCGGTTTTAAAGCTCATTGTCTTGCAATTCTAAACATTTTGCCATGTCTAATGTGTATTCATTTGATATCAGTGACTCAAACATTACAACATTTATGGGCTAAATACAACCTAGCTAAAAACCGTTAGCTGACATGGGCTGGTACAGCTATTACCAAACTGGGGTGTACACGCAATGCCGTCGGGGGTGAGCCAAATAAAAATTTGATTAACATAAAAAATATCACAGTTGTCGGTAGTTTACATTCACCTTAGCCAAATACATTTAAACTCCGTTTTTCACAATTCCTGACATTTAATCCGAGTAAACATTCCCTGTTTTAGGTCAGTTAGGATCAACACTTTATTTTAAGAATGTGAAATGTCAGAATAATAGTAGAGAGAATGATTTATTTCAGCTTTTATTTCTTTCATCACATTCCCAGTGGGTCAGAAGTTTACATACACTCAACTAGTATTTGGTAGCATTGCCTTTAAAATGTTTAACTTGGGTCAAACGTTTTGTGCAGCCTTCCACAAGCTTCCCACAATAAATTGGGTGAATTTTGGCCCATTCCTCCTGACAGAGCTGGTGCAACTGAGTCGGGTTTGTAGGCCTCCTTGCCTGCACACACTTTTTCAGTTCTGCCCACAAATGTTCTATGGGATTGAGGTCAGTGCTTTGTGATGGCACTCCAATACCTTGGCTTTGTTGTCCTTAAGCCATTTTGCCACAACTTAGGAAGTATGCTTGGGGTCATTGTCCATTTGGAAGACCCATTTGCGACCAAGCTTTAAATTCCTGATTGATGTCTTGAGATGTTGCTTCAATATCACATAATTTTCCTCCCTCATGATGCCATCTATTTTGTGAAGTGCACCAGTCCCTCCTGCAGCAAAGCAGGAGACAGAACGCGTCTCCTTCCTGAGCGGTATACCGGCTGCGTGGTCCCACTTGCGTACTATTGTTTGTGCAGATGAATGTGGTACCTTCAGGCGTTTGGAAATTGCTCCCAAGGATGAACCAGACGTGTGTAGGTCCACAATTTTTTTTCTGAGGTCTTGGCTGATTTCTTTTGATTTTTCCATGATGTCAAGCAAAGAGGCACTGAGTTTGAAGGTAGGCCTTGAAATACATCCACAGGTACACCTCCAATTGACTCAAATGATGTCAATTAGCCTATCAGGTGCTTCTAAAGCCATGACATAATTTTCTGGAATTTTCCAAGCTGTTTAAAGGCACATTCAACTTAGTGTATGTGAACTTCTTACCCACTGGAATTGTGATACAGTGAATTATAAGTGAAATAATTTGTCTGTAAACAATTGTTGGAAAAATGACTTGTCATGCACAATTTAGATGTCCTAACCGACTTGCCAAAACTATAGTTTGTTAATAAGACATGTGTGGAGTGGTTGAAAAACGAGTTTTAATGACTCCAACCTAAGTGTATGTAAACTTCCGACTTCCACTCTGTTTGTGTGTGTGTGTATATTTTGCTCAGTTGTGCACCGGGGCCTCCCACTCCTCTTTCTATTCTGGTTATAGCCAGTTTGCGCAGTTCTGTGAAGCGAGTAGTACACAGCGTTGTACGAGATCTTCAGTTTCTTGGCAATTTCCCGCATGGAATAGCCTTCACTTCTCAGAACAAGAATAGACTAACGAGTTTCTGAAGAAAGTTCTTTGTTTCTGGCCATTTTGAGCCTGTAATTGAACCCACAAATGCTGATAGTCTAAAGAAGCCCAGTTTTATTGCTCCTTTAAGCAGAACACCAGTTTTCAGCTGTGCTAACATAATTGCAAAAGGGTTTTCTAATAATCAATTAGCCTTTTAAATTGATAAACTTGGATTAGCTAACACAACGTGCCATTGGAACACAGGAGTGATGGTTGCTGATAATGGGCCTCTGGAAGCCTATGTAGATATTCCATAACAAATGAGCCGTTTCCAGCTACAATAGTCATTTACAACATTAACAATGTCTCCACTATTTCTGATCAATTTGATGTTATTTTAATGGACAAAAAATGTGCTTTTCTTTCAAAAACAAGGGCATTTCTTAAGTGACCACAAACATTTGAACGGTAGTGTGTAAGATGGCTAAATAAAAAGCTAAATTATTTATTATTATATTATTTGTGCCCTGGTCCTATAAGATCTCCTTGTCACTTCCCACAAGCCGGGTTGTGACAAACTCACACTCATTCTTATGTTTAATAAATGTATTGTGTGTGTGTGTGTGTGTGTGTGTGTGTGTGTGTGTGTGTGTGTGTGTGTGGCAGGCTTACAATGATGGCAAAAAACAACATTTGACAGTGCGCTGACCATGGTGCTAGAGGGGGTACGCAGCTGGATGTTGAATGTTTGAAGGGGTACGGGACTATAAAACGTTTGAGAACCACTGGGCTAGTTGATCTGGACATTTCTGACAAGTGATAAATATCGCTCTAATGTATTCAATGACTGACATGACAAGAGGAAAACTGATGATGCACTACCCTATTTCAAAATTGCACCTTGTACATTCCACTATTACAACTTCAAGAGTATGTTGAATGCCAGACTGCCGACCCCTCGCACCCCCCATAGTTTGTGAACCACTGGGTTAGACCATTTGTCCCAATCCGGCCTGGGAGCCCATTCAATCTAGCCCGGCGGGAGGTTGGAGTTTAAAAAAAAAAAGTGTATATATATATATATATATATATACTTTGGGTTAAACACTCCTGGCCACTCTTGAACATCTAAAACTATTAATTATGTATAAATTATAATGGACCTAAACATTTTCAAATAAATGCTATTTTTTGTATAGGCTGCTATCCTATTTGAAATAAAATCAGTGGAGGGAATGGCCATGTTAGCTACCAGCGACCACACAACCGTGATACAGCTGCCCAGTCGGAAGCAGGAAGGGCTGGTCGATACAACACCTGTACGCTGGTCGCCGGCTCATCGACTCGTCGTGCAGCCCAATCAGCAACGCAAAATGGTCTCGAGTGCCAACAAATCTGCCCAATTAGCTGATTCACTTTCCATACACCCACTCCTTTCAACACACCCACTCGTCCATACTATAGTTGCCAAATTGGGCTGCATCTAACTATACTTGTCTCAAAGTAGTGATGTTCAAATTCACTAACTAATTGCATCTCCATACTCCACTGTCTTCCATGCACAGGAGGATGAGAAACTTGAAGATGTCTGCAAAGAGATCATTAGTCAGTGGGCTGAGAGCTATGCCCGGTCGGCAACCAAAAACAAGGAGGATGGTATGAACATCCAATCAAAAGCTAGAAACTTAAAAGACAGAACATTATTCTAGCTGTACTTTCAGACATGAGCTAATAGCTGGAGCAGCCGTTGTATGAATTATCTGTTGAATTTCCTCTCTCTCTCTGTCTTTAGCTGAGGTACTGGCCATTGCCAATCTGATAGAGAAGCAGGCACAGATTGTGGTGAAACAGAAGGAAGTATCTCAGGAGTCCAGGAAGAGGAAAGAAGCGAAAGAAGCAGTCCTGGCTCAATATGCCAATATCACAGATGACGAGGAATATCCTTGGCTCAATATATTGCAACTATTGTGTGCCCCTACAGTTATGCTTTGCACCTTGTTAAACCTATACAGCTCTAAAGGTCTTAAGTGTTGATTTCTGCAATTTATAATGAAAGCAGTGTCTCAATGTTAATTTTTATGTGACTGCAATGCGGAACACTATTTTTCAAGTTTCCTTGACATGAACACTGAAGCTGAAGAGGAGGAGCAGGCTTTTCCCCCCAGTGGTGATAAATGTATCCTGTCTATGCCTCCCATTGCTACTCCTATAACTCCTATTGAGGAAAAATGTACTTACTGTGATATGTGGTTGTCCCACCTAGCTATCTTAAGATGAATGCACTAACTGTGTCACTCTGGATAAGAGTGTCTGCTAAATGACTAAAATGGAATGCAAATGTATTGTTTACTGCATTAAGTAATATTTAACCAGTACTATATTTTTTAAAAGACAACTTATGGCACCATCAACTTCTTAACCCAAGTAATAGTACATTTTGGTCTGTATTTGTAAAGTGCCTTGGAATAAGAGAGCTGATCCAGGATCAGTGTTGCCTGTTAAATCTTGATTAAATGTATAGGGGAAACCTGATCCTAGATCAGCACTCCTACTATGAGACGCTTTAGGAATAGGGGCGCTGGTTTTGCTGTGAAACTCCTTTACTGGTCGCCTCAGCCCTGTTTAAGAACACCAACGTGGAGGAGGTTTTGAGCAGGAAGAAGCAGCAGAGGGACCAGGCTAAGGAAGATTCGCATAAGAAGAAAGAGACGGACAAGATGCAGCGTGAGAAGGATAAACTAGCCAGGCAGGACAGGAAGGACAAGGAGAAGAAACGCACACAGAAAGGGGAACGCAAAAGATGAGAAAAATAAATGACACTTTGGGACATTGTCACATGAAATGTTTTGTTACTGGATAAAAAACTGAAATCAACATCTATTTTTACATTTCCCTTATAACCACCCTTATGATTGTAACAAGAATTTGTCTGGACATTGTTTTAACCAATTACCATTTGTTTTCTATTGGTTTCAGTCATCAAGCTTTATCTAAAGCTGGGACACAGTCCATCTATCTACAATGTGTTATTTCTCCTCAACTGTGATTAATTAATAAAGTAAATCAGTGACTCTATGAAAAGCCAACATTAATAGTCTATCTCTACTTGCTATGATCAACCTGCACAAGCTCTTGCCTGTATCTGTCATCCTATCATGTTGAAACTAGAGGTGGATGTATCTGTATCATTGCTGTCCCTGCCTCCTTTTCAATATGCCTCTACTAATATCGAGGCTGTCTCTGAAAATTAATAGTCATTCACTAGATGTAGCATGCAAGCCTTCGCTCTAAAATGTTTGCCCAGTTTAAGTAATAATTTTCCAAGATAAATGTTTTTAAATGGCATTCAAATGTTCTGCAATTACTATAGGGGATATTGTAACAGGAAGGGGAAGTGCCCTATGGGATCTTAACTCACTCAGATTGAGGCACTGCTAGTATGTGCCAATGTGTTGCAAATGCTTTTCTTCTTTGGAGATGGATTCACTCAAGGCTCACACTCATGTCAGTCATATTAAATAGATTCAGTTTGGCACCCCAGTCTTCATGTACTGTCTATGCACTCTCTTGTATGAGAATCAGAACAATGTGGTGGTTGATACTGTATACCTCGATTACATCATATACAATGTTTGCAGAATGGCAATGGGGTTCATTTTCAACATATTTTTTGAATAAATAAATGCCATTTTAAAGAGCTTTATTGTTTTTTGCTTTAATAAAACAAACAATTATCGTGAAACATACCATTTTAAACGGGAACATTAAAAATACAGGGGTTTGAACATGTTTTCCACCTGTCTTACGAGTGTGTATTATGTCATTGATAGTATGTGCCCATCAAACTTAATTCTTATGTTTTTGAAATGAGCTGTAATGCAGCGTGATTAACATTCAGAGAACTAAATTCAAAATAAGAATAACATAAGATTTAATTAACATCAATGCATGACCAGTCCAAATTTCTAACCTACTGAGAGTAAGTAAAAACAATACACTGACTAGAGTATGTTGCTTTTCAGGTAAACCGAGAAGAAAACACGAGGCTTCAAGTTGACGATTGATTGGTATGTTAACATGAAATATGACAGAAAAGTGGTTCCCATTGCCATATCCACTCAACTTAAGAGGAGGCAATGATCACTTATCCACAATTATTGGTTGTTAAGAAGCATATTAGAGAACTGAATGTCAAATCACATTCAAATAAATAAGTAAAACAATCAGGAAAACATTCAAATGACTGCCATGTTTTAATAATTATAAATAGTGTCTTTAAATAATATTCGGCCTTTCCAAGATTCCCATTATTTTCGATGACCCTAATCACAAAATGTGGTGATTTTGAAGATAAATTAAGCCTCAACACATTTCATATTATGAATTCCCCTAGCCCAAGAGCAACTATCAATCAAATTGTATTAACATTTGTGGCCACTAAGGTAAATTAAACAAATTTTCCTTGCAATGATTGCAAGGACCCTAGCTCTAAGGTAGTTGACAATACTGATGAATGTAATACTGTATATTCTCCTACAGTTATCACCACCACCATTTCTGATCAGGCTCTGCTCTCTCTCATGTTCCTAATAGAAGCTCGTTAACAGGGAATTACTGGGGCTGAAGGGATTATGAGGATTCTCAATTAAACAGCATAATAGAATTGTACTGCCATTTAAAATAAACGCACCCCCGGTTATCCCATTACATTGTTCTGAATCACCTGCTTAAAGATACATTTTAAATAAGACTGATAATCTCCAAAAATAATCAATTTCCTCTATTTGCTCAAACTGAGCCTACATACAAGAATTACTTCTGTTCTGTCTAATGATGTGATCAAAATTTTATCTGGCCTAATGCTCCTCACTGGTCTTGCTCTGAGCAACATCTATAGCATGAACGTGAGTGAGTGTCACATGTGAACCATAGGGTGGCTCAGTGGCATCAGAACTGGATAAGTGTTCTCCCTGGGCTGGTCTCCTCAGAGGTGCTCTGCTCATCCAGCTTGTCCGTGTTGGACTTGGGTAGGGTCATCTGTAGGGCACACCACAGGGCAGTGCGGGACTTCCTTGTGGTCAAACACAGATCCCTCAGTGCTGTAGCAAGCAGCAGGATATCTAGCAGGAATACAGGCAAAAAAATAAAACAGTAGTGGTGTAAAGTAATTAAGTAAAAATACTTGAAAGTACTACTTAAGTCGTTTTTTGGGGTATCTGTACTGTACTATTTATATTTTTGACAACTTTTACTTCACTACATTCCTAAAACAAATGATGTACTTTTTACCCCATACGTTTTCCCTGACACCCAAAAGTACTCGTAACATTTTTAATGCTTAGCAGGACAGGAAAATTGTCTAATTCACACTTCTCAAGAGAACATCCCTGGTCATCCCTACTGCCTCTGATCTGGCAGACTCACTAAACACATGCTTCCTTTGTAAAATATGTCTTGAGTGTTGGAGCATGCCCCTGGCTATCTATATAAAAAAAAATGGTGCCGTCTAGTTTGCTTAATATAAGACATTTGAAGGGATTTATACTTTTCCTTTTGATACTTAAGTATATTTAAAGCTAAATACTTTTAGACTTTTACTCACGTAGGATTTTACTGGGTGACTTTCACTTTAATTTGAGTGATTTTCTATTAAGGTATCTTTACTTTTACTCAAGTATGACAATTGGGTATTTTTTCCACCACTGGTTTTTAGGCCTCATCAGAGCTGACAAATGCTGCTCATCCCTAACACGAAAAGGCAAATGTAGAAGATAAGCTCTGTTAAATCTCTTTCAAGGAAAGAAAATATAAAAAGCTCTACAGAATAAAAAATGGCAGCCATATTTCCAGAATAAATCTAAAACCAAATTGTAAGACAAGCACAGACAAATGCTTGGGGATTCAGTTGTTAAGAACTAGCTGCGGCTCATTAATGACTTCGTGTTGAGTTACCTCTGTCCTCTCTGAAATGTGCACTGGCCTGTCTCTGACGGTTTGAAGTGTTGACAAATTCCTCCTTGCGTCTGGCCTGGGTAATGTAAATAGCCTCGAGGTGTCTGTCCAGCGCTGAACAAATATTGGCATGGAGGGGGAAGCTACGCAGACGCTCCATTTTACCCAGAAGGCTCACCACCTATGATATAAGAGGAAAATAAATTCCATCAAAATTTCTTCAAATGCATTTTGAAACACTTGCAGAACTTGATGGGTGTTCATCTAGCCTAAAGCAACTGGTATTCATGTATTGGTCTTATTTAACTATTCTATCAACACTCATGCCAACTTGCATGGACTTAGCCATCAACCAATCCTAAAATTCCAAAGTGAACATTTAAAATCACGCACCGGTGCGTCAATCTAAGTAAGATAATTTTTTTAAATCCCCATTAAAATCCGTCAGTTTAACCTAGAGATATCTGCATTGGATGCGTCACTTTCCACCACATCTGCCGATGTCGCACTTCCGCATCTGCGTTTGGCCTACAAACTAATGCGGCCCCAAGTGCTACGGGACTAGTCTGTAGGAAACCGGTACTGGTTTTAAAAACGTATGGAAATATGATGGTAGTTTTGTGCCAACCCAAAAAAGGGGTTATAAATGTGTAATAAATATATACAGTTGAAGTCGGAAGTTTACATACACCTTAGACAAATACATTTAAACTCAGTTTTTCACAATTCCTGACATTTAATCCTAGTAAAAATCCCCTGTCTTAGGTCAGTTAGGATCACCACTTTATTTTAAGAATGTGAAATGTCAGAATAATAGCAGAGAATGATTTATTTCAGCTTTTATTTCTTTCATCACATTCCCAGTGGGTCAGTTACACTCAATTAGTATTTGGTAGCATTGCCTTTAGATTGTTTAACTTGAGTCAAACTTTTTGGGTAGCCTTCCACAAGCTTCCCACAATAAGTTGGGTGAATTTTGGCCCATTCCTCCTGACAGAGCTGGTGCAACTGAGTCGGGTTTGTAGGCCTCCTTGCTCGCACACGCTTTTTCAGTTCTGCCCACAAATTGTCTATGGGATTGAGGTCAGGGCTTTGTGATGGCCACTCCCAATACCTTGACTTTGTTGTCCTTAAGCCATTTTGCCACAACTTTGGAAGTATGCTTGGGGTCATTGTCCATTTGGAAGAGCCATTGCGACCAAACTTTAACTTCCTGACTGATGTCTTGAGATGTTGCTTCAATATATCCACATAATTTCCCTCCCTCATGATGCCATCTATTTTGTGAAGTGCACCAGTCCCTCCTACAGCAAAGCACCCCCACAACATGATGCTGCCACCCCCGTGCTTCATGGTTGGAAAGGTGTTCTTCGGCTTGCAAGCCTCCCCGTTTTCCCTCCAAACATAACCATGGTCATTATGGCCAAACGGTTCTATTTTTGTTTCATCAAACCAGAGGACATTTCTCCAAAAAGTACGATCTTTGTTCCTATGTGCAGTTGCAAACCGTAGTCTGTCTTTTTTATGGCGGTTTTGGAGCAGTGGCTTCTTCCTTGCTGAGCGGCCTTTCAGGTTATGTCGATATAGGACTCGTTTTACTGTGGATATAGATACTTTTGTACCTGTTTCCTCCAGCATCTTAACAAGGTCCTTTGCTGTTGTTCTGGGATTGATTTGCACTTTTCGCACCAAAGTATGTTCATCTCTAGGAGACAGAACGCGTCTCCTTCCTGAGCGGTATGACGGCTGCGTGGTCCCATGGTGTTTATACTTGCGTACTATTGTTTATACAGATGAACGTGGTACCTTCAGGCGTTTGGAAATTGCTCCCAAGGATGAACCAGACGTATAATTTTTTTCTGAGGTCTTGGCTGATTTCTTTTGATTTTCCCATGATGTCAAGCAAAGAGGCACTGACTTTGAAGGTAGCCCTTGAAATACATCCACAGGTACGCCTCCAATTGACTCAAATGATGTCAATTAGCTTATCAGAAGCTTCTAAAGCCATGACATCATTTTCTAGAATTTTCCAAGCTGTTTAAAGGCACAGTCAACTTAGTGTATGTAAACTTCTGACCCACTGGAATTGTGATACAGTAAATTATAAGTGAAATAATCTGTCTGTAAACAATTGTTGGAAAAATTACATGTGTCTTACACAAAGTAGATGTCCTAACTGACTTGCCAAAACTATAGTTTGTTAACAAGAAATTTGTGGAGTGGTGGAAAAACGAGTTTTAATGACGCCAACCTAAGTGTATGTAAACTTCCGACTTCAACTGTATATATATTTCCTGAGCTTTCTTATATCTACTAGATATAGGACAGACTTCAAAACCTTGTTTCTTATGATTTCTTTTTTGACTGTCTTTTTTGCCATTTACAGTGCATTCGAGAAGTATTCAGACCCCTTGACTTTTTCCACATTTTGTTACGTTAAAGCCTTATTCTAAAATGGATTAAATCACTTTTTTCCCCCTCATCAATCTACACAATACTCCATAATGCCAAAGCATGAAAAGGTTTTTAGAAATGTTTGCAAATGTATAAATTAAATAAAAAGTTCAAAAATAACATTTACATAAGTATTCAAACCCTTTACTCAGTCCTTGTTGAAGCACCTTTGGCAGCGATTACAGCCTTGATTCTTCTTGGGTATGACGCTACAAGCTTGGCACACCTGTATTTGGGGAGTTCTTCTCTGCAGATCCTCTCAAGCTCTGTCAGGTTGGATGGAGAGCATTGCTGCACAGCTATTTTCAGGTCTCTCCAGAGATGTTCGATCGGGTTCAAGTCCGGGCTCTGGCTGTGCCACTCAAGGACATTCAGAGACTTGTCCCGAAGCCACTCCTACGTTGTCTTGGCTGTGTGCTTAGGGTTGTTGTTCTGTTGGAAGGTGAACCTTTGTCCCAGTCTGAGGTCCTGCCTGTTCTGACTGAGCCCGCCTGCCTGTCCACTCTGCCTGCCCCTGACCCTGCCTGCCGACCTGTACCTCTGCCTCCCTCTGGATTACCGACCTCTGCCTGCCTTGACCTGTCTACTGCTTGCCTCTGTTGGAACATTAAACATTGTTACTTCGACAGTCTGCATCTGGGTCTTACCTTGATTCGTGATATTGCCACCACCATGCATCACCATAGGGATGGTGCCAGATTTCCTCCAGAAGTGGCACTTGGCATTCAGACCAAAGAGTTCAATCTTGGTTTCATTAGGCCAGAGAATCTTGTTTCTCATGGTCTAACAGTCCTTTAGGTGCCTTTGGCAAACTCCAAGTGGGCTGTCATGTGGCTTTTACTGAGGAGTGGGTTCCGTCTGGCCACTCTACCATTAAGGCCTGATTGCTGGAGTGCTGCAAAGATGGTTGTCCATCTGGAAGGTTCTCCCATCTCTACAGAGGAACTCTGGAGCTCCATCGGGTTCTTGATTACCTCCCTGACCAAGCCCTTGCTCAGTTTGGCCGGGCGACCAGCTCTAGGAAGAGTCTTGGTATTTCTAAACTTCTTCCATTTAAAAATGATGGAGGCCACTGTGTTTTGGGGGACCTTTAATGCTGCGGAAATGTTTTGGTACCCTTCCCCAGATCTGTGCCTCGACACAAGGGTCTAAATAGTTATGTAAATAAGGTATTCATGTTTGTTTGTTTTTTGATCCACAGCATGACCATCCTAAAACAATTCCACATGTCAGCTTAGAATCCCCCCCGCCCCCCCCGGCTTAGGCTTTTAAGAATTAACATTTCTCACCTTGGCTTGTTCTCGAATCTGGTCCACGATGAGACGGTCCACTCTGGAAGGGTTAGGTGGGATTTTGGGGAGGGCACTGCTGGTCACCACAGAAATCCGCTTTCCAGGATAACTCATGGTAAGGACGTCCTCTGTCTAAAACACATAATACAAAAAAACACTTAATGCCAACCAGTCGAACTATACATTTTAATCCTAGTTTGCGAGTCATTCTTACCAAGTATTATATTGCAGCATAATCAGATGAATAATAAGGATTTCAAGATGATCACAAGAAACAAAAATATTCCCACTAAATGAACCACTCATTTTTATTGGTCACCTTCTTCCTCTCCTTCTCCAGGACTCTCCACTGCTCATAGCACTCCTCCAGGTGGAAGTGGAGCTGGCTCATGGGTCCTCCCCGGTTCCTCATTATCCTCGGGGAGCGGAGGCCTCCCATCATCCCTGGGTAGGGGTTCGCTCCACTGGAGCCCATAACGTCATTGAGGTAAGGGTTGAAAGCTGCAAACTCCCCGTCTGGCAGCAGGTCACACAGGTCCATGGGGGGGATCGAACCGCCGTAGGGGAAGGAGGATCTGGAGTTGAAGCTGGCAGAGTTCAGAGACATGTGGCAGGAGTTCTGTCTGGGGTCATTCACAGCCTGATACATACAAGGCAGAAAGGCTGGGTTCTTCCCTGCGTTGACTGTGCCGTTTCCTCCGCCGAATCTCCGAGAGCCATACATGCTGCCGAGTAGGTCGAGGTAAGGGTTCTGCAGGAGCCCCTGCTTCTTGTCCCCGTCTCCTGTCATGTGAGTGCTGGTCTGGGGCCTTGTCTTCCCATCCAAGTGCTGAGTGGAGGAGCAGCCATCAGCCACCAGCCCAGCCATGTGCATCCTGCTCTTGTCCAGCTGCATCTCAAAGTCACTGTTGCTGGCTCCCCTCCTCAGCCCGCCCATGTCCATCCTGACCTGGTTCTGTCCTGCCCTGCTGCTGTGGAGGCTGGGCCCGTCCCCCTGACTGTAGTCCTGGATGCACGGTGGTGGTCCTCTCTGCATCTGGTGGGAGTGCTGAGGTACAAACTCGGACACAGAGTGGGACAGCATCTTGGAGGGCCCAGAGGATAAACAGTTTCCCATTGGCTGCTGATGCTGCTGCTTGAGTTTGTTCTGCAACTGGTTCTGCTGGCTATAATGGTACTGGTTCAGACTCAGGCCCATAGAGAGGGGGTTGCTTCCTTTCTGGACAGCCATCTTGTTTTGGTGAGAAATTGTAGGATTAAAAGATGCTGAGAGTGATTTTGTTTTTTGGAAATACTCAACGTGTTGTGGACCAAATCCAGATAAGTCTTTGGAATCAAAGTCACTCTGTAGCAGCTCTTCGCTCTTCCTTCCTCCATCAGTCTCCCTCTGCATGGCTCCATACTCCCCTCCTAGTTCCTTCTTAAACTGCATGGCTTGAGTGGTTTGCCCAGGCATCCTGGTGTTGGAGAAGTTCCTCTGTTCGGCCATGATGTTGTCATACTGCATCTGCACACTCTGCCGGTTCTGGGGCTCCCTACCACATGCGTTGTCCTGCTCACCAACCATCAGAGTCTGAATGTTGCTGGCCAGCTTGTTGACCTCTTGCATGGTGTACTGCTTGGTCCTTCTGGGCTTGGCGCTGATCTGGCCTGGGAACTCTTCATAGTAGTGGTCAAAGCACTGGCTGTTAATCTTGCTCTGGGGGCAGAAGGAGGGTGCAAAAGCATCCATGTGGTCAGAAAGAGCGTTCCCAGACCCACAGAACCCTCCAACCTTCTCAGCTGTGTTGTACTCGTGTTTACTCGGCCTCGTGTTTGAACGATAGGTGTTCCCCACGTTGGGCAGTGGTAGCCCCGGTGGCTTCGGCAGCTCTTGGGTCTGTAGAGAGTATCTAGTGTCCATGTCTCCATTGCAGGAAGAGAGGAGCCACTGCTGGTCACTGGTATCAAAGCTGTTGAAATGCTGGTAGAACTCTTCAGAACCTCTGTTCATTGGCTGCCCTTGTGCTTTACTGAAAGACTCAGGGTAAACATGGTTCGGCAGAAAGTTGGACTGCACTTTGGACTCTGATTGGAAGTACTGCTGGCAATTGTCGCTCATTGAATTGGGAGACCAGACAGATTTCAGTTGGGATAATGTCCTGAAAGGAGAGTTGAAAAGTTAAAGGTTAAATACAGTTTTTTAAACACAATTGAAAGTCTCAAAGTCATTACTGGCAAACGTTGCGGTTTCCATTTTCAATTCCCATTAATTTGTCTCCCAATACAATGAAATGAGCTCATATCACTGAAGACAAAAAAATACCCTCCTAATGAATAACTTACTCTTCAGTATAGTAACTGTCCATTTGATCAGCCTCCTCCAAGATATTTGACACCAGCCCATAGAGATCAGCTTCACTTCCACAGTCATTTCCATCTGGGAGATTCCTTGGAGATTTAAAACATAAGCATTTCAAAACACATGAAAAAGAAGACCATTTACATTTCAAATGGAGTGGGACATATATGAAAAAGTGTAGTGGTTATTAGAAGTTCAACTTAATTTCAAATGGACAGTGTATTCATGAACACCTTGTGTCTTCAAATCACCTATGAAATGTTCTCTATGATTTCAGTACAATAAAATTATAATAAACAAAAATATAAACGCAACCTGCAACAATTTCTAAGATTTTACTGAGCTACAGTTCATATAAGGAAATCAGTCAATTTAAATAAATTCCTTAGACCCTAAACTATGAATTTTCACATGACTGGGAATACAGATATGCATCTGTTGGTCACAGATAGATACTGTACCATAAAAAAAGTAGGGGAGTGGATCAGAAAACCAGTCTGTATTTGGTGTGACCACCATTTGCCTCATGCAGCTCGACACATCTCCTTCGCATAGAGTTGATCAGGCTGTTGAGTGTGGCCTGTGGAATGTTGTCCCATTACTCTTCAATGGCTGTGCGAAGTTTCTGGATATTGGCAGGAACTGGAAGACACTGTCATACAGATTGATCCAGAGCATCCCAAACATGCTCAATGGGTGAGATGTCTGGTGAGTATGCAGGCCATGGAAGAACTGGGACATTTTCAGCTTCCAGGAATTGTGTTCGGATCCTTGCAATATGGGGCCGTGCATTATCATGCTGAAACCTGAGGTGATGGCGGTGAATGAATGGCACGAAAATGGATCTCGTCACTGTATCTCTTTGCATTCAAATTGCCATTGATAAAATACAATTGTGGTTTTTGTCTGTAGCTAATGCCTGCCCATACCATAACCCAGTGGTGTAAAGTCCTTAAGTAAAAATACTTTAAAGTACTACTTAAGTCGTTTTTTGGGGTATCTGTACTTTAATATTAATATTTTTGACTACTTTTACTTTTACTACTATTTCTAAAGAAAATGTTGTACTTTTTACTCCATACATTTTCCCTGACACCCAAAAGTACTTGTTACATTTTGAATGCTTAGCAGGACAGAACATGGTCCAATTCACACACTTATTAAGAGGACATCCCTGGTCATCCCTACTACCTCTGATCTGGCGGACTCACTAAACACAAATACTTTGTTTGTAAATGATGTCTGAGTGTTGGAGTGCGCTCCTGGCTATCTGTAAATAAATAAAAAACACAAAAATTGTGCCTACTGGTTTGCTTAATATAAGTAATTAGAAATGATTCATACTTTTACTTTTGATAATTAAATACATTTACTTTTGATACTTAAGTATACTTAAAACCAAATACTTTTAGACTTTTACTCAAGTAGTATTTTACTGGGTGACTTTCACTTTTACTTGAGTCATTTTCGATTAAGGTAGCTTTACTTTTACTAAAGTATGACAATTGTGTACTTTTTCCACCACTGCCATAACCCCACTGCCACCATGGGGCACTCTGTTCAAAACATTGACATCAGCAAACCGCTCGCCCACACGACACCATACATGTGGTCTGCAGTTGTGAGGCCGGTTGGAGGTACTGCCAAATTCTCTAAAACGACAGAGATGGCGTATGGTAGAGAAATTAACATTAAATTCTCTGGCAACAGCTCGGGTGGACATTCCTGCAGTTAGCATGCTAATTGCACACTCCCTCAACTTGAGACACCTGTGGCATTGTGTTACTCCTGGCAAAGGAGAAATGCTCACTAACAGGGATGTAAACAAATGTGTGCCCAAAATTTGAAAGAGATAAGCTTTTTGTGCAAATGGAAATTTTCTGGGGTCTTTTGTTTCAGCTCATGAAACATGGAACCTACACTTTACATGTTGCGTTTATATTTTTGTTCAGTATAAATTAAGACTTGGTCTTCCTTTTCCCAATACATTCTTCAGACTGTCAATGTTAAATACTGGTATGACAAAACACAGTATGGACCAGGTCAGTATACAATGCTGAGAGTTGCATTTGAAGTAGTTAGTTTAGGTACCTGCTTTTAACATTGTTCTGGGTGCAATTAATGAGTTGGTATGGATCATCCTGTGCAGACCAGGGTGTGTAGGACATGGGAGGTTCTTCTGGCAATGAGAATTCGGGTAAGGGGATGTATGGCTGCAAGAGTCTTTCATTGTCCACAGTTCCACAGGTCTGTGAGACAATAAAAAATGAAATTCATGAACCCTAGTGAAAACGTCAGCCAGACACTGGTGAGATATAGCATTCTGATTCTGTTTTGCCTACAATAGACAATTCATACCAATTCATACCTTAAACACTAGCTACTTAATATAAACCATTAATAAACATACCACTTGAATTATTTATCATCTATAGCCTACATTGTAATGAACTGCAATCTAGAAAAGTAAAACATTTATTTTGAATGTCTCACCTGATGCTTATTTGAGGAAAAGAATGAGTCGGAACCTGCTGATGCACTCTGGAATCGATCAAACGCCATTCTCACTCCTCTTGAACTTGCACTTATTCTATTCTTCACTGCATTATTAAACTAAACATTACAAAGATATTCATACAAACATTCAACAGAACAATACAGTTTCATTGACTAGCTATCTTGATTATTAGATATAACGTTACAGCTAGCAGGGTAATAACATATTGTATTGCACAATGCCAACTCGGCCCAAGTCAAATTGTAATTAAATGTAGGTTAGCTAGCAACAGTACGTTTGCGAATGTTAACTAGCTAAGTTAACTGTTAGTTACAAAGATAGAAAGAAGGATGCTCAGCAGGTGTCTAGCTAGCTAAACTAGCTAAACCCAAAACAAGTAACTTTTATGAGTTCAATCAACAACGTATTCTGAAAAACACAGTCATAACAGACAGTTTCACTTTTGTCCTAAGTTAGCTTTTGTGTCCCTTGTCTCCCTCAGTTACACGATTTATGTCTAACTAAATTTATCTAGCCAACTGGGCTAGCTAGCTAGCTAGCTACTTACCTCCATAAATTCACTTGTAAACAACGTTTCCGTAGGGAATTTTCCCAGAGGAAATGTTCACGATTTAAAAATCTAACTGTTCAAAAAAATGATTTAAATCAAACGGACTATAAACAATGACAGGGGAAATCACTAGTACATTGCGGCTAGCTACGAAAGTATTGATCTCGAGCTTGCCAGTTGCTCTTCTCGCTTTTGTAAACTATTGTCACGAGCAAGACCTTCAGCGGACATCTCACTCAAGATTTTCACAACAACCCCCGCGAATAAAATGATCTTCTTTTATCACTAACTGTCTCAAAGGTGATGATTGGTCCATAAAGAAGCTTTTTCACCCAATGGGTTCCAATAGGGATTGTACACATATAGGGCATAGCAACCAATACTTTTCATAAAATTAAAAGATGTTTGAATCCTATTTTACTATCAATATATATATAGTGAGACTATATCATGAGGCTTTTTCATGCATAGTGAAGGATTTTGTTGAACACCTATTGTTCTTCTTGAATCATCTTCATGGAACTTTTTTTAATAAGTAAACATGTGGTCGGCTACATCCTAATAAAGTATACAATCATGTGTTACATTAAATACTAATAACTAAGTCATAGCAAAAATAGTGCTTAGTCAAGTCCAGGGCCTCAATTTATTCAACCAAATATGAATAAACTTCCCTTGTACAAGTTGTTGGAGACTTGACATCTTTGGTTACAAGTGTTGCAAATGCATTGTCCTACAATACCCACAAGATGTCGCTATGTCCATAGTTTTTTTGCTTTGGCCTACTAGATAGACTTGATAGATAGATTAATATGTATGTTACATTGAACTGGGTGAATGGAATATGAATGACAGTTATCCAATATGCTGTAATAGAAATAAGGCCATGTCCATAAAAAAAAACGCCCGTCCTCCTCTTAAACGTCACCAACCGCCACTGCCCTACATAGAGTGGCGAGGATGGCCCAGCACATCACTGGGTGTGAGCTCCCAGCCATCCAGGACGTACATGCCAGGCGGTGTCTGAGAAAGACCCAGCCAACCGAGACATGAACTCTTCTCCATGCTTCCGTCCAGCAGGCGGTACCGGTGCATCAAGGCTCAGACCAACAGACTCCCCCTTACGAAAAAAAGATTGCAGTCAGAGTGCAGTATAACTGCACTAACTGTAGTTAGGATGCAGAATAACTGCAGTATGCTGCAAATACTGTGTCCAATATAACACAATTGTTTTTACTGCAGTAATTTTGCAGTGTAACTGTACAGTGCAATCACTGCGTCCAAAATACCACAGTTGACTGCAGTTACTGCACTTTTACTGCAATTTCAAAACCACTATCTGTTTTGGTAAGGGCCTACGCAGCTTCTATCCCCTGGCCATAAGACTGTTAAATGGCAAACTATTACTTCTCTCCCTCTCCCACAGACTATCCACACGGACTCTGGGCCCATCCACAGGTCTCTACCCACTCTGACACACACACACCTTCACTGTCACTTTTACTCACACTCACTCACACACACACATACACACATCCACACACAATCATTACTGATGCCTCACACTCACACCCACACACCCCCTCACTGCTGCTAAATTATTATTAATTCGATGTATTACTATCATTACGCTGCAGTTCATTGTTCATTGATTATGGATTGCATCCCCATGAATATCGTCCAATTTATCCTGCTACTGGTCACTATTAATCTTGGTTACATGTTGATATTACCATTAGTATATTACCATAGTATTTAAATTTTCCTGCTACCAGTCACTTTTCAGCCCAGTTTACACTGTTATATTGTTTATTGCTATTAATATCATTATTATTTATTCAGCTACCAATCACTTTTTCCTCATCTATGCCTGCCTACATGTACATCTCGAGTATCCCTGCTCACTGTAAATGTGGTACTGACACTGTTTTTCTTCCTCCGCCTTTCTTATCTCTTATTTCTCGTGACAAATAAAACTTGAAACTTAATATATATGTAGATAGGTAAATATATAGATAGATATATGCACATCTTGGCGTTGTGAGCGAGAATACACTGCAGTATGGCTCATTCAGGGGATGCATGCTGTACTGAAGTTACTCCAACTCTCCCAAGTTGATACTGCTCTGCAATTCCATTGGCCAGAAACACACTGGGAAGGGGTGGGAATCTGTTTCCAGAGCCCCCTTATCCCCATCCCTCCTCCTCTCGACATTACTTTGAAACCAACCACAGAAAGTTGCAGGGGGAACTTGAAACTGTCTGATTGGGCCATGCAAGTTGCACAAAGGAAAAGTCAAGCAGCCTCTTGCAGGCGAGCAAACAGCAACAGGTTTTTGCTCACCGGGACAACTGCATAAATTGTATTAATTATTCCGTTATTTATAGCCAAAATACCGAAGCTACGGAATATAAAAAGTATCTGTAAATTGTATTACTTTATCAAGTTAAATAGAGGAGATTTGTTATTGATCAGCTCACAATGAAAATGGATTTTCGAACGAGTTATGTGACTTTTTTCGCAGTGATCATGCCGTCATTGATGATATCAGCGCAAGGGGATAATGGCATTGCTTTCCCGGACCACGGATTTTGCCAGCCTATTTCAATCCCACTATGCACGGACATCGCCTACAATCAAACTATCATGCCCAATCTGGTGGGGCATTACAATCAAGAGGACGCAGGACTGGAGGTGCACCAGTTTTACCCCTTGGTAAAGGTACAGTGCTCGCCGGAACTTAAATTCTTCCTATGTTCAATGTATGCGCCTGTTTGTACAGTTTTGGAAAAGGCCATTCCACCCTGTCGCTCAATTTGCGAGAGGGCAAAGCACGGCTGCGAGGCGCTCATGAATAAATTTGGGTTCCAGTGGCCAGAACGCCTCCGGTGCGAGAATTTCCCCGTGCTTGGAGACGGGCACATTTGCGTGGGTCAGAATGAATCTACTGCCACTGCCCCGCCCGTACACATGCCAGTCCCTGGAACCCCTGGCGTCCATGTCTACTCCACATCAGACAGGCCTTTCCGCTGTCCATCTGTGCTCAAAGTCCCCACTTATCTGAATTATTCGTTTCTGGGGGAGCTGGATTGTGGAGCACCATGTGAACACTCGAGGAGCAGTGGAGGCTACATGTTCTTCAATGATAAAGAGATTTATTTTGCACGCATATGGATCCTCATCTGGTCGTCTCTGTGCTGTGCCTCCACCCTATTCACCGTCACCACCTACCTAGTGGACATGCAGCGCTTCAAGTACCCAGAGAGGCCCATCATCTTCCTTTCTGGGTGCTACACCATGGTCTCCATAGCCTATATCGCTGGCTACTTCCTGGGGGACAAGGTGGTGTGCAATGACAGCTTCACCCCAGACGGATATAAGACCATAGTCCAGGGGACCAAGAAGGAGGGCTGCACCATCCTCTTCATGATGCTGTATTTCTTCAGCATGGCCAGCTCCATCTGGTGGGTCATCCTGTCCCTCACCTGGTTCCTGGCAGCTGGGATGAAGTGGGGGCATGAGGCTATTGAGGCCAACTCCCAGTACTTCCACCTGGCAGCCTGGGCCGTGCCCGCCGTGAAGACCATCAGCATCCTGGCCATGGGGCAGATCGAGGGGGACGTGCTCAGTGGGGTGTGCTTTGTGGGCCTCAACAGCCTGAACCCCATACGGGGCTTTGTCCTGGCCCCCCTCTTCATCTACCTCTTCATCGGTACCTCCTTCCTCCTGGCCGGCTTCGTGTCCCTGTTCCGCATCCGCACCATCATGAAGCACGACGGCACCAAGACGGAGAAGCTGGAGCGCCTGATGGTGCGCATCGGGGTGTTCAGCGTGCTCTACACCGTCCCCGCCACCATCGTCATCGCCTGCTTCTTCTACGAGCAGGCCTTCCGCCACCACTGGGAGAGAAGCTGGGTCAGCCGTAACTGTAAAGGCTTAGCCATCCCCTGCCCCATGCAGTACACCCCCCGCATGACCCCCGACTTCACCGTCTACATGATCAAGTACCTGATGACTCTCATAGTGGGCATCACCTCCGGGTTCTGGATCTGGTCTGGCAAGACACTCCAGTCCTGGCGCAAGTTCTATACCAGACTCTCAAATCGTAGGCATGGAGAGACCACTGTCTAGGGAGGGAGGCCAAAACATGGGACTTGTTTTTGGACATTCATTTGGATGTTTTATAGTGTGTTTTTCTCCCTCCTATTTGTTTACTCACTGTCAGAGACTCAGTGGTACTTTTATACATTGATCATCAGATACTGTCAGTATTTTATGGAACATTGACAGAATTTTTAAGAAGTCAAATATTGCATGCCAAAATCAAGCTTTAAGAGTCAGGGGGTGGGGGACGGGGGTCTTGACCAAAGGACAAACTGTTGCTCACCTGAAGAATGGCCAAACCTCAGAATGACCAAACAACAAAGGTGTTCAGTGGATGCCATGTGCTGAAGTGCTCTCTCTCTTCCCCCACTCTGTTCCTACTCCCTTTTTAAGTTATCAGCCATAAAAACTCTCCAGTGTGAGTGAGAATCCAGCTGGGAATACAGTGAGCGGGGGAAGGAAGGAGGCCTGAAAGGACAGGCGGCCATTTTAAGACTTTGTTTTCACTCTGTGAACGTGTGAGATGTAATTAACTGCTGTAAATAGGAATTGTAAAATATAAAATTATATATTTGTATTTAAAGAAAGGACATGTTTTGTTTTGTCTTCCGACAGCCGTAGTGCCTGGTTAACTAGCACCCCTTCTGAAAGGAGCCATAGATGCACACACTGTCTGTCTCTTAGTGCTGTTTTCACTGGCAGTATGACACATACACATTTGAAGTTTCTCCTGTCAAACCCAGATCTGTAATCATTTTCCTTCTGATGTATCAGATCAGGGAAGCTGGGTTGTAGTAAAGGCAGTCTTTGGCTGTGCATTTTCCCTACTTAGCCCTTCTCCTTCCTCTCGTCTCCCCCCACCAATTAAATCCCGCTGAGCTGATCTGGGTGGTAGGGGTGAAGACAAGGCTGCAAGGACACTGTGGTCATGCCTCCAGGGTGGGAAAGCTAGCCCTAATTGTCAGTACTACACTCCATTACCAAAAAGTCACACCAAAAAGATCCACTTCTGGAGACTGTTGCTCAAACTGTAAAAAAAAAAAAAAAAATTGAAAAACGGAATCAAAGAAGAATGAGGTATGTTGTCACGTGAAAAGTGGTGTGAATCTGGCAACCGTGAATCTGGCAACCACTAATCAACAAATGTATCTCACGTGATTTGCTGGGGGGGTTAGGGGATGGGAAGGTGACGACAAAATAAAAGCCACATGATTTTTGTTTTGCTGTGTGTGTGTGTCCTGTGTTATCTTGACAAGCAGGATTCTTTTCTTGAACTTGTCTATTTCGTTTGTCTTTTAATTAAAAAGTGATTTTCTTACCACTACATTACAGCTCAGAATGTGCTAATAAAATAGTTATAGTATGGAAATGATAACATTACACATATGGTCACTGTCTGAAAGTAAGGGTTTGTTGATGAGGGTTAGAAAAGGGGTTCCCTGTTACTATATTGTTCTATACTACAGCACAAACTATGCGGTGTCATTTCAAGAGCGACCGTTATTTCTCAGAACTGAGTGGTAACATGTTAATGCACAAAGATGTAAGTGAAGTTACAAAATGGTGGTCTCTGCCCAACTTCACCAGGTTCATCATAAATTCCCAGTTCCCTAATTAAATGACCATAAAAAGGATTTCTACATCATGTTATAAAGTTATGGTTCAACAAAAATTGGATAGGGTTGAAACCTGTATGTCTTATGGCTGGAGGGGGCTTAGCTGTACCACGGTGTATGTTCCAGGTTCAAACTAACAATGCCCCCTTTGGAAACAATCCAAATGCTGGGCATTATAAACATCACTGTGCCTCTGTTGAAGAGGGGATCACATTTGGGCTCTGGTGTATGTCTTGAGGCCACGCAGTTTTACGGGCTGGACCCAATACAATGGCCTCCTTCACTCCAAAGTCATTCAGTTACGATGATGAGGTGCTGTAAGAAGCCCTACTTTAACGTGCTCTTGTGTGCACAACGCGTGGCTGTACGTATGTGAGCCTTGTCTGTCGGTAGACTTGCCCGTCTGGCCGCATCTCTCTCTCAGCTATCTCTCTCTTGCTCTCTCATGATGTGTGGCTAAAATAGGCCTACTCAGAGAAGTCTCCATCACGCTGCCCTCGCCAATGTGTTGACAGTTGAGTCATACCTCAACATCTGTTAGCTTTCAGACTGTGTGGCGGCTGCCACGAGGATGCATTACCCTGACGCTGCTCGCCAAGGTAACATTGGATACCTGGAATGACATACCCTAAGATGGAATATTAGCTTCTATGCCAATAAGAACTTGAGTATGCTACTTTGTGTGTGTGTGTGTTTCTTTGTGTGATAGATGGCTGAATCTGAACCTCCTCTGTGGTGATGTAATGAAATAAATGCAGTGCTGGCTGGAGAAAGTGGATACCCCCGGACCCCCAACACCTCCAGCACTGAGGATATGAGGAATACTTCCAAAACATACTGTAAGCATACAGTGCCTTCAGAAAGTATTCACACCCCTTGACTTTTTCCACATTGTATTGTGTTACAGCCGGAATTTGAAAAAAATTGTAATTGAGATTTTGGGTCCCACAATACACCATAATGTCAAAGTGAAATTATGTTTTTAGAAATGTTTACAAATGTATTAAAAATGTAAAGCTGAAATGTCTTCAGTCAATAAGTATTCAACCCTTTTGTTATGACAAGCCTAAATACATTCAGGAGTAAAAATGTGCTTAACTTGTCACATAATAAGTTGCATGGACTCACTCTGTGCAATAATAGTGTTTAACATGATTTTTAAATGACTACCCCATCTCTGTACCCCACACAAACAATGATCTGTAAGGTCCCTCAGTCAAGCAGTGAATTCCAAGCAAGGATTCCACCACAAAGACCAGGGAGGTTTTCCAATGGTTCACAAAGAAGGGCAGCTATTGGTAAATGGCAAAAAAAGAAGCGTACATTGAATATCTCTTTGTGCATGGTGAAGTTATTAATTACACATTGGATGGGGTATCAATACACACAGTCACTACAAAGATATAGGTGCCCTTCCTAACTCAGTTGCCGGAGAGGAAGGAAACCGCTCAGGGATTTCACCATGAGGCCAATTGTGATTTTAAAACAGTTACAGAGTTTAATGGCTGTGATAGGAGATAACTAAGGATGGATCAACAACATTGTAGAAGTTACTCCACAATACTAACATAAATGACAGAGTGAAAATAAGGAATCCTGTACAGAATAATATTTTTTGCAATAAGGCACTAAAGCAATACTTTTTAAAAAATGTGTCAAAGAAATTAACTTTTTGTTCTGAAAACAAAGCTTTATGTTTAGGGAAAATCCAACACATTACTGAGTACCACTCTTAATATTTTCAAGCATGGTGGTGGCTGCATCATGTTATGGGTACGCTTGTCATCGAAAAGGACTAGGGAGTTTTTTTTACGATAAAAATAAATGGAATAGAGCTAAGCACAGGCATAATCCTAGAGGCAAACTTGGTTCAGTCTGATTTCCAACAGACACTGGGAGACAAATTCACCTTTCAGCAGGACAATTACCTGAAACACAAGGCCAAATATACACTGGAGTTGCTTACCAAGACGGCATCAAATGTTCCTGAGTGGCATTGTTACAGTTTTGACTTAAATCATTTTGAAAATCTATGGCAATACTTGAAAATGGCTGTCTAGCAATGATCAACAACCAACTTGACAGAGCTTGAAGAATTTTTTAAAGAATAATGGGCAAATATTGTACAATCCAGGTGTGCAAAGCCCTTAGAGACTTACCCAGAAAGACTCACAGCTGTAATTGCTGCCAAAGGTGATTCTAACATGTATTGACTGAGAGGGTTGAATACTTATCTAAATCAATACATAAGTGTTTTATTTTCCATTAATTAATTAATACATTTTATAATTTTTATTCCACTTTGACATTATAGAGTATTTTGTTAAGATAGTTGACAAAAAAAAGACAATTAAATCCATTTGAATCCCACTTTGTAACAACAAAATGTGGAAAAAGTCACGCGGTGTGAATACTTTCTGAACAGCTCCTGCATGTAAGAAAGGGATAGAATTGGATTACCAATTTCTCACCTAATTTACAACAAGAAATCTATAGAGGTAGACTTGACGATATGCAGGGCTTCAACAGTTTGTACACGCTGAAGACCACTGGATATTTCCCCTCGTCAGATAAGATCTATCGTTTGTCTGTCTTGTACAGAAAGAGGGGGCAGTGTATGGCATGGTACAGTATAAGTACCAGGGTTGTAATAACTGACAGGTACAGTATGTGTGATTTAGGACAGCAAAAGAGACCATACCTTGTGTGGGGAAAAAAACATAAATCTAACTGTCCCACTTATGTTCTGCTCCTCCACACCTCTTTGTGCCTCAGCCCTAGCTCCCCCTTTCTTTCTCCTCCCTGCCCCCCTCTTTCTCTTCCCCTCTTCACTCAGATAAATGGGGGGAATGCAGTGAGTCAGTGGAGCAGCGCCGGCTTTGGCCCAGTGACAGTCTCCTGTGAGCTGCTTCACTTCAAAAGGGCCGCTGAAACCCGACTAGCTCCTTGTAAACAGGGCTGCCTGGCCTGAAGGCCCGCTTCCTGCGCTTAACTCAACTTAATGGCTGGCTTGTTTGGCTTTTCAGTGAAGCAGAGAGAGACGAATGAGAAGAGAGAGAAAAGAGAAGGGGAGGAGGTGGGCGGGGTGGGGTGGGGTGGTGGCAGGTAGAGTCTAAGATTGCTACAAGGGGTGGGCGGGGAGGGGGATTGAAAGGTATTTTGGAAAATGCACTTTAATAGGGGTGCTTTTTTTCTTCCTCTCAAGGTAAGAAAGAAGGGAATAAAAGGAGTATCGGGGTAGGGAAAGATGTAGCTGCAATATTGTAAATTTGTAGAAGAAGAAAAAGTGTATTTTCGGAGCCTGAAAACTAAACAGAAACAGAAGCCCAGATTCACTTTTCAGAATGTTTGAGTTTCGCCAGCAAAGCCCTGTTCACTTGATATTCTCAGTCAGGAAACCTGAAGTCTGATAGCATGACTCAGCAGGGAGACTGTAGACCTTTACATGGTTTATACCTTTTGTCCTTTTGTACTATATGTAGAGGTATGATGACTATCACCCTGTACACAGGTCTCACATTTATTGCATAGAGACACATTTATCAAGCTAAATGTATTACCGGGAAAAAAGTTGCTGTCTATGTAGACCAGATATTGTCTGTTTTCTGCGCGCTATTGACCAAGTCTCTTCTAGGTGGTCTCAGCTAAGCTTGTCTATGCTGTGGATTAGCTCTCTCTCTTTGTTGGTCTGAGATCTGCCATGCTGCCATATTCTCTCCTCGAGGGCAAGAAGGGACAAGCAGCGGATTGGGCAGAAAGAGAGAAAGAATGCTCTTCCAGAGAATGTTAATAATGTGATCTCATATCACCCTGACTGAAAGAAGCAATCAGAGGCTGTTAACAAAGATGGATCATGTTGTTGGTCTGGAAAAAAAAAGAGACAAATAGGGGAGTGAAAAAAGTTGCTCTCTGTGAACGTTAGCATGAAAAAAGATGAAGGTAAAAAAAAAAGACCCAGACTTCAGTCTGTTACTAATCAAGTCCTGCTCTGATCTCAGAGAGGTGTATCATGCTCTGAGCGCTTATGCTCAGTTAGTTATAGTCAGACATTAGCCCTGCTAAATCAGGGCAGTTTAGATTTTCCAGCGCTCTCCATATCTTTGGATCTCGTTTTCCCCTTGAAATCAAAACAGGAAGTCCAATATGTTCCCTCTCCTCCTATTCCCTGCATGGATTGCTTCCTGAGGCCACCGTATAGATTTGGGGGAGGGGTAATCAGAGAGTTGGCAGGAGAAAGGAGGTTCAAATGTGCATTTTCAGTTTCTATGTTACAGAGGCCCTCCGCTTCAATATAGTGGTATCCTGCTCGGTCACAGTGCTTCTCTTCGGGCAGACCCATTGCAAATGGCCATGAAATGCATTTCAACATGAGTGTTTTTAATGTCCTGTCCTGGTTTTATCAGTATGCTGTGAGAGTCTTTGTGGACATAGTTCTAGATTTATTAGGCAGCAGTTGAAATGTTCACAGATTCCTTGACTGGACACTATCAGGGGGAAAGATACACAGAAAGAGAAGGGAATGGATATTTGGAAAGCCTACTCTCAACTCCTCGACTTTGGATGATCTTACCAACTGGCCACTCAGTCAAGATAGTCCATGTCCTGTTCTGGGGCTCAGAGGATTTGTAAGTTAACTGCAGCAGTAGGGAACGGAACAGAAGCAGACAACAACTGTGGTGGCAGAGCCTCTGTTACAACCAGCCTCACTTCCTCCACCCCCTCCTTGGCTCACTCTCACGCCCCACACACACCATTTGTCTGGGGTTTTATGACCCACAGAGTACACACAGGCCATTCAGAGTTGGCTTCAGTGAGATAGACGGGTGGGGCTCAGGCTAGGCTAGGCAGGCAGGCAGGAAGGCAGGCAGGCAGGCACACACACACGGTGTGTATACAGAGTATTTTAAAGGGGCTAACTATTCCTCTGTGCGTGCTTGGAGTAAACCGCTCAGGTCCCAGGCCCTATCGTAGAAAACCATGGGGTGTGTGGTAAAGAGAGAGGGAGTCTGGGTGTTTGTGCTAGAGAGAGAGAGAGGGAGAGCGAGCGAGAGGGAGTCTGGGTGTGTGTGGTAGAGAGCGAGAGGGAGTCTGGGGGTGTGTGGTAGAAAGAGAGAGAGAGAGAGAGCGAGAGGGAGTCTGGGGGTGTGTGATCGAGAGAGGGTCAAGAGAGAGAGGGAGTCTGGGTGTGTGTGGTAGAGAGGGTCGAGAGAGAGGGAGTGCCCCTGAGCTGCTCCAGCTGCTGCCCAGAGTGGTGCTGACAGCTGCGTTACGTATATTTTGGGAGCCTGGAGTTCGCCTGGGATAATAATGGGCTTGATTTGGAGGAGAGAGGGGGGTTGATACATAGCCAGACACCACACTGTGTACACAACCATGCCACTCCTCGGGCCATGGCACGAGTATAGGTTAACAATCTGGTGATGAGAATACAAACAGAGCACTGGGGGGAATTCTTCTAGTCAATGTCATCATCTTCTATTGTGTTCGTGCAACTGACTGTGAATGATCTCCCATAATAAGAAACTCCAGCAACTGTTGTGCTCCAGGCAGTACATGAAACAGTCGATTACAACTCTAATCCAACCTGTATACGACCCAGACAGTTCTGTTTGAGTTGGTTTCCAGCTATTGTTGTCCTGACTCCCGTGGCACAGAGCCCTTGCTAAGACAAACACATACACCGGTGGTCAGTTAGGTTGAAGGATTGGGGTGAAAGCACTTACTGTCCCACCTCAGTGCACAGGAAGCCACCTGTCTGACGTAGCTGTGTTCACTGGTTAGAGCTCGCTGCCTGGCCTTCTGAATCAGCCTCTGTATAGTAGCTGTGTGGTACAGCACAGAGAGCTCCTATGGCAACTCAGCTGACCTGCAGACCTGAAACTGAGAGAGGGCGGGGTTCACGGGCTAGAATAGACCTCCACGACTGATGTGAAGATTTAGTGGTCAGTTAGAAACCTAAGCCTAAACCTACACTCTACAACATAGGAAACTAGTGCCACTAGTCTTAGGGTTCTAAAACATATGAAATGGAGCAAAGAGAAGACATATCATTTTTTTGAATATATCCAAATAATTAAATTAGAAAACATAGAAATTTGACATTGTAGTTAAATATCACAATTATAACGGTCATGCCATCTAATCACGATGCTTCCTTGGCATCTCAACTTAGTTGACCTAAGTTGTATACATCTGAAAGATACAGTATGTTCTATCCGTTCTATTTCTACAGTTCCTCTCCTCTGTGGTTCTGCAGGCTCTGGAACCCTTCAGGCTCCAGGAGATGACTCATTTCTTCGGCTCCTTTCTGGCGAGCGTCGATCCCCGTTTTAATGGGAGCCTTCTTAACTGCTCTTTCAGAGGAATTTACAACCCTGGCCCTCACCGCTCGCGCACTCACTCGGCCCACGAGATGGGAGGGAGGGGAGCACACTGGCGCATTGTCCTGACACAGCCAGGAGTGGAAATGTACCACCAGAAGCGAGGTGGTGGGACTGGCGGCAGGGCATGTGTTCCTGTGCATGTGATTGCGTGCCTGTATGTGTAAGTGAGTGAATGAGTGAGTGAGTGGATAAAGGAGAAGGGCTGGAGCTCTGTAGGTTCTCTCTGTAATTTCTCTCTCCCTGTGCAGCGTAATCACTTCCATCTGAGCCCTGCCCAAAGAGAGAGAGAGAGAAATGGTGGAGGGGCCTCGTCAAGGAGGTGAGAGTTAAACACACACACCCATATCATATGCACACACTCATAAATAACTCATATTCTAGCAGACACACAACACCCACTAATATACATCCAGACACACAACACCCACTAATATACATCCAGTCTACATATTCTCATTCCAAAAACGTACTAACAGTAGAACAGTCACATTCTACAAAGCTTTCAGACAAGCAAAAACACCCTAACAGTCATGTCCAGTCTCGCACCACTCATCAAATCCTTCTGGGACATTATTACATTTGCTACTACTAGCCCTCTAAACCAGTCATATCAGAAAAAGAAAAAAAAACATTTAATCTCATTGAAAACTTTAGCCCACACTATCAATAGAAATTGATTGAGCAACTCTTAGCATTGTGTGGTTATGGTAAGGGCATAAGACCGCATTTTCTCATTTCCTTCCTTCAATCGGGAGGTTGTTTCTTCCTCTTTGTTGGGGGTGGTTCCATCTGTCCTGCTGCACATGTTGAGCTGGATGTTGGAAGGCCTTGGGGAGAGACAGACAGCCTCCAGACCAGACGTTCATGGTCAACGTGCAGCGTAACTAATAATAATCAAAACATTTTTTTAAACAGGCCCTTCTGCACAGAAAACCCTCTGCCAAGCGGACCGCTCAGATACATCTCCGCTGTACCGCTGACCACGGGGACAACTAAAGTAGGCCAATCCTATTGCCGAATGAGGTCTTATCAGTTCTACGTCGTCCTTTACCATCCTTCAGAACAGAGGCTGAATGAGAAGATGAAAGTAAAAAGAGAAAAATAAAAGGTGAAAGGAGAGATGCCTTGTGATCTTATCAGAGAGAGAGAGAGAGAGAGCGAGAGAGAGAGAGAGAGCGAGAGAGAGAGACAGAGAGAGAGAGACAGAGAGAGAGAGACAGAGAGAGAGAGCGAGAGAGACAGAGAGAGAGAGCGAGAGAGAGCGAGAGAGACAGAGAGAGAGCGAGAGAGACAGAGAGAGAGAGAGAGAGAGAGACAGAGAGAGAGAGAGAGAGAGAGAGAGAGAGAGAGAGAGAGAACATTCCTGAAGCGACTGCAGGCCACATACAGACAGTGAATAGAGGCCCCTAAGGCTTGGATTTAGTGGTGTCTGCTGCCTGCCAGTGCTACTGGTTTGAACATTTCCTCTGAATCACCAGAAAAAGTATCCTAAATTACACCATGCCCCCCTGGCACACATTACAGTATTAAACATTCTGAGGAGAAGAGGAGAGGAGGTCCATGACTTTACCTAAGCGTTCTTCTATCTCTAGTGAGCAACATCCTCTGCTGCTCTTCCATCCCTAGTCACTCACACTGGGTTAGCTCACTTCTACATGTCCTGTTATCCTGGGTGACACAGGGCTCAGCCACTCTGTCATGGTTTTAGCACAGTTACAAATGTCTGCTCTTGCTAAATATTTGTTTTCTTCTGCTGGGTCAATATGTCTAATAACTAATAAGGGTCCTGAAATCCTACAAATTGGGGTTGCTGGCCTGGATGTTGGCTGAATTAGGGATTGACAACACAATCCTCAATAACAGAAGACTTGCTGGGAGTCCATCCAATTTCCTGGGGATGTTGAGTACTACTACTGACCTAGTTACTGACATTACAGGGGCCGGGCCAGGTAGAGCAGCAGGCAGGCCCCACAGCAGACAGACAGCAGTCTCCTGTCTCCATCGAAGCCATCCTGAGGCCCAGTGGTCCTGTTTCACTGTAGGCCAGGGAGACCAGCCTTCAGCCCAGCCCGCCGCCATGGGTCCACTTTTGTACACTTTGGATCCACTAACAGGCAGGGTGGGGTGCAGTAAGAGTGCTCGTAAAACACCGGGCATAAAATGTGAGTTTATCAATAAGGCTTCCTGTTCAGATGGGGGGGAATGTGCTTGGATCGAGAGCGATGGAGTTGGTGGAGCTGCAGCCTTAGCTGATACCAGCTGTCTGAATAAACTCTAATTAGCACCACCACACCCTTATCGCTTGGAGGTGACAGGAGCAAATGTTCCTAGTAAACCACCCAGAAGCAACAGCCTAAATAACATGGGAGAATGACTGTGTGTGACAGGTGACCGCCTCACCTCCTGGACCAAATGGCCTGGTGAAACATGGCAGACACAGAATAGAGACATTCAAAACGACAACAAAAACAAATCAACTCAACAATGTGTGAATTCAAGTTGCAGTGTTATTCCTACACCCTTGCCTCCACCACCATAAAAATGCTGAACATTCCAGGAAAAAAAACAACTAAACAAAAAATCCCTGATTACAATTCAATATTGGGAAAGACAATAGGCTGCACAGGATCTAAACTGCATTATGATGAGAGTCACAGCATTCTCCCCCAATTTACGATAGAATAGCGTGGGCATTGTCATGGGTATATGGTTTTAGCATCGGGCTGGATCTTGACCGAAGCCGTTCCCTTCCCTCCTTAACCCAAATTCTCTCTCTTCTTGACATCCCGAAACAGCTCAATTCCCCTGATGCATCCCACTAACTGATAAAATGATAATAACACAGTAAGTACAATGATGCAACATGTGACCTAAGTAGAACATCTGATAGGTTGTTTTACCTCTATGGGACCCAGTACGATGCAGGCGGCACCCAGCCACACCAGGGTCCTCTTCAGGGACTCTTTGATCACCTGCACAAAGCCCTGGAGGGACGAAACACACACACACACACACACACACACACACACACACACACACACACACACACACACACACACACACACACACACACACACACACACACACACACACACACACACACACACACGTACAAACAACTAAGATGTTACTCACCAAAAGCAAAATGCAAGTGTGGCAGAGCTCAGACAGGTTATGATTTAGTATGTGAAGATGGAACACGGCATATTAACTGCTCTCCAAAACATAAAGCCCCAAGTTACCATATCTCACACTGTGCTGTACTACCCACCAACCCAAGGAGCAGACGGCTGTCTGACCACGCCCCAATGCTACCCAGGAAGGCCAGCAGGGAGACGATGATGCCCACCACTACGAGGAGGATGGAGGTGTGAGACATGCCCTGGGATGTGTGGGTGAAAGACTCCATTTCTGTGTAGGTGGGCCGAGACGTCGCCCCGACCAGGACCAGGGCCAAGCCAGACACCTGGTGGAACATTAACACATGCCATATAAATCACAGGTTAGTCAAACAACTGTAGTTTTCTCAATATAACCTTTAAACCTTTTTAATGGTTCACTCTAGAGCAATTGGAGTCAGTCAGGCACAAATGTGTTCTATGAAAGTGCCCCTGGAGTGATCAGGACAGGTAGTGGTGTATATTTGAGGACATTGTGCATGTAAGAGGTGAATGTATGACTTACCCAGAATAGAGTGTTTAGGAGGATAAAGAAGAACTTAACCATTCTTCAGAAATATTTTCTTCCAAACTGAAAAGTATACAGGAATTTTGAAGTCCACATTCAGTATTTCTAATTTTATAGTCACTTCTCTAAATTTCTATAACTTGTACAACTTTGCCTATACCTACATATTTTTTTGTACTAATAGGCTAAAGAAAATATCAGTTAGGGTAGGTACACGGGAACATTTTGTACTTCATTGAGCGTTTTGACCAATATGCATACCAGTATAGATCTAACACCAAAACCATGAGACTCATCTGAAATGTGTACAAACACCTGGAATTCTTGAATAGGGCGGCTCAATTAACACAGCATTTCTATAGCTCCAAATGTCTATATTACTTGTTAGAGAGAGAGAGAGGGAAGCAAAATAAGTTAACAGCAACACGATTTAGATAAATCATCCTTGAAATGATTCGGTTGACATCATCACTACAATGAACTGTAAAACAAACTGGATATGATGGGTGGTTTCATGAGTTTACCCAGTTGTTAGTATACTGTAACCCTGTTCCATGTCAGAGAGAGCGCTGAGTCTCGAGACGTTGATCTAATTGAATTGAAAAGAAATATAAGCAAACGGGAACTAGGAAGGGTATTCACGATTGTTCCCCTCTCTCGTTTAATCTCGTACTGTTATTTATGACGGACTTGTTTTTGTCAACAGTCCATGATGTCCTATCGAAACAAACACCTTAGGCTGGATAGAGTTGCCCCTAGACGTTGATCTTGGGCCAGTTTCGCATTTCCCCTACTAATGGTTAATGTTAGGATTGGGGAAGGGGAAGCTGTTGATCCTACACCAGCGATGTAGCCTACTGAGCGATGCGAAGAGCTTTTAAACAGTTTCACCAGGCATTAAGTAAATCAAACAGTTTCACCAGGCATTAAGTAAATCGGACGCAGAACGGCAGAAAATAGCCGTAGGAGATGCAGTGCGTCATTGTTTCTACTTGGTCACAGTTGTTGCGTGTCATATTCCCCAGACACAGAGCAGTACTATTGGTTAGATTTTCACTTGGAAATTCCATCCTCTTTCCATTTGGTACAGGGTGGAATTTGGGATCAGAGGCCCTGCCACCTCTGGTGCCTGAGGCTTGGTTCTTTTTCCATCTCTGGCCTATTGGGGATCATGCTCTTTTAAGAGGTTGGTTAAAGCTATGTGTTGGATAACAACAATCACCCTTGTTCCACAATAACACATTTGTTTACCAATTCCAAACATATCTTCAAAGTGTTATTTTGGTAAATTCAGGAATTTGTTTGGTAGTGGTATTTGGTTATGTGATATTTTAAATGAGATCTTCCCCCCTCTTGTTTTACATCCATTTGGCTGGATCCATTACCACTGTCTGAGTTACCAACTCAGTTCTTGATGCCTTCTTGCTTCATACCTATTCTCTGAGGACACTACCTGAAGCTTTCCAGTTTAGTATAGGCCTATCACTTTTTAATCCAGCCCTCAGAGGCAGGTGCAGCTTGACTTTTTTTCTGCAAAGCAGTCATATCATCAAACAATGGAGGAAGATTGGAGCTGGAAAGAGGCAAGTCAAGTCACGTATGATACGTAGAGTATGATAAATCACAAAGCTATGTAATAAGGTTACAGTCACATTATGTTTTCTACGTAATGTCTCAATACCTTATTCTGGTATAGTTCTTACATTTACCTCTATCATCCCTCCCCCTCGGCTATATTGATATATCAATGAGTGTTGTGTGTTTGGGTACGTTTACCAGTTGTTGAAAAAGTACCCAATTGTCATACTTGAGTGAAAGTAAAGATAAACTCAAGTGAAAGTGAAAGTCACCCAGTAAAATACTACTTGAGTAAAAGTCTAAAAGTATTTGGCTTTAAATATACTTAAGTATCAACAGTAAATGTAATTGCTAAAATATACTTAAGTATCAAAAGTGAAAGTATAAATCGTTTCAAAATCCTTATGGTAAGCAAACCAGACGGCCCCAATTTACGGATAGCAAGGCGCACTCTCCAACACTCAGACATCATTTACAAACGAAGCATGTGTTTAATGAGTCCATCAGACCAGAAGCACTAGGGATGACCAGGCCTGTTCTCTTGATAAGTGTGTAAATTAGACCATTTTTCTGTCCATTCAAAATGTAACGAGTAGTTTTTGGTGATAGAAAAATGTATGGAGTAAAAAGCACATTATTTTCTATTGGAATGTAGTGCAGTAAAAGTTGTCAAAAATATACAGTTGAAGTCGGAAGTTTACATACACCTTAGCCAAATTAATTTAAACTCAGTTTCACAATTCCTGACATTTAATCCTAGTAAACATTCCCCGTCTTAGGTCAGTTAGGATCACTACTTTATTTTTAGAATGTGAAATGTCAGAATAATAGTAGAGAGAATTATTTATTTCAGCTTTTATTTCTTTCATCACATTCCCAATTGGTCAAACGTTTACATACACTCAATTAATATTTGGTAGCATTGCCTTTAAATGGTGTAACTTGGGTCAAATGTTTCGGGTAGCCTTACACAAGCTTCCCACAATAAGTTGGGGGAATTTTGGCCCATTCCTCCTGACAGAGCTGGTGGAACTGAGTCAGGTTTGTAGGCCTCCTTAGCTTGCACGCACGTTTTCAGTTCTGCCCACAAATGTTCTATAGGATTGAGGTCAGGGCTTTGTGATGGCCACTCCAATACCTTGACTTTTTTGTCTTTAAGCAATTTTGCCACAACTTTGGAAGTATTCTTGGGGTCATTGTCCATTTGGAAGACCCATTTGCGACCAAGCTTTAACTTCCCGAATGTCTTGAGATGCTGCTTCAATATATCCACATAATTTTCCTACCTCATGATGCCATCTATTTTGTGAAGTGCACCAGTCCCTACTGCAGCAAAGCACCACCACAACATGATGCTGCCACCCTCGTGCTTCACGGTTGGGATGGTGTTCTTTGGCTTGCAAGCCTCCCCCTTTTCCTCAAAACATAACAATGGTCATTATAGCCAAACAGTTCTATTTTTGTTTCATCAGACCAGAGGACATTTCTTCAAAAAGTACGATCTTTGTCCCCATATGCAGTTGCAAACCGTAGTCTGGCTTTTTTATGGCGGTTTTGGAGCAGTGGCTTCTTCCTTGCTGAGCGGCCTTTCAGGTTATGTCGATATAGGACTCGTTTTACTGTGGATATAGATACTTTTGTACCTGTTTCCTCCAGCTTCTTCACAAGGTCCTTTGCTGTTGTTCTGGGATTGATTTGCACTTTTCGCACCAAAGTACGTTCATCTCTAAGAGACAGAACGCGTCTCCTTCCTGAGCGGTATGACAGCTGCGTGGTCCCATGGTGTTTATACTTGCGTACTATTGTTTGTACAGATGAACGTGGTACCTTCAGGCATTTAGAAATTGCTCCCAAGGATGAACCAGACTTGTGGAGGTCTACAATTTATTTCTGAGGTCTTGGCTGATTTCTTTTGATTTTCCCATGATGTCAAGCAAAGAGGCACTGACTTTGAAGGTAGGCCTTGAAATACATCCACAGGTACACCTCCAATTGACTCAAATGATGGCAATTAACCTTTCAGAATCTTCTAAAGCCATGACATAATTTTCTGGAATTTTCCAAGCTGTTTAAAGGCACAGTCAACTTAGTGTATGTAAACTTCTGACCCACTGGAATTGTGATAGAGTGAATTATAAATGAAATAATCTGTCTGTAAACAATTGTTGGAAAAATGACTTGTGTCATGCACAAAGTAGACGTCCTAACCGACTTGCCAAAACTATAGTTTGTTAACAAGAAATTTGTGGAGTGGTTGAAAAACATGTTTTATTAACTCCAACCTAAGTGTATGTAAACTTCCGACTTCATTTGTGAAGTACAGCTACCCCAAAAAACAACTTATAGTACGTTCAAGTATTTTTACCTCAGTACTTTACACCATTGAGGTTTACTTTGCTAGTGACATTTTTTGGAGGGGTTTGTTCTCTCAGGAGGCCCAGCAGAAGGTGTCAAGGTTCCTAGTGAAGCTGAGGCTGAAGAGTCCTTCTCTGAGCTCTGATGACAGGTCCAGCCCGGAGTCAGAGCGAGCTAATGCTGAAGTCCGCCAGGGGGCAGTCATGCAGTCTTCGGCAGAGGGCAAAGCTCTCCGCAGCTCGCAAGGAATTATCCATAATAACTCACCCCAGCACTCCCCACTCACTGGCACTAATAAGAGTTGCAGAGGGGCAGAGGGATCTACGGCCCCAGATCACATTGACAGCGGCAGGAAGAGGGTCAAGTTCCCATTCCTCTTCACCACGACAGCCGTGACTGTGACCACCCCCAACCCCCTTCTCACTCAGAATGAACGGCCCAGCATGAAGCTTTCTGCCAAGGCAGAAAAGGCACATAAGTCTGTGAGGGTGGCCGGTATCCCAGAGGAGATTGGTGTTGGAGCTAAGGTCATGCAGAAAAACCTACCGGCCATACCCAAGTTCAGCTGGTCACGGCCCAGTCCAAGTGAAGAAGATAACAAAGTCCAGGGCAAAGTCAAAGACGTCCGCAAGACCAAACTAAGTAAACAGAAAGAAGATAACATCCCGCCAATAGCCAAAGAACCCCGGAGAAAAGGGTCCTTCCATGGAGCAGAGCAAGGCAGAGGCAGGGACTATAGCAGGAGGAGGGCGCCCCTCTCCTACGACATCCAGCGCAGACTCAACCAAGCCATGACAGATTCAGACAGACTCAAAGCTAGAGAAGTCACCAAGAGAATTGGAACCATCCTCTGTGAGAATCTCCGGCAAAGGCCTAACCGACAGATGCCAGAGTTGGAGCGATTCAAACCCAGGCATATCACCAAGTGTAACGATTGTTCTCCTCCTCGTCTGGGGAGGAGCATGGATCGGACCAAAACGCAGCTTGTGGAGAATACATGTTTGATTTATTTTTTAAAGAAGACGAAACGAAGAACACTGAAAAAACTATATAAAACAACAAACGACGTCAACAGACCTGAACATGTGAACTTACATATAACGAAGAACGCACGAACAGGATCAGACTAAACAAACGAAACAGTCCCGTGTGGTACAAACACTGACACGGAAAACAAACACCCACAAAACACACGTGAAACCCCGGCTGCCTAAGTATGATTCTCAATCAGGGACAACGATTGACAGCTGCCTCTGATTGAGAATCATACCAGGCCGACCACACAAAATCCCAACATAAAAATCACACATCGACAACCCAGCCAACTCACGCCCTGACCATACTAAATAAATACAAAAACAAAGGAAAACAGGTCAGGAACGTGACAGAACCCCCCCTTAAGGTGCAAACTCCGGGCGCACCACCTAAAACTCTAGGGAAGGGTCTGGGTGGGCGTCTGTCCGCGGTGGTGGCTCTGGCGCGGGACGTGGACCCCACTTAAACAATGTTTTTCCCCGCCTCCTTAATCGCCCCCGTGGCCTCCTAACCACAACCACCCTCCTTATCAACCCCACTGAACCAAAGGGTAGCACCGGACTGAGGGGCAGATCCTGGCTGGCGGGCGGTTCTGGCAGATCCTGGCTGGCGGGCGGCTCTGGCAGATCCTGGCTGACTGGCGGCTCTGGCAGATCCTGGCTGGCGGGCGGCTCTGGCAGATCCTGGCTGGCGGGCGGCTCTGGCAGATCCTGGCTGGCGGGCGGCTCTGGCAGCTCCTGGCTGGCTGGCGGCTCTGGCAGCTCCTGGCTGGCTGGCTCTGGCAGCTCCTGGCTGGCTGGCTCTGGCAGCTCTGACGGCTCGGGACAGACGGGCAGCTCTGACGGCTCGGGACAGATGGGCAGCTCTGACGGCTCGGGACAGACGGGCAGCTCTGACGGCTCGGGACAGACGGGCAGCTCTGACGGCTCGGGACAGACGGGCAGCTCTGACGGCTCGGGGCAGGCAGGCAGCTCTGACAGCGCTGGGCAGGCAGGCAGCTCAGACTCTGGCTGTGCTGGAGAGGAGGAAGGCTCTGACAGCGCTGGACAGGTGGGAGCAACTGGAGAGAGAAGACGGAGAGACAGCCTGGTTCGGGGGGCTGCCACCGTAGGACTGGTACGTGGAGGTGGCACCAGATATACCGGACCGTGAAGGAGAACACGAGCTCTTGAGCACCGAGCCTGCCCAACCTTACCTGGTTGAATGGTCCCCGTAGCCCTGCCAGTTCGGCGAGGTGGAATAGCCCGCACTGGGCTATGCTGGCAAACCGGGGACACCATTTGTAAGGCTGGTGCCATGTACGCCGGCCCGAGGAGACGCACTGGAGACCAGATGCGTTGGGCCGGCTTCATGGCACCCGGTTCGATGCCCAACCTAGCCCGACCAGTGCAGCGAGGTGGAATAGCCCGCACTGGACTAAGCACGCGTACTGGGGACACCGTGCGCTCCACTGCATAACACCGTGTCTGACCAGTACGACGCCCTCTCACTCCACAGTAAGCACGGGGAGTTGGCTCAGGTCTCCTACCCGGCTTTGCCACACTCCGCGTGTGCCCCCCCCCCCCCCCCAAGACATTTTTGGGTCTGAATCTCGGGCTTCCAACCGCGTTGCCGCGCTGCCTCCTCATACCAGCGCCTCTCTGCCTTCGCTGCCTCCAACTCTGCCTTGGGACGGCGATATTCCCCTGGGCCCAGGGTCCTTTGCCGTCCAGGATCTCTTCTTCCCAAGTCCACGAGTCCTGTGTCTTCTGCCGCTGCTGCCCTTTCCCACTCTGCTTGGTCCTTTGTAGGTGGGTGTTTCTGTAACGATTGATGGTGTGGGGTGGCATTTCTTTGTGGGGCCGCACAGCCCTCCATGTGCTCGCCAGAGGTAGCCTGACTGCCATTAGGTACCGAGATGAGATCCTCAGAGCATATGTGAGACCATATGCTGACACATGCACATTTGTGGCCTGCTGGAGGTCATTTTGCAGGGCTCGGCAGTGCTCCTCCTTGCACAAAGGCGGAGGTAGCGGTCCTGCTGCTGGATTGTTGCCCTCCTACGGCCTCCCCCACGTCTCCTGATGTACTGGCCTGTCTCCTGGTAGCGCCTCCATGCTCTGGACACTACGCTGACAGACACAGCAAACCTTCTTGCCACAGCTCGCATTAAATGTGCCATCCTGGATGAGCTGCACTACCTGAGCCACTTGTGTGGGTTGTAGACTCCGTCTCATGCTACCGCTAGAGTGAAAGCACCGCCAGCATTCAAAAGTGACCAAAACATCAGCCAGGAAGCATAGGAACTGAGAAGTTGTCTGTGGTCACCACCTGCAGAATCACTTCTTTATTAGTGGTGTCTTGCTAATTGCCTATAATTTCCACCTTTTGTCTATTCCATTTGCACAACAGCATGTGAAATTTATTGTCAATCAGTGTTTCTTCCTAAGTGGACAGTTTGATTTCACAGAAGTGTGATTGACTTGGAGTTACATTGTGTTGTTTAAGTGTTCCCTTTATTTTTTTGAGCAGTGTATATGTGTGTGTTGCCTGGATGTTGTGTTCAAACAGTCATTTCCAATAACTCCCACGTCAAGAGCCACTTCTCCACTCTAGACATCCCACATTAACATCAGTCTATGTCTAAATCTAAGGGTCCTACAAGGCCAAGGCATGGAGTCTAGGAGGAGAGCCAAGACTACTCATCCCCTTGGCCTGCTCCAACTGGCTGGGTTACACTATAGCCTGCTGATTAAGTCCCTGACGGGTCCAGGTCCTGATAGGGTTGAGGACCCTGATATCAGACCCAATTGAGGAATGGATCAGTGCTGGTCTGATCCATTCATTATGAACAGACTCAGTCTGATGTTAACCAGACGTGCCTGATACACAGACACAGCGTACGTTAGCCCTCCGCCTGGCTCCCATTAAGAAGATGACGGGTAATAAAATAAACCACAGTGAAACAGGGAGCTCTGTTGTTAAAGCTGTTGTGCTTGCATGTGTCTGTGCATTTGGCGATATCATAAATTAGCAGTGACACTGTTTACTCAGACGAAGCGTACTTGGCCTGATGGCCCCTGTCATCCTGTGAACCAGATGCTTTAGCTTCAGCAGTTTCCCTTTCCTCTCTTCTGTTTACTGTATGCCGAGACCAGATAAGCGCTATTGTGGCAAATACAACAGTTTGGGCTCGATATTTTCTCAGCTAATTGGATAGTAGGACATTGGTCCTGCCTGGGATATCTCATCATCTTTTTCTCCAAACAAATCTATCATTGTTTGGAAATGTTAAACTAGGTAAGGCTGGCCTGTGTCTGTTTCTCTGGATGTCATGGGGAAAGAGAGAGGGCCCCCTAGTGCCTTTGACTGGTTCCTAAAGGATTATTGTTGTTTGACTGAGGCCGCCTCTTCAGACGGTGTACCACAAGGTGGTGCCAGTGTATCAGCCCTTATTGTCTGGTTCAGTCGCTTCACTTCCTCAGATAAGCTCATTGACTTGATAATGACTTAAATTGTTCTCTGTCTTGTTATAAAGAAGATATACATTTTTAGGTCTAATTAATCTACACTTTAGTAGTTTATTACGGGTGATATGAAGTAATAATATACTGTAGTAGTAGTCCTCAAAGCTCTTTAAAAAGCTTCATCAAACTCCTGATGTCAGATCTGTCAATATAATTGTATTTATTTCACCTTTATATAACCAGGTAGGCCAGTTGAGAACAAGTTCTCATTTACAACTGCGACCTGGCCAAGATAATGCAAAGCAGTGTGACAAAAACAACAACACAGAGTTACACATAAACAAACGTACAGTCAATAACACAAAAGAAAAGAAAAATAGAAGAAAAAAAATCTATGTACAGTGTGTGCAAATGTAGAAGAGTAGGGAGGTAGGCAATAAATAGGCCCTAGAGGCAAAAATAATTACAATCACAATGTAGCATTAATAGTGGAGTGATAGATGTGCAGATGATGATGTGCAAGTAGAGATACTGGGGTGCAAAAGAGCAAGAGGGTAAGTAATAATTTGGGGATGAGGTAGTCGGGTGTGCTATTTACAGATTGACTGTGTACAGGTACAGTGATCGGTAAGCTGCTCAGACAGCTGATGCTTCAAGTTAGAGAGGGAGATATAAGACTCCAGCTTCAGAGATTTTTGCAATTCGTTCCAGTCATTGGCAGCAGAGAATTGTAAGGAAAGGCGGCCAAAGGGAGTGTTGGCTTTGGGGACGACCAGTGCAATATACCTGCTGGAGCGCGTGCTACGGGTAAGTGTTGCTATAGTGACCAGTGTGCTGAGATAAGGCGGGGCTTTACCTAGCAAAGACTTAGATGACCTGGAGCCAGTGGGTTTGGCGGCGGATATGTAGTGAGGGCCAGCCAACGAGAGCATATAGGTCGCAGTGGTGGGTAGTATATGGGGCTTTGGTGGTAAAACGGATGGAACTGTGATAGACTGCATTCAATTTGCTGAGTAGAGTGTTGGGGGCTGTTTTGTAAATGACATTGCCGAAGTCAAGGATCGGTAGGATAGTCAGTTTTACGAGGGTATGTTTGGCAGCATGAGTGAAGGATGCTTTGTTGCGAAATAGGAAGCTGATTCTAGATTTAATTTTGGATTGGATCTGCTTAATGTGAGTCTGGAAGGAGTTTTTACATTCTAATCAGACACCTAGGTATTTGTAGTTGTCCACATATTCTAGGTCAGAACCGTCCAGAGTAGTGATGCTAGTCGGGCTGGAGGGTGCTCGCAGCAATCGGTTGAAGAGCATGCATTTAGTTTTTCTAGCATTTAAAAGCAGTTGGAGGCCACGGAAGGAGAGTTGTATGGCGTTGAAGCTCGTTCGGAGGTTTGTTAGCACCGTGTCCAAAGAAGGGCCAGATGTATACAGAATGGTGTTGTCTGCGTAGAGGTGGATCAGAGAATCACCAGCAGCATGAGCGACATCATTGATATATACAGAGACAAGAGTTGGCCCGAGAATTGAACCCTGTGGCACCCCCATAGAGACTGCCAGAGGTCCGGACAACAGGCCCTCTGATTTGACTCTGCAAGTTGCTGCAGGGGGTGCTGAGATGTTGGCCAAGGTAGGGGTAGCCAGGTGGAAAGCATGGCCAGCCGTGGAAAAATGCTCATTGAAATTATCGATTATCGTAGATTTATCGGTGGTGACAGTGTTTCCTATCCTCAGTGCAGTGGGCAGATGGGAGGAGATGCTCTTATTCTCCATGGACTTTACAGTGTCCCCAAAACGTTTTGGAATTAGTGCTACAGGTAGCAAATTTCTGTTTGAAAGTAGAGTATATTGGTTCCTGACTTCCCTGAAAAGTTGCATATCGCGCAGGCTATTTGATGCTAATGCAAAACGCCACAGGATGTTTTTGTGCTGTTCAAGGGCAGTCAAGTCTGGGGTGAACCAAGGGCTATATCTGTTCTTAGTTCTACATTTTTTGAATGGGGCATGCTTATTTAAGATGGAGAGGAAAGCACTTTTGAAGAGCAACCAGGCATCCTCTACTGACGTGATGAGGTCAATATCCTTCCAGGTCGATTAGAAAGGCCTGCTCACTGAAGTGTTTTAGGGAGCGTTTGACAGCGATGAGGGGTGGTCGTTTGACCGCGGACCCAGTACTCACACAGGCAATGAGGCAGTGATCGCTGAGCTCCTGGTTGAAGACAGCAGTGGTGTAGAGGGTAGGTTGGTCAGGATGTAATCTAAGAGTGTGCCCATGGTTATGGATTTAGGGCTGTACCTGGTTGGTTCCTTGATGATTTGTGTGAGATTGAGGGCATCTAGCTTAGATTGTAGGATGTTTGTAACATGATCTTAATGTTGTCAATGATGTTCACACCAGGCTGTTGGCTTCTGAAACCACTTCCTTATCCTCACCAGATGTTATTTCCACAGAGGAAATTTATATTGATGTGTTTTTCAGTAATCAGAGGAGAAGTCCAAGCAACAGCAGCATTGTGTTAGGCTTCCGGCTATTCATCGGTCCTTTCTCAGGACCGATACATTCTGTATCTCAGAATGCAGGAAGGTTTCAGATCTTTAGTATTATTCTGTTTCTCTCATTTTCAGTTCTCAGTTCTCTCTCTCTACCTATTTAGTTAGCTCATTTTCTTTTAGTGGGTGTTCCATGACTTAGTAAATGGTGACAACGTATATCAGGTACACATTTCCAAAAACGTGAAAATGACATGAAGGCTTTTACCAGATTCTTAACCTCAGCTGCATATCTGGCATCTCTCTTTAGAGGCCATTTAGACGTATCACTGGAACCGTACATTTAGATAGAGTGAACGTTAAGACCCCGCGTGCCAGGTGGGTGAGAGAGAGTAGGCCTCACTAAGGACAGACACAACAAATGTAAACCATTTAAGTCATTCAGTCAATTGGTGTCATTGGTCCTGTAAAGTTTATATTGTCTGTATGGGTGTGGCTCCTCCCATGAATTACCCAGGAGCCTCTCTGTCCTGTCTGTCGTTAGAGGCTCCCGCTGATGAATGAAGCATTCTCGCCCTCTTTCCTCGTAACGAGCTGCTTCCAGCATGACTTGCCAAATGTTTATCCAACTGTGTACTGTATGCTGTCCGTCTGTCAACACTGCTCTGATTCAAACTCCTGTGTAGGCTTTTGTTAGGGAGTACAAATCGTTTTTTTTGTTTGGATTCTGTCCTGCATAATAGGGCCTATATGAATGGTCCTGTGTTAACAAAATTGAGCACTTCTCGCTCTAGCGTCTATTTCGGATGCCAAATTAGACGTGTGTGTGTGTGCACGGTCTACTCTGTGTGTGTGTGTGGTGTGTGGTGTGTGGTGTGTGTGTGTGGCCTCATACTGAGTGTATTGTAGCTGTGTTGTTGTTGGATGAGGTAATAGGTTTAGGCATGAGGTTATATGGATTCATCAAAGAGCCCCTATTACCTGGTTGACTCACACTCTGGAATCTGCCTGCAATCGGGACTCAGGGGTAGACCTAACATAGTAAATGAAAATCCGGGACACTCAAATTAATGATATGTTACATTTGGTATGGTAAGTATTCATTTGTGGATGTCCATCATCCATTTCATATTATATGTTCCCAAATTACAATTCAAATGATATGTTCCGAATTACAATTCAAATGATATGTTCCGAATTACAATTCATATTATATGTTACGAATTACAATTCAAATGATGTTACGAATTACAATTTGTATTATATGTTACGAATTGCAATTTGTATGATATGCTATGAATTGCAATTCGTACAATATGTTCAGAATTTGCAATACGTATATGTTACAAATTCCATTTTGTTGTGGCTAACGTTAGCTATGTGGGTAGGTGGCTTACGCTAATGTTAGCTAGGCTAGGGTTTAGGGTTAAGGTTAGGAGTTAGGTTAAAAGTTAGGGTTATGGGAAGGGTTAGCTAACATTCTAAGTAGTTGCAAAGTAGCTATAAACTAGTAAGTAGTTGCAAAGTTGCTAATTAGCTAAAATGCTAATGTCCGTGATGAGATTCAAACACGCAACCTTTGAGTTACTAGACTTTTAGCGTTATATGCCAAACCATCCACCCCGACCAACCACCCTCCTTTTGTTTTTGCCTTAAGTAACCTTCTGTCTTATGTAGCCATACCAAACGTAACAAATCATACTCATTTTAGTGTCCCGGATTTTCGTTTACTATGTTACATCTAGTCTATTAGACCAGCCTGGGAATCTTTAGTGTCCTTCTAGTAAAGCGTCTCAGCTTCATCCTCAAGTTGGCTTGTGAAATAAAACGACAGACTGCCCTATCTATGAGGACTGAGGACACAGTGTTGAGTAATGCCATTCACATTCATCTTGTAAGTCTTAAATCTAAATCCTAGTGGATCCCACTAAAAGGATTTCTAGGGAATCCACCTGCCTGTACACATGGTCGGTTTTTATTACAGCGCTGTCATTCTAGTGGAAATGTGATGGTTAACAGAATAGTTTAGCATGCACCTCGTCTATAGACCAGCATGCAGACCATCCATAGTCTCTGCTTTAGTTCAGTTACTGAACCAATGAGTTGTTGCAATATGACATGCATTGCAAGTGGTGAAATTCCAATTTGTCAAGGGTTGTCAAAGTGTAATCTAGCATGAATGTACTTATATCATGTCACGAACCGGCTCGAAGTTCGTAACAAAAAGGGAGACAAAGTGGAGATAAGGAAGAACAAAACATATTTATTAACTAAAGTAAACTAAATACAATGGTGTGTAGTCAGTAATCAGTAGAGTGTTTGCATGCATAAATGTGATAATGAGGGGTGTTGAAAGGTGCCAAAGCAAGCAAGCAAGCAAGCAAGCAAACAAACAAACAAACAAAAACAAAAACAGTCACAACCAAAATCTATCAGCATGTCTGCATGGAGTGAGTCTCCTCAATGAATGGGGAAGAGGTGTATTTATACTGGGACACACCCGGGCCCAGGTGTGTCCCCTCCCGGCTCCGCCCACCGGCATCCTAATAAGGAAAACAAGAGCAAAGAGAAAGAATACGGCAGACAGAGTGGGAGGGTCGTCACAATCACAACATGTTGGCTAAACAACACCTCCTCACAATGTTTCTCTCTCTCTCTAATGTATTTGCTTTAATAATTCTTATCCCAGATTCTACAGAAACCCAAACAGCCCATCTCATCACAGACCTTGAACATGGCAGTCGTTCTGTGTGGTTAATGATGTGGAATTTGGGAGGGCTGGAGCAGGGATGGAAAGTGAAGGGAGCAGAGTGATATTGAGTGAATGATCTACTACAGTAGTACTTGAAATCAGGGCAGTGAAACACAAAATGCTCTGTGTGTGAGAGGGATGCAGAGGCATTAAGCTAGGTATTAATAAGTAACTATCAGTTAAGGTATCAACAGTTCAGTGAACAGTTTCAATAACTATGATAGACAAACATCTAGTGTATTTGTTGGTGCCAGTGCAGTACACTGCTTCACAAGACTGGAACACAAGACTTACTGTCGTCAGGGTGACATATTGTGCTGTAGTTTACTGGCTTGCTGTGCTGTGTGAGAGAACTGACTAGACCTAGATCTACATAGGTCATACTACTATTACCAGGGATGCTCATAGTAATAGTGTTTGTACAGTAAATGTACAGTAAGGCTTCTTCTCTACTGAGCCCGAGGGAAGGGAACGCACCCACAGAGCTGCTGGTTGCTGCAGTAGCAGCCACTTGTTCTACGGTCTGTGTTACCATGGACACGGCTCACTGTGGAAAGATTTATAGTGGCTGTCTCTCTGGGATTTATGTTAACTGTTATGGGGGCGTGGCTGTTGTGTTCAATGCTCTCACCTACCGGTGTTAAATTATACATAGAGTACGTAACAGAGATGTCACACACAGCCAAAAGTTCAGTCTCTACACTGATAAGTGAGCACTCAAAACAGTAAGACAGGTGAATGTGAACAAATCAAACACTTGACCAAGCAACCTTTGGCTGTGTTTGTGTATGGATAATCTCTCTCTTTCTGTATATATGTGTGTGTGTTTCTATTAGCTGTGGGGTTAGTGAGCATAGGGGGTGGGTGGGTGGGTGTGAGAAGGGGACAGAGATACACAGACAGAGACAAAGTGAAAGGGAGAAAGAGATAGTCTCCTCCCTCATGCCCCTCTCTCTAACTATGACTGAACTATGAGTTGGCTGTGAGTGTGAGAGAGCAACAGTGACCGAGAGAGGGAGAGGATGTTTGATAAGCAGCTTGGGAAATGACAGTTTAAGTTTGTGCGTTGAATGCAGAGACATTGTGGAGCCGGACATGAGCAGTGACAGCAGCTCCAAGAAGCGCTATGTATCAACCCTCAGGATGTACATCGGACCCACCAACACTTCCCCTGGGCAGGGAAAAAACGTCTTGGCAGCCAGTATCACTTCTGCTACTAGGACTGGGATAGACACAGCCTCTAGTACAGGTAAGAGTGTGTGTGTGTTCAGTGTGTGTGCGTAATGTCTGTCAGCGTGTAGTATGTGGTGGTGATGGGGGGGGGGGGGGTATAGCAGTGTAACTATTGACATTGCTTTCTAGTTGTTCAGGTCAACATTGTAATAGACAAGTTAGAACAGACATTTATCCCAGAGACTGCATAGCTGAATGAACCCTAACCACACACCGTGACAAAGCATTTCTCTTTCATTTTCAGACAGTATATTTGCTTGTTCTACATGACAATGATATTTATTGGTTTTGTTTCTGCTTACCAGTTTGATATTGTAGATGTTAACATCTTGTATTGGTGTTTGGACTCTGTACTTCTTGAGTACTGGCTTTTGTTTTGTCGTTGCTTATAGTTACAGTGCAAAACGTCCACTGCCATCCACCTAACAAAATATTTGAACATGTATGTATTAAGATTTATTGTGTGTACTTCCTTGTACGCGCACCATCAAAGCGCATAGCATGTACAGTGTTCCATGTATTTTCAGATTTCCCTAATTTGCATTGGCTTCATGCCCATTACCTGAGAAGTGAAGGGTGCAGGAATCTACATGCCCAGTTGTTGTTTGTGAGTGCATTTAAAGGCCATGTGGTTCTTGTTTTCAACAACCCGAGGGAGGGGGTTGGAGAAAAAACATGAGCCCCCCCCGCCCTCAGCCTCCTTTGTACATGTTTTGTGACTGTGTTTCTCTCAGAGTGCAGTATCCTAAACACCTGTAGTGTAGGATGACATTACTGTGACAGTTCCATCCGCACTGGAAAGTTAAAGAGGCGTGTAAGCAGCGTGGGAATTATATCGTGACATTAGAATTTTTTTACATTCATGGATGATGTGACAGCTAAGTCAGTTCTAGAAGGCAGATGGATTGGAGGATCTGGAAGAGCTCACCAAATGGTCCAGAATGGAGTTCAAGCCTGAAAAGGGGAAGTGTCCAGGAACGGGACCCATTCAAGATTGGAGAGGAGACCATCCCCACTGTCAGGATGGTTATGGTCCTGGGGAAGTGCTAAAGTTCTCTGGTCTAGAGGCACCAAGGTAGTCCACCTCGAGCCTGGGGAAGTGATACAGGGCCGAGCTCAATGACAAAGAGAGTGTGAAGGAGATGCTCTTGCAAGCTGACACGTGGATGACATCTCTGAAGAAGAGCGGCCTGCCAGGCAAGTTTAAGGCATGTGGCTACCAACACAGGGTACTTCCCAGACTCCTCTGGCCACTGCTTGCCTATGAGGTACCTCTTTCAACAGTGTAGGCAATAGAGAGGAAAATTAACAACTTCCTCAGGAGATGGCTGGCGGTCCCATGAAGCTTCATCTGCCTGTACAACACAGACAGCAATCTGCAGCTTCCAATAAAAAATTGTTTGTAGAGGAGTACAAGGCAACAAAAGCCCGTCAGGCTATGATGCTGCGGGACAGCAAGGATGAGAGGGTTTGCCAGGCAGAGATCGAAGTCAGGAAAAAAACAGGGCAGCTGGACATGATGGAAAAGTGCGCAAGAGAGGGCACTCACCTGGCAAGACATCTGGAACATGGAAGGGCAGCAGATTAAGTTTCTGCTTTTCTCTGTGTATGATGTGTTTCCCACACCAACAAACCTCCACACATGGGGGTTGGCAGAGAGCCCCAGCTGCACACTATGTGGATGACCAGCCAACCTGGAGCACGTGTCCTCTTGACAAGCAGCTCTGACCAATGGAAAGTTCAGGTGTCATTATTTGGTCATGCTGACTCGGGACTGGCCGCGGGAATCACCGCGGGAATGGAGCAAGCAAGGAGAAAGCCCAAACAACTCACCCAGGGCCCCTGTTTCATCCACTTCCTCAGGCCAGGAGACAGCGCAGCAAAGGGAACAAGGACCAAAGGGATCCTTGACACAGCAGGTGACTGGGAGATGTGTGCCAACTTCAAGAAGCAGCTCCAAGTCCCAGAGAAGATAGCCAGCACAAGCCTCAGACCAGATATCGTTCTCTGGTCTAGAGGACCAAGCAGGCGGTCCTCATCGAGCTCACAGTGCCCTGGGAGGAGAGGATAGAGGAGGCACATGAGTGGAAGCTCGAGAAATACCAGTCCCTCATCCTTGAGTCAGCAGAATGGATGGAGAGCCTGGAATCTACCAATTGAGGTCGGCTGCAGGAGCGTCGCAGGCCAATCACTCTAGAGAACCCAGGGGGTGCTCAGCATTGAAGGAGTGGCAAGGAAGAAGCTAGTGGCTGACGTCAGCAAGCAGACAATGTCATCCCGTTGGATCTGGCTGAAGATTAATGCCAGGGATCAATGTTAAGATGAAAATAAAGATAAAAGTTTAGTTGTTGTCAATAAATATGTATTGTTGCAAACAAACAAACAGATTTACAATTTAGATACTGTGAGATGTTGTAGTGCCAAGATGTTGGCTGTGTGCTACTGCTGTCTTTATACTAATTTGGTGGTCTGGTGGAGAAACACAGAGGAAGTGTCTCAGTGTTTCTGTTGTAGATGTTTTGGTTCAGGCTTATTTTCCCAATATACATGTGTGGGTTTGGGCTATTTGTGTCTGTGTTGTAGACAACATAGTAGTTTAAGGTATTGTGGAGTCTTTCCTGTAACAGGGAGAGCTGATAAATACTCTGCTAGATGAGAGATGTGGTTAGCACATTAGAGCAGAGGAAGAACAGAAATACAAACGCAGCGATAAGGAAACGTTGTCAGTAACGCAAGATGACAGGCCAGGCAGAACCCCCCGCTGTTAGTGCCGGCAGGCTGACCAAAAGTGTTTTAGCAGTTGTTTTCCCCCAGGGTGAGAGAACAGAGTGGCCAAATTCCACCCAAATTAGTAGGTCTACCGGTATCAAAGTGCTATAGTACATGTACAAATGACCTCGACTAATCTGTACCCCGCACATTGACTCAGTACCGGTACCCCCTGTATATAGCCTCATTATTGTTATTTTATTGTGTTACTTTTTATTATTTGGTAAATATTTTCTTAACTCTTCTTGAACTACATAGTTGGTTAAGGGCTTGTAAGTAAGCATTTCACGGTAAGGTCTACACTTGTTGTATTCGGCGCATGTGACAAATAAACTTTGATTTGAGTGTTGATTGATTAACTTCAGAGCACATGCACAAAGACGTTACATGTGCGTGTGGTTGTTTCGCGTGCCAAAGCAACACAGCGATAGGAGCCTGCTTATCAGGCTGTCATAGAACAGATGGCACGCTGTATGAATTTCAAATGTGCTTATGATACTCTCTGTCCACTGACCCCCGTCCCACTCACCTCCTGTTACCCTGTCTCTCACCTGCATCTCATCCAGGGGACAGCTGCCACACACCAACCCCGCTCAGAAGTCTGGATCCACCCCTGTTCACAGAGCCTTTGGAGGACTGCTCGGCGGATGAAGGAAGTGACATCACACTCCGAGGGGTTATCACAGGAAGTCAGCCAATCAGTGTGTCCTGGCTGCACAATGGTGAGCTGAGGACAGGCCTTATTCTCCATGTCCTGCACAATTTGGCTCAACTTTATGAATTTGACTTAGAATTTGAATAGAAAATGTCTTCATTAAAATCAATGTCCACTGTGACATTTTCTATCCATTGCCAAATGGACTTGAACGCCCAAACAACAAGGTAAATAAAAAGCACATTTGCGTCACTCTGCTGCCCATGTTGCAAATGAGTACTACCTTGTGATGTTTTTTAGTTCTTTATACGTATATCACCACTTTAGAAGGATAAGAAACTACTTCCAAGTGATACTGCTCACGCTCCTCCATTAACACCTTCATTCCATTTTAATTTTAGGGCAGTGGGTGTTCACCCTCCCTCATACTCAGTTTCCGTTTCTATGCCGGTCTCTCTCTTTCACATTCACACTCTCTGAGACGAACAGACACACACCCTGAAGCTGAGAACTAGTGTCAGTGGCCTGAGCTCTGAGAGAGTTTCATGTTGCTGTATATGGGTGTTCCCGTGGGCAGGTGAGGCACTGTTCTTTGGGAAGCCCCTCTTCGATGGCAGTGAGACTAGGCTGGTGGTGAGGGAATGCCTACCTGAGGACGCGGGCGCCTACACCTGTGTGGCAGAGAACCGAGCGGGCAAGACCTCCAGCAGTGCAGCTGTTTGTGTGAGAGGTAAGACAAAACACACACACACACACACTGCTGAAGTGTGCTCAGATCACTGGCGTACCACACGCAGATCAGTGAAACTGCAGTATGCCACTGGCTTTTTGCATGAACACCAACAACACAAAGGGTTAACTGCCCTGCAATAAGAGTTTAGATTCTGATGTTGTGGTTGTTTTCTTTTGTCCCTTCTTTTACGGGATACGAAACTGAAATTGTCCCCTGATGGAAACAATGCAGACTTTGAGACTATCTGCGGAGTCCTGAACGCAACTTCACACACTTCCCCTCCCCTCAACAACAACATTATGGAAAACAGAGGCTCAAAGTTACTACTGTCATCCAACAATGATAGTGTCTTCAGACAATCCAGCTCCACAATAAGCGCCAACACCACGAGCCCAGGAGGACCCCGAAAAGGTTAAACATGAACTCATTATAGACCATCTCTTATTCCCTGAGTGTACAAAACATTAGGAACACCTTCCTAAAATTGAGTTGCACCCCCTTTTTGCTCTCAGAACTGCCTCAATTTGTTAGTTCATGGACTCTACAAGGTTTTGAAAGCGTTCCACAGAGATGCTGGCCCATGTTGACTCAAATGCCTCCCACAGTTGTCAAGTTAACTGGATGTCCTTTGGGTGGTGGACCATTCTTGATACACACGGGAAACTGTTGAGCATGAAAAACCCAGCTGTGTTGCAGTTCTTGACACACTCAAACCGGTGCGCCTGGCACCAACCATACCCCGTTCAAAGGCACTCAAATATTTGTCTTCTCCATTCACCCTCTGAATGGCACACACACACAATCCATGTCTCAATTGTCTCAAGGCTTAAAAATCCTTCTTTAACCTGCCTCCTCCCTTACATCTACACTGATTGAAGTGGATTTAACAAGTGACATCAATAAGGGATCATAGCTTTCACCTGGATTCACCTGGTTAGTCTGTCATGAAAAGAGCAGGTGTTCTTAATGTTTTGAACACTCAGTGTATACCTATTTCATGTGGTATACAACTCTTTAAAGCAGGCAAAGTTATTTCTGCAAAAATGCTACATTTACTTTTGGCTCATTTCCAAAGACATTAATATGCTTTCTGTCCAGCACACTAGGGGTTATTATGGATACCTGGTTATTTTCTCTTCATTCAGATGAACCACATCAGTCATATTTGGCATGAATCACTTCAACCAATCAATGCTTAGTTCAACAACAGAGTGTCTGCATGGAAGTCTCATCCAGCCTTTGTACCGTTTCCCTTGTTCTGTATTACAATGCTGCTTTGATCTGCTCTCTCACTGCTCTCTCACTGCTCTCTCACTGCTCTCTGTCCAGCACCATGGAGGGGAAGATACAGTCCACTGTAGCATAGTTAAACCTAGAGACAGTGGTTGTCCAAATACCCATGCTAGCGTACTACAAACTAAAACTGCATACTCATTTCGGCACATTTGTGGCCTGCTGGAGGTCATTTTGCAGGACTCTGGCAGTGCACCTCCTGGCACAAAGGCAGAGGTAGCGGTCCTGCTGCTGGGTTGTTGCCCTCCTACGGCCTCCCCCACGTCTCCTGATGTACTGGCCTGTCTCCTGGTAGCGCCTCCATGCTCTGGACACTACGCTGACAGACACAGCAAACCTTTTTGCCACAGCTCGCATTGATGTGCCATCCTGGATGAACTGCACTACCTGAGCCACTTGTGTGGGTTGTAGACTCCGTCTCATGCTACCACTAGAGTGAGAGCACCGCCAGCATTCAAAAGTGACCAAAACATCAGCCAGGAAGCATAGGAACTGAGAAGTGGTCTGTGGTCACCACCTGCAGAATCACTCCTTTTTTGGGGGTGTCTTGCTAATTGCCTATAATTTCCACCTTTTGTCTATTCCATTTGCACAACAGCATGTGAAATTTATTGTCAATCAGTGTTGCTTCCTAATTGGACAGTTTGATTTCACAGAAGTGTGATTGACTTGGAGTTACATTGTGTTGTTTAAGTGTTCCCTTTATTTTTTTGAGCAGTGTATTTAGTACGCTGGTATTCAGACAATTTTGTGAACAAAAACTGTAATGGTTCATTTACTACGTGAGGCATATATGATCGAATAGAAGTTTATCAATTTCTAGGTTGTTACGAATGCTCTGATAAGTGGTCACGTGGCATTTTCGGCAACTTACCCCCAAAATACTTTATATCGGAGTTGTTCCTGTTGTCATAGAGATAAAGGCCTCATCATGGATATAACCCATTTTAGCATGGACATTGCCATTGAAGGCTTCCACCATTTTAAACTTTGAGGGCTTCCACCATTTTAAATGAGTCAACTGGGTGGAGATTCCTATGAGTTGGGAGCAATCAGCCAATGATGAAGGAAATGGACTACTTTAAAATGGAGAAGCCCATGCTGCCACAGACACTATAATGGCACAGATAAAAATATGAGCCCTCTATTTATCTCTATGGCCTGGTGTTCACACGCGTATCTGCCCTCTCATTGGCTAGAATGGTCCGACCTGATCTTGCCTCCTCCTGCCTGCCTTCCATATTTGAGGACATGTATTTCCATTGTTAGAGCTGTCACTCGAATATCTTGTCAATATAATAGACAATCTTTGGTTATGGTCCAGAGAGAGCTTAGCCACACCCTCCCACACCCCTATCACTAACTACCTGCACCTGTGATCTCATCTCACATCACCTCCGTTCCACCAGTCTCCACAGAAGTCACGCCAAAGAAGAGAGTCAGTTCTGGGACAGGTAAGACACACACTAGTCTCTCTCTCTCCCTTCCTTTGTGAACAAGCCAAGAGCTGCACCTGTCTCTCTTTCAATGCATTTATTCTGTAGAACATTTCCAGTTGTTGTCCTTGCTTTCATCTATTGTGTTTTTATCAACCCACAGCTTTTTAATCATATTGTCGTCCAGCCTCAGATACTAGAGCTACACATTTAGTTTGACCCTTTGTACTCTTCTGTATTGTCAGTGTGTATTGTGCTGCTGTAGTGAGGGACTTTGCTCTGGGTAAGGCTAGAGTGTTATTGTGTATGAACTGGGTAAGGGTGTTACCAGGTAGAACCATACGAGGATGTATAGTTCATGTGGGTCACCAGTTGCCCATCCTTGACTTAATTGCATACTTTTGTGTAGATAACTTGTAACTTTGTCAATAGATGGTGTAGGTTTACATCGTTCAGTGGATTGCCCAGAAGCTGATTTGTCATAACTTAATGTATGCTGTCTTATTAGTTGCCTCTAATCTGTGTGTAAGAAAGAGGAAAGTTGTTTACAAGTAGGCCGGTAAATAAATGTATTCAATTTGAAATGGAGTGATTTAAAATAGGGCAATTTGTTAGGCTAGACGGGCATCAGTTGAATGCATTCCATGGGAGGTTTTGTGATGTCAGTCCTTCTCGTCTCAAAGAGAAAGTGCTTTATACACTCACACCAATTAGAACAGAAGTGCATCTTTATCACAGTGGTTTTAGTCAAATGTACCATACTGCCATACTGATTTGACTACTGACCAGAAAGAGGCTGTGTCCACAAAGCCCTTTGGGGCTTTGCTCTTAAAAGGATTTCTCCAATGTAATGTCAGGGTTATAAGGAAGTCATCTGTACCTGGTTATAAATGATATCTAACCATTTCTATCTTCAGCATACTTGATAACTGTATTGGCAATTCATTTACATTGAAAATGAATGTTTGGTCTGAATGCTTGACCATGTTATGTACTGGTGTGTGTGTAGGCGTTTGTAGTTGTTGGACACTGTTGGTTTCATAAGGACTGCTGCTACTTGTGTGGTATGTCATCTGTGTTTGGTCATAAAATCCTGCTTGCAGACCCGCACGCAAACACATACACACAAACACAACAGTCGTACAGGCAAACAGAACCACTCATGCACACACTAACACTTACATGTACAAAAACAAACGCAGGTCTCACACACAGTTAATAATGTTTTGTAAACAAATCGATATTGTGGCCCCTTGAGGCCTCTAGTGGACTCTAGTCAAAACTTGTTTTACCCTGTCTTTCACAGCCTCGTTGCAGTTTAAGGATCCCCCATCCCACATTGAGGCACGGCTAGGAGAGACAGCCCGTCTGACGTGTGTGTTCAGTGGAAGTCCCCCTGTGGTGTCCTGCTGGATACAAAATAAAGAACCGGTACCAATATTTATTTTTTTAAATAATATTATTTTCTAACGAGTGAACAAATATCACTAGCCTTCTGAGCGTGTGAGTGTATAGTTTGTCTAACTCACTCTCTCTGTAGGTTGTAGATGGGTCTGAGTTGTGGGTAGAGAGCAGTGATCAGAGCAGTACGTTGGTGATCGCAGAGCCAGGACCTGAGCACTCAGGACGCTACACCGTTGTAGTACGAGACCGCAAGAGCTCGGCGCAGCACACCCTCACTCTTTCTGTCATAGGTAAATAACACTTGCAGAACATTTCTGGGCTTTGTGTGTTTTTGTGCCTAACCTGTACCGTGTCTTCCTGGTCCCAGAGCGGCCCCAGTCCCCAGCCTCCAGCCCCGTGGTGTCTCTCCTCTCTGTCTCTCCTCTCTGTTTGGTCCTGTCCTGGTCTGGGCCCTGCTACGACGGAGGCAGTGCTGTCCTGGGCTACGTGGTGGAGGTGAGGAGAAAAGGACCCGCTGAGTCTGGGAACTGGAGTGAGCTCACAGCCCATTGCAAGAGTACTTCTTACAAGGTGCGCTCCGGGCTTGAGCCTCAGGGGGAGTACTGCTTCCGGGTGAGGGCCTACAACGTGGTGGGGGTGAGCGAGCCCAGTGAGGAGTCTCCGCTTATCAAGATGGAGCAGATAGGTGAGCCATGTCGGTGTCTAGTTGATTTGGTTCCAGCAGGAGTCGTATACTGTGAACTTCATCATGTGTGGCTGTATACCATGTGGCTCAGTTGGTAGAGCATGGTGCTTTCAATGCCAGGGTTGTGGTTTCGATTCCCACTGGGGATCAGTACAGGAAAAAGTATCCACTCACCACTGTAAGTCGCTCTGGATAAGAGCGTTTGCTAAATGATTCAAATGTCAAATCTTAATCTATCTTATTTGTCACATGGACTTTATGCCTTCAGCTGCAGAGAGGAACACATTTCAACAAGATTTTTCAACTCGATCAATCTGTTTCATGTAGATTTGTATCAATAGTGTGCATAGGTGCATTGCTTGATGCGGCCTATGATGACTGACAGCTCATATGTCTGTCTCTGTGTGTGTGATCTGTAGCTGAGCCACAAGAGGAGGAGTCTCCTCGGACATATGAGGACGTCACCATCGACTCCACCCACACGGTCACCGATCACTACAATGTACTGGAGAAACTGGGAGTGTGAGTATCTCCCATGAAACAATACACAAAAAAACACACATGCCTGTGCAATGCAGTGTAGATAACGAAATGAGTTAAACTCACTGCCCCCAGATCAGCAGTTTAGCGATAATCTCTTATCCTCTGGTAGGTTCATTGACATGAACCTTATCATGAACCTTAACCTTATCTGTTATCCCTTATCTGTAGATGTCTGTTCATCTACAGATAAGGGACACTCACTATCTGGTTTCATGCCAGCTCTTGGTTCATGCAAGCTCTTGTTCACAAGGTTTTTCAAGCTAAAATAAAATGGTTCCCTCCCCTCTGAAATGTCAAAGACATGGCTGATCTAGCCTTGACAAAACACTTGTTGATTCAGTGTTTAGTCAACAGAGGGGAATATTGAGTCACAGAGCATGGAGGAGAGAAGTGTTCAGGCAGAGCATGTAGCAACCCTGATCCTCTCCATTTAGTCAGAATAAGGGATGTGCTTTCATTTTCTGACCCACTCACTCTACCATATCATTTACACGTGTATGTATCTCTACTAACACCTCTCCCTCCTCTGAACTTGTACAGTATGAAGGCAGAGAGTTGTCTCAGTGATTTAGTGGTTAGGACCATAGAATAGAATCTCTAAATTCTAGTACTGTAGTTAGGACACTGAGACTTTCCTGACCATGACCTGACCAGGAAACCTCCGGTGAAAACCCCAGAGTTTTTCCTGGTCAGGTCACATGGTCAGGGATAACTCAGAGACAGCAACTCTTCCTTTACATTCCTGGTCAGATCTCTATCTCAGCTCTCCAGATGGAGAAAGCTGTTCTGGAGCCATGATTATACAGACGGTTTGGCACCGATTACCATTGCATTATGGTCGATGGGGTTCACAGGTCTGTGTGTCTATGTATGTCTAGAGCAGGGGTGGGCAAAATACTGATCTGGCCTGCGGGAGGTTTGAGTATTTATATATTTTTGGGGGAAATGATTATTGTAGTAGGTAAAAAACAAACACTCCAGGCTACTTTTGAACATCTAAAACTGGATAGAAAGTTGTAGAAATTATAATGGACCGATATATTTTGAAGTAACTGTCCTTTTTTTGGCCCGCAAATGTATTTTGACAAATAAATCGGTTCCCCCCAAAATCTGTGTGGCCCTCTGTTGAATTGTTAAATCCAGATGTGGCCCTCGAGACAATGTTTGCCCCCCCCCCCCCCCCCCCCCCCCCCACACACACACACACATCATAGACTAAATCTGATTTGTATGGACAAAAGTCTCATCAATCCATTGCGTAGATGGCAATATTAATGCAAACTTGACTAGCTCTGTGTATGTGTAAAGCAGTTAAACATACTTATTCTTCCGCTGCCACCTGTAGGGCCAAAACCGTGAAAGCTACCGACACCAAAACAACTTTCAAATGTGCAGGCTGACCCTCCGCAGTGCGGGGGAAAAAACTTTTTGATACCACTTAGACTTTTCAGCTCCATAGGCTTGAATTGGAAGTATTTGGCTACGCTACTGCTCTTGAACCATTTAAAACTACCAACACCAAAACAACTAACATTTGCAGTGGTAATGTTGGTAAAAAATAATAATAATTATACTACTTATATGTTTCACACTACCATAATATTTGCATGAATCCCAATGGATTTCAAGGGTAATAGACTTGAATGGGAAAAATGACTACTAGTCCTCCACCGTTTTAAGATAGAAACGCCATTCAAAGTTTAAAACGTGCAGACCGGTCTGGAATAGGTTGCTTGTATACTGACCACAACCAACTACTGACCACCGCTACAACCCCCCCCCCCCCCCCCCCTCGACGTTGACATGTGCAGACCGACTCAATTTGATACCTTCAACACAACTTCTTGCTATCAGTCCTACTTCATAAAGCTGGTTGTATCCCCATTCATTTCGGTGGTGGAATGCAGGCTTCAACATTAAAAACTGAAATCGGTGCCACAACTTTTAGACAAAACATGTTGAGAGCTTAAAAACACTTTATATGGCTTATGGTGATCTACTGTAGTGCTCCCTCTACCCTACTATACCAGCCCACTATAACCCATTATAGTAACTCCACACCTACAGCCAATCCAAAATGGGTCACTATCACTAACCTGTAGCCTATGAAAAACCTATTACAACCATTATTACTACAGCTGCCACTACCACTTCTTTCAATACCATGAAAAACACCTAAAGAGGAGCAAGCAAACCACATTTTCTTCATTTGTGCTATGAAGAGGAGCAAGCAAACCACACTCTTGATTTGTGCTATGGGACAATACTAAATGTGTTCTCTGCCACCACCAGACCTCCCCTGGGGACATCAGACCACAATGTTGTCTACCTCAGGCCAACCTACTGTCGCCTCCCGGAGAGGGAGAAACCCACAGTTAAAACTGTCCAGATCTGGAACGACAACGGTATCACTTGTCTCCAGGGGTGTTTTGACTGAACTATGTGGGAGGTATTTGAGGACAGCTGCTCTGATCTTGATGAACTCACAGATGTTGTTTCAGACTATGTAAACGTCTGTGTTGAGTCAGTTGTGCCTACTAAAACCTGTCAAATCTTCCCTAACAAGAAGCCTTGGGTATCAAAACATCTAAAATAACTACTTGACAGGAAGAAGGTAGTTTATGCTGACTGTGATAGACAGGCTTTAAGAGATGTACAACGTGATATCAAAAGACAGATACTGGTGGACAAGGAGGCATACAAGCAAAGGGTGGAGAGGACCATCTCCTCAGGAAGCTCAAGGCTGGCCTGGCAAGGGATTAAATCCATGGCTAGTGCCCCCCACACAGGCAGGGGGACAACCAGTGCTGACCTTGGGAGATATGAGGGCTAGAACATGGCTAATGAACTGAATGTTTTCTTCTCAAGATTTGAATCAGACAACCTTGTGTCGGAGGTAAAACAAATGGAAGCATCATTACAAACGTTTGAGAGGGTTGTTGTTAAACAGGCTGATGTTTTGAAGTTGTACAGGGAATGTAACACACACTAAAGCCCAGGCCCAGACAAAATAACTGAACATGTGTTCAAGTACTGTGCTGAACAATTGGAAAATGTCTGTTAAAAACACCAGCCAATCTTTGCTTGACCAGCAACACGTACCAGTATTGTGGAAAAACTAAATTATACCAATTCCTAAAGCACCTAATCCCTCTGTGCTGAATGACTACTGCCCTGTTGCCTTGACATTCTTAGTAATGAAATGTCTTGAGACACTTGTGAAAAGTCATCATATTCTCAGCGTCACCCAGAAGTTCATCGACCCATTTCAGTTTGCCTATCAATGCCATACAACACTCCTTCCGTGGCCTCCAACTGCTCTTAAACGCTAGTAAAACCAAATGCATGCTTTTCAACCGTTCGCTGCCTGCACCCGCACGCCCGACTAGCATCACCACCCTGGACGGTTCCGACCTAGAATATGTGGACATCTATAAGTACCTAGGTGTCTGGCTAGACTGCAAACTCTCCTTCCAGACTCATATCAAACATCTCCAATCCAAAATCAAATCTAGAGTCGGCTTTCTATTTCGCAACAAAGCCTCCTTCACTCACGCCGCCAAACTTACTCTAGTAAAACTGACTATCCTACCGATCCTCGACTTCGGCGATGTCATCTACAAAATAGCTTCCAACACTCTACTCCGCAAACTGGATGCAGTTTATCACAGTGCCATCCGTTTTGTTACTAAAGCACCTTATACGACCCACCACTGCGACCTGTATGCCCTAGTCGGCTGGCCCTCGCTACATGTTCGTCGTCAGACCTACTGGCTCCAGGTCATCTACAAGGCTATGCTAGGTAAAGTGCCGCCTTATCTCAGTTCACTGGTCACGATGGCTACACACACCCGTAGCACGCGCTCCAGCAGGTGTATCTCACTGATCATCCCTAAAGCCAAAACCTCATTTGGACGCCTTTCCTTCCAGTTCTCTGCTGCCTGCGACTGGAATGAATTGCAAAAATCTCTGAAGTTGGAGACTTTTATCTCCCTCAACAACTTTAAACATCTGCTATCCGAGCAGCTAACCGATCGCTGCAGCTGTACATAGTCCATCTGTATATAGCCCACCCAATTTACCTACCTCACCCCCCCATACTGCTTTTATTTATTTACTTTTCTGCTCTTTTGCACACCAGTATCTCTACTTGCACATGATCATCTGATGATTTATCACTCCAGTGTTAATCTGCTAAATTGTAATTATTCGATTTATTGCCTACCTCCTCATGCCTTTTGCACACATTGTATATAGATTCTCTTTTTTCTACCATGTTATTGACTTGTTTATTGTTTACTCCATGTGTAACTCTGTGTTGTTGTCTGTTCACACTGCTATGCTTTATCTTGGCCAGGTCGCAGTTGCAAATGAGAACTTGTTCTCAAATAGCCTACCTGGTTAAATAAAGGTGAAATAAATAAAATTAAAAAAATCAGCCCAGCAGAGGAGTTGATGATGCCATTCTTACTCTCCTCAACATGGTCTACAGACATTTAGAGGGTGCCAAATCCCATGTCAGGGTTTTGCTTGTTGACTTTTCTTCTGCCTTCAACACAATCCAGCCTTACATTCTTGCACAGAGACTCATTTGGGACTTCTTCTTAGATGGGGGGCTGGTTTTGTGGCTTTTGGACTTCATGAGCCAACCCTCACAGCGGGTCAAAATATGTCCCCCACGTGTCGGACATACGCAACACCAACACAGGCTCTCCTTAGGGATGTGTTTTGTCCCCACTCCTGTACATCTTGTACACTAATAGCTGTACTAGTTCCCATACCGACAGACGCCTCGATAAGTTCGCTGATGACCCTGCCTTGATCAGCCTGTTGCATGATGACGAGGAACACCATGGCCCGGTCCTAGAGGACTTTGTAGAGTGGTGTGACCAATCACACTTGGTCCACAATACCAATAAGTCCAAAGAGATGTGCATAGACTTCAGGAAGCATACAACACCTACCTCTGCAACATCTATCAGAGGTCAGAACATAGAGATTGTAGAGGTATACAAATACCTGGGTGTCTTCTTGGACAATAAGCTTCAGTGGAGTAAATGTACAGACCTGATCTACAAAAAGAGCCAACAGAGACTGTACTTTCTCAAAGACCTGGGATCTTTTAATGTAGACTACTATACTGACAATGTTTTATAAGTCATTCATTGAGAGTATTTTAACTTTTTGTATTGTTTGTTGGTTTGGCAATTCCACTATCAGCCAGAGAAATAGGCTGAGAAGGATTATCACCACAGCAAGCAAGGTACTTGGAGTCAAACAGGTACAGGCCTGGATGAGATTTTTAAGGTCAGGGCCCAACGCAAGACTCAAAAAATAATTTTAGACCCAAGCAACCCCCTCTACCCGGACTTTGAACTACTCCCCTCTGGGCGCAGGTATAGGGCACCCCTCGGCAAGGAAAACGGAACTAGACAATTTGTGCCAGGTGTGATATCCCTCTTAAAAAGCTTGGGCTAATGTTCCTAGCATCCCAGTAAGGCCAGCAGGCTAGTTTCTTTTTATTGGTACAGTTGAAGTCGGAAGTTTACATACACCTTAGCTAAATACATTTAAACTCAGTTTTTCACTATTCCTGACATTTAATCCTAGTAAAATTAGGATCACCACTTTATTTTAAGAATATGAAATGTCAGAATAATAGTTGAGAGTTATTTATTTCAGCTTTTATTTCTTTCATCACATTCCCAGTCGGTCAGAATTTTGCATACACTCAATTAGTATTTGGTAGCATTTCCTTTAAATTGTTTAACTTGGATCAAATGTTTCACGTAGCATTACACAAGCTTGCCACAATAAGTTGGGTGAATTTTGGCCTATTCCGCCTGACAGAGCTGGTGTAATTGAGTCAAGTTTGTAGGCCTCCTTGCTCGCACACGCTTTTTCAGTTCTGCCCACACATTTTCTATAAGATTGAGGTCAGGGCTTTGTTGTCCTTAAGCCATTTTGCCACAACTTTTGGAAGTATGCTTGGGGTCATTGTCCATTTTGGAAGACCCATTTGCAGCCAAGCTTTAACTTTCTGACTGTCTTGATGTTGCTTCAATATATCCACATAATTTTCCTCTCTCATGATGCCGTCTATTTTGTGAAGTGCACCAGTCCCTCTTGCAGCAAAGCACCCCCACAACATGATCCTGTCACCCCCGTGCTTCACGGTTGGGATGGTGTTCTTTGGCTTGCAAGCCTCCCCCTTTTCCTCCAAACATAACAATGGTCATTATCGTCAAACAGATCTATTTTTGTTTCATCGGAACAGAGGACATTTATCCAAAAAGTACAATCTTTGTCCCCATGTGCAGTGGCAAACCGTAGTCTGGCTTTTTTATGGCGGTTTTGGAGCAGTGGCTTCTTCCTTGCTGAGTGGCCTTTCAGGTTATGTCGATATAGGACTCGTTTTACTGTGGATATAGATACCTTTGTACCTGTTTCCTCCAGCTTCTTCACAAGGTCCTTTGCTGTTCTGGGATTGATTTGCACTTTTCACACCGAAGTACGTTCATCTCTAGGAGACAGAATGCGTCTCCTTCCTGAGCGGTATGACAGCTGCATGGTCCCATGGTGTTTATACTTGCGTACTATTGTTTGTACAGATGAACGTGGTACCTTCAGACGTTTGGAAATTGGTCCCAAGGATGAACCAGACTTGTGAAGGTCTACAATTTTTTTTTCTGAGGTCTTGGCTGATTTCTTTTCATTTTCCCATGATGTCAAGCCTTGAAGCCTTGGCCTTGAAATGCATCCGCAGGTATACCTCCAATCGACTCAAATGATGTCAATTAGCCAATCAGAAGCTTCTAAAGCCATGACATACATTTCTGGAATTTTCCAAGCTGTTTAAAGGCACAGTCAATTTAGTGTATGTAAACTTCTGACCCACTGGAATTGTGATACAGTGAGAATCTGTCTGTAAACAATTTTTGGAAAAATGACTTGTGTCATGCACAAAGTAGATGTCCTAACCGACTTACCAAAACTATAGTTTGTTAACAACAAATTTGTGGAGTGGTTGAAAAACAAGATTTAATGACTCCTACCTAAGTGTATGTGAACTTCCGACTTCAACGGTATGTAACTGTTATCAAAGTTGTTTTTGTTATTTAAACGCCACTTTAAACATGTACATGACACTGCAACAAAATTTCCCCAATGGGACAATAACGTCAGTAAAGTTAATGACATCTATCTCCTGTGACACTCCACAGGGGGAAGTTTGGCCAGGTGTTCAAACTGACTCACAAGGAGACGGGCCGTGTGTGTGCCGGAAAGTTCTACAAGGGCCGGCGGGCCAAGGAGAGGGAGGCGGCCCGTAAAGAGATAGAGCTGATGAACTTCCTGCACCATCCCAAACTGGTCCAGTGTCTGGGGGCCTATGATCTCAAGCCAGAGATGGTCATGGTCATGGAGTTGTAAGTATAGAATCTAGACAACAACCATTGACCACAATACATGGCAGTGGACGCCATAGAGCCCTGTAGAAGTAAATGCATGACGTCCGCTGTCACTAATGTGAATGGAATTGAATCAAATTGAAAATACAACCTTGATCCTGTGATTGTATGTGTACAGCATTGCCGGAGGTGAGCTGTTTGAGCGCATAGTGGACGACAGCTTTGTGCACACAGAGCCGGCCAGTGTGCGCTACATGCAGCAGATCGTGGAGGGGATCGGCTACATGCACCAGCAGAACGTCATCCATCTGGACCTGAAGCCTGAAAACATAGTGTGTGTTGACCACACTGGCACGCGCATCAAGATCATCGACTTTGGCCTGGCCAGCAAGCTGGGTGAGTGTGGGGCTGGCTGAGGGACAGAGCCAAGGGTGTTGAATGGTGCTGCAGGTTTTGGAAACATTGTTGGTTTGCATTGCAACACCTGGGAAATGAATGATGTCTGCCTCTGTGTTCACTGTGATATATGGTTGTGTCTTAAATGGTACCCTATTACCTATATAGGGAATAACTTTTGATCAGGGCCCATAGGGGCTGTGTTTAAAAAGGCCCTGGTCAAAATTAGTGCACTATGTAGGGAATAGGGTGTCGTTTGGGATGCATGCTCATTACCCTGAGGTGTTGTCTGCCCTCCAGACCCCTCCACTCCCCTGAAGGTGATGCACGGGACACCAGAGTTTGTGGCTCCAGAGGTGATTGGCTATGAGCCTGTTAGCTTAGCTACAGACATGTGGAGCATTGGAGTCATCTGCTACATATTGTGAGTACTAAGGCAATATTCTGTTTAATTCATTCTCAATTAGAGACATTCTTCTCTGCCTACAACAGGGCTTGAAAATTGAGCTTTTCTGCCATCTAGTGGCCATACATTGCTATTGCGGATATATCAAGTTCAAATGTGTCTGCGTGCGTGTGTGTGTGTTCAGACTGAGTGGAGAGTCTCCCTTCCAGGGTAACAGTGAGGCAGAGACCCTGGCCTTGGTGACTGGTGCTCAGTGGGAGTTTGACGAGGAGAGCTTCGAAGAGATCACTGACCAGGCCAAAGACTTCATCAGCTCTCTGCTCAACAAGGAACCAAGGTCTGGGACAACACCATATTCCATATACCTGTACCAATATATATGTGTGTGTGTGTGTGTCTCTGAGTGACTGTCTATGGATGAGCCAGGCCCTGTCTGTCCTCTAACCCTCTCTGTCTGTCCTCTAACCCTCTCTGTCTGTCCCTACCCAGGCGCAGGATATCCTGTGAGGAGGCTCTGGTCCACTCCTGGATAGCTGAGCCCATCTCATCAGACCCCAGCACCACCAAGTGTCTCTCCAAGGAGAAGATGAAGAGGTACCTCGCCAAGCAGAAGTGGAAGGTAGGTAGTGGGTTCCCCACCAGGAGGACACTTTGTATTTTACTACATTTCAGTTCTTTTAATTATTTCATCATCCCCCAGTTGGTGTGAAACTGACTGAAGCCTCTCTGTGTATCTCCTGTAGAAAACGGGGAAAGCCCTGCTGGCGCTGAAGAGGATGGCTCTGCTGTCTAAAGCCGATGGGCCTGGCACTGCCACCACCCCTGCAGAAGGTGAGACCTCCCTCCATTCTTCCAAAACCTGCCATACTCAATACAAACCATGTCAGTTTCTCATAACCCTACATTTCCTCATGTGATATACAGGGGTGCAACTTTTCATTCGGAAATTGCATTTTTGTCCCCCCCACAGTTTTATAGTTGGAGTGTGATACAAAACCAGCAGTGTGCTTTAGGACCACGCGGACCCACTTCTAAAACCAAAGTTGCGCCCCTAGTGATATGACCCTGTTAGACCTGTCAACCAGATGAGCGCTACGCATACCATTGGTAGACTTGTCCTCAGTCTGGCTGACCAGGCTATGACTCTGATGTGAGCCTTGACCCTGTGTCTGACCCCTGACAGACAGCCCCCTGAGTCGTGAGGCAGAGCAGGCCCTGCAGTCTCTAGAGGTCAAACTCCGGGGGGGGCCCCAGTTCTCCCTGACCCTAACGGACCAGACTGCCTCCCAGGGCTCCACCGCCCGCCTCTCCTGTCACCTCACAGGTACCTACCTATACACTGCATTACACTACAAACAGCTTCCATCTCAATCGCTTTATTAGACATGTTTGGTTGACCGAATTACACCTTTTCACTGAGTTTCAGCTGGTGCTTGTAAAGATTTTAAATGCTTTGTTTTAAAGTTGGGCATTGATTAAGAGCAATCATGCCTAACTAAGTCCCTTGCTCAAGGCCACACAGCTGCATCCTGCTATGTAATACATGTTAAGCTTTTCAAGTGTGTAACTGTTACATTCCATTTTCCTGAGCTCCTGTCATTGGATGTTTCCTCTCACCCCTCTGACCTTTCCTTTCAGGGTATCCTGACCCAGAGGTGGTGTGGTTGAGGGGGGAGGAGCCTCTGGAGGAGTCATCCCGGGTGCAGATAGAGTATGAAGAGGATGGGCTCTGCACCCTGGTCCTGGCCCAAGTTGGGCCAGAGGACTCGGATGTTTACACCTGTAGGGCCACCAACGACCAGGGGAAGGCACTGTGTTCAGCCAAACTCATAGTAAAGGAATAGGTTTGTTCAGACCTGTGAATAGCAGAAATTCAGCCGCCCGTGTTTGTGAAATGTCTTTCAAACGTTCCAGAAAATGTAGTATAGCGCTTGAACCACTAAACTCTGTACATTACGGCTCTTGTGAAACAACTCTTTGATTTCAGATTGAAAACCTAAGTCTTACTAGTTATTTTGGACATGCGTACGGGTTTGAAAATAATAATCCTGTGAATTAATATTACTGTGAATAGAGTAAGTGTCTTAATAATAAAGGAATCTTTTTGCACCAAGTATGGTTGTTAAACATTTGCCAGATGTAAATTTAATGTGCATGTATTGTAACTGCTATGAATTTGGAATAATTTATTTTTGTCAGTGAACCGTTACTGTACAAACATTTTATAGTTGCCTCTAAGACCAATGGCTTTTTATTTTTACAGTTATGTCCACCAGATGACAGCATATTCTTTTGAAATAGAGTGTGGTGGAACAGCAGCCTTGTGGAAAGTGTGACAAAAGACAGGAAGCATAAAATTCCACAGCATTATAACCCCACTGTGTGCTACAGATGACTATTTTATGTCTACTAATTTAAGGGCTGGATTCAATCCATATCGGTGAAAATCTGCTTGAGCGTGCTTGAAATTTAAATGTCATTTCCAATTGAGCCGGTTTGCTGTAGATGCAGTTGACATTGACATTTAAAGGCAATCGGGCTACAATGCGGAACTTCTGCGATACGAATTGAATACAACCCTTATATAAGAATACAGTAATTTCAACCATTTAGCTGTTGAAATGTGTTCCATGTTTACATGGGGAAGAGCAGGAAGCCGCTGAAGGTGTTGTAGTTCATGATGTCATCATGGACCAGCCTGCTAGCCTGTAACTCAACATAGACATTATCTCCCACCTCCAGAGGAATGACCACTGCGTTGCTGCCACTGTCATGGGCATCGGTTCCTACAGTGTCCCAGACAGACACCAACCTCTGGCCATTCTTTGTCAAACACACCACAGAATTAGGGGGAGCATTCAAGTTGTTCATCATCGTGAAATGGAAGTAGTACATTCCTTTGACCGTGGCAATGAAGATACCTGTAGGGACATAGCATTTAGTTTCTAAACACAGCATCACACAACATGATGCAACACACAAACAGACAACATCTAGTACCTGTGGCAGGGTTGTAGGAGCTGCCCGTGTTGGAGAAGACCTTCTTGTACTGCAGGGGAATGGGAGTGGTGAAAGGTCCCGTGTTCCCAGCGGCATCACCTGTCTCCCGGAGAGTTGCGGAGAAGGCCACCTTAGGCCGGCCTGGGAGAGATACAGGATGGATGAGATTATATTGAACTGTCAGTTGTCATAATGTATTCAAAGATCAGAGGCTGTTAGAAAGTTAAATATAGGATAATCCCTATAATAGACAGAGAAGCAATTGGTGGATAGGAGGTCGGTGACGCGTGAAAAGCGCCATATTACCTCCAGTTAGTCTCTTCAGCTCCTCCACTTCATTCTCACTGGTTTGTAACCGGGTCTCCATGAGTCTCAGGTTATCCCCCATAGTTCCCAGTTTCTCCCCCATGGCTCCTAGTTTCTCTCCTATAGATGTCAGTTCTTTCATCAGAGAGCAAGAGACCTCGTAGTCTCCTTGTGTCCCAGACAGACAGCAGCATAGTGCCAGCAAAAAGACTGCAATACCCTTCATTCTCAAAGCCTTCTGAAACCTTTCCTGCAGCATCATTTTGTATTGTTTCTCAGCCCAGTCTTCCTCTTTATATTGTGCACTTCTCAAATATTGCACAAGACGCTGGAAAGTTTTGGGTGGTAAACAGAGAGGGAAAATACAGACTTGCGCAAAACGACAAATAAATGGACCTGCTTTGGAAACAAATAGAGTGGAGAGGCAATGAAGTTACAAACAGAAGCTTAAAGACAGCAGGGCATTTATTAAAGGTCACTTACAAAATGTAAACGTGTTTAGCTTATAACAATCATAAACCATGCAGCCCTCTATGCTTTATGTGCCCCCATGACCTCTGCCTCTCCCTAAATTACTGTTCTTCCATAATGATACATGGGAAACACTTATTTCAGATCTGAAACCCCTGTCCACAACTAACTTTTATGTTGAATGTATGATTGAAATGAAGACCCGGTCAATTGCAGTGGTGCAAAGTACTTAAGTAAAAATACTTTAATGTACTACTTAAGTAGTTTTTGGGGGTATCTGTACTTAACTATTTCAATTTTGTACCACTTTTACTTTTACTTCACTACATTCCTAAAGACAATAATGTACTTTTTACTCCATACATTTTCCCTGACACACAAAAGTACTTGTTACATTTTGACAGGAAGATGGTTGAATTCGTTGACTTATCAAGAGAAAATCCCTGGTCATCCCTATGGCCTCTGATCTGGCAGACTCACGAAACACAAATGCTTTTTTTTGTAAATTATGTCTGAGTGTTGGAGTGTGACCCTGGCTATCCGTAAATAAATAAATGTTTTTGAATAATGCAGTCTGGTTTGCTTAATATAAGGAATTTGAAATGATTTATGACTTTTACTTTTGATACTTAAGTATATTTATAACCAAATACTTTTAGACTTTTACTCAAGTAGTATATTACTGGGTGACTTTCCCTTTTACTTGAGTCATTTTCTATTAAGGTATCTTTACTTTGACTCAAGTATGACAATTCAGTACTTTTCCCACCAATGGTCAATTGAAACTCATATGATTACAGGACATTATTTGATTTTTATGTGTCACTTATTTACATATACATTAAATGTGTCTGACAGGGTCTTTATAAATGGAGTTTACTTTGTCAGTATCTTGGAAAATCCATTTTGAAATGCACGTATCTTCCTTTGAAATGTACCTCACCATGATCAATATAATAGCCAGTTCACTTAGGGGCAATTCAGACTTGAGTTAAGGGACTTAGGAGAAGGACTACTCTGCACATACTAAGAGTAAGTATCTGAGTAGTAAAGGAATGTTTTTTCATGAATGGTTAAAAGTTTACTGACAGATGTAAGTTCATGTACATATAGTAAAAGATATTACATTTTTTCACTTCAGTGAAGCATTACCGTACAAAAATGTTCAGTTACATCTAGGATCAATATATTTTGTATTTATTTATACAGTTACATGTCCACCTGATGACAACATACTCTTATACATTATTGCACTGCATTATAACCCCACAGTGTGCTATGAAGCACAGATTACTATTTTATGTCTACTAAAGAAAATACAGTAATTTCAACCATTTAGCTGTTGAAATGTGTTCCATGTTTACATGTGGAAGAGCAGGAAGCCGCTGAAGGTGTTGTAGTTCATGATGTCATCATGGACCAGCCTGCTAGCCTGTAACTCAACATAGACATTATCTCCCACCTCCAGAGGAATGACCACTGCGTTGCTGCCACTGTCATGGGCATCGGTTCCTACAGTGTCCCAGACAGACACCAACCTCTGGCCATTCTTTGTCAAACACACCACAGAATTAGGGGGGGCATTCAAGTTGTTCATCGTGAAATGGAAGTAGTACATTCCTTTGACCGTGGCAGTGAAGATACCTGTAGGGACATAGCATTTACTTTCTAAACACAGCACCACACAACATGATGCAACACACAAACAGACAACATCTAGTACCTGTGGCAGGGTTGTAGGAGCTGCCCGTGTTGGAGAAGACCTTCTTGTACTGCAGGGGAATGGGAGTGGTGAAAGGTCCCGTGTTCCCAGCGGCATCGCCTGTCTCCCGGAGAGTTGCGGAGAAGGCCACCTTAGGCCGGCCTGGGAGAGATACAGGATGGATGAGATTATATTGAACTGTCAGTTGTCATAATGTATTCAAAGATCAGAGGCTGTTAGAAAGTTAAATATAGGATAATCCCTATAATAGACAGAGAAGCAATTGGTGGATAGGAGGTCGGTGACGCGTGAAAAGCGCCATATTACCTCCAGTTAGTCTCTTCAGCTCCTCCACTTCATTCTCACTGGTTTGTAACCGGGTCTACATGAGTCTCAGGTTATCCCCCATAGTTCCCAGTTTCTCCCCCATGGCTCCTAGTTTCTCTCCTATAGATGTCAGTTCTTTCATCAGAGAGCAAGTGTCAGATGGGCAGCATGCTTTCTGGTCCTCGTGGTCTCCTTGTGTCCCAGACAGACAGCAGCATAGTGCCAGCAAAAAGGCTGCAATACCCTTCATTCTCAAACTCATGTTCTTCTGAAACTTTTCCTGCAGTACGGTTCTGCATTTTTTCTCAGTCTTCCTCTTTATAAATATGCCATCAGGAAGTAGGAACTATTTATCTGAGAAGTGCTGAACACACTTTCCTTTGCCCTTGCAAGGGCAAGGGTAAAGGAAATGTAGACGGGGTCATAGAGGAAGATAGTTCAGCTCTCAGTTAAAATGGAAAAAGGTCAAAGTATTTTTTTCCTGGATATTTATGTCATTCTTTCTGCATTGGATATCTTTGGTAAAATCATTTTAGGAGATGCACCTTTTATAGTGCATACGATAGTTATAGCATCAACAAATAGCAAATACATATAAAAGAGGGTTAACCATGTTAGGGTATATTGATAGTTGTAGTTAGTATTTATTGGGCCATTGTGTAACGATTGATTGAAATAACTTTTCATTTAGATAAGTTGTATGTTTTGATGGAAGTAGTTGATTTTGTGTCATGTATTTAATGTTTTGATGGAAGTAGTTGATTTTGTGTCAGGTATTTAATGTTTAGATTCTTAATGCATTTAATGCACCATGCAACATTATGTCCACCAGAGAGCAGCCTTTTCATTGGAGGAAGAGAAGTCAATGTGGGGCTTTTTCATTGGCTTGATATGACATATTGGTTGAGAAAAGTGCATTCTAACAGTACATTACTGTACTTGATGCTGTAGAACTACATAATGTTCTTGGAACCAGTTATGAGAGGATGAATGGGTAAGGCTACCACAACATTTATTTTGGTCAGGTACACATGTTGGGAGGAGACAAGGCATCTAGGTTGGGGGGGGGGGGGGGTATTCTGTGTAGATGGGTAAGAGTTATTCTTTTTTATCCATTTTGAATTCAGATTGTAACAACAAAACATGGAATAAGTCAAGGGGTATGAATACTTTCTGAAGGCACTCTAAATAGGGCACAATTTCCATATTGATACAGGATGTCTAAAAAGTGTCCGGTCCGTTTAAACCAGTTGGGTTGTGGAGACAACATACACTGTGACCTTCCTTGCCTATGCAACTTCACAGCTTTTTAAAATATGCGGCTGGGCCATGTCTCATCTTTTGTCTACGTTATTTTACGTGGAGGAGTATCCCACCAAACTAAGAGTATAACCTTCAGTTACCCCCTGAGCACCTTCTCAACTGAAAAATAACCCAACTGCCAAGGCAAGCCAGTATCCACATTCACAGCAGCAGAAATCCTTTGCTGAAAATGTTCCTAAATCTTGATTGGCTGTGGTTTAACAGTGAGGAAGCAGGAGGGAGGAGTTGACCCTGCCTTCAGGTCTTTTGTGTTGTGTTCCTTCCTGGCTCTTACACAACTAATCCTCAAGTCATGTGCCTTCCTGGAACTGTCCTGGTGGAACAGAACATTGGTAGACAGTAGATCAGGTCTACTACAGGACAACGTTCTGTTACTGGAGCTGAGTTGTTCTTTTGGCTGTTGAAACAATGCTTTCTACACATCTGTGATCCTACCAACTTTAACCTAGCTCCGTCTTGACAATGAACCGAAGACACAGTTGACAACACATACAAAATAAATGCATGAGGTACAAAGAGTATCAAAATGAGCTTTATTTAATTTTCCATTCAGACTTTTTTTTATTGTATTAGTACCAGGAAGAAAAAGCTGACCTCTCAGATGTTTTTGAACACCGCAAAGGAGTCACTTGGTCACTTCATCTTCTGTAACTTAAATTTTAAAAAAGGTCCCTTTCAAACATGAACATTTGACAACAAACATCCACTTCCATCCCAAATAAAAATAGCATGTACATTCAAGTAAATAAATTAAAGTTTCTGTAATACAAATAAATAGGTGCTTTTGTGTACATAAGAACAACATCCAAAATAGAAGACCCAGTCTCCTGCACAAGACATGGTGAAATGGAGTTGTGAGGGGTTTCAGGTGGGGATGGTGGTAGGGAGTGGGTCTTATTTCAGTCCGTGTCAGTGAGTGGGGGGTCTTCTCATGCTGCTCGCCTTCCCGCTGGCGCCTCCTGGAAGGGGGCGTGGTGGCCCCTGTATAGTTTGGTTGCCCGCGACTCAAAGGCGTTCACCATCTGCTTCACCACCTCGTCAAAGAACAGGGTGGCCAGCTGGGAGTGCAGCAGAGACCTGAACTCGAAGGATACCTGAAGAGTGAAGGGGAGAAAAATAAGTACTCAAATTCCATAACCATGCTGCTGACACAAGTGTCCCTATCCATCTGAGGAATATTGTTTCCTTCGAGGACAGTCCTCAGATCGAAACGAGGGACCACCATCTGTATTCCTGATTTAATGGCTGGCAAACAGACGGAACGAACTCATTCCATTTCGCACTATTCATTATTCCTGCCAAGTCATCCTAAGGCCTTAATTAATGAGCCTGTCCAAAAGACAGTCTGTCCTCCATCTCCAAAACCCCTCACCCCATTTCCACTACAGGTAACCTGGCCCAATATTTGGGTCACGAAGTTCCTGACAGGGAGTAGAGAGGGAGAGATATCGCTATGGCCTCTGGCCAGCTATGTGAAGAGGCTAGGAACACTAACAACTGTACTGGATATAAAGAAAACCTACATTGGCTTTACTCAACCTCTTCCTTCCAATAAAAAGTATCTATAGTTGAAGAGAAATGCAAGGCCTGGTGTAAAACTAGCCCCCTGGCAGGCAACTTGATCTCAAGCCCTAAAGTTCATTAGTAATCACTTATGCTTGTGCGAGTAGACATATGTAACATTCATAAATGTTAACTACACTAAGACGGTGTACTTCAGTGGGCTATTATCTAACCTTTGACTTTGGTTCAAATGAAAGTGAACTGTTCTGGTGGACAAAATGGTGGTACTCACGTGGAAGTCGATGTTGCAGGAGTCTGGTTGGTCCTCGGCTGCAGGGGCAAACCTCCATATCGTCTCCAGGTGGCTGAAGAGGGATCCGTCTGTACACACGGCCTGGGAGACAACATGCACACTCCTCATTACACACTGCTCTTGTCCAGGACATGGCCCCAGATAAAGCCTCTCTAATCCTTGCTCTATGGACGTAGGAGCACAATGTTAGCAGCTAGGTGATCAAATAATACAACTTAGTATTTATCCCCTAGGAGTATCTAATCAATGTATTAGATGATTTAACCAATTCATATGGTCCCATAGTACATTTGAATCCCACAAGTTACAGTACTGAAATTCCAGATGATATGCCTTCAAAGTATTCACACCTCTTGACTGTTTCCACATTTTGTTGTGTTACAGCCTGAATTTAAAATGGATTACATTGGGATTGTGTCACTGGCCAACACACAATACCCCATAATGTCAAGGTGGAATTACGTTTTGTTTTTTAAATGTGTACAAATTTATAAAAACGTAAAGTTGAAATGTCTTGACCCTTTTGTTATGGCAAGCCTAAATAAGTTCAGGAGTAAAGATTTTGCTAAACAAGTCACTCTGTGCCATAGTGTTTAAGGGCACCTATTGGTAGATGGGGAAAAATATATAATCTGACATTGAATATCCCATTGAGCATGGTGAAGTTGTTCATTACATTTTGGATGGCGTATCAATACACCCAGTCACTACAAAGATACAGGCGTCCTTCCTAACTCAGTTGCCAGAGAGGAAGAAAACCGCTCAGGGATTTCACCATGAGTCTAATGGTGACATTAAAACAGAGAGTTTAATGGTTGTGATAGGAGAAAACAGAGGATGGATCAACAACAGTGTAGTTACTCCACAATATTAACCTAATTGACAGAGTAAAAATAAGGAAGACTGTACAAAATAAAATATTCCAAAACTTGCATCCTGTTTGCAATAAGTCACTAAAGTAAAACTGCAAACTGGCAAAGAAATTAACTTTATGTCCTGAATACAAAGTGTTATGTTTGGGGGCAAATCCAACACACGTCACTGTGTACCACTACATATTTTCAAGCATGGTGGTGGCTGCATTATGTTATGAGTATGCTTGTCATTGGCAAGGACTAGTGAGTTTTTTTAGGATAAAAAGAAACAATTGAGCTAAGCACAGGCAAAATCCTACAGGAAAACCTGGTTGAGTCTACTTCCCGAAAGACAAAGAAATTCCCTGTTCAGCATGACAGTAGCATAAAACGCAAGGCCAAAGAAGACGGTGAATAATCCTGAGTGGCCGAGTTACAGTTTTGACTTGAAAATCTAAGGCGAAACTTGGAAATGGCTGTCTAGCAATGATCAACAACCAACTTGACATAGCTTTAAGAATTTAAAAAATAATAATGTGCAAATATTGTACAATCCAGGTGTGCAAAGCTCTTAGACTTACCCAGAAAGACTCACTGCTGTAATCACTGCCAAAGACAATTCTAACATATATTGACTTAAATAAATTATATATTTCTGTATTTCATTTTTAATAAATTTGCAAAAATATATGTTTTCACTTTGTTATTATGGGGTATTCTGTGTTGATGGGTAAGAATTATTTGTATCCATTTTGAATTCAGTGTGTCACAACAAAATGTGGAATAAGTCAAGAAGTATGAATACTTTCTAAAGGCACACTAAATAGGGCACAATTTCCATATTGATACAGGATGTCTACCCTCTCCTTGCTATAAACAATGTTATCGGGGCTTACCCTGACTTGGTGGTTTGGGACAACTGTGACCTCTGAGGTGTAACGCTCCACGATGGGAGGGAACCCAATCTCCAGCTGGGCCCGGACATCCCCGTTACTTCCCTTCACAACTCGGGACTTCTTACACCAAGGGACAAAGTGCTGGTACTGGTCCACACTGGCCACCACACTGTACATCTGCTCTGGAGTGTACCTGGATGGGGAAGGAGAGGGGGATCCATCAATAAGATGCTCATAGGACTACTCAAGTACACTTGAAACAAAAATAAGTCAGGAGTAAACATTGGGCTGTGATATAGGAAAGATACAATATGCTCCAGTCTATTTCAATCCAACCACATGTTAACTGAAGGGTTTCGAAGTTGAGAATTGGAAAGTGGGGCTTTAGAATCACCTCTGGTCAACAGGGGCTAACAAGACAGAGGGGCAGAGAAGAGTTGTGTGTGTGATGATGCCTCACCCTAGTGTGCGGCTCTCAGAGTACTCCATCCTGCGGGCAGTGATGGAGGCAGCCAGATTAATGAAGCTGCGGGAGGGTGTGGTCCGGAGGGGGGAGGACAGGGGCAGGGTGGCACGCCGTGCTGACAGGACCCCACAGCTGCCCAGGTGTCTGGGAGGAGGAGAAGAGAGAGAAAATGTGTTCATCTTTGGTAAAGTACACTGGTCTTATGCTCACATAGGTTTAACCACCTGCTGTGGAGACTTTTTTGTTTGATAGTCAATGTTTCCAAACTCCAGAAGAAAATGACAGTTTTAAAGTATCATAACAAAGACGATCTACATTATTTTGTCCCAGTTTGGTGAAAATAGCTTGGTTGTGGGTTTAAATCCCAGACTTAATGAGATCAGATCAAGCCCTTGCAAAAGCTCTAGAACTTCCGCTGTGTAGTAGGCCGATCTAAACTGGTTACTAAACTCAAAGACGAATTTGATGGATAAAGTAAGACACCTGAGGGTTATGAACAGAGCACGTTGACAGACCTTTTGAGAAACAGACTTTTTCTAATTGTGTAGTCTAATGTACGCCAATATAGAACAAACCGTTATCAATCGCGACATGTGCATCTTGTCACTTCGCAATAGAAACTTTCTCCAGTTGGAAAAATTTCATTTTTTCTTTAGAATTCTTAACATGTTCAATTGTACTGCACTAGATTTCAAATTAGCTCAGGATTTACCAACTTTAATTGTAACCGGAAATCCAGCATAATTTTCTCAACATCCTAGGCCTACATTTTATACAAACGTCTCAGATTTAAAACAATTTTTATGTACATTTCTTTTTTACTGACGTTTTATTCAACCATTGTGAAAAATAAATAAGCCACCGGCTACAGTTGGTGAATGATCAAAATAGCCTACACGCCGCCGGTTGTCGCAAACTTGCTGGAGGATCGCTTACCGGCATTTTTGCTCTTACCTGATATTTGCTCTGTTGAGATTTCCTCGTACAACTTTTGAAGAGTGTACTTCAGACATCTTAACCAGTGCCCGGAAAAGAAGAGGGGTGATTTTGTTGGCCATGCTCGAGGTTTGTGGTAATGCAAATTCTCAAAGTTTGAAGAGAAGCGTTAACTCCCTGCGTAGCCTGGCTTTGTCAGAGGTCTGCTATAAAATCATGTGGCACTCTGGTTGCATCAGATGGACCAATAATGTGTGACGTGTAGGGGGGGGGGGGTCTATGTCAGACAACCAATCGGTACGAAAGATATGAGTGTTATAGGCATTGAGTATTCATGTTTGATCAATCAGTCATGAAGCTGTAAATTCCCATACAGACCATTCATTATTTTGGGTAGTTTCCGTTTTTTATGTTCGACATAGAGAACTATCTCTCTCTCGCACACACACACGCACGCACTCTCATTCAGTTGCCTACTGCAGGTATGAAAACTATATCATGCTGTGTATTACCTCATTGACTTGACATTCAGGGCGGGCGGCATCTTGCCGGGGGCTGCACGGAGCGCCGGAATGGTGACATTTGCGTGATCGGTTTTCTATCGCTCACTTGCACTTCGCGGTCAATGATATCATGTCACCGTGTGGGACTGTGGGTCAATTAACCTTGTCGGAGTGGGCGCCCTGATTCTAGTTTGTGAGCTGGGCAGGCTGCTGCCTGGGAAGGTCTCCCACTCAGAAGTACGAGATGGGGAGGGGGGCGGGGGTAGGATGACCTCAGGTCTCCCCACTGGAAGCCGAAGGTATGGGAAGCGGGGGAATCTATCAAATAGCTCACCTCTATCTTTGTACAGTACTAATGCAATTGGTAAAATCAGTCACACTACGAAATGCTACCAATTAAACCACAATTCATTCATAATACTGTGAATATTTAATTTCACAGACATATTGTTGCATTTTTTTCTGGTTTGTGCGAAATCGTTAAGAATAATATAAAACCAGTCTGCACACCAGCAATGTGAATTGGTTTGGTCTTGACTCTTGGTTGACAGTGTTGGGGGATGGGTAATGTATTAATGCTCGAGAGCCAAATCAACACAAAAAGTTTATATTTGTCTTTGTTACTTCTTTTTGATATTTATGAGTCTTATTTTTGTATATCTTTTTATATTTATATAGTTTTAAATGGTATCATTAATATTATATTACTAACTCCTGTGATTATTATTTTTTGACCATGCTGGTCATTTATGAACATTTGAACATCTTGGCCATGTTCTGTTATAATCTCCACCTGGCACAGCCAGAAGAGGACTGGCCACCCCTCAGAGCCTGGTTCCTCTCTAGGTTTCTTCCTAGGTTTTGGCCTTTCTAGGGAGTTTTTCCTAGCCGCCGTGCTTCTACACCTGCATTGCTTGCTGTTTGGGATTTTAGGCTGGGTTTCTGTACAGCACTTCGAGCTATATAGGCTATACGAAGGGCTATATAAAATACATTTTATTTGATTTGATTTATTTGGAGGGGGGGGGGGGGGGGGGGGGGGTGGTTGCCCAGGGAGCCATACAAGCTAGAACTGTCACTGGGCTGGACATAAGTAAAAGTGGCTGGGCCAACATTTTCAAGTAAAAATACAGCACAAATTCCCCCCCAACATATTCCAGTGAAAATTTGTGCAATCACATTGCATCATTTAACACACAACACAGGATAAATGTGACCAGAAAACACCACAAATTTCCCTTGACAAACAAGCCCATTATTATTGCAAAGTAGTCAGCGCAAATGCTCAACTGCACAACTACACAACCGCTTACACATAATGAAACCGCTTACAACATAATGAAATATACAACATGTCTATCACCTACATATTCAGAGAGAGGAAGAGAGAGAGAGAGAGATCTACAGCACAGGCACAACAGGTGGATTCAGGACCATGGTCAGCGCATTGGCCAGACACCAGCTCGGCACTGGATTGGATTATGCGCTAAAAATTTATTGCACAAATAAGCAAGGAAAAATAGAAAGCTCTGAAGGTGTTTTCATTAAGCCCAAAAGAGCACAATTTTTACCAAACGAAAACAGCCACACACAATACAATACAAAGCCTTTAGGGTTATACCTTGAACTGTATGGCAGGTATGAAATGACTAGCTCACTTGAATCAGCAAACATAAACTTGGCCTACCAAGGCAGGCATGAAAACATGAAATCATCATACATGGCTGTCGTAGCAATGTCCTGTATTACTAATTGAGGAGAGTTACAAACCACACACCAGTCAGAGTTATACTTAAACTTCATCTTTAATTATATGAGCTTCACCATAGCCCTTTGACTCTCAGATCAATTCAGTGTCTATAATGAATTCTGAGAGTCCCTACAGTCGAATACAAAGATCTTTTATAGCCAAGATACACCCCTCTCAACTTACATGACGAACCACAGATCTTAGGAAAACTTCACAAAGGGCCTTTTACTTGAGAAAGGAGTATCCCATAGCCAGATAGCATTAGCTATAAATTATCGTTCAGTTTGGTCTCTAGACGAGGTTCTAATCTCGTACCAAAACATTACCTCATCCAAGGCATAACTCAATTGTCAACTCTATACTCTCCCATCTCAAGTAAACCCCCTCTTCTCCCCACTCCTGGACAAGCTCACTGAGGGGAGTGACTTGTGCACAGAGATTGTGGAGCCAAGAGATAATTGGTACCCCCTTAATCACGCCATCCATTCACATGGTTTAACAGATACATTCACATATGAAGACAATGTTCCATTCTGACCTCTCCTTTTCTGATATTCTGCATATTACCAGAGACATGTAAAAGACAAGCCTGACCTCTCCCCTCTCTGGGCTCCAAGTGTCTGAGGCCTAGCTGAGAAGGGAAAAGTGCAACTGTCAACAGTATAGTCCAAAGGGAGACATTCTAATGACAAGTATCTCACATAAGCATATTATGTAAATAATGCATCTTCTATGTTACCCAACTAATTCTGATTCATTCTCCTCATGGCCTAATATCGGGTATGAATTGTCACAACCTGATCTGTTTCACCTGTCCTTGTGCTTGTCTCCACTCCCTTCCAGGTGTCGGCCATCTTTCTCATTATCCCCTGTGTTTTCTGTCTGTCTGTGCAAGTTCGTCTTGTTTGTCAAGTCAACCAGTGTTTCTCTCAGCTCCTCCTTTTCCCAAGTCTCTCTTTTTTCTCGCCCTCCTGGTTTTGACCCTTGCCTGTCCTGCCTCTGAGCCCGCATGCCTGACCACTCTGCCTGCCCCTGACACCGAGGCCGCCTGCCTGACCACTCTGCCTGCCCCTGACCCTGAGCCTGCCTGCCATCCTGTACCTTTGCCTCCTCTGGATTACTGACCCCTGCCTGCTCTTGACCTGTCTTTTTCCTGCCCCTGTTGGATTATTAAGTTGTTGTTTATTCGACGTTGTCTACATCTGGGTCTTACCTTCAAACCTGATAGTAGGAACTGGCCATGACTGACCCAGCAGACCCGGACCAGCTGCGCAACAGCATCTCCTCCCAAGGAGCCACCATCGGGTTGGCACAAAGAATTGCTTCGTGGCCTTGTGGAGGGGGTCCAAACGTTGGCTGAACGTCATTTACATTTACATTTAAGTCATTTAGCAGACGCTCTTATCCAGAGCGACTTACAAATTGGTGCATTCACCTTATGACATCCAGTGGAACAGCCACTTTACAATAGTGCATCTAGATCTTTTAAGGGGGGGGGGGGGGGGGGGCAGAAGGATTGCTTTATCCTATCCTAGGTATCATGACCGGGCGTTGGACATTTTGCTGGCCCAATTCTGAGGGTTGTCTGGGAGGCAGCCTACCACCGTGATAACCCCACAGCCCCTTTGTAACTCGACTGTGAGCAGCGCCGTCTCATCAGTCACTCCAGCTTCTCGGGAGCCCCGCTTACCTCCCCTGGAACACTTCAATGGAGAGTCGAGCACCTGTCGGGCGTTTCTAGCTCAGAGTGCCCTCATCTTCGAGCTTCAACCCTCCTCCTTCCCCCCAGATCACTCTAAGATAGCCTACCTCATCACCCTGATGTCAGGGAGGGCTCTCATCTGGGCTACTACTGTATGGGAACAACAGCCGGCCATATGCGTTGGCCTGGAGGCGTTCGTGGGAGAGGTGAAGAAGGTTTTTGATGCCCCGTTCTCTGGGAGAAGCTGCACGTAAGCTATTCCAGCTTCAGCAGGACTCCCGCAGTGTGGCCGACTATGCGGTGGATTTCTGCACGTTGGCAGCGGAGAGTGCTTGGAACCAGGAAGCGCTGATCGATATGTTCCTACATGGCATCTCGGAGGAGTTACCTACGGATCTCGATTCCCTCATCGCTTTGACCATCCGAATTGATGGCCGATTACGGGAATGGCGGAGGGAGGGGAAATTCGATTAAGCTCGCTATTCCAGGGATTTCACCTTGCCTCCGAGTCATCCCGGAAGTCCCCGACGATCCCAATGCCGAGAGAACCCGAGGCTTCCCGCCCTCCCCCGAGAGTTGCTGAAGACGGCTGAGTCACCGCTTCCTGAGTCTATGCAACTAGGCAGAGCTGGGCTGTTGCCAGCGGAACAGAAACACATGATCAACACAAAGAGTTGTCTGTATTGCGGGACTTTGGGTCATTTTGTGGCCTCTTGTCCTTTAAAAGACCAGGCTCACTGGTAGGAGCGAGTACTCTGGTGAGCCATATGGGGAACTTTTCTGCTTCCCTTGCTCGCACCCCTTTTCATGCCATTCTGCTGTGGGGAAAGCAGTCTAAATCTCTCCGGGTCCTCATTGACTCTGGGGCCGATGAGAACTTTTTGGACGCTACCCTGGCTTCCGAGCTGAACATCCCCACTCAGCCCCTCTCCATTCACATGGATGTTAGAGAGCTGGACGGGTGCCCCTCATAATACCACTCCCATAAACCTACGGGTGTCAGGGAATCACAGCGAGACTATTACATTTCTGCTCATCAAGTCTCCTCAGATTCCCATGGATTTGGGATTCTACTGGCTCCAGTGACCACAACTGGTCTACGGGTACCATCATGGGCTGGAGTCCGTTCTGCCACGCCCATTGTCTGAAGTCAGCGCAGCCCGCCCCGGGACGGCTTCCTGTGGGCTCGGAAGGTGCCCTGGACCTCTCCACCATCCCAGCGGAATACCAGGACCTCCGGGAGGTGTTCAGCAAGGCCCGGGCCACGTCGCTTCCGCCGCACCGACCCTATGAATGTGGGATTGACCTTCTCCCTAGCACCACACCGCCCCGGGGATTTCTGTACTCTCTGTCGGGACCAGAGACTCCCTCTTCCTCTCCCACTGGCGCAGGGTTCTTCTTCATGGAGAAACAAGACCCTGTGCCCGTGTATTGACTACCGGGGACTCAATGACGTTACGGTTAATAACCGTTACCCACTATCACTCATTTCCTCGGCCTTCGAGCTGCTCCAGGGGGCCACTGTGTTTTCCAAGCTGGATATACGGAACACCTACCACCTGGTGCGGGGACGAGATGGGGACGAGTGGAAGACTGCCTTCAACATGGCCAGCTGCCACTACGAGTATCTGGTCATGCCTTTTGGCCTCACCAACGCCCCTGCTGTGTTCCAGGCTCTGGTAAATGATGTTCGCCGTGACAAAATCCCAATCTGTGGCTTTTTGAAAAGTCTACATAACTCATGACTAGCTAACTTTAGAATTGCAGGAGGGGGGGGGGTACCATATGATTGCGAAACAACATTAGATCCCAGGAACCTCCTATGCATGGGTGGGCCAGTGTTCAATCTCTGAACCTCTGCCCAGACTGGCCCTTCCCTGGCTTTGCCTCAAATTCCAGTGCAGTGTCCTCAACACTGTCACAGTGATGCTCTTGTGGAGAGTCAAAGTCCAAATCCACCATCCATGATGTGGGCGGGTGTTTCATGACGGTGGGGATAACTGAGACAGGAAGACGACATGTCTGGTTATGATGCAAACCTGGACTTTGGGACACTGCCTGGTACACTATCTCCAACTGTGGGTTCAAACAAACTCAGGGCAACTTGCAAATGATAGCAGGTTGACATGGGTCACATGACATGGCCTACTGTACTGCAGGCTAGAAAAAACATCCATATTTTGGGATTACCAAATGCAACATTGCTTTAACCCACTATTTGATTAAAATAATTGTGGCTATGCTGTGTGTTGACCTCCCACATTAATTCATGTCCTATAGCTTAGGCTACTATAAGGCCAGCTATGCAACTGTTAGGTAATTCATAATTAAATAGTTAGTGGTAACATAGCCATAAGAGGAAGAATTAGGTCACATACAGGATCATCAGGCCACTATTAGGCCAGCTTACCAAACAGCGATCAGAGATGGCATATACTGTACATATACATAACTCAGAGGCTGGCTCGCTCTGTGCTGTAATGGTAGGTTCTTGGACTAGCATTTTGGCTCCTGGGTGTTAGAGCCTCACAATGTACTTTACATAACCCACAGAGCGTAAAATAAGACCTAGTTTGCTCTGTTGAGAGTGGTGACATTTTGTGTCAGCTTTTTGTGCCGGTTTGGGATGGAACGAAACAGGAGCCTCAAGTGAGAGATATATTCGTCCTTAACTTTTTTCATAGGCTTTTAGAATTACAGTGTACCTCATTGTTTTCATTAGACTCAAATTCAAAGTACAAAACAACAACAATTTGACCATTGTCCGCAACGATATATGGCCTTCACAAAGGAGACAAAAACAAACCACCACTTACAGTGGCGTCTTTACGCTTTAGAGACATTATCATCAGTCCCCTGGCTGTATGTTTTACGTAGTTGTGACAATTATTTAACTTTATAGGCTTACCCCTCATTCAAATCAGGATCTGTATCAACAAGCCAACACGATGGATAGGATTACAGTATATGCCACCTGGTGGCCAAAATTCAAAACATCTGTCGACTCATGTTGGATCATGTGAGAAACACTCATATTTACAGTAAATCAGTTAGTAACACAGCTTATGACACATGAACAGGTTAAACAGGGATGTTGATGAGTAGCTTGTATGCGGTCTCTTGGAGGTTGAAATCTCCTCCTTCAAACTGTAATAATTGTCATCAGTTTTCGTGAGTCACAACATGGACCTTAACCAGAACCACAGACTGAAATGTACCTCGTTGGGAACAGAACATTATGTGTGTGTGTGTGTGTGTGTGTGTGTGTGTGTGTGTGTGTGTGTGTGTGTGTGTGTGTGTGTGTGTGTGTGTGTGTGTGTGTGTGTGTGTGTGTGTGTGTGTGTGTGTGTGTGTGTGTGTGTGTGTGTGTGTGTGTGTGCGCGCGCAGACGTTCATATGCTTTGTTTTGTTCAGCTGTTTGTCACTTTGTAGCAATTTTTGGAGAGGAAGGCCAGAGAACCTCTTCTGTTTTTCCTCTGGGTTAGAGGTATTTCAAACATGTCCATGAAACAGTTCACAGCGCTAGAAAATCACATGAGGGAGAAAGTCTGTACATAGTTCAATGTCAGAACATTGTGAACTGGCAGGGAAAACATACTGTGTTGGGGAAAAGTGAACTACACTTAGTTCAACTAGTTCAAACTACATTTTGCAGTAGCTTGGTGGTAGTTGAACTTAATTAAAATATTGGTAGTGTTATTGACTGCTTTTTACCATGTGGTGGTGTAGCAACTTTAACTACTGGAACTACATACTACTTCTTTTGCAAAAATAAAATTATATATGGGTGAAGTAGGCAAGAATTTCCTTTGTTTTTCGACACCAGACCTGTCTAATTCTCACTTGAAACATAGTTTTGTGTTTAATACACTGAATTAGACATTCTGTTGTGACCCTAGAGTGATCTGCTCTTGCAATTTGTCATCTATGACATTTAGATATGATAATTTATCACAAAGTAGTTTGCATGTAGTGAACTACTTTTTCAAAGTAACTTTTGTTAAGCAAAATACATTTTTGTTAAAGGTGGCTTAACTTCTTCCAGTGTGAAGTAATTGTTTGCTCAACACTACTAATGATTGACACAAACAATGAAATACAAGAACAGTTTCTCTCATACGGGCAGAACATGATAAATGCCTTGCTTGTCAAACCAATCATTGTCTTGGAATGAAATCTCTCCCTGACATCGCGCTCTTCCCCATGATAATCATCAATAGAAAAAATGTATGTTCAAAGGGAATATTGTGCAAGCGAAATGTTGGTATGTTTAGACGAGTGCCAGACAGGGCCTGATAATCTGATCTGAGTCCTTGAGTTAGCCTTATCTAAAGGCCTGGCAGCTGACTGAGGGTATAGTCTGTCACAGCCGGAGTAGGGCTGGTTGAACTGAACACACACACACACACACACAGACATGGGGGCACACACGGTGGGCACACACAGGCATACGGGCATACACACATTTGTGAGAGAGTGACCCAAGAAGTAAATTGTTGGGTGGAATAATACCCATGACAGTTTCATATCCCTGCCATGCCCTTGAGAATTTTATCACACCTATGAAACACCAGTCAGCAACAGAGGCTTGTGGGAGGGAACAGTACCAGCAATGTGCGCCATAATAAAATATATGAACCCAAACACAAATACAGTATAAGTGCAAAATATTATTATATATATTTTTTTTTATTTAAACATCTAATCATGGAGTCGGAGGTAAAAAAAAACGAAACAAATTAAGAGTTTCATTCCAAAACGCTATATACCATTTTCATAAATGTTGGTAAATTAGATTTGATTGTTTAGAGAAATTATAAAATAGATTGGTGTGATTTTTCACTATCTAATCATGCCATGGGGTTGCTCAATGACAGAAATGAATTTGTTTAATTTAATTTCAGAGAGCAGGGCAATCATTGTCCGGCAGGGAAATTTCATTTTTATAGTTGAAAAAAGGGATTTTTTTTTCAATATTTGATCTTAAAAATTACATTTAGTGGAATTCTATTGGGGAAAATATGTGTTTTTGTAATTTTCCAAACATTTTAAATTGTATTCATTTCCATATCAGATCTCTGGTCAGAAATGTCCTTATCTGGCGCAAAGGATCACAATTTCAAACTCCACCAAAAAGTTTACAAATTCTAATAACTGGCAAAAATGTATATTAACTGAAAAGTATCACATGTAGTTTCTTGCAATAGCCATCTCTGACTTTAAGGAATATTTCTCTAAAAACTGTGATTTCTACAAAATGTGTCCAGAGTTTTGGTCAATTCCATCAGATTTGTCTAAAATCCTAAATGAATCAGAATTGAACAGATTCAGCTATACCATGATATTCCTTTCTTCATCTCCTGATTAACTGTAGTGTGACAAGACCACCCATGATCTAAAAGTTCTCTAGTTTTGATAGATTTAAACAAACAATATTGATATCACCATGGTCACAACCATAACCTGTCAACTCCATCTACATTATATATTAAGATAGAATATGAATTTTGGTTGAAATACGTAGGCTTTGGAGTCATAAAGTAACTGAGAAAAAAATAAATTGGTATTTTGTTTAACACTTGAATGAAGAAGAAAAGAAGCCATAACTCCGTAAAACGTCCATTCTGTCATATTTTTGTCAAACATCAACTCTGTCAGAGTGCTGAAATGGTAGAATGGCTATATTTTGTTGTGCATTGTTAAATAAATGATTTACTGTATTTTTACAAATGTTTGAATTTAACTATTTTTAAAGACAAGAATATGTCTGTTTTGAGTTTCTGTTGTCAACTCTGTCAGTGGCTTGTCAACTCCATCACTGATTGCTAACCCCCTTAAGATGGATTTTTTTGTAAATATTCTGAAAAAACATGTTCATCATTGTCCTGCAATACATGTCAACTATTGAAGTATAGTACTTGCTGTGCTAGACATGCTTTATAAATCTTGTTTTATGTTCTGAATTTAGAAAACCGTGCCAAATGCTAACAAAATTAGCCCTGGTACATTATACAGTAGTATAAAACAAAACAAAAATACATTTGAAGATTTGTATTACATATTTGAATAATCTAAGGTTAGAATGAAACAACCAATGTCCTTAAACGCTTGTTGGACAATAAATATACAAATAAAATGCCTTTTATGGTGTCTGACTAAGTTGAGATAAATCCGGTTAGGTGCATTTTATGAAAAAGGTTTTAGTTAGGAGGTTGTTCCTTTACGTTGTGTGGTAGCTGATACTTTGGTTTATAAACATTTATATTTCAAATGTTGTTAATATTAAGAAAAATATTTGTAAAAGAAAGAGTTGGGATTGTCCCGTCTTTCAAGAATCCCTGAGAGACACATTCACCTCACTCTCAGATAAATTAGTAGTACTGCTAGGTTTTACAGTCACATGTAAAAATAACTACATTTTTAATAAAGAACTGTATGAATGATACATTTGTGACATCAATATTTAAAAAATATATTTTAAAAAGCATTCAATACAGTAATATAAGATGTACATATTTTACATTTTAATAATTTAGCAGATGCTCTTATCCAGGGCGACTTACAGTAAAAGTGCATTCATCTTAAGATGGCTAGGTGAGACAACCACACATCACAGTCCAATATACAGGATACAATCATTTAATTCCACGCTAAACAATGGATATATCGAGATTTGCAAAAAAATACGCATTTTCATACACATACAATAAAATCTAAGAACAGCAATATCTTACACACACATGAAGGTACCCATTATCATTTCTGATTGGTGGATATAGAGTTTTGGAAATAAACTCTTCAAATGTATAAGAAAGTTGTGACATGATAGCAAAACCTCCACCTCGAAGTTGGTGGTTGAACACTGTGTGTAAAGAAGACGATTTCGGCTATCTATGTTGTTTGCTGAAATGATGTCCTTGTGTGTGGCTCCAATGCAAATCATGTGTATAGCCTATATACAGCCTATGTACAGTCCAAAGTTTGACACACCAACTCATTCAAGGGTTTTTCTTTATTTTTTTTGTATTTTCTACATTGTAGAATAATAGTGAAGAGATCAAACTATGAAATAACACATATGGAATCATGTAGTAACAAAAAAAGTGTTAACCAAATCTAAATATATTTTATATTTGAGATTCTTCAAAGTAGCCACCCTTTGCCTTGATGACAGCTTTTCACACTCTTGGCATTCTCTCAACCAGCTTAATGAGGTAGTCACCTGGAATACACATCAATTGACAGGTGTGCCTTGTTAAAAGTTAATTTGTGGAATTTCTTTCCTTCTTATTGCGTTTGAGCCAATCAGTTGTGTTGTGACAAGTTAGGGGTGGTATACAGAAGATAGTCCTATTTTGTAAAAGACCAAGTCCATATTATGGCAAGAACAGCTCAAATAAGCAAAGAGAAATGACAATCCATCATTACTTTAAGACATGAAGGTCAGTCAATGCGGAAAATTTCAAGAACTTTGAAAGTTTCTTCAAGTGCAATCGCAAAAGCGCTATTATGAAACTGGCTTTCATGAAGACCGCCACAGGAAAGGAAAACCCAGAGTTACCTCTGCTGCAGAGGATAAATTCATTAGAGTTACCAGTCTCAGAATTGCAGGCCAAATAAATGCTTCACAGAGTTCAAGTAACAGACACATCTCAACATCAACTGTTCAGAGGTGAATCAGGCCTTCATGGTCAAATTGCTGCAAAGAAACCACTGCTAAAGGACACCAATAATAAGAAGAGACTTGCTTGTGCCAAGAACCACGAGCAATGGACATTAGACTGGTGGAAATCTGTCTTTTGGTCTGATGAGTCCAAATTTGCGATTTTTGGTTCCAACCTCCATGTCTTTGTGAGAGGCAGAGTAGGTGAACGGATGATCTCCGCATGTGTGGTTCCCACCGTGAAACATGGAGGAGGAGGTGTGATGGTGTTGGGGTGCTTTGCTGGTGACACTGTCAGTGATTAATTTAGAATTCAAGGCATACTTAACCAGCATGGCTACAACAGCAATCTGCAACGATACGCCATCCCATCTGGTTTGGGCTTACTGAGACTATCATCTGTTTTTCAACAGAACTATGACCCAACACACCACCAGGCTGTGTAAGGACTATTTGACCAAGTTGAGTGATGGAGTGCTGCATCAAATGACTTGGCCTCCACAATCACCCGACCTCAACCCAATTGAGATGGTTTGGGATGAGTTGGACAACAGAGTGAAGGAAAAGCAGCCAAAAAGTGCTCAGCACAACTCCTTCAAGACTGTTGGAAAAGCATTCCTCATGAAGCTGGTTGAGAGAATGCCAAGAGTGTGCAAAGCTGTCATCAAGGCAAAGGGTGGCTACTTTGAAGAATCTCAAATATAAAGTATATTTTGATTTGTTTAACACCTTTTTGGTTTCAAAAATGATTCCACATGTGTCATTTCATAGTTTTGATGTTTTCACTATAATTATACAATGTAGAAAATAGTAAAAAAATAAAGAAAAACCCTTGAATGAGTAGGTGTTCTAAAAATGTTGACTGGTACTGTATGTATAAAGTAAAGGGTTATATTACATTCCATAGTTTGATGGCTATTTTTGTTCCCCTTTCCCATTGGTTGAGAAGATGATCTTGCTCATATTTCTGATGTACTGGGACCCGTCCAGTGCTGAGATCTTAGGGCTGCTGAGCGGAATGAGGGCATTGTTGGTGTAGTATCTGAATGCAGGGTTCGATGACTGGATGGCATCCAGAAATACCTGTATTGAGAGGGGTCCAGCTATTAAATCTACTCATCAGTACTACTTACACTTCCATAAAAAATCTATAAATATCTAGTATCACATACATACGTATGTACATGCACTATGCTCTGGAGACAGGGAGGAGCACCTTAGAAGATCAGCTAAATAACTAATAGATGTCAAGTAAGCAGAACCTGTACCTTCACAATATCCTCTGTGTCCTGAGCTGCGTTCTGGAACAGAATCCCACAGTGTTGCAGGTACGTGTCATAGAGGCTGCGTGTGTGGGCGTCGACCTGCTGCAGCGAAGTGTCCCCTGGCTCTGCCCTCTGCAGGTTGTCCAGGAAATCCGTGTTGACAGGGCCGCACTCAATAAGACTCACACTGCATGATGGTGGATGGAGTCAATCAGTACCAACACAGTGCACATCCAAAATGAAACACTAACAAAGGGATACATGAGCTGATGACCTCTGTCTGGACTCACTGGATGTTGAAGTGCTGCAGGAGAATGGCCAGACTCTCACAGGCGCCCTCTACTGCAAACTTACTGGCACAGTACACCTCATTAAAGGGGAGTCCTACAATGCAATAACACACAGAGATATGTGATTATCATGGCAATAAATACTAAACAAAACCCCAAATCTGACCTCAGAGCAGTGTCTAAAGGCAATTTCATTACACTCCCCCCCCCCTGTCACCCCAGCCCTGCTCTCTCTCTCTCACCCTGTAGCCCACCGATGCTGCCAGTGACCAGGATACGTCCATGGCCCTGGGCCTTCATCCCTGGTAGGAAGGCCTGGATGGTGCTGATGGTGCCCAGGAGGTTGACCTCCAAGATCTGCCTCATGGTGGCCAGGGACTGGGCTTCCAGCGGCCCCATCAACCCCACACCAGCATTACACACTGCCAACATGAATACCACAGATAATCAGAAAGCCAGAGTACATGACATACTGTATGCTGTACACATGTAAAGAAATTGTCGTTGATGTAAAAATATGAAGCACATCTGTTTTTCTGTTTTGCACACACAACCACACACACACACGATATAACACTGTTACTGTAAGTCATGACTCTGGTCATACCCAGAATGTTCACCCTCTTCTCCCTGACCCTGTCCCTGGCATCCAGAATGGACCGCTGGTCAGTGATGTCCATCTGGAGGATGTCCAGGGTGTCCTTGTGCAGGCCCTTCACACAGTCCAGCAGACGCTCCTTTTTGGCAAGATTCCTCATGGTGGCATAGACTAAACAGAGTTGATATCAGTGGTCAAGGACATCAGAGACTTCGACATCAAAGATTTACCATTAAACATGTACGAAACAAAACAGATGAAATACAGGGCTTGACATTGACATTATATTGTCACCATAGTTTCCAAAACTAGAATTTTCTGTAATTAAATTGTGACGCAGATAAACCAACCAAAACCTGTTTCTAATATGTGGATGCCATGTAGTAAACTGGCATAAAACTCAGACAGCTTACTGCTCAAAGCACTTATGCAACAAACATATCACGTATTGTACCCACACTGTTTATTGCATGATCTTACGGCACTGAATAAAATAAACGCTTTCTGTACAGTGATGCCCTTGCAAGTCAGTAACTGCTTACCTTTGTACATTTTCGCTGGATCCGAGGCCAGCCGGACGGCCAGACTGAGGCCTATCCCCGAGGAGCATCCTGTGATCAGCACCACTGTCTGCTCCATTGGGCTGCTGGTCTACACGTCTTCTGGGTCTGGTAGCTAACAGAGAGATGAGGTCTGAGGGAAGGAGACGAGGAGATACACGGAGCAGCTCTGTAGGGCTTGATGAGGGGTGTGAGATGAGATGGTATGGGAAGAGATACAGTTTGTGTTGTTTGTTGATGCTCAAAGTCATGTTTTCACTGTCATCCCTATCACAAGGTCCCTAGAATGTAAACATGATCTCATTTCCCAGCCCAGGATGAAGTTTTGCTAGGCCAGGTGTTCTCACGAGGTCTGTCTGTGGCCATCAACCCATCACCCGAGCCCTTTCACTCCCTATTTGGTTCAAAACATTCTCTAAGACCTAAACCTCACCTGGAGTTGTGGAGCGTTGAGCAAGTTGAGGAAGCTAAACTTCTAAGTATAACATTGGATGGTCACTTATCACGATCAAATCATATTGACAAAGCTGTTGTGAAGATGGGGAGGGGTATGTCTGTTCTTAACAGATGTTCTGTGTTTTTGACACCTAAACCAACTCTACTAGTTGTTCAGGCTCTGGTCTTGTCTTATCTTGTTTACTGTCCGGTAATATGGTCAAGCTGTAGCTGGCTCCCAACAGAACAGCAGGCCTTGCCCTTAACTGCACATACAGAACTAACATCAACAACATGCAGTTCAGTGTTTCCTGGTTGAGGGTTGACAAGAGATTAACTGATTCTCTTCTAGTTTTTATGAGAAATATTATTGTGATGAAAAGTCCTGATTGTCTGCATAATCAAATAACATTCAGCTCAGACAGCCATATGTACCCCACAAGACATAACACCAGGGTCTCTTCACAGTCCCCAAGTCCAAAATGAATTCACGGCAACAAACAGTACTATACAGAGCCATGATCACATAGAACTCCCTTCCAACTCCAATTACTCAAGCAAACAACAAAATGACCTTTAAAAAACAAATTAAACAACATCTCATGGAACGGCAGGGACTGTGAGGGGACAGACACACGCACGCGCGCGCACACACACACACACACACACACACACACACACACACACACACACACAGACACACTCTAACACACACGTTTTGTTGTTGTTGTATTGTTTGTATTCGTTTTTTGTTGTATGGTGTGTATATGGTTGTATTTAAAATGTGTGTGACTGTCCTTGTCTATCAGTCTATCAGTGTTTTGTTACTTGTCATGTTATTTTTATTTTTTGTGGACCCTAGGAAGAGTAGCCGCTGCTTCTGCAAAAGCTAATGGGGATCCAAACAAACAAATAAAATAAATATGACCCACTGATAGAGACTGGAGCTTTGATTTTGTCCTCATTGTCAGCCAAACTATCACATAATCTGAAAAAAACTCCAAAACCTGAGGAAAATGATCTGGAACAATAAAGATCCCTATAGCAGTTAGTTACTTTATCCAGGAGATGGAAGCACTGTCATTATCAATGTGTGCAGCACAGGAGCCCTAGCCAGTGGGCCCTCTGGTCAGTATCTGGTCACACTCAAACCCGCACTGACCACACATTCTTCTAGAATACACAGTGGACCACTAACACTCCACCTAAAACAATAATGTTGAGAACAGCCAGTGGAGAACACAAAAGGATCTTGGATAAAAGGAAGAATAGAGACATTTAGAGTATAATTAGTCTCTCGTTGGCTATACTGGCCAACTGACACCCACTATTACCAGAAATGCATTGGCTGAAATGACTACATAGCCAGTCATTTAAAGCCTGTAAACCCCTGGTTGGATAGTTATAGGGTTCGTAGTGAGTGTCATGTGGATGCTCTTTGTTTTGGAAAGCTGAAGTCTAGTGCTATGGTAGGGTAGGCTGAAAAATTGTTTCAAATCCATCCTAAAAACTGTGCCATTTAAGTCCAGACCTCTAGCCAGAGGAACTAAGTTATAGCACAAATGTTAATATATAGGCATTCTCTTGCTGGAATAGATAGCAGAGGCCAGTGCTGAAACCTTGACATTTGACTTCTGAGAACTTATGCCAAAAGTTAGGAGAATTAGGTTAAGTTTAGGAAAAGGGTTACGGTTAGTTCAGAAAAATTGAAAGTATGCATCTTAGAAATAGTTTTCACATACAAACATTATATGTCCGAACTCCGTCCAAATAATAACATGGTGTGGTAGAATGTTTATTTTTATTGGAGAATTTCTGCATGGCTCCGGAGTGGCGCACTGCAGCTCAGTGCTAGAGGCATCACTACAGACCCTGGTTTGATCCCGGGCTGTATCACAACTTGCCGTAATCGGGAGTCCCATAGGGCGGCGCACAATTGGCCCAGCATCGTCTGTGTTAGGGGAGGGTTTAGCCGGGGTAGGCCGTCATTGTAAAATAAGAATTTGTTCTTAACTGACTTGCCTAGTAGACTTGTTAGATGCCATGAATCAATTCAAACTTGAGTTGGTTTTGGGGTGTGGTTTGATGTGGGTGTCGCTTGTGTGTGTTCGCAGGTGGGAAGAGTTAGACAAATTATTTCACCAATTAACTTCAGCCAGCTGGTGTGCGACCTGCGGCAAAATTGGTTTCCCTTTGGATAGCCTATCTCCGGGGCTTGTTCGGGACGTCAATAAATGACACAATGTAAATGAGACAATGTTTTCATGTTGCACACCTTTTAGTCTTTTCATTAAATGCTTTCAATATTTGTATATGAATTTCTACAATTTAAAGTTGGTTTGAGGTTTTTAAGTCATTGAAATTTGGAGCTATTGGAATTTTTTGAACATATTGTCTCATGTACATTGTGTAATTTACCGATGGTCCCTAACTAGCCCCATTGGGATATCCAAAGTCAACCCAAATTTACCACGGGCATGACGATTGGGTCACATGCAGTTGCACTCCGAATTGATGATTACTTGTGTGCTGCCAGCTGTGGCATGTGGGTAGGTTTGAAAAAACCCAACCTTCATGTACATTGTGTGCAGTCAGGAACACAAGTCTCACAAAACTCAGTTTTGGACGAGATTGATATAGTTAGAAGGTTCTTTCAATGGTGGATGGATGACTCTCTATGTGGATACAAATAGGATGGAGACTGATTACTATTTTGTAGATTTAATCATCAAGTGACCATTGTTACAGCTGCTGAGGTATAAAGAACTGGGAGACTGCATCCCAAGATGTCCGACCGTTGTTTTCAACTTGACGTACGCACATTCCCATACCCCGATTCATGGACCGTCTATATACAGGTTGCATCCGGTTTACATGGTCCAACTTCCCATGCGCACTAGCACATAGTGAGCACAGGGAACAGCACTAGCAGTGACGATGTCTTCACGTCATCCAAAAACATTGCAGACATTGGATGAATATAAAATGTTAACATCTTTGGCTGCAACTAATGGAGAAAAGTGACAATTTAAATAATTCTGTGGATGTTTAGTGCACAAATGTGATGACTAAAGTGTCTTATTAGGAACTTCTCTATGTGTCGTCTATGGAAATTCTCTTTCTGGGCCGGGTGTCAGTTAAACTGCAATACCGAAAAAAGACTGTAGGAGCAGTCGAAACTGTGCTTCTACAACCAGAACCCTGGCACCTTGCTTACAGCCTGAGCTGTGCTATGTCCTGTATATTTATCATAAAATAATCCTACACTGACTTTATGATCCTATTTACACATTGTAGTCAATTTTGACAGTAGAATACATGTTTCTGACTCATATCAATGCCACATATAGGCTGTTTTCTAAGTGAGAAGTTGTTTTTTAGGGGAGTTGTTTAATCATTTTGAGTATTCACAATAATCGTAGGCCTATTATTTTTAATTTACTATGTGCCTGCGTCAGGTCACCTGACATTTGAGTTTGTCCTACATTTCCATTTGGAGTCAGAAGCGCATGGGAAAACGTGATATAGGTCAGTATTAAATATGGTATTCAGATCAGTGGCGCCTGGCCGAGTAATAATTTAACATAAGTGCACTATTATTATTCAATGCAAATAAACCAGGGGCTCAATCCATCACGCACATATTCGCATGGTGGTGACGGTGACCTCATCCACAATGGCCATCTCCAGTCAACTCCTCTGGGTAAAAGAGAAATGGGGTTTGTTCATCTGCCAAGAAGGCGTCTATCCAGACAGCCCTTGATTTCCTCCGATATAGATCTCTTCCCCCCACGGCCATCGCAAATTCCAGGGCCGTCACAAGCCCACGCTCGACCACTGCATGTCACTCAGCAGCGCTCCCTAAAGCCCCAAGTGGCCGTCGATTAAACGCATTCATTTTTAGCGCGGATATTTGATGATTGGATCTGCATGCCAAGTGCATTAATCTCCACCTGTCAGAAAAGTGTACAGTACAGGCCTTGTCTCCAGAGATGGGCAGTTTTTCTGCTGCATGTATTTGAAATATGTATTTCAATTACTTCTGAGAATTTTGTCATTTATATTACACTGGGCTGAACTACACTCCAATGTATTTTGTAACAAGATATTTTCGAGAGCTGTAATTTGTATTTTCAAAATACCAATTACTTTTCTATACCATTTTTATAGTGGTTCACCATTTTGTGGCCCCCTTTCACCCTGCATTGGTATCAGAAATTTGATGACACTATGGTTTGTAGATAAGAGCGTCTGCTAAATTAACTAAATATAAATGTGTATGTAAAAATTGACAATTGCAAAGCATGCTGAGTATAATTCTAATGAGCTCTGTCCTGAAACAAGGTTTTGTCTAGAAGGGATACAGTTTTTATCAAAATTGACTTTTCAGGTTTAGGAGAATTTACGCAGCAGGTTAGGAGAATTAGGTTAAACTGTATCCCATCTAGACATGACCCTGAAACAAGGCCAATAATAATACCCAGTGTCCGGAGTGACTTATAGACAGTGGTAGATAAACAACATATATCACTGTCATAGCAAGGAACCGTTACTGAGAATGGTGTTACTGTTCGGGCCGGCTACTTGCAAATGTATTTCTGTATTTTAAAATACAAAATACGTGTATTTTAAATACATTTCAAAATAATAGTATTTTGTAGTTTATTTTAATGCATTGATCTTTACGGTATTTTGTCATTTTTGCCCATCCCTGTTTGTCTGCCAGCAACAAGAGGGCCCCAGTGATACAGAGGGTCTATTGTTAGGCTACTATGCTGTTCTGTGCATGCTTTGTGGTGTAGAGTGAGTCCTAAGGTTTGTAGGCCTAATAGATGCATCAGGTCATGCATAGTGTGTAGTGTGTTAAGAAAGACCTCCCATGGAGTGCTTGCATAGTGGTGTTTGTGTCCCAATTACTGAACAAACACACAGTGTGATTTGCCCTCGACACTGTCACAGGCTTTCTCTTCACCTTCATGAGAGAAGCCTGGGAGCCGAGACTAGGTTTGCCCTAAGTTCAGTATTGTCTGTCTCTGTCTGTGTGTATTATGTCTGTGTGTCCTACCATAGACTTCATAGATACTCACTAGGTGGTGATAAAGCCTCAGTTTCCAATACAGTATTTATTTTCTTTCACTGGATTGCCCCATTTTCAAGAATGAATTTTTTTTAGGATTATGATCCATGTTTGTGGATGACTGATTGTAGATTAGATTGCACTGTGTCATTTGTAAGGATTTGTTTTCCATATAGTCAGAATCAGATGATGCTATAGCCTGGTGCTTCTGTTCGTGTCCTCTCCCACTGCCCACAGCGAATTCAGGAGGGTATGGAGGTCTGGAAAATACCCCTCCTCGGCCCACCTCTACAACCAGACACAACACAAAATACACACCTCCTTCAGGAGGCCCTATGGGCTGCTTAGAGACCGAAACGGTTTCCCGATGTGTTAGGCTCTGTGTATGGGTGTTTCTCTCAGTAGAAATGTGAGTGAATTTGGAGGATGTTTTGGAAATGAACAATAAATGTCTGTCTGGCACACTGAGGAAAGAGTCACTGTCATTGGTCTATGAGCAGTCTATGAGCAGGCTAAGCCACATAGTTTGGCTAATCAAACGAAGCTAAACGCATTGAATATGTAGACTAAAGTGAAAAGTCTACATTTAAAGACAGCAGCACATGCTCAATAGGATGTCCTATGTGAGAAAGATGAGCAGAAGTGAAACAACTGCAGACGTGTTGTGGTGACTGAGGTTGAACTGAAATATCACGTTACCAAACCTTTATAGATAGCAGTGAGAGTCTGATCTGCACTCTCACAGTGAGAGGTTTCTTAAGGTGAGACTGAACAAACATTCTTGAAATGTCAAATGGCCTAACTGTGATGAAGTCCTCATGCTATATCAATTCTCATTGCATTATCTCTCATCCTAATCCTTTATATCTTGACGGTCTGCTGCACTGTTATTTTTTATTTATTTAACTAGGAAAGTCAGTTAAGAACAAATTCTTATTTTCAAGGGTTAACTGCCTTATTCAGGGGCAGAATGATAGATGTTTTCCTTGTCTGCTCGGGGATTCGATCTTGCAACCTTTCGGTTACAAGTCCAACGCTCTAACCACTAGGCTACCCGCTGCCCCTATCAATATGACTTTTATAACACTCTTATAACATACAGTCTTCCCTGATAACTTTATCAACAGCCCAACCCTCTTGCTTCCATGCGTAAAACCAAAACCTGCTCTGCTGTCATCAACAGCATGTTCCTCATTTCTCAGCTCAGATGAGGGTGACATTGTGGCTGTTTATCTGGTCTGTGATTGGCTGATAGTGGCCATGCAGGTGGCTTTGTGTCACCTGGGCAGTGTTAGGGGAAGGAGATAGGGGCTTGTTTAGTAAGGGTTTTACTTTGAGATAATGCCTCTGCTTGATTCCAGTGTGATCACGTGATAGGATGATTATATCCACAACTAAATCTCTTTCCTAAACAATGAAGATGCTGGTGGCACCACTGACTATAGGTTTAAGCACAACAACAATCAAGAAAGCGTTGAATTCTTTTGGTACTGAACAGAAGCTAACTGTGTGATAGTAAAAAATGTATGAAAAATATGTTTTATTGCAACGTGCAGTGAAATGTGTTGTTTTACAGGGTCAGCCATAGTAGTACAGCACCTCTGGAGCAAATTAGGGTTAAGTGCCTCACTCAAGGGTACATCGACAGATTTTTCACCTTGTCGCATTGAGTATTCAAACCAGCGACCTTCCGGTTACTGGCCGAACATTCTAACTGCTAGGCTAGTCATTCGATCTCTAAAACGTTTGTAAAAATATGACCTTGATTTTCTTCTGATTATGACAAGGTAATAGACACAGTATGGTACAGTACAGCCACTTTATGAGTTTAGATAAACATATACATCCTATATATATATGAAGATTTTAGAATGAAGAATTCATTCCGGTATGATGCATGTTGCATCATATCATGCTGTGTGTCACGCCCTGACCTTAGAGAGTCTTTTTATTTCTCTTTTTGGTTAGGTTAGGGTGTGATTTGGGTGGGCATTCTATGTTTTCTGTTTCTTTGTTTTTGGTGTGGTTCCCAATCAGAGGCAGCTGTCTATCGTTGTCTCTGATTGGGGATCATACATGGCAGCTCTTTTTCCCACCATTAGGTTGTGGGATCTTGTTTTCTGTTTTCGTGTCTATACCTGACAGAACTGTGCGCTTTCATTTTCACTTTGGTTATTTTGTTTGAGTGTTTTTTGAAAATAAAAATCATGAGCACTTTCCACGCTGCGCTTTGGTCCACTCCCTTCGATGAGAGCCGTAACACTGTGTTTTGCATCATATTGGTATAATTTCTGTATTTAGAAAATGACATCTTGAAAACTTGATTGCTGACAAGAAAAACACGCTAGGACAACGTCAACAATGGACTAATGAAACAAATACCAAAATATCGTTTTGGGGTGGAATTTTCCGTTAACTTTTGCTCATTTTTGTAAGAGGAAAATGACCCCAGATTTGTCTCATCCGGTTGAGACGTTATCCTCTCGTGATGTTTACTGAAACTGACAGACAGAGGAGGGCATGCAGGTTACCTTTTGTCTCTGGTATCGTAAATAAAGTTATCTGACCATGCTGGACCAGCATACACACATAAAAAAGGTTCTTTACTGCTGTGATGGTTGTGAAGACTCATCCTGTTCTTTCATTCTCTACCATGTTTTCCTTTTATGGCATTAAATGCTACACTGTTAAAAAGTTCCTGTAATTGAACGGTACACTACATGCTACCGGTTGCAGTGAAAGTAAGGTAAACAACAAGTTACAGAATTTGTACAGCTGAATGAAGGTGTTATTGGTGTAAAAGGATAGTATGCTGCTGAATGCTGGTTACTTGAGACTATACATTTCTTGGGATTTGAACTCAGAACTGTTGGTTGCTAGTGACCTGAATTTCCTGCTACGCCACCAGGTCTGTGGGCATGATAGAGATTGTACACATATTTAATGGGATGATTACAGTTCTGCACTTCGCTAAAAGTTGCCCAGATTCAAGTAAAAAATGATCTGATTATTCGACAACGTAAAAAGAAAAGCAGTGCTCAGGGACACTTGATGTAAAGTGTGCATAAATGCCTTGGGGATTTGAACTTGAAAGCTTTTGGGTGGAAGTTTCAAGTTTGAAACTTTATTCGCCACCCGCATAGGATACAGCTGAAAAACAGTACTGTGAAACTCTTACCTTGAGAGCACTTTCCCAACAATGCAGTGCTAATAATAATAGTATAGATAATAATAGAAAATTGAATACAAAATAAAATACAAATAAAAAACACAAGAACTATGATGTGAATAAGAAACATGAGAATGCAAGTATATACAGGTCACTCCCAGTACCTTATTCCATGTCCAGGGGTACGGGAGTGGTTGAGGTGAGTTTATACATAAAAAGTGACTGGTATCAGCATATACATGTAAACAGGGCTGAAAAGTGACTAGCAGCAGGAATATTTAAATACTTATCAGAAATACTTAATACACTAATGGTAATATATACATGTAAACAGGAGTAATAGTGACCAGTAGCAGGATAAATAGATGAATACTAATGGCAATCAATAATCAATGGACAGCAGTGAACTGGAGTAATACATCTAATCAATCCTAATTTTAGCAGCAGTGTATTTTATTTTTTTATTTTTTTATTTTACCAGGTAAGTTGACTGAGAACACGTTCTCATTTGCAGCAACGACCTGGGGAATAGTTACAGGGGAGAGGAGGGGGATGAATGAGCCCATTGTAAACTGGGGATTATTAGGTGACCATGATGGTTTGAGGGCCAGATTGGGAATTTAGCCAGGACACCGGGGTTAACACCCCTACTCTTACGATAAGTGCCATGGGATCTTTAATGACCTCAGAGAGTCAGGACAACCGTTTAACGTCCCATCCGAAAGACGGCACCCTACACAGGGCAGTGTCCCCAATCACTGCCCTGGGGCATTGGGATATTTTTTAGACCAGAGGAAAGAGTGCCTCCTACTGGCCCTCCAACACCACTTCCAGCAGCATCTGGTCTCCCATCCAGGGACTGACCAGGACCAACCCTGCTTAGCTTCAGAAGCAAGCCAGCAGTGGTATGCAGGGTGCAGGCTGGTATGTTGTGTCTGAGTGGGTAGAGACCAGTGGATGGTGCATTAATGTTTCAGCAATGCCACCAGGTACATTTTCATTACCAAGAACATATATCCACACACTCAAAATTAGGGTACAGTTAGAGTACAGTGTGGTTCCCTGGGGTACAAAAAGGTCAAAGGTAAACAAAGTACCCTCAAAGGTACACATAGGAACTCACATGATACTGGTCGGTTCCTTTTAGGGTACATGTGCAGATAATCTAGTCTAAGGTACAATCATCACTGTGCTTTGAAATGTAGGTGGGGCCAATGTACTGGGTTGGTCAATTAGCATATTTGGGGGCATGGTCTAATATATCTGTATCTGTGCCAACCGTCACTGGAAGTGTTGTACCAGTTTAAGTGGTTGATGGTTTTGCTGTCAAAGTTTGAGCACCTTTTTTAAAAATGTATTATTATTATTATTATTTTTATTATTATTATTATATTTTTTTAACACTGGCTGTTCTGTAATTGTTGTAAGATCATGTGACATTGAAGAGCTGCACTGTTAAGTGGTTATTGTGCATTTCACAGTATGGAATGGAAGTCAGTAGCCTGGAAGTTGCTATACATTTTTGTGTTACTGAATTGGCAACCAGCTGTCAGTAAGTTATTGTAAAATTCACAGTAACTTAATAGCCAGTTACTGATAGTAACTCACTGGAAACTAACTGCTGGTAACATACTAGCAGAGGTGGGACCAAGTCACTATTATTTGAGTCACAAGCAAGTTGCGAATCACAAAGTCCGAGTCTCAAGTCAACTCCCAAGTATAATGGGTCGAGTCTCGAGTCAAGTCCAAGTCGTCCATTCTAAGAGCAAGTCGAGTCAAGTTTTTTCAAGTCAAGTCTTAAGTCAAGTAAAATAAAAATGGATACATGCAAAAAACTTGTTTGACTACAAAGCTTTGTCTATTTATTGTGGGACTTTCTAGCAGGCACAAGGGCATGAAATCAGCAGAAAGCACGGAAGGTTGATGTGCTCAGTCTGTAGATTTATTTACTGATGACCCAATGTTGAAAGTGTCATATCATAAAAAATATACAAGTAGATTTAGCAAATATACACAGGATATAGCCCAAAAGAAATAGCCTCTGTATCAGGCTTAATCTATCTGAATGGACGCAAGTAGAGGGAAAGACCGGGCAGCTTCCCCTTGATAAACCCAATCGAATCTGTCAAACAGGAGCTCAAACAAGTACACGCTGTGTATGCACAATGTTGTGCGGAGCGTTCGATTTGGCTGCTGGGTGAAAGGAGACCTCCAGCGCAGATAAAAACATTGACAATAAGTGCTGTTTTTCAAAGGATTGTTAAATAACTGTTATATAAACGCTATTTAGTTTTAATATCATCATCTCTTGAAGAGCATAGTCAGAACTATACATTTCTAATTATTCCACATTTAGCTCTATTATCAGAGTTATGAAGCAAATAACTGCATGCTTTTCATAATCAGTAAACATCAATTGATCATGTAATTTCAGATATGTGAGGGTAGCATATCCATTTGGCATGTTGCTAGCTAAGCAAACAACACGTGTCATTTAGCTATATTTAACTGGCTTGCTTCCACAGAGATTAGGCTTTTGGAAAAATCATGACATCAGCAAGTCCTCGTCCTGGTAAAGTTGTCAGTCGGAATTCTGTCATCACCATAATAGATGGCAAGCAAATCAAACAATATTTTGATATAGCCATCTAGTTTATCCCCTGAAAGTTAACTTGTTAACTAGCAATATTGACGTGATTTGTTATTAGCTAGCTAGCCAATGTAGCCTATCATGTCAGTCAACAATCTTAAAACAATCTTAAAAAGGGGATGATGTTAACTTTGCTAGGTAGGCCTACATTGGTTGGAGAAAAAAGTACATTAGGTCTACTTACCACTATGTGTAGCCAACTGAACAAAGTTTTTACCGGTAGCTTGCAAAGTTAACATTATCAATTAACAGTACATTGGTACATAACAGTACTACTCCTCCCTTGTAAGGTAAACAACATCAAGTCATTTTACAACAATAACACCTTAATTCAACTGTAAAAATACTGTATTTTTACTGCTACCCAGTCAGTAACTTAATGTCAAATTACAGGTATTTTTTAACAGTGTGTGTCATAAGCACATCTGATGTATTGTATAAGTATTACTGTGAACCTGTAATACATTTTACCTGGAACAAGAGGGTTCTTCATGAGAGGGTTCTAAATGGAACTCAAAAGTCTTTCCCTACCTACAGAGACAAATCAAAGGGTTCTATATGGCACCCAAAAGGGTTCCCCCAGGATGTCTATTGGTTTTCATCTTTTGACAATTATATCACACCCACAGATCCAGTGGTGTAGCAGGAAATGAGATTGCTGGCAACTGCGAGGTAGACCCCAAATAATCAGAATTTTGCTGGTCTGCAAAACCACACCCATCATGATCATATTTCCCAGTATGCTCTATTGCAGTTAGATTTTTAGAAATGTTTTTTTCAATATCTGTGGTTTTGCATGTACATTGATTGATTTATGAATCAATTAATTTATCTCATGCTACACAAAGATAAATTAAATTCATTTTCCTAAACTAATCCAATCCCGTTACTGAAATGATAGTTCCAGTTTAGATGGTTTAGCTACAGTACACTCATATCTTTTTAAAAATTTTATCCTGGCAGTCATTCTGAATGCAGATTGTGGGAATCCACTCTGGCAATAGGTTTTAAACAGCACTTTGCAAGCCATCATAATGTGATTTGATGCTGGTTTTGCTTTAGCTTATGCTGGTCACCAGTGTCCAAAATTAAAAACACAACGAAGGCTGATCACCAGTGAATACACAACGAAGGCTGATCACCAGTGAATACACAACGAAGGCTGATCACCAGTGAATACACAACAAAGGCTGATCACCAGTGAATATACAACGAAGGCTGATCACCAGTGAATACACAACGAAGGCTGATCACCAGTGAATACACAACGAAGGCTGATCACCAGTGAATACACAACGAAGGCTGGTCTGCCAGGATAACCAGCTAGACCATGCTGGTCAGACCAGCATCCAACCAGCACTGACCAGCTTAAAATTTATGCTGGTCTATGCTGTTTTTTTTACACAGGGAATGTAACCACATCATAGAAATTAGTGTTTATTATTATAGAATAATGATAACCCTGGTGACAATGAGGATGATTACTGGAAGGAATTTCCCTTACAGTTTGTGAATGAGACTTGTGGCCATGCCGTGTGATTGATAGAGAGTTGATAGAGAGCTGATAAGAGATACGATATGTGACTCGTTTCAGTGACTTGGCACAACACTGGCCAAACAAGATGTAGCTACAAACAAAACGGAGTTCAGTGGTTCCAGTCTTCCATGAAGCGTTCATCCATGTATACAGATAAGATTCTAGCTACATTTTCCGATATAAGTTTAAAATGTTGTCAGAAAGCTGTTTTTATTGCACGTTAAAGCGTACTTTTGGTTAGCTAGCAAACGTTAGCTTGCTGGCTCGCTAGCTAATGTTACGTGTATGATCTGTGTAGTACTATCATTCGAATCAGAAGCCCATTTGCATTGCTAGGTATAGCCTAATGTTCGCTTGCTAAATTGAACCTAGATTGTTAGCTTTAGCTACCTGCAGATTCATACTACAGCTATGACAATGTTTTGTATTGGTAATAGTATGACTTGGGATTATGCTGGTTCATTCTTTAGCTAGCTAGCTAGCTACATGTCTAAACAAAAGACTCCACGGCCAGATTATTACATAACTCATCAAATTAGCCAGGTATGTTTGGGGGTGATTACGCCCCTTTATGTATTTCATGAACATGTGTACATGTCTAGACAATAGTGACCCATCCACTTAACTACATGTGGCTGGGGGGTGGTTATAGCATATCCTTCACATGACCCTTCAATTTAGACAAGTGTGTCGGGTAGGCATCATCTAATAATGATAAAATATTTATACAATATTTTTATCTGGACACTTTCTCTTTTTGATATTGCCACTATGCATTTGTGAATCCTCACATGTGAATCCTTAAAGAGATGGATGGGGCTAAGGCTTAAGAGGGTGTGAACGATGCTGAATGGGTGTAGACAAAGAAGAGCTCTCCCGTAGGTGTACCAAAACATTCAAGGGCCATTTTCTCAAAAGTGGTGTAAGAGTTTAACTTTCAAAGCAGAATTACTTTCCCACTGTTTCTCAACTGCAGTGTATGATATACAATTTTCTAGCTCTGAGTCTCTAATTTTATCCAATGTAAAAAAAACAATTTAAAATTTTGCTACATGAGCCTGAATAGAGGCGGTCGGTCACATATTGTAGATTTTGGTGTGATATTGTCACACCCTGACCGTAGAGATCTTTTATGTCTCTATTTTGGTTTGGTCAGGGTGTGATTTGGGTGGGCATTCTATGTTCATTTTCTATGTTTTGTATTTCTTTGGTTTTGGCCGGGTGTGGTTCTCAATCAGAGGCAGCTGTCTATCGTTGTCTCTGATTGAGAACCATACTTAGGTAGCCTTTTCCCACCTGTGTTTTGTGGGTAGTTGTTTTCTGTTTTGTGTTTCTGCACCTGACAGAACTGTTTCGGTTTCGTTCGTTCTCTTTGTTGTTTTGTTATTTAGTGTTCAGTTTTATTAATAAATCATGAACACTTACCACGCTGCGCTTTGGTCCACTCCTTCTTCTTCAGATGGCCGTTACAGATATACGGTAAAAAAAATGAAAGGTATTTATCCAATCTGTGAAACCCATCAGGTCTGCAGGGACAGTGGTGGGAGATTTAAAGAAATCCCCTCTTTGAGAGAATTTTATCCAAAATGGTAAAAACCAAGGAGCTATAACTTTATATGCCTGCTTAGTGCTTCTAAACCACAAACAGGTGGTAAACGTGGAGAGTAGGAATAGTTCCATTCTTGCTACCATGGAGTAGATGGCAGGTTTACAGAGGCAGAGAGAGAAGAAAGAGCATGAGAAATGCACAGCACATTTTTCACAAGCTGGCACGGAGGGAGCAGCTTTCACTCCTCTCTGGTAAAGTCATCAAGGCCCAAACACAAGAGGAAGGGTGGAAAGAATGGATCGCTCTGAGACTCACTTCGAAGCACAATCAGCACTTTTATACTGTGCACATTAGATTAAATGGAATTAGTTAAATTCACATGTTTTCTAAATTACTCACTTGACAAAACAATAAAACTGGTAGCATGCCATACTGAAGTGAGGGAGCATGCCATACTGAAGTGATAATGCATGATAATAAATACGTCGTAATGAAATACGTTTTCAGAACATTGATAATCTTATTGGTATTTGAAGCCGTGCCGTGGCACCGCTAATATCAATAATCTGAGAACTGGACAGATAAATGATAAATTGTACTGCTCATTGCAACTGCATTTCCAGGAAAAACATATTTGACATTCAATGTCTCCAGCAATAGTCCCCAGGGAAGCCACAGGCCAATCCTATGCCACAGGATAAAGTTAAAGGTCACTCAGATCCTGTCACAGCCATGGAGCAGAGGGTCATATATTATGAATGTGTATTTTCCCAGGGAGCCTTGGTGCAGGTCTGCAGAGTGATGTATGGGGCAACGGTGGGTATGGAAGTGTCCTTTACGGGACCAGAGTCTCAGTGCGTCAGTTTTAACCCTCGGGGCCATCACAGCACCCGGCAGTTTGGCATTCCACTAGTCCAGTTTCTGTGTAGAGTCCCAGCATTCCAGGAAATGCCGGGGATTGTGTCGTGGGAAATTTCCCCCATCTACTTGAAAAGACGGCCAGCCATTCTTTATTTTCAGTTATGTTGGGGACATCCTGTTCCCGGCTTCTCTTTTAGTCCGGCAGCTCTTGAGTTTGCTCTAGGCCCGGGGCAAGCCTGTTTTCAGCCCTGAGGTCTTGGCTGTTGACTAAGTCATGGTCTGGGTCAGTGGAGGACAGAGCTAGTGGGGATACGTGACCTGGCTATGCAGCTGAAGCATCATGGTGGCTTTTCTGATGAATGAGTCTATCAGATTGACAGGTATAAAAAATAAATGTCCAAATTAGCAGGGCTAATAGGTATCTTCCCTGTTCATTCATTACAGTGAGACCTGTCATGCTGGATGTTATACATGGGAACGACAAGCCATTTTACTTTCTGCATAGATTCATTACATCATTAAATCACAGGTCAGATCAGGTAAACCCCATACATTTAACATTAATTTACAAGTATGACATAATTCAAACCATTGTTGCTTGAGTGCATGAGACATGTACGTCATCCGTGAAAACAACAATAAGAGGACCCTGGCTCCATTTTATTAATCTTTTATTTGATTTCACCTTTACTTAACCAGGTAGGCTAGTTGAGAACAAGTTCTCATTTGCAACTGCGACCTGGCCAAGATAAAGCATGGCAATTTGACACATATAACAACACAGAGTTACACATGGAGTAAAACAAACATACAGTCAATAATACAGTGGAAAAATATGTCTATATACAATGTGAGAAAATGAGGTGAGATAAAGGAGGTAAAGGCAAAAAAAGGCCATGGTGGCAAGGTAAATACAATATAGCAAGTAAAACACTGGAATGGTAGATTTGCAGTGGAAGAATGTGCAAAGTAGAAATATAAATAATGGGGTGCAAAGGAGCAAAATAAATAAATACAGTAGGGGAAGAGGTAGTTGTTTGGGCTAAATTATAGATGGGCTATGTACAGGTGCAGTAATCTGTGAGCTGCTCTGACAGCTGGTGCTTAAAGCTAGTGAGGGAGATAAGTGTTTCCTGCTTCAGAGATTTTTGTAGTTCGTTCCAGTCATTGGCAGCAGAGAACTGGCAGGAAAGACGACCAAAGGAGGAATTTGCTTTGGGGGTGACCAGTGAGATATACCTGCTGGAACCCGTGCTACAGGTGGGTGCTGCTATGGTGACCAGTGAGCTGAGGTAAGGCGGGGCTTTACCTACCAGAGACTTGTAGATAACCTGTAGCCAGTGGGTTTGGCGACGAGTATGAAACGAGGGCCAACCAACGAGAGTGTACAGGTCGCAATGGTGGGTAGTGTATGGGGCTTTGGTGACAAAACGGATGGCACTGTGATAGACTGCATCCAGTTTGTTGAGTAGAGTGTTGGAGGCTTTTTTGTAGATGACATCACCGAAGTCGAGGATCGGTAGGATGGTCAGTTTTACGAGGGTATGTTTGGCAGCATGAGTGAAGGAGGCTTTGTTGCGATATAGGAAGCCGATTCAAGATTTAATTTTGGATTGGAGATGCTTAATATGAGTCTGGAAGGAGAGTTTACAGTCTAACCAGACACCTAGGTATTTGTAGTTGTCCACGTATTCTAAGTCAGAGCCGTCCAGAGTAGTGATGCTGGACAGGCGAGCAGGTGCGGGCAGTGATCGATTGAATAGCATGCATTTAGTTTTACTTGCATTTAAGAGCAGTTGGAGGCCACGGAAGGAGAGTTGTATCGCATTGAAGCTTGTCTGGAGGTTAGTTAACACAGTGTCCAAAGAGGGGCCAGAAGTATACAGAATGGTGTCGTCTGAGTAGAGGTGTATCAGAGAATCACCAGCAGCAAGAGCAACATCATTGATGTATACAGAGAAGAGAGTCGGCCCGAGGATTGAACCCTGTGGCACCCCCATAGAGACTGCCAGAGGTCCGGACAACAGGCCCTCCGATTTGACACACTGAACTCTATCAGAGAAGTAGTTGGTAAACCAGGCGAGGCAATCATTTGAGAAACCAATGCTGTCGAGTCTGCCAATAAGAATGTGGTGATTGACAGAGTCGAAAGCCTTGGCCAGGTCGATGAATACGGCTGCGCAGTAATGTCTCTTATCGATGGCGGTTATAATGTCGTTTAGGACCTTGAGCGTGGCTGAGTTGCACCCATGACCAGCTCTGAAACCAGATTGCACAGCGGAGACGTTACGGTGGGATTCGAAATGGTCGGTAATCTGTTTGTTAATTTGGCTTTCGAAGAACTTAGAAAGACAGGGTAGGATAGATATAGGTCTGTAGCAGTTTGGGTCTAGAGTGTCACCCCCTTTGAAGAGGGGGATGACTGTGGCAGCTTTCAATCTTTGGGAATCTCAGACGATACGAAAGAGAGGTTGAACAGGCTAGTAATAGGGGTTGCAACAATTTCGGCAGATCATTTTAGAAAGAGAGGGTCCAGATTGTCTAGCCTGGCTGATACTGATCCATACTGATCCATACTCAGAAGGTAATTGGAACATTTGATGTACAGTATCACAAATTCCAGATAGTGTGCCAGTAAACTAAATTCCAGAGAGCTTTATCTCATCCTCTCTGGCACAGTGTACCTAGCCCCAGGTGCTGCTGGGTGAGACTGCTGGGGAGCGCTCTGCCTGCTCACCTGTGATGTGGGAAGCTATAGTGACAGGGGAAACGCAGGCACAGCAGGTGAGTCAACCATAGAGATATGCACCTAATTGTTCCCTGCAGTTTAACCAGACACATTTCCACCCCACTGCACAGCGCTCAGATAGGTTCACACGCTATACTCCCTCAACCAGTGCTTTCTCAACCTGCTACAGCCTCTTCCTGTCTATTGTTCTCTCTCTTTCTTTTCTTCTTTCTCTTTCTATAGTACTGTATATGTCCTTCTGTAAATGTATTTGATCCTTCCTCCGTTCCTTCTCTCGCTCCCACACACTCACTATCGATCTCTCCATCTCTAACTCTGACACACTCCGTCTCTCGAACAGCCCCCTCATTGTTTCAGTATAGCTGCCTGCTGCCTGGCGTGATTGTCTGTGCTCTCTCATCTATAGAAAGAGCTGATGAGCTGTGTGGACCCGAGGGCAGTGGAGTGCTCTTTCACCACCCTCCGTCCCTCTCTGTTTTCAGCTGACTCAGTGTGTAGGCACGGCGAAGTAGGTTGTGGAGGTGGTTGCGACTGTCTGAAGGACAACAGAGGCCTGTAGAGGTAAAGGTAACATGGGCCCTGACACACACACAAACACATTACTTTTGCACGTTTTGGCAGAACGTGTCTCTGCCTTCTCTTGTCTGAGGCTCTTTCCTGTGTTCTCTCTCGGTGAGTTGCAACACTTTGTTGCTAAGACCCACTTCCTCAGCCACTCTAACACAGGACACAGAACAGAAAACAAACACCACATCATTCTACAATGAAATATGCTGGTGATTAGGCTTTGGCTCTGTACTATATTACAATTTGTCAGGTTTGCTCACCGTTGCTTTTTTAAAAAACAAGATCAGCTTCAAAACCATATCTCTCTGTTACTTTTGTCTCTCATGAGTTACAGAGATTGTTTTGCGTCATCTCTTGTTTTGTTGCTTCTTCTTTTTTTTTTTTATATATATATATATATGTTATCTTTATTACACATTTCAAAATCAAATCAATTTTGATTGGTCACATGCGCAGAACACAACAGGTGTAGACTTTACAGTGAAATGCTTACTTCCGAGCCTGTTTCCACGTTAAAAAGTACACCTAAATACAGTATCTCTTTGGTACTATTTTCACAAGTATGTGGTATAATTTCACAACCCTTCGTTCAAAACTCAAAACAGATCATCAAAAAGCCCGTTTTTCCAAAACTTTAAGCACATTTTCAATTGACTTAAGTACAACACACAAAATCACACGGTTACTTTTTCACCAAACCTAATCCGTGTTTCATCCAGAAATACCTTTCATATAAAGTAATTGGCTTTCACAATGCAATGCTCACAGTACTTTTCATATGATTCTCTTCTCATTTGTTTAAATACATTTGACCATCACTTAATCCAACTGCGCTTAATGGTTAATCACTTAACCGTTTGGTAAACCTATAGATTTATTGGGTTGATCACTTAACCGTTTGGTAAACCTATAGATTTAATGGGTTGATCACTAAACAGTTTAATAAACCTATAGATTTAATGGGTTAATCACTTAATAACCGTTTGGTAAACCTGTAGATGTAATGGGTTGATCACTTAACCGTTAGGTAAACCTAGAGATTATAAACCGGTTTGTCTACTTTATGTGGATTTTGAGAACTACGGAAACAAAATGTGTGTTTGTAAAGTATAAACATCTAAATTACATGTGGTCAAAGAGGTGGGCAAGGGCCCTGTGAAAGAGGTGGACATCAGAGAGAGGGAGGCAGACGGCAGGGAACTGTTGTGTCTAATGTAGTCCGGGCCATCGTCGATCACCATGTGGTTAACAGAGAGCTTACCATGACAGAGGCTGACGGTTTAGTTTACCCCAATTGGAAAAAATCAACTGTCATTTAGATCATGAGAACATTTTGCCAATAAAACCGGTTAGCTCTTCAGGATATGCACTATTCTTTACCATTACATTTACAGTAAATTACATATTGTAATGTCAAACATGTCACAGTATTCTTACAGTATGATCTGTTGACAGTACACTCTGTCCTACTCTCAGAATTGACAGAAGACCCCATGGTGGTGGCCGTGGCCGTGTGGTGACCAACCAGAAGGAGTGGACAGTGGTGGAAATAGTGAGGGCCAGGATTGACATACGGCTGTATGAAATAAAGCAGGCCATTGAGAAGAACGATGGCACCTTTGTCAATGTAGCATCCTTCAGCCTACTAACAGTCGCCCGCCTTTTGAAGAGGCACCAGGTATCTATGAAACACATTTACCTGGTGACTTTTGAGAGAAACAACAACCGGGTGAAACAACTGCGGGCCGAGTGTTCAGGAACAGCAGTATATACTGTATTACTGTTACTATTGATGCACATGCTACTTCACAATATCCTATTAGAACTATACTGTAAAATAACTCATCAAAATATATTTGTAAAGGGTGATGGTGCTTGATGCTGCTGTGAACCACCACAAGTATATACACTATTTGTTGATGAAGTGGTGTGGGCGGAACGGAACCTCATCAGCTGGGCGGAACCTCATCAGCTAACGGGCGATCGTCCAAGTACCTGGACAACGTGGGGGAAACATCTACATGTATGCAGCTGTCTCTGAAAATGGTCTAGTAGGACGTTGGATCCGACAACGCTGCACACCTCATTGTGTTTCTCAATTCAATTGAGCAGGCCTGTCAAGGTGAAGGGGACACCTATGTCATTGTGTGGGACAATGTCAGGTTCCACCTTGCAGAGGTGGTTTAGGCATGGTTTCGGGCCCATCCCAGATTCATGACCCTATACCTGCCCCCATACTCTCCTTTCCTCAACCCTATTGAGGACTTTCTTTCAGCATGGAGGTGGAAGGTGTACGATCGCCATCCTCATGATTGTGCCACCCTCCTTCTGGCCATGGATGAGGCATGCAACAACATCAATGCAGACCAATGTCAAGCTTGGATTCGCCATGCCATAAGGTTTTTACCGCAGTGCATGAACAAGGAGGACATTCATTGTGATGTGGATGAGACAGGCTTGATGCAAATTAATGTGTGGTAAACGTTATGTTTTATTTTCAATCATTTAATTTGTTTTATTACATTTCTTAAATTGTATTACAGACAGTACACCTACGTTGCAATTGTATATATAAAAAAAAATGGGGTATGAATGATTGTTGAGGATGTCTTCATTGATCACACCTTTGATTACACACTGGATAGATATTATGGAAATTATAGATTTTCTGTACATTTTTCTGGGTAATGAAAGTGTATTGCCTAATGTGAAAATGGTGTAAGCTACTGTAATTTACAGTACTGTAGCATGTTACTTTGAGCAGCAGTACTTCCACATACTGTATCTCGCATTGCTTGCTATTGGATTAACTGGTAGTTAAAACAACTAAACTGAAAATATACCATATTGTGTTTTGGTGTGTGTGTGTGTGTTGGAGTGTCAGTGTAGTTTGTGTGAGTGTGTGGGTAGAGTCAAGTGAGTGTGCATGAAAGTCAGTGCAAAAAATTACAATAAAGAATTAATAGTAAAGTGGGTCAATGTAAATAGTCCATTTGATAAGCTGTTCAGCAGTCTTATAGCTTGGGGGTAGAAGCTGTTCAGGACCCCTTTGGTCTCAGAAAGAACAGTCTATGACATGGGTGGCTGGAGTCTGTCAATTTTTTGGTCTTTCCTCTGAAATCGCCTGGTATAGAGGTCCTGGATGGCAGGCAGTTCGGCCCCAGTGATGTACTGGGCTGTACGCACTACTCTCTGTAGCGCCTCGTGGCCGGATGCCGAGCAGTTGCCATACCAAGCAGTGATGCAGCCAGTCAAGATGCTCTCAATGGTGCAGCTGTAGAACTTTGAGGATCTGAGGTCCCATGCCAAATCTTTTCACCCTCCTGAGGGGGAAGAGGTGTTGTCGTGCCCTCTTCATGACTGTGTTGGTGTGTTTGGACCATGATAGGTCCTTAGTGATGTGGACATCGAGGAACTTGAAGCTCTTGACCCACTCACTACAGTCCTGTTGATGTGAATGGGGGCATGTTCGGCCTTCCGTTTTCTGTAGTCCACGATAAGTGCCTATATCTTGCACACGTTGAGGGAGAGGTTGTTGTCCTGACACCTCACTGCCAGGTCTCTGACCTTCTCCTTATAGGCTGTCTCATTGTCATCGGCTGCGCAGTCGTAGGTGAACAGGGAGTACAGGAGGGAACTGAGCACGCACCCCTGAGGGGCCCCCATGTTGAAGGTCAGTGTGGCGGATGTGTTGTTGCCTACTCTCACCACCTGGAGGCACTCCGTCAGGAAGTCCAAGATCCAGTTGCAGAAGGAGGTGTTCAGTCCCAGGGTCCTTATCTTAGTGATGAGCTAGGAAGGTACTACGGTATTGAACGTTGAGCTCTAGTCAACGAATAGCATTCTCACGTAGGTGTTCCTTTTGTCCAGGTGGGATAGGGCAGTGTAGATTGCAATAGAGATTGCGTCATCTGTGGATTTGTTGGGGCGGTATGCGAATTAGAGTGGGCCCAGTGTTTCTTTGATGATAGTGTTGATGTGAGTCATGACCAGCCTTTCAAAGCATTTCATGGCTACAGATGTGATTGCTACAGGGAGGTAGTCATTTAAACTTGTTACCTTGGCGTTCTTGGGCACAATCTGTCTGGCTCTGCGGCATTGTGAATGTTAATCTGTTTATAGGTCTTAGTCACATCAGCTAAAGAGAGCATGATTATACAGTTGTCCGGAACAGCTGGTGCTCTTCTATGCTCGCTTGACTCAAAGCGAGGATAGAAGGCATTTAGCTCGTCTGGTAGGCTTGCGTCACTGGGCAGCTCTCGGCCGGGTTTCCATTTATAATCTGTGATAGTTTGCAAGCCCTGCCACGAGCATCAAAGCCGGTGTAGTAGGATTCAAACTTAGTCTTGAATTCCCTTTGCCTGTTTGATGGTTCATCAGAGGGCATAGCAGGCCTTCTTATAAACGTCCTGCTTAGTGTCCTTTTCCTTGAAAGCGGCAGCTTTATCCTTTAGCTCAATGTGGACGTTGCCTGTAATCCACGACTTCTGGTTGGGATATGTACGTATGGTAAATGTGGGGACATCGTCGTCAATGCACTTATTATTGAGCATGTCACTGGTACTTCCTGTTAACGTTTTTGCTTGTAAACAGGAATCAGGAGGATAGCGTTATGGTCATATTTGTATGCTTTGTATGAGTCTCTGTGTGTGGAGTAAAGGTGATCTAGAGTTTTTCCCCTCTAGTTGCACAGGTTACATACTGATACAAATGAGATTAAACACATTTTAGTTTTCCTGCATTAAAATCACTGGCCACTAGGAGCGCAGCCTCTGGATGGACATTTTCTTGTTTGCTTATGGCCCTATGCAGCTCGTTGAGTGTGGTCTTAGTGCCAGCATCGGTTTGAGGTGGTAAATAGACAGCTACGAAATATACAGCTGAAAACTCTCTCAGTAAATAGTATGGTCTACAGCTTATCATGAGGTATTCTAACTCAGGTGAGCAGAAACCTGAGACTTCCTTAATATTAGAGCTGTTGTAGAAAAAGACACACACCTCCCCCCGATCTAACTGGACTCTGCCATTCTGTCCTGCCGATGCATAGAAATACAGTTAGATGTACATTATCCATGTCCTTGTTCAGCCATTACTCTGAGGATCTGTAGAGAAGAATGGGAGAAACTCCAAAAATACAGGTGTGTAGCATCATACCCAAGAGGACTTGAGGCTGTAATCGCTGCCAAAGGTGCTTCAACAAAGTACTGAATAAAGGGTCTGAATACTTATGTAAATGTGATATTTCAGTATTTTTATTGAATTTTTTGCTAAATCAATTTTTAAAAACTGTTTTTGCTTTGTCATTATGGGGGGGGGGGGGGGGGAACAATTTAATCAATTTTAGAATAAGGCTGTAACAAAATGTGGGGAAAGTCAAGGGGTCTGAATACTGGGGGGTTGGTTATATTTCACTGGTTGTTTGGGATGAAAGAGAGGTGATTAACCCATGAGAGACTATGCATTTGTTATCCTTTTTGTTAAGTCAGTAATTACTATGATTAAAAAAATGCCCCAAAAGATTTTGAAAACTTCATGTGAAATGGTTGGAAAACAAAGATATGATAAATTAATTGAAATTTGAAACAGAATATATGTGAACTGAAAATATTAACGAAAACTGACCTGTGGGAAATTATGAAGTCCAGAATATAAAAAAAAAATTCAATCAAGTGCCAGTATTTAGATAAACCACAAAATAATAGATAGGCCTATATTAAGATATTTAAATGATATCTTAAATCTCTCGTCTTTGAATAGGGACATTGTCCGTAGTTTGTGGTAAATAAGTTAGCTTACCTTACTTGTTTTTCCTCCTTTTCTTCTTCTCTCTTCCCTCTCCCAGAGAGACCCCCTGTCTTTTCAGACCTTTCGTGATGATGGGAGTGCTGGTGGTTGGGCCATCATTGGGAGGTAGGGGTGGAGGGAAACTGGGGAGGAAAACAGGGAGGGATGGGAAGAGGGACAAGGATAGGGACTTTACTGGTTCCATTTCTTTCTTCTGCTGCTGTTTTGGCTCTCTTCTGGGCCCTGTCACAACTCCTGGACCAGCAGCTGTGACTGCACACACTGCCACAGCGTGAGCGGTGGTCTTGCTGACTGTCTGGGGTGCTGGGTCAGATGCTGGGGGCTCACTTTCTCTCTCTCCCTCCTTGTCAGGCCTGGGATTAGAGGCTGCACCTGTTCTTACCAATGTCCAGGCCACTGGACATTGGAAGAAGGTGTGGCCTTCACCTCCACACAGGCTGCACATGGCTTCTTCAGTACAGTATTTTGCTTTATGGCCCAGGCCAGCACATGTCCAACATTTAACATTATGACAATCTCTGACCTGATGGTCTAGACTCTGACATTGCCAAAACTGGCATTTCAGGTATTTTTCTAGAGAGGGTGCTCCACCCAGAGCGTGTTATTGAAGGGAAGATTTGCACTGATTGGCTGCCAGCCACACTATAAGTATATTGTTACCTGAGCAACCTAACTACAATAACACACATATGAACACATTACGTAAGGGCAGTGGTGGAAAAAGTATCACATTTTCATACTTGAGTAAAAGTAAAGATACATTGAAAGAAAGTGACTCAAGTAAAAGTAAAAGTCACCTAGTAAAATACCACTTGAGTAAAAGTCTAAAAGTATTTAGTTTCAAATGTACTTAAGTATCAAAAGTAAAAGAATAAATAATTTAAAATTCCTTATATTAAGCAAACCAGGCACAATTTTCTTGTTTAAAAAAAAATATATTTACGGAAACCCCCAGGGCACAGTTCAACACTCAGATATCATTTACAAACAACCAATTTGTGTTTAGTGAGTCTGTCAGATCAGAGGCAGTAGGGATGACCAGGGATGTTCTCTTGATAAGTGGGTGAATTAGATTAAAAGTCAAAGTAATCAAAAATATAAATACTAAAGTTAAGTACAGATACCCCCCAAAACACTGCTTAAGTAGTACTTAAAATTATTTTTACTTCAGTACTTTACACCACTGTTGTGGTGAAGGGAACACATTGAAGCGAACATAGGTCTGAGGGAACATAGTGCTAAGGGAACACAGGGCCCAGGGAACATAGGGCCCAGGGTACATAGGGCCCAGGGAACATAGGGTCCAGGGAACATAGGGTCCTGTTATGCTGATGAAGGAGGACCCAAAAGCGACGAAATAGAAACAGAGTCTTTATTCCAGTCTTAGACAAAAACGATACTCCTGATATATCTAAGGTAAAAACAAAACAGGAAAACTGAAATCCTCTCGTCAGTAGAGATGAACGACTGGAGACGCGACCACTAGACACCTGCTCACACGCAGCATCTGATGAAGGCAAAACCACGATAGAGCGGAACAAGGACACAGAACAGCAAACATCAAACAAGAATCCGACAAAGACAGAAGCAGAAAACAGAGGGAGAAATAGGGACTCAAATCAGAGGGCAAAATAGGGGACAGGTGTGAAAGAGTAAATGAGGTCGTTAGGAGAAAGAGAAACAGCTGGGAGCAGGAACGGAACGATAGAGAGAGAGAGCGGGGGAGGGAGAGAGGGAGGAGGAGAGAGAGGAATAGAAAGAGGGAAAGAACCTAATAACCAGCAGAGGGAAGCACAGGGACAAGACATGAAGATCAAAGACAAAACATGACAGTACCCCCCCACTCACCAAGCGCCTCCTGGCGCACTCGAGGAGGAACCCTGGCGGCGACGAAGGAAATCATCAATCAACGAACGGTCCAGCACGTCCCGAGATGGAACCCAACTCCTCTCCTCAGGACCGAAACCCTCCCCATCCACTAAGTACTGTTGACCACGTCCCTGAGAACGCATGTCCATGATCCTCCGTTCCTTGTAAATAGGTGCGCCCTCGACAAGGACGGGAGGGGGGGAGGGAAGACGAACGGGGGCGCGAAGAAAAGGCTTGACACAAGAGACATGGAAGACAGGGTGGACGCGACGAAGATGTCGCGGAAGAAGCAGTCGCACAGCGACTGGATTAACGACCTGAGAGACACGAAACGGACCAATGAACCGCGGAGTCAACTTGCGAGAAGCTGTCGTAAGGGAAAGGTTACGAGTGAAAAGCCACACTCTCTGACCGCGACAATACCTAGGACTCTTAATCCTACGTTTATTGGCGGCTCTCACAGTCCTCCCCGCAGACGAAGGCAGACCGGTACTAAAGTCTAAGGCGATCTGAGACCATGGTCGAGAAGGAATGGGAAGCGGTCTAAGACGACCGGCATGAGGAGAGTTACCTGACTTAGTCTGCGCGCAGTCCGGACAAGCAGCCACGAAACGGCGCGTGTCCCGCTCCTGAGTAGGCCACCAAAACCGCTGGCGAATAGAAGCAAGCGTACCCCGAACGCCGGGGTGACCAGCTAACTTGGCAGAATGAGCCCACTGAAGAACAGCCAGACGAATAGAGACAGGAACGAACAGAAGGTTACTAGGACAAGCGCGCGGCGACGCAGTGTGAGTGAGTGCTTGCTTTACCTGTCTCTCAATTCCCCAGACAGTCAACCCGACAACACGCCCTTCAGGGAGAATCCCCTCGGGTTCCGATGGCGACAATCGATGAGAAAAGTAAGCGCAGGGATGGACCTTATCGTCAGACTGGAAGCGCTGGGACAGAATGGCTCCCACGCCCACCTCTGAAGCGTCAACCTCGACAATGAATTGTTTAGTGACGTCAGGAGTAACAAGGATAGGGACGGATGTAACACGCTTCTTGAGGAGATCAAAAGCTCCCTGGGCGGAACCAGACCACTTAAAGCAAGACTTGACAGAAGTCAGAGCTGTGAGAGGAGCAGCCACTTGACCGAAATTACGAATGAAACGCCGATAGAAATTAGCGAAACAGAGAAAGCGCTGTAACTCGACACGTGACTTAGGAACAGGCCAATCGCTGACATCCTGGACCTTAGCGGGATCCATCTGAATGCCTTCAGCAGACAGATAATCATCGAGAGCCTTACGTTCGGAAGCCGACAGAGAGAATAATCTACCCCGAGGAGAAGTGGTCCCCGGATGGAGATCAATACAACAATCATACGACCGGTGAGGAGGAAGAGAGTTGGCTCTGGACCGACTGAAGACCGTGCGCAGATCATGATGTTCCTCCGGCACTCCTGTCACATCACCAGGCTCCTCCTGAGTAGAGGGGACAGAAGAAACAGGAGGAATAGCAGACATTAAACACTTCACATGACAAGAAACGTTCCAGGATAGGATAGAATTACTAGACCAATTAATAGAAGGATTATGACATACTAGCCAGGGATGACCCAAAACAACAGGTGTAACAGGTGAACAAAAAATCAAAAAAGAAATGGTCTCACTGTGGTTACCAGATACTGTGAGGGTTAAAGGTAGTGTCTCATATCTGATACTGGGGAGAGAACTACCATCTAAGGCGAACATGGGTGTGATCCTCCCTAACTCTCTGAGAGGAATGTCATGTTTCCGAGCCCATGCTTCGTCCATAAAACAACCCTCAGCCCCAGAGTCTATCAAGGCACTGCAGGAAGCAGCCGACCCGGTCCAGCGTAGATGGACCGACAAGGTAGTACAGGAACTTGATGGAGAGACCTGAGTAGTAGCGCTCACCAGTAGCCCTCCGCTTACTGATGATCTCTGACCTTTAACTGGACATGACATGACAAAATGTCCAGCAGAACCGCAATAGAAGCAAAGGCGGTTGGTGATTCTCCGTTCCCTCTCCTTAGTCGAGATGTGAACACCTCCCAGCTGCATGGGCTCAGTCTCTGAGCCGATGGAAGGAGATGGTCGAGATGCGGAGAAGGGAAGCCCCGCTGACGCGAGCTCTCTTCCCCGAGCTCGGTGACGAAGATCTACCCGTCGTTCTATGCGGATGGCGAGTGCAATCAACGAGTCCACGCTGGAAGGAACCTCCCGGGAGAGAATCTCATCCTTAACCTCAGCGTGGAGTCCCTCCAGAAAACGAGCGAGCAACGCCGGCTCGTTCCAGTCACTGGATGCAGCAAGAGTACGAAACTCTATAGAGTAATCCGTTATGGATCGATCACCTTGACATAGGGAAGCCAGACCCCTGGAAGCCTCCTTCCCAAAAACTGAACGATCAAAGACCCGTATCATCTCCTCCTTAAAGTTCTGATAAACGTCAGAACACTCAGCCCTTGCCTCCCAGATAGCTGTGCCCCACTCCCGAGCCCGCCCAGTAAGGAGTGATATGACGTAAGCGATCCGAGCTCTCTCTCCAGAGTATGTGTTGGGCTGGAGAGAGAACACAATATCACACTGGGTGAGAAAGGAGCGACACTCAGTGGGCTGTCCAGAGTAACATGGTGGATTATTAACCCTGGGTTCCGGAGACTCGGAAGACCAGGAAGTAGCTTGTGGTACGAGACGAAGACTCTGAAACTGTCCTGAGAGATCGGAAACCTGAGCGGCCAGGGTCTCAACGGCCTGACGAGCAGCAGACAATTCCTGCTCGTGTCTGCCGAGCATTGCTCCCTGGAACTTGACGGTAGTGTAGAGAGAATCCGTAGTCGCTGGGTCCATTCTTGGTCGGATTCTTCTGTTATGCTGATGAAGGAGGACCCAAAAGCGACGAAATAGAAACAGAGTCTTTATTCCAGTCTTAGACAAAAACGATACTCCTGATATATCTAAGGTAAAAACAAAACAGGAAAACTGAAATCCTCTCGTCAGTAGAGATGAACGACTGGAGACGCGACCACTAGACACCTGCTCACACGCAGCATCTGATGAAGGCAAAACCACGATAGAGCGGAACAAGGACACAGAACAGCAAACATCAAACAAGAATCCGACAAAGACAGAAGCAGAAAACAGAGGGAGAAATAGGGACTCAAATCAGAGGGCAAAATAGGGGACAGGTGTGAAAGAGTAAATGAGGTCGTTAGGAGAAAGAGAAACAGCTGGGAGCAGGAACGGAACGATAGAGAGAGAGAGCGGGGGAGGGAGAGAGGGAGGAGGAGAGAGAGGAATAGAAAGAGGGAAAGAACCTAATAACCAGCAGAGGGAAGCACAGGGACAAGACATGAAGATCAAAGACAAAACATGACAGGGTCCAGGGAACATAGGGCACAGGGAACATAGGTTGAGGGAACATAGGGCCAAGGGAACACAATGTTATAATGTCATTGCAGTTTCACAACCCAGGTATACAAACAACACTAGGGAGATCACCTGAAATGTTTTTCTTCACTGCTCTAATTGATGCTATTAGATGATTATATTTCCTCTTAAGAATGTGTTGTCACCTAGCTAGCTACCTACCTCCTGTACTCGCCCAGTAGCCCAGCCTAGCTACCTTGTTTTCACAGTTAAACTAATCCTCACAATTATATCAACTGTTCCTCCTCCCTGAATAGGGCTGAGACCTCAATAGAAAGAAATGTCACCGGTCTTCATTTTGAGCATTCCTGTCATAGTGAGTCATCGTTCTGAGACCTTGTTGATTCTTATTGATTGTTTCATCATTGTTCAGCAGTTTCTAGACGTGTAGTATCTGGATGGGTGCGGTTTACCACAACCATGTTTGTATGGCCTAGATCTGCCATACCATGAATCACCACAGATTGTTTTTTAGGTGAGATGACTATATATAGGCATCAGTGGAGAGACGGTTTACCACAACCATGTTTGTATGGCCTAGATCTGCCATACCATGAATCACCACAGATTGTTTTTTAGGTGAGATGACTATATATAGGCATCAGTGGAGAGACGGTTTACCACAACCATGTTTGTATGGCCTAGATCTGCCATACCATGAATCACCACAGATTGTTTTTTAGGTGAGATGACTATATATAGGCATCAGTGGAGAGACGGTTTACCACAACCATGTTTGTATGGCCTAGATCTGCCATACCATGAATCACCACAGATTGTTTTTTAGGTGAGATGACTACATATAGGCATCAGTGGAGAGACAGGTGTGCATCGGCACCACACATAGATGTTAATTTTCCTTCCCTTCTCACTGTTCTGTTCTTTCAGAATGTTCTTATAGACTTCAGATTGATCTTTGTGATTTTTCTAGTGGTGATATGCGCCTGTCTTCGATGGAGAGGCACTACGGCCGTTTAATGGCTAAACTAACCCTCTGAAATCTCACTGGGTGAAATCAGCTGGCTAGGTTCATTTGAAAGACAGGCCCAGCAGGAGTCTCACCCATTTTGACTGGTGTCCAGGCCAGGGACTACCTTCTTGGTGTTTTTGTTTCCACTGGAGGGAATAATGTGTCACCGCTATACTCAGATAGCCTGTCTACACAGAAGGCATTGCAGTCTGCATATTATTCCGGTGCCTCACTTTGACATGGGGGAATAGCTTAATTGAAAGACACTGCTCCCATAAGTCTCTCCCAAGCTGGGAAAGTTTGGGAAAATAGAAGTAAGAGTGAGAGAATGGTAAAGACATCCAGATCAGACTGAGTTTGGTATTTTAAGGGCATTTAACTCTAAAATCCCATGACTCATTTCATGAACCAGGGCCAATAAAACATACATTTAAATCAAAACTGAAATAACAATCACAAAGCAAAACAAGGATAATATACCTCTCAAATTCATTCTCCAGACACATTGTTGGCCGTCTCAACATTAGGAAAGGATAGCAGCGAGTTGGGATGATTCATTATATCATGGCCATTTCCCAGAAATCCCCTGAATCCCGTGAATCTATTTGTTCGATATAGACTCCCCCTAGTCCCCCCTACTGTTTGAGAGGCTGTAGATGTACATCCAGTGTACTCAGAAACATTCCACAGGCCCATCTGTCTCTTATCGTTTCACAGCATCACTTCCTTCTCATAAAAACCGGGGAGACCATGGAGAAATGAAGCCAAGATCTGAATTGTGTGAGTGTTTTTAAAAGGCTATACGTGCCTATCAGACATCACCATCATGTTTGTTTCCCTTGTCCTAGGACCCAGGCCTCACTTGACCTGTTCTACGCATCTGTCAATTCATTGGCAGTAATTATACATTACTGTATAATACAGATCTGCCATTGCAACTTGCATTGTTAAGTGATATTTTAAGTGACATTATCTCGACAAATGAATGGGTCTATGCCATTTTGTCTGGCCCAGTACATTGACCAGGTCTACTTACTGTCTGGAGTGGATATGGGGTGATTCGGGCAAGGTCGATGACCATTTCTCGGGTGCTGCACGTCTGATGATGTGATGATGTGCTGCACGTCTCCCCGGAAGTCTCTTAAAATTCCTCCACCAACAACTGATTCCTCACCTACACTTGACCCTGATTTGTTCTGTTCTCTGTTTGCCTGAAATCTGTCATACTTACAGCGATTTTAGAGTCAGGTATTTTAATAAACATGATTTATTGGTTTTGACAGTAAGTAACGTTGATTATGTAAGGACTGAACGAGAAGCGTAGAATAATAGTGCTGTGGGTTCATTTCTCTGGCACACAAAGTCTGAATTGTGTTCATAAGCAGCCTGGTCATGGGGCTGTAAAATCATGTCAAACCTGTCCTGTGGCAATTCAAGTTTAGCTCTGGGAGTATTTCCATTAGACTATTCTATTGACGTTTGAGAGGAATGCAACTCCACCCAGATTAAAGACCTAACAGAGCTTCCAATTCAAGTTAACTCTCCTTTATGAGTTCCAGTAATTCAGAAGTGTCACGGCCTGACCGTACAGAGCTTTTTATGTCTCTATTTTGGTTTGGTCAGGGTGTGATTTGGGTGGGCATTCTATGTTCTTTTTTCTATGATTTGTATTTCTGTGTGTTTGGCCGGGTGTGGTTCTCAATCAGAGGCAGTTCGTTGTCTCTGATTGAGAACCATACTTAAGTTGCCTTTTCCCACCTGTATTTGCGGGTGGTTGTCTATGTGTTGTTGCCTGTCAGCACTCATTTTTGCATAGCGTCACTGTTATTTTGTTAGTTTGTTTAGTGTTCGTTCTTTGAAATAAAGAAGTATGTACGCGTCCCACGCTGCGCCTTGGTCTCCTCTCTTTGACGGCCGTGACAAGAAGGGTACTTCCTGTGCTCCTTTCTAGGTGTCATCACCCATCCCTCTCAGATGTTCCTCATCCACTGTGAACAGCACCCTGACCAGTAGGGTCTTGTCATGACCCAAGTCCTCTGCTGAGCGGTCGGTTGTATATTTCCAACCCAGGTCCGTCACGCTCTCATGTCTGACTGAGTGAGATCACGTGACTGTTGTTATGTATCTGTCTCTTTGATCAGTGCCTGGCATCGTACGCCACAGTGGACAGATATTTTGGTCGTCAGCAAGGTCACTCTGACCACAAGAAAGAGACAGCTTCAAAGGAACTAGGAAAAAACTGAACTGACAAGATAAGCCAGATCTGCCTTGTCTTTTCTCTAGAACTTTGATAATGTGCGAAGCGTGAGAAAGGTTTTCAGACACATTACATTAATGCCGTAAAATATGTCATCCACGGCATGTGGTATAAGTATTTTGATCATGTCATTGTCTATTGAGAGTAGAGGGAGTGATTCATGGCATGTGACAGTAGAGTTGGTGATGTGTGTGAAATGCTATCTGACTGCCCCAGTGTTGATATGCTCTCAGAGTTGGTCCACAGACAGTCTCAGGCCTGTCTCTGAGTTTAACACTGGAGTGGCAGCAGATTCTTGTTGGCCCAGCCCTGCGTCAGCAGGGGGATTCCTCTGGGCTCTTTGTCTGTGAGCTGCATTCCTCCCGGTCCCCACGCGTTGCCATCCCCACACTCACGCGCCAGCACAGTGGCCCCGCTGCACACAGAGACACAAGCAGGGCCTGTGCTGCAGCTGAGGAGAGGCAGGGGTGTGAGAAACATGCACACTGAGTTCAGAGTTATGGTCCGGGAGGCGAAAAGTGGCCCACACCCAAATAACCTCAGCCTACAGTGAAGAGCGCTCCCTCTTCATCAGCACCCCTCAACCCCCTAACAGACCCTCCTCAGGCGAGGAGACGGGACAATGGTGCAATTCAACATCTTTCAACGCAAGAGCCATCAAAATGCTCAATTCTGCTCTATATATAGAAACGAAGTGTGGTCAGCCTAAGTTAGCCGACTTCAAAAACACAACAGCAGGACTTTGATCTATTCCGGATGGGAGAAAAAAAACATCAAATCAAATCAAATGTATTTATATAGCCCTTCTTACCATCAGCTGATATCTCAAAGTGCTGTACAGAAACCCAGCCTAAAACCCCAAACAGCAAGCAATGCAGGTGTAGAAGCACGGTGGCTAGGAAAAACTCCATAGAAAGGCCAAAACCTAGGAAGAAACCTAGAGAGGAACCAGGCTATGAGGGGTGGCCAGTCCTCTTCTGGCTGTGCCGGGTGGAGATTATAACAGAACATGGCCAAGATGTTCAAATGTTCATAAATGACCAGCATGGTCAAATAATAATCACAGTAGTTGTCGAGGGTGCAGCAAGTCAGCACCTCAGGAGTAAATGTCAGTTGGCTTTTCATAGCCAATCATTAAGAGTATCTCTACTGCTCCTGCTGTCTCTAGAGAGTTGAAAACAGCAGGTCTGGGAGGATTCCCACCCACAAGCTCCACCACCACCACCAACACCATGTAGTAATCTCAGATCGTAACACACCACTGATATTGATTATGAAGAGGCTGTTTAAGCTAACAGATGGTGTGCTGCACACATTCACCCCTCCCTCAATGGGCTTTTTGGAGGAGGAGTGTGTCCCCCGGCCCCCTCCCACAACCAGAGGTGTATCCGTCTAGGGTGCAACAGTGGTGGAACATCCATTCTAGACAGGCCACTCCCTCTGGATGTCAGCAGACAGAACAGGGGACTGGGTGGCTGAATCACAGCCAGTGTGTTGTACGGCCACATTTACAACACAGAGAGGCCTGAGCAAGGTGCAACACACCAGACCAGTAAAAATCTGACACCCTCTGAGTTCCTTATAGTATATTTGGCGGAGACCATATTTCACCGAACTTTCATCTTTCATTATCTTACACAACTGTATGTGTACATTTGTATCTAATCCTCTGAAGTACTGTAAAATGTGAACTTCTGTTGAAGGCTGGCTTTGTAAACGTTTCTGGTGGAAAATCTGGTCATCTGAAACTGAGAAGGCAGTGTGTGAGGGAATTGGTGCTGTGCGTTGATGGTCCGGTTAAGGGAGTGATGTGTTGAAAAGCGGAGGGGGAATGGGGATTTGTATGGTAGGTCGTTTTATCACTGGGGTCATGAGGGACACATGAATAACTGGCTGCTGACGTGCTATAACTCATATATGTTGGGTCCTCAAGCTGGAGGAAACACAGACACTCTAAAGATGTGAGGTCGCCCTGAAGTATCAGATAGGCCAAGGGGTGAAGGACTACTAAAAGAACCCAAAGAGTGGGTTTATGGGAGAGGAGAGAGCTACAGGTTAGGAAACGCTCATATTTAGGGTTCCTAAAAAATCTCCAACTTGGGTTTTAGGATTTACAGGAGGCGATCTGTTTGTGTGGAAGTGAACAAAACACAGGAAGCACAAGCAGGCTACTGGGCAAGCGCCAGTACTGCTTCTCACCATATAATGGGGTGAATCTGAATGACTTCACCAGACAGACGAGCAGGACTGTGCATGATCAGCTCACACGGACAGAATCAAAGAACTAGAGCGTGGAGAGAGAAGTACCCCCCCCCCCAAGCCCTTCTTCCTTCTTTCGTCAGATTCTGCAATGGGCTGCTTGTGTTGCCCCCCTCAGAGTTTTCCTGGACCCATCAGCTCTGCCCTCCTGACCTCAACTCTTCTTACACACTACGACCCCTCACTGAAGCCAGCTGTGAGCTGGATCAGGTCCAACGCCCCCCTTTCATCCAGCCACTTTGAGGTACCGCAGGAAATCCAGGAAATTCCGAACGGATCTGTGGTCCAGTCGAGTGTTCCACAGGGGGAGGTTCAGGTTAGGAAACGCTCGCTGTCATCTAGTGTCTGTGGAACTGTAGCGACTATAGTGTAAGGATCATGTACACTCAGTGGTGATGAAGACGTTGCTCATGGCTTTGTTGTGGTGCTTGTATGATTATTCTGGCTGCTGTTGAGTATGAGGTAGACTACATTCCAAGGACCAATTTTAAGATTAAAAGAATTTCCCCATGCAGAGATAGTTTGAACTACAGACGCCAACGGTCATGCATTTGCTGTAATGTCAGAGAATGAGTGAGCTATCAATATTGTAGCTGTGGACATTATGTATAACGTCTGGATTACTCATATTGAAGAAGTAAATCAGTGAAACAGGCCTCTTTTTATATTTTCCATTTATTTGTAGGGGAGAGGGAGAGTCATCATTTCATGGAGTCTGTGAAGGAAGAAACCACATGGAAAAGGTGGTAAGCAAGTTGGGTCCACATGTATGTTGTTATAGGTTTCATGATGCTTGTATCTAAACCAAGGTAGATGTTTTAAGATTGTTTCATACATCATTTGGAGTCTCTATAAGCTACAATATGAGGTCCTCAACCTGGCATGAAAGTGCATCCTTGTAACTGTGTGGGCTAATATAGTCCAAATGTTTGCCTTGGGGTAAGTTGAGTCAATAGCCACCATACCCCATACATATTATAATTACGTTTTGGCAGTTTTATGCTTAAAATGCATAGTATTTTTGCATTGTGTCATGCTGTCATAGGGCTTACGCCACATTACATTGAAGAGGTACATTGACAAAAAATAAAACAAACTTACCTGTGTGAAAGAGAGGCTATGATAGAGTAGCAGAGGCACACAAGGTCTTATCTGATGACATCGAGTCTGAGCTTGCTAAACATATTACAAATCTTGCAGACCAGTTTCATGGGTTAGCTAGTAGCCTCAAATGCAGAGAAATTGTCTATGAAGTGACACATCGAAACAACATCCCCGTCCCTGCAACAGGTCAAGAAATGGAAGGGTAAGTGATATTGAAAAGAGAGACCTATATTTGAATGTAGGCATACATTTAAGATTTACAATATACCACACCCCCATTCCATGAATGAAACTTTGACCTTCCAGCACCACTCTCACAGGACAACATCACCCACTTACCCCAAGACGGCTCACCTTATGCTCAACGTACCCCATAAATTGTGTCAAGAGACCACTTATTTTGGACAAGCTATGTTTTCAAAACTGTTATGATTACATGAATTCTGATTATTTTTACACAACATTCGGAACATATGCAGCGCCACCCCAATTTTTTTAAACAAATCAAAATACATTGTAGATTCTTCAAAGTTGCCACCCTTTGCCTTGATGACAGCTTTGCACACTCTTGGCATTCTCTCAACCAGCTTCATGAGGAATGCTTTTCCAACAGTCTTGAAGTTCCCACATATGCTGAGCACTTGTTGGCTGCTTTTCAGTCACTCTGCGGTCCAACTCATCCCAAACCATCTCAATTGGGTTGTCGGGTGATTGTGGAGGCCAAGTCATCTGATGCAGCACTCCTTCACTCTCCTTCTTGGTCAAATAGCCCTTACACAGCCTGGAGGCACAAACCAGATGGGATGGTGTATCACTGCAGAATGCTGTGGTAGCCATGCTGGTTAAGTGTGCCTTGAATTCTAAATAAATCACTGACAGTGTCACCAGCCCCACACCATCATACCTTCTCCTCCGTGCTTCACAGTGGGAGCCACACATGCAGAGATCATCCGTTCACCTATATCTACGTCTCACAAAGAAAAGCGGTTGGTACCAAAAATCGCAAATTCTGGCCGAAGGACACATTTCCACCGGTCTAATGTCCATTACTCGTGTTTCTTGGCCCAAGCAAGTCTCTTCTTATTATTGGTGTCCTTTAGTAGTGGTTTCTTTGCAGCAATTCGACCATGAAGACCTGATTCACGCAGTCTCCTCTGAACAGTTGATGTTGAGACGTGTCTGTTACTTGAACTCTGTGAAGCATTTATTTGGGCTGCAATCTGAGGTGCACTTAACTCTAATGAATTTATCCTCTGCAGCAGAGGTAACTCTGGGTCTTCCTTTCCTGTGGCGGTCCTCATTAGAGCCAGTTTCATCATAGATGGTTTTTGCGACTGCACTTGAAGAAACTTTCAAAGTTCTAGAAATTTTCCGGATTGACTGACCTTCATGTCTTAAAGTAATGATGGACTATTGTTTCTCTTTGCTTATTTGAGCTGTTCTTGCCATAATATGGACTTGGTCTTTTACCAAATAGAGCTATCTTCTGTATACCACCCCTACCTTGTCACAACACAACTGATTGGCTCAAATGCATTAAGAAGGAAAAAAATTCCACAAATTAACTTTTAACAAGGCACACCTGTTAATTGAAATGCAAAGAGTGTGCAAAGCTGTCATCAAGGCAATGGGTGGCTACTTTTAAAGAATCTCAAATATAAAATATATGTTGATTTGTTTAACACTTTTTTTTGTTACTACATGATTCCATATGTGTTATTAGTTTTAATGTCTTCACTAATATTCTAATGTCATGCTTTGACCATGGAGAGCCCTTGGTTCTCTATGGTGTTGTATGTCAGGGCAGGACTAGGGGGGTGTTCTAGTTTTTCTATTTCTATGTTGGTGTACTTGGTATTGTTCCCAATTAGAGGCAGTTGATTATCGTTGTCTCTAATTGGGATCATACTTAAGTTCTCCAATGTTCCCAATTAGAGATATTGTTTGTGTTTGTGCTGGTTGCGCCACGTAAGTCGCTTGTTGTTTTTGTTTGAAAGTTTCACTTCAATAAACGATGTGGAACTCAACACACGCTGCGCCTTGGTCAGACGTTTTCAACAACCGTGACATCTAAAATGTAGAACATAGTAAAAAATAAAGAAACCCTGGAATGAGTAGGTGTATACAAACTTTTGACTGGTAATGTATGTAGATATCTTTGTTAAAAAGAATACCTTGTAGTGATGCTGAATGTACCCCTCTCTCCCCTACTCAATAAACTGTAAACACACGTCAGCACAAAGCAGGAGAATACAGCACAGACATTGATTATTTTTAGAAGTAAGAACGCTTACTACTTACAATAACAATACCCTAAGATGTAAGAGTTGAGAGAATTGGGAAATGTGCCATCTGTCTAGTGTATGGAAGAAAAGGAAGAGGAGGGTGACAGTTGCAAAGAGGAAGATTATCCACCTCCTCTGACCTGTGACCCCTACCACATGTCATGTACACTGCAAATTGACCACAACTAAGCCCAAAAAGAGATTGTATTTGAAAATAACTATAATTTAATATAATTTTACATGATCACATATGTATTTATTTATTTGTGGGAATACTTGGTGAACAGATTTCCTAAATGAAACCCATTGTTAGCTAAATTCCTGGTGATTTTATTATTTTTTGACCAAAGAGAATCACCTGTTTCCGACCACTGATGTAGAACGTAATGCTGAGTAAAAGGTATATAGAGTATGACATTCAGAACTTGGGTATCAATCCGCCTGTGCTCTGAGTTACCCGTGAGACCCACGGTATGTGGACTACGCCTCACAAATTTTAACTGTTGTATATTTTAACGAGGTATATTAGGATTTTTGACTCTACTTTCAATGCGTTTGACGTTGAGACATTCCCCCTGACCCAAACCACAAAACTCTCCCTGTCAGTCTGGTCTCTGTGGTGCGATGGATATAAGGTCCATGGCAACCTCTTAAAGATCTTGTTGGCTGGCGTTTAAAGCAACTTCTTCCTCCACACTCATTTCTTCTCTGGGAAAAAACAGTGCTGGAACTTTTTAAATTCCTCATTAGATTCTGTAACCAAGAAGGCTTTTGAGTATTTCGATTTGTGTATCCTCTGATATATTTGTTTGTACTTTTGTAGTAGTGCACATTGTCTGAACATGTTTCATGGTAAGTGTTGTTTACCAGTTTCCTGTGTCCGAGTGTTAGAGCTGATTATAACCCATGTTTCATCCAACAAATTGTGGACAGTGAGTACACAGAGACCTTAATCCTCAAGAGTCTATTAACGCACCCGTGCTACAATCTAAGTAACATAATAAAAAATAACCATCAAATTCCGTCAGTTTATTGCATGGGCTGCGACCCACCTATGTAGGTCTTCCACATCTGCGGTGGAAGGTGGCCGAGGTACAGCGGTGTTTGTCAGACCAGGAGACATCCCGGAAATCGGTCTTCTCACAAAAACATCTGTAGCGTCCGAACGGTTGGCCTACAAATTATGACCCCTTCATGGAAAGATGAGACTCACAGGTGTCAGGGTCTCGTCTGAAGGGAACCCATACAAATTATTATGACCCCTTTATGGAAAGATGAGACTCACAGGTGTCAGGGTCTCGTCTGAAGGGAACCCATACAAATTATTATGACCCCTTCATGGAAAGATGAGACTCACAGGTGTCAGGGTCTTGTCTGAAGGGAACCCATACAAATTATTATGACCCCTTTATGGAAAGATGAGACTCACAGGTGTCAGGGTCTCGTCTGAAGGGAACCCATACAAATTAATGGAGGTAGTTTTGTGCAAATGAAAATAAGGGGTTAAATATGTGTCCAAAAAACACCAAAATATTTCACGAGCTTTCTTATATCTCCTAGATATAGAACAGACACTTTACAACCTTATTCCTTATGATTTATTTTTTGACTGTCTTTTTGCCATTTATTAATGTGCTATTCCAGGCTTATCTATGAGATATAGCAGTAAAGGCTAAACTCAATATTTTGTCCAAATAGTTTGTAAATATTATTTTTTGATACCTAAAGGGTTCCTAAAATGTCAAAATCAAATAGCTAAATGATCCATGGTACTTAGTACTTTTAGAGGCATCTGCATGCTTCTCAGATGAAACAGTTTGGAAGAGTTTGTGCATATATTATAACAACATTTTGTGAAATTTTTGTTTGTTTTGGTCTTCATTAATTTTTTGGGGGGCTGTTCGAGCACACCAAACAAAATTCTCAAGGCAAGCTCAAGTCAGTAGCCGAAGTCTACGCCCCTTCGTCGGTGATTGGTCAACAGCAAGGATTCTTCAATAAAATCTTTGTTGTCATTCAATGAGAGAGAACTCGTTTTCATGCACATTTTTTTAATTGAGAAATACTGCATCAAACATCTTAGTAAGATGTAAAATTGTGTGACTAAGATCTCTCCTGCAAAAACTACAGATTTCTTGAGTTATCTTAGGTAAATTCGGACTATTCTGAGAAAGTGTGTATTGCATGAAACCGAGTTGGACTACAGGAAAAGGAGGGCCGAACAGGCCTCCATTAACATAGGCAGGGTTGTAGTGGAGCGTGTTGAGAGTTTCAAGTTCCTTCGTGTCACATCACCAACAAACTATCATGGTCCAAACACACCAAGACAGTTGTGAAGAGGGTACAACAACACCCTTTCCCCCTCAGAAGGCTGAAAAGATTTGGCATGGGTCCCCAGATCCTCAAGTTATACAGCTGCATCATCGAGAGCATACTGACCTGTTGCGTCGCCGCCTGGTATGGCAACTGCTCAGCATCCGACCATAAGGCGCTACAGAGGGTAGTGCGTACGGCCCAATACATCACTGAGGCCAAGCTTCCTGCCATCCAGGACCTATATACTAGGCGGTGTCAGAGGAAGGCCCAAAACATTTTCAAAGACTCCAGTCACCCAGGTCATAGACTGTTCTCTCTGCTACCGCACAGCAAGCGGTACCGCAGCACCAAGTCTAGGTCCAAAAGGCTCCTTAACAGCTTCTATCCCCAAGCTATAAGACTGCTGAACAATTAATCAAATGGCCATCCGGACTATTTACATTGAACCTCCACCCCCTTTGTTTTTACACTGCTGCTACTCACTGTTTATTATCTATGCATAGTCACTTTACCCCTACCTACATATACAAACTACCTCGACTAACCTGTACCCCCGCACATTCACTCTGTCTTGGTAACCCCTGTATATAGCCTTGTTATTGTTATGTCATTTTATTGTGTTACTTTTAATTTTTTACTTTAGTTTATTTAGTAAATATTTTCTTGAACAGCATTGTTGGTTAAGGACTTGTAAAGAAAGCATTTCACGGTAAGGTCTACACCTGTTGTATTCGGCTCATGTGACAAATACAATTTGATTTGATTTGGCTATGGCATCTCAAAATTGACAAACAGTACTATTGTCGCTTTCAAGGAAGGTATTTTAAGGGATTATGCAAAAACACTTGTTCGGTTTGTCTAGCCGTCGCTGGGTGCCAGCCGAACTGAAGCCTGCTGACACCTTTAGTGGGTGCTGCAGTTGAAAAGGGGGGGGGGGGGGGGGGGGGGGCATGTTGTTTGAGGATAGGTCTTGTTGCTAGTAGAGCCCTCTACAGCACCATCTCTCTGTTTTCCATTTTGAAGTAGAGACGTTACCATATTATTCTAGGGCCTTTTGTTTTTGTTTCCTGGAAGTGTGTTTGTTACGCCTGACTGCACAAGGCGACAGCAGTGAAGTTACTTTTTTTTCTCCCTCGTTAAACATTACAATGAGTAGAAGTCACAACCAAAAGCCTCTAAAATGAAGGCAAATTCATTTTTCATAATATCTGTTATTCTCAGACGATGGTCTGTGACTGTGTGTGCAGTGTTATGGTATAAGTTTACAATGCTCTGTTTTGGAGTCTTGTGTCTTACACTGGGTTTTTTTTTTCCAGCGGTGGGAGTGAGTGTTGTGTAGTGTCTCCAGCTGCTCCTTGTCTGACTCAGTCAGCCCATGGTATTTCCGCCTGCCAGACTAGTGTTCTCTATCTCTCTCTCTTTCTCTGCACACCACTAATCACAGAAGCCAAATCAAATATATTTGACAATCTGTGGACCTTGAGTCAGGTGTTCTAACTTGACTCCTATCTCTTCACCTCCTCCTTTCCGCTCTCCATCTTCCTCCCTTCTTCCACATCTTCCGTCCTTATGTTTTTAATATTCGTCCTCATGCAGCTTCTTTCCTCTCTCTTCACTTCCTTTCTTCCTCTCTAGTCTTTCCCTCTGTGTTTGATTTGGTCTTGACTGTCTAGGTCAAGCCTTATTCTATAGCAGGCTCCTATTACTTTCCCCCCATTTATCCACCAGTCGTACAGAAGCCCATACATAGGAAGCGTAGGCATACGTCAGGCTCCGCAACTGAACACTTCCCATTGAGAAAGGCTCCTGTCCCACGGTTTAGCAGGATGTTATGCTGGCCATCTAGAGATGGTGGAGACAAATACCAGGACTTGTATGTTTGTTTTGGGAGCTCATCTGTTTCGCTTGCTTTCTCTCTGCAATTATTCGTTCTATTTTCTCCACATCATCAGACAGCCAGGAAGAGACAATCGTAGCTTGTTTTGGTTACAACTAAACCCTGACACAGGCATGCTGTTGATGGATGGCCACGGGTGCAACATAGCGGTTGCCAAACACAATCCTCTCGTCTGGGCCTGCAACAGGCCTACAGTTTCAGCAATCTTATTTCATCTTGTTTGATCACATCTGACATCTAAACATCATGATGAGGTATAGCCAACTGTATGTACAGTAAATCTGGCCCATGTCATTTCTAGGTCTTGTGTTGCCTTGTATTGGATTAGGGAGACAATGTGCCGGCTTTGAGGGGGATGGAGTCTGGAGACACTTGGCTGCCTACAGGAACAGCTGAAAAAGCTTTGTCTGTCTGTCTTTTTGTCTGTCTGTCTGTGCCTGCCTGCCTGTCTGCCTGTCTGTCTGTCTTCCTGTCTATCTGGGGCAGGGCAAGGCTGCATCTGCTAGAGCCATGCAGACCCTAAATGTCTTTATGATGGTGTAATAGCTGCACGTAGTATGTGACCACTGAAACTGATCTGGGCAAACTGTAACATGCATTTGAAAGCCTCTGGTCATGTGACCATTTGTGGCGTTAGCTTGATTAAGCTGAAACTGTTTTATGTTTGTCTGGTTTAGCTAGCAGTGCTTACTGTATATGGTTTTCAGTAACTCACAGGTTTGGCTTCTCCTTTTTGCAGAGACGTTCCCTGAATCTCAGTGTAGCCCAACCAATATATTTCAATAGCATGGAATCAAGGTTGCTCATACTGTATCTTTACCCTAATCCATTTTTTTTGTCACATTTTACAAGTATATCAGTCCATACATGTATATATTGCCTATCTGCATGCTATAGACACACCTCAACACATGAAAACACGTGCAGTGTGTGTCTGATAACCATGTGCAGTGCAGTAGAGTTCTCGTTTTGTCTTCCTCCAGTCAGAGAGGTCCCACGGAGCGATGGAGCGTGGCAGGATGTGGCTGAACATCTCTGCTGCCTTTACCTGAGAACAGCTTTCATCTTCTCTTTTTTACTCTCTTTCTCTCTCACTCTTTCTCTCTCTCTCTTCCTGTGTCTGCTTTGCAACAGCCCACGCAGCTTGAGCTCAGAGAGAGAAAACATCCTGTCCTCAGGAAAAATGTGTGTTGAAAATATGATTGAAACATCAGCACTGGGCATCCAGCCGTGCATCTACAGAGCTAATGTAGCCTACTGTGTGTTCATTCTGGGGAGCGATAGCTGTTTGTTTACCCAAACGATGCAGACCTGTTTCAGTGATAAACACATGCTGCAGCCAGAACCCTAATGTACTGTTAATGAAGCAGTGTGTGTGGGAAAGACAGGCCGTTGAGCTTCATGCTCCTAGCGTGCCTCAATCTGTCTCTCATCATTGACTCACCCTCAAGCTCTCTCTCTCTCACTCTCTCTCGCTCTCTGAGTCCGTCCCATCATTCCTTCCCTATTACACAGTGTTCAGGACAGGAGAGCTGAACTGGGACCAGACATTGTAGCTTGATTAACAGTCATGATTCATCTAGTCGGCCTGTCTCTCCTGTTGATATACTATTGTAGGTGTTAAGAAATGACTAACATTATTCACGCTTATGAATGGCGCTCCCAGGCTGGCAAACGGGGTGTTAGCTTTGGCTAGGGTTCAACTCGGAGAAACGCAAGCAATTAGGAGTGTATATACGCCCTGGGGGAAAGGCTTGATAGATGAGTGCTATTTGGGTCTGCCGGAGGAAAATAAATAATTTCACCCCATTTAGACAAGGGTGTGTGGGTTTTGCACTAATTCAGCCCAAACAGTAGTCTACCTTGATAGCTGAAGGAGTTCCCCCATTTTGGTCATCAAGGAAAAGTTAATTAGACTGGAACAAAGAGTACTTTTAGCAGTTAATGAAAAAAGTGATTCATGAAACATATTTTACCTTGAAGCAACACAGAGAAACTCTCCAGGCCTAAGGTTAGATGCCAATCAAAAACAAGTTGGTATCTATGTGTAATATCAGTGCATAAATAATATAAAGTACCTACAGTTGAAGTCAAAAGTTTACATCCACTTAGGTAGGAGTCATTAAAACTTGTTGTTCAACCACTCCACAAATTTCTTGTTAACAAACTACAGTTTTGGCAAGTCGGTTAAGACATCTACTTTGTGCATGACACAAGTAATTTTTCCAACAATTGTTTACAGACAGATTATTTCACTCATAATTCACTGTATCACAATTCCAGTGGGTCAGAAGTTTACATAAACTAAGTTGACTGTGCCTTTAAACAGCTTGGAAAATTCCAGAAAATTATGTCATGGCTTCAGAAGCTTCTGATAGGCTAAATGACAACATTTGAGTAAATTGGAGGTGTACCTGTGGATGTATGTCAAGACCTACCTTCAAACTCAGTGCCTCTTTGCTTGACATCATGGGAAAATCTAAAGAAATCAACTAATACCTCCACAATTGTAAACCTCCACAAGTCTGGTTCATCCTTGGGAGCAATTTCTAAACGCCTGAAGGTACCACGTTCATCTGTACAAACAATAGTACGCAAGTATAAACACCATGGTGCCACGCAGCCATCATACCGCTCACGCGTTCTGTCTCCTAGAGATGAACGTACTTTGGTGCAAAAAGTGCAAATAAATCCCAGAACAACAGCAAAGGACCTTGTGAAGATGCTGGAGGAAACAGGTACAAAAGTATCTATATCCACAGTAAAACGACATAACCCGAAAGGCCGCTCAGCAAGGAAGAAGCCACTGCTCCAAAACTGCCATAAAAAAGCCAGACTACGGTTTGCAACTGCACTTGGGGACAAAGATTGTACTTTTTGGAGAATTATTCTCTGGTCTGATGAAACAAAAATAGAACTGTTTGGCCATAATGACCATCGTCATGTTTGGTGGAAAAAGGGGGAGGCTTGCAAGCCGAAGAACACCATCCCAACCTTGAAGCACAGGGGTGGCAGCATCATGTTGTGGGGGTGCTTTTCTGCAGGAGGGACTGGTGCACTTCACAAAATAGATGGCATCATGAGGGGGGAAAATGATGTGGATATATTGAAGCAACATCTCAAGACATCAGTCAGGAATTTAAAGCTTGGTCGCAAATGGGTCTTCTAAATGGACAATGACCCCAAAGTTGTGGCATAATGGCTTAAGGACAACAAAGTCAAGGTTTTGGAGTGACCATCACAAAGCCCTGACCTCAAACCTATAGAAAATTTGTGGGCAGAACTGAAAAAGCGTGTGCGAGCAAGGAGGCCTACAAACCTGACTCAGTTACACCAGATCTGTCAGGAGGAATGGGCCAAAATTCACCCAACTTATTGTGGGAAGCTTGAGGAAGGCTACCTGAAACATTTGACCCCCAAAAAATTATTTAAAGGCAATGCTACCAAATACTAATTGAGTGTATGTAAACTTCTGACCCACTGGGAATGTGATGAAAGAAATAAAAACTGAAATAAATTATTCTCTCTACGATTATTCTGACATTTCACATTCTTAAAATAAAGTGGCCATCCTAACTGACCTAAGACAGGGAATTCTTACTCGGATTAAATATCAGGAATTGTGAAAAACTGAGTTTAAATGTATTTGGCTAAGGTGTATGCAAACTTCCGACTTCAACTGTATGTCACCTCCATCAGATTGCATTTTGAATGTATCAGCTCTAACCTGGCATTGGAATCTAAATGAGAACACACAGAAATGCGCACAAGGCCCTCCTTTGCCCTCCATTTGGCAAATCAGACCATAACTCCATCCTTCTGCTTCTTACTTACAAGCAAAAACTCAAACAGGAAGTACCTGTGACACGCTCAATACGGATGTCGTCCGATTAAGTGGATGCTAAGCTACAGGACTGTTTTGCTAGCACAGACTGCAATATGTTTCAGGATTCATCTGATAACATTGAGGAGTTTACCACATCAGTCACCAGCTTCATTAATAAGTGCTGTGGCAGAACAAGGGGTTTAATCAAAATGTTTACACTGATCAGACATGGACACATGTGTGATCGTTCAGTTTCAAGTGTGTTTATTAAAATAATAAATAAAAATAAAATAATAGCTCTTCTCCAGGAGACGACCTCCAGGTTACCGTCTTTTGGGCTCCGGGGTATTTCTGCCTCCTTGGGGGGGGGGGGGAAACAGAGCTCCCTCGGTTCTAGCGGACCATGAGGATGCCTATATGGGAGCAACCTCTCTCCCCAAAAAACCCTGCGTGCTGCCCTTCTGGCAGCTTTATGGGACTAGCTCCCGGGTGATACCCTTGCAGACCGCTTCCCATAGGGAAATGGCCTCGGGATGTCGAGTGGCATAATCTACTTTTACCAGGATGTACCGGAGTCCTCGTGACGTTTTTACCAGTGGTCCCACTATATCCAAGGCGAAGCGTTCAAATGGCACCCGATGATCTGTAGGGGGACCAGCGGGTTTCGGAAGTGTGCTTTTGGGGCAGTGATTTGACACTGGGCAGCTGTGACAATAGCCTTCCACGGCCCACCTCATCCCGGGCCAGTGGAACCAGGCAGCGATTCGTTCCCGGGTCTTCTCCATTCCCAGGTATGCCCCAAATAGATGGGTGTGGGCCAGTTGGAGAACAGTTCCCACGTATCGTTGGGTCAGCAACAGCACCTCTCTAAGTTCACCCTGTTGGTGCGACACCTGATACAAAAGGTTATTCTTGATTTAGAAGTGGGGATATCGCCAGTGACTCAACCCCAGAAATGGCTGGCCATCCACCACTATCACATGGGCCACGGCGGCTTTCAAGTTCGGGTCCTTCACTGGGCGGTCCCGAACTGTCCCCACAGTTGGTCCATGGCAGGTGTCTCGGCTGGTCTCTCAAAATCGATGACTTGGAGATTGAGCTCCTCTTCAGGTTGTTCACTGGGGGAGATTGGTTCCGGCGCCCTCTTGGACTCAGACTCCAGACCCGTAGATGCGGGTTTGGCAACCGCTTGCGTCTGGGTCACGCAGGCTATGGGCCATCCTCGCTCTTGTCTCCTGTCGACTCGTACCTTTTTTCCCAGCTCGTGCCTCCACAGTGCTGCTAACAAGAGACAATCTCGTCCCACAAGGAGAGATCCCGGCAACTCGGGTACAGCACCCACCATAATCCGGCAGTTCCCTTGTGACGTCACAATGTTGGCCTGCACGGTCAGATACTGCTTGGTGTCGCCGTGGACACAGGGGATGGACATCTCCTCGCCACGTTCTGTCTACTGGGCCAGCAAGCTCGTGTTTCCAAGCGTAACCATACTCCCTGGAGTCAAACAGAGCTTGGGTGTCGTGTCTGTCGACTTTCACCAGGACCATGGGTGGTTCGCAGTGGGCCCAACATGAGGTGACGTAGTTTACTGCGTGGCCCGTCTCTGGGGCTCGCTGATGGCACCGACTCCTCTCGACCGGGCAATTACATGCAAGGTGTCCCAGGGCGCCACACTCAAAATATCTAATTTGGTCTCCATCCACCTGTGGTCGGCGGCGGCAGGTCGGCTCTACCCCAGCAGTCTCTCTGCGGTTCAGGGAATAATGCGGTGGGGTTTTCTTTTCGTCCCCTCTGATGGTTCCCCGACTTGTCCCGGCACATCCCGGCTCCCCTTCAGCATGACCTCTGTGTTCTGATGCATCTCCACTGCTCCCAGGAGGTCCTCCAAGGTCTGGGGCGTACGTAGACTCATCGCCCTCTTCACGTCATGGGGTAGCACCCGTAAGAAGCGATCCATGACCACTTTGTCTATGATGGAGAGGGTGAACACAAACTTGTGGCAGACCAGGGGGTTTGATCAAAACGTTTACACTGATCAGACATGGGCACAAGTATGATAGCTCAGTTTCAAAGGTATTTATTTAAACAATGAAGAAAAATAAAAGAATAGGAGATCTCCTCCGGGTTTCCATATATATTGGTATTGGGTATTGCTGTCTCCTTTGGGGGGGGGGGGGGGGGCAGAGCCCCCCTTTTCTAGCAGGCTGTTAGGACAACTATATGGGAGCAACCTCTCTCCCCGAAAAAACCCTGTGTGATGCTTTTCTGGCAGCTTTATGGGATTCGTACGGTTGGTGAGCAATCAGCCCCTTGATTACGCACCAGCTTCAATCAGCCCCAATTCGTCCTGGCTGGAGGGCTCATCGAGACCTGGCACGTCCAGCAGAGATCGCTGCCTTATGTAGACTCCATCTGTCACCAGGCCTCGACAAGTCTCCCCCTGGTGGTTAGTCCATGGTACGCCACAGTGCATTGATAACGTCATCCCCACAGTGGCAGTACATACATACCCCAACCAGAAGCCATGGATTACAGGCAATATCTGCTCTGAGCTAAAGGCTAGATCTGTCACTTTCAAGGAGTCAGGTACTAATCTGGACGCTTATAAGAAATCCCGCTACAACCTCAGACGAGCCATCGAACAGGCAAAGCGTCAATACAGGACTAAGATCGAATCCTACTATGCTGGCTTTGATGCTCGACGAATGTGGCAGGGCTTGCAAACTATCATGGACTACAAGCTGCCCAGTGATGCAGGCCTACCAGACAAGCTAAATTACTTTTATACTCGCTTCCAGGCAAACAGCACTGAACCATAAATGAGATCACCAGTTGTTCTGGACGACTGTGTGATCTCGCTCTCTGTAGCCATTGTGAGTAAGATGCTTAAACAGGTTATTAACATTCACAAGGGTGTTGGGCCAGGCGTAATACCAGGACAAGTACACAGGGCAAACGCTGACCATCTGGCAGGTGTCTTCACCAGGTGTTGGAACCAAAATTATTTTCCAATTGTTTCTTTCTGAACAGAACCATTATTTTTTTCGCTTACACTGTACTGACCACCAAAATAAAGTTCTGACCAGTTTGAAAGTTCTGACCAACAACAAAAAAATACGGTTTATATCGTTCCTTTTCTGTTCCTACTTCACCAATCAGTGCGGATAAAGCAGGCAAGCTAGTTGTTTACATGCACGATGGACAGATAAGTGCAGCCTCCCCTTATGGGTGGGGAGAGAGCAAGAGAGGGTTGACGAGCAGGTTTGAAGCACTAGGCATCTTGTTATGACATGCATTATCTGAATTAGGTCCACAGAATTATATCTAGGATGAGTGGCTTCTATGAACTATGAATTCCCTTTGTTCTAGCTAACAAGCTTGAGCTAGCAAGATAACAATCTTGTGTGTGCAGAGCGGCACCAGAATAAAAAAAGTATTACGTTTTTGTAGTTAATAAATCCAACGTGATATGTGATAACTAGGCCTATTGAGCTAACGTAGGCTAATGCGATTAGCATGAGGTTGTAAGAAACAAGAACATTTCCCAGGACATAGACATATCTGATATTGGCAGAAAGCTTAAATTCTTGTTAATCTAACTGCACTGTCCAATTTACAGTAGCTATTACAGTGAAAGAATATCATGCTATTGTTTGAGGAGAGTACACAATTTTGAACATAAAACGTTTTTAATTAACAAATTAGGCATATTTGGGCAGTCTTGATACAACATTTTGAACAGAAATTCAATGGTTCATTGGATCAGTCTAAAACTGTGTACATACACTGCTGCCATCTAGTGACCAAAATATATATTGCACCAGGGCTGGAATAATACATGATGGCCTTTCTCTTGCATTTCAAAGATGATGATACCAAAAAAATACAAAAGAACGTTTTTTTTTTCTTTGTATAAGCTTTTACGAGATCTATTGTGTTATATTCTCCTACATTCCTTTCACATTTCCACAAACTTCAAAGTGTTTCCTTTCAAATCGTACCAAGAATATGCATATCCTTGCTTCAGGGCCTGAGCTACAAGCAGTTAAATTTGAGTATGTCATTTCAGGTGCAAATTGTAAAAAAGGGGCGGATCCTTAAATATTGACTAAAGCTCAGCATTCAACACCATAGACCCCTCCAAGCTCATCACCAAGCTCAGGACCCTGCGATTGAATACCTCCCTCAGCAATTGGATCCTAGACTTCCTGACGGGCCATCCCCAGGCATTGAGGGTAGGCAACAAAACATCCATGACGTTGACCATCAACAAGGGGGGCCCTCAGAGCTGTGTGCTTAGTCCCCTCGTCTACTCCCTGTTCACCCACGACTGCGTGGACGCTCACGACTCCAACACCATCATCATGAAGTTTGCTGACGATACAATGATGGAAGGACTGATCACCAATAACAATGAAGCAGCCTATAGGAAGGAGGTCAGAGACCTGGCAGTGTGGTGTCTGATAACAACCTCTCCCTCAACGTCAGCAAGACAAAGGAGCTGGTCATGGACTACAGGAAACGGAAGGGCGAGCACGCCGCATCCACATTGATGGGGCTGTAGTGGAGTGGGTCGATAGCTTCAAGTTCCCTGGTGTCCACATCATTAACATGGTCCACACACACCCACACAGTTGTGAAGAGAGCATGACAGTGCCTCTTCCCCCTCAGGAGACTGCATCCTTAAATGTACTACAGCTGCGCCATTGAGAGCATATTGACTGGCTGCATCCCTGCTTGGTAAGGCAACTGCAAGGCACCTGGCCACATGGAGCTACAGAGGGCGATGAGCTCCCTGCCATCCAAGAACTATACAACAGGCGGTGTCAGAGGAAGGCACAAAAAAACTGTCAAAGACTCCAGCCACCCAAGCCATAGATGGTCTCTGCTACCACACGGTAAGCGGTACCAGTGCCCCAAGTCTGGAACCAACAGGACCCTGAACAGCTTCTACCCACAAGCCATAAGACTGTTAACAAGACTGCTGAATAGCTAATCAAATGGCTACCCGGATTACCTGCATTAACCCATTTTTGCACTAACTCTCTTGCAGTGACTCTATGCACAAACACCAGACACTACCCACACACTAACACATACTTACACTAACACCCCAACACACACATATACACACACACACACCACATATGCCCATACACACATAACACGTGCACACACGCATACTGACGCCACACACACACACACACACACCACATAAGCTGTTATTGTCTATTATCTATCCTGCATCCTGCTGCCTAGTCACTTTACCCATACTATATGTACATAGCTACTTAATTACCTCGTATCCCTGCACATCAACTCAGTATTGGTACTCCCTGTATATAGCCATGTGATTTTTACTCGTTATTGTTATTTGTTATTCACTGTGTATTTATTCCTTGTGTCATTATTTCTATTTTTATTTTGTATCTTATCTTTAACTCTGCCTTGTCGGAAAAAGACCCGTAAGTAAGCATTTCACTGTTTGTCTACACCTGTTGTTTACGAAGCATGTGAAAAATGGTATGGGAAGCGTATTTTTCACACTGATTAAAAACGACATGTGTCTGATAAATCTACTAGGCACCTGGGTGACCCCCCTCTTCCTGTATGATTGACCAAAGTCACACAGTTCCTCAGGAAACATTTCTTCACGTTTCGTCCTGAGAGTTGGAAAAGCTGCAGCAGTAAAAGGAGAAGGGGATTGCACTATAGGTGATTGACCCCATTCTTATTCAGCCCCACTGATCAAAATGCAACAACAATGGTTTGATTGTTATCATCCAAAACAAGATGATTGGGCATGAAAGCAGTTTTAGGATAAAGTTGATGGTCTGCATGTCAAGAGTCATTTGGTGTTAAACAGGCTAGTCAATATTTCTCAGTATCAGTCACCCCCTCGGATAGTGGTAAATAATCCTATCAGGGGTCTGTCTCACTTTGACAGCTTTATCTAAATCTCAATTTAGCTACCCTACCCTTTGTTGTCACCAATTATAAGTTCTTATAACTTATACTGCATGTTTGTCTCCATGAAGAAGTGACTTCAAAGTCAATCTAACATGAGTAAATACCAGTGGGGGCTGGTGGGAGCTATAGGAGGACAGACTCATTGTAATGTCTAGAATGGTATAATGGAACAGTATCAAACAGATCAAACATATGGAAACCACATGTTGGACTCCGTTCCGTTTAATCAATCCCAGCCATTACACTGAGCCCATCCTCCTATAGCTCCTCCTACCAACCTCTTCTGGTAAATACACATTGATGAAACCCCATTACTTTGGGCCTGACTGCTCTTTGTTCCTCTGATTACCAATGAATGAATGATATCACTTTGACATTCTCCTCCTTAATTTGCTCCTTCCCTCTTTGTTGTTTTATTCTCTACCCTCAGCTTCCAATGGTATTTGGAGTCAGTCTTTTTGTGCCTTTTCTATCACTTGAACGTCACCACGGTACGTCAGCAAGCTCTGTTGTGGCGAGTGATGCACAGCACCATTGTGTGGCCGGCGAGTGATCAGGACAGTACAACGGGTCCCCGCCAGCCCGATGGAGGGGACATTTGTTCCTTTTGTTAGCCACAATAGATGTGCCACAAATACCACTAGTTGGAGAAAGAGGGGCTGGGGGGCAAGACATGAGAGGTGTGTGTGGTAAGGATCTAAATCAACAAAAGCTATTAGCCCTATGTGGGGTGGCAGGTAGCCTAGTGGTTAGAGCATTGGGCTAGTAACTGAAATGTTGCAAGATCGAATCCCCGAGCTGACAAGGTAAAAATCTGTCACTCTGCCCCTGAACAAGGCAGTTAACCCACTGTTCCTAGGCCATCATTGAAAATAAGAATTTGTTCTTAACTGACTTGCCCAATTAAATAAAACATTTGGTTTTATGTGGTGTGAGACCTTCCTGCTCCTTCAAGGCATCTTTCCACTGAGGTCTGAACAAACACAGAGGAGAGAGCAACAGTGTGTGACCTGGGCCTGTCACCATAGTGACTCTGCAATGATATCATCCAAGATGGCCTACTGTCAACTGGCCCAATCATTCTGCACTTTTACAAGACTTTAGGCACCAAACCTACAAACCTTACAAGGCTAACAACCTTTAGATATTGGTTCTAGTCCCATCTGCCAAGGGTTTCAAATACCCCTGGATGACAGATGGCTTTGGTTCCCAAATACACACTACATTCAATCTACACTCACTCTGTGTGAAATAATAGTGTTTAACATCATTTTTATTATAATTCCCTCAGCTCTGTAACCCACATCTATAATTATATGTAAGGTCCCTCAGTCAAGTAGTGAATTTCAAGCACAGATTCAACCACAAAGACCAGGGAGGTTTTCCAATGTTTCGCAAAGAAGGGCACCTATAGTTTTGGTAGATGGGTAAAAAAAATGACATTAAATATCCCTTTGAGCATGGTGCAGTTATTAATTAGACTTTGGATTGTGTATCAATACACCCAGTCACTACAAAGATTTAGGCGTCCTTCCTAACTCCGTTGCCGGAAAGGAAGGACACCTCTCAGGGATTTCACCATGAGGCCAATGGTGATTTTAAAACCGTTACAGAGTTTAATGGCTGTGAGAGGAGATAACTGAGGATGGATCAACAACATTGTAATAACTCTTTGTCCTGAACACAAAGTGTTATGCTTGGGGCAAATCTGCCACAACACATCATGGAGTATCACTCTTCATACTTTCAACCATTGTGGTGGCTGCATCATGTTATGGGTATGCATGTCATCGACAAGGATTAGGGAGTTTTTAGGATAAAAAGAAACGGAATAGGACTAAGCACAGGCAAAATCCTAGAGGAAAACTTGATTCAGTCTGACTCTAACAATGGGAGACAAATTCACCTTTCAGCAGGACAATTATCTAAAACACAAGGCCAAATATTCATTGGAGTTGCTTACCAAGATGACATTGAATTTTCCGGAGTGGCCTAGTTACAATTTTGACTTAAATCATCTTGAAAATATGTGGCAAGACTTGAAAATGGCTGTCTAGCAATGATCAACAACCAACTTGACAGAGCTTGAAGAATTTTAAAAAGAATAATGGGCAAATATTGTATAATCTATGTGTGCAAAGCTCTTCGAGACTGACCCAGAAAGACTCACAGCTGTAAGCGCCTGTCACGACTTCCGCCGAAGTCGGTCCTTCTCCTTGTTCGGGCGACGTTTGGCGGTCGACGTCACCGGCCATCTAGCCACCGCCGATCCACTTTTCATTTTCCATTTGTTCTGTCTTTGTCTTACACACCTGGCTTCACTCAACCAAATACTTGTTTATTATTTAATCCTCTGTTCCCCATGTTTTGTTTGTGAGTGATTGTTCATTGTACATCGGTCCGCTTTTTGTGGACTCGCTATGTTGCCTTGTATTATTGTATTTTTGAGTAAAGTACGTTGATTACTCAAAACTGCTGTCCTGCGCCTGACTCTCTACACCAGCTACACACCGGACCATTACATCGCCACCAATGAAGATATTAGTGTTTAAAATTTCTATTAAGTACAAAAAATATATAGAATTCTTCTTCCACTTTAACATTCCAGAGTATGTTGTGTAGATGACAATTAAATCAATTATAATCACACTTTGTAACACCATAAAATGTGGAAAAAGTCAAGGGGTGTTAATACTTTCTGCAGGCACTGTATGTGCAGGTACGGTATTATACTGTAAACAAGCAATGACAGGCAATGCATCTCATTCATCCAAGACGGATTTAGGCAGAGATTAACTAAAGTAACCTTTCGGGGCATCACCCGTTCATTACTGAAGATCCCATAGTGCGTAAGCAACAGTTTAAATCTAAGAACCATAAACACAGCAGGTAGACAGCCAGCAATCTTCCTCCATGGGGATTGAACATAGTTTAAGTCTGCAACTGAAATCTTTCACCCCTTTTAACATGGCAAATTTCCTCATAGGGGTAAATCAAGGACTCTGTCTTTGTGAACATTATATTCACTCTATAACTAGTCAAGAAAGCCCCCCATGTTCATTTCAACCAACAGCCCTGTGGTTGGTTGCCTCAAGTCATCACTAGCTCAAAGTCTTCTGTCTGTAAACCACTGAAAAAATACTTAAAAACTAAAGACATATGTCTAAAGACATAAGTGTGCCAGAAACTCCATCGTCACTCTGTTAGTTCTACACTTTTAGAAAAAAAGGTGCTATCAGGAACCTAAAAGGGTTTTTCAGCTGTCCCCATAGGATAACCCTCTGAATAACCCTTTTTTGTTCCAGGAAGAACCCTTTTGGTTCCAGGTAAAAACCCTTTTAGGATCCATGTAGAACCCTTTCCATAGATGGTTCTACCTGGAACCCAAAAGGGTTCTACCTGGAAGCAAAAAGGGCTCTAATTGGAACCAAAAAGGGCTCCATCTTGTGGGGACAGCCGAAGAACTCTTTTGGAACCCTTTTTTTTCCTAAGAGTGTAGAGACGTGTTCAGTGTGTCAGATCGGGCTTTGAAATGCGATGCCTCTCACCGTTGATAGCACCCTTGGCGTGTGTGGAGACGGCACACCCTCCTCAGACCGCCTGCCTGCCTGCCTGCTGGTGCCTGTCCATGACATGCTGCCTCAGCCACGCTAACTCCCTCTCTGTAGAACAACAACCAAAACAGAGAGAAAAGGTCATGATGTTCCTTACCTCAGACAGAAAAGGAAAGTCACAGTAGTTTATCAAAGGAGAAGATCTCCACTTAACTACTCTAAGATGGTTTCTGAGGAGCCTCATAAAGGAACAGCAGCAGATGCCTATCTACCAGCATGTGACAGGGTCTAGGCCTAGGGAGAAAAACACTTATATAACACATTTCCCAATTAACAGACCCTAGTGGCACTAAGAAAGAGAAGAGAAATATCCATATTGATTAATTGGATAAAAGATCTGTTTCACTAACTTAAATCCAGTTCTAACTAAGGGTGCTTGGCAGCGTAGATTCCTCCTGATATTTCTTCCAGTCCTTAAGTTCCCAATTCCTCCGGTACGTTACACTCATCCCTTTCTCCCTCCACACGGATGATGGCAGGCACCTCATGTGAGGAAGGATTGTGTGTCACATGATCAGTCTTGTGAGGAAAGATTCACTTAGAGGGCCCTTTGCCTTGACATGTTTGTCTGTGTCTCTAGCTGGTCTCTCAGTGCTATTGGATGTCATTGGATTTGCAATGTTGTGACTGAGACAACGTGCCCAGCCACACCTCTGTGCTTGTTTGTTTCTTTTTCACGTGTGCTTACCGTATGGCCATGTAAGACTTGCACACAATTTTATGCTACTCTTTTTCTGAATGGAACCATTTAGCTTACATACATAGCTAAGAGTTCAGATTTTCCCTGATATACAGAACCATTCAAATGCCAATTGAAGAACATCAGGCACATAACTTTGACACTTTATCTATCGGCACCGATCCAAAACCGATCCAAAACTTACACAGAAAGCTTGGTCCAGACCGATTGGTTCCAGTCCCTCTGAAAGTGCTCACGGTTCCCAGGTCACGGCTGAACATCTCATATTTATGTGAGTTGAACTGCAGGCTGGCAGGCTAATTCAATGGTATGTTTTCATTAGGGCTCCGGGGCCGAGTAGAGCCCCCTCCCTAACGTGGCCTGTCTGGACTCTGACCCCGGTTTTATGCAGGGTGATAGTGATGGGGGTCAAGGTTTTGGAACGCACCCAGCCCAGACTTAAGGTAACAATTTGAGGAGGCAAGCAGCAACATTACAGGGTTATGTAACACATAGTCGCCGGTCCTTAATGACTTCACAGGCCCGCTGGAATGTCCAATTCTCAATAAGTCTCTTTTTTCACCGCTCTGTTTGTGGCAACACAAATTAGGTTTGGTATGGTAACCTTAAACTAATTATTTTCTGTGCTGTCCTGTGCCGTGCAGTGGTGGAAAAAGTACTAAATTGTCATACATGAGTAAAGGTAAAGATACCTTAATAGAAAATTACTCAAGTAAAAGTGAATGTTACCCAGTAAAATACTACTTGAGTCAAAGTATCTGGTTTAAAATGTACTTAAATACAGTGGTGGAAAAAGTACTGAGTTGTCATAATTCAGTAAAAGTAAAAGTACATGTTTACTTAAATACTGTGCATGAGACCGGTGGCGATTTTCTAAGAAGCATTAGTAGTTTTCAATGGCCACCTGACAACCAGACATAGACGTCTGAATTTTAGATTGGGTTCTTTCCATTTATCTTTTGTTCTGCATTATTTATGCATTCCTGTTCGTTCCCGCTTATCTGCTCACATATTTCTCTCCTTCAGTATAAACACAGGGAATGAAGATTGGGTTATCATGTACAAAAACAAAGTCTCACCCAATTTCAAGATAAATATGTTTCCTACCATTATGACACCATTGATTGATATTCAACGTCAGCAGCAGTACATTTGCATTCTGCTACAGCAGGACCCCGTAAGCTGACTGGTCCTGTGAATGAATGGCTTGATAAAGATCAATATGGCACCTTGCCACATGTGGTCTTTCCACTCTACACCATTTGTAAAGTGAGGTCATAACCTTAACCTCTACCCCCCCGCTCCCTTATTGTCTGGGATGTGTCTCAGCTGTGTAGGGAAACTAGCCCCCATACAGAATGACCAGCTCTGTTTGTCCAGAGGGCAATCCACCCCAACACAGGGGCCTTCAGCCCTATAACATTGAACATCCTCGGCCCAGGCCAGCCGTGATGTCAGCAAGCCTCTGGTGCTTAGGTGACACATTTCCCAGGGGACGGAGCCCAGCCCAGGTGCTGCTGCATCATGGGCCAACTCACTCTGCTCTGCTCTACTGCCAGTTGTAAACAGCAATTACTTAATGAGGATGCCTGAATTCCTGCCATGCATGCTGCCCAATTTACTGGGTCTCCACTGTGGTTGCCCAATTTACTGGTTCTCCACTGTGGTTGCCCAATTTACTGGGTCTCCACTGTGGCTGCCCAATATACTGGGTCTCCACTGTGGTTGCCCAATTTACTGGGTCTCCACTGTGGCTGCCCAATATACTGGGTCTCCACTGTGGTTGCCCAATTTACTGGGTCTCCACTGTGGCTGCCCAATATACTGGGTCTCCACTGTGGCTGCCCAATTTACTGGGTCTCCACTGTGGCTGCCCAATATACTGGGTCTCCACTGTGGCTGCCCAATTTACTGGGTCTCCACTGTGGCTGCCCAGGGAGGGATGCTATCTTATTATTTTGGGTCCTGATGAAATTATGCCATTGTAAGATAAAGGGAAAACTGCAATCCTTGACAACTGCCCTACTTTTTAAGTTATTTTGGACTTTAACATTGTTACGGGCCATGATATTTCAGGCCATGGTAGTTCTACTTTGTGTGTTTGTCTGAATCTGTCTGCCAATGGATGGGGACATGTTGTACATTCTTGCCAGATGACAGGCAGCAGGGCAGGGACACTGACATAAAATGTGCCACTCCCAGTGGTGGGGTGAAGGATACATGTTCAGGATGAGAGAAGAGCAGTTCCTAGCATCATGCCCCTTAGGCAGTCTGACTGACTGCCATGATTGCAGTATATGTGGGAGAGATGCATGCCTCACCTGGTAAAATCTTGCCCAAAGTAATGATTGACACATTTGATTGCTCACTTGCCTACAGCATATTTCTGTTACATCAAACACGTATTGTTTTTCAAATCAAATGTTATTTGTCACATACACATGGTTAGCAGATGTTAATGCGAGTGTAGCGAAATGCTTGTGCTTCTAGTTCCGAAAATGCAGTAATAGCCAACGAGTAATCTAACCTAACAATTTCACAACAATTACCTTATGCACACAAGTGTAAAGGAATGAATAAGAATATGTACATAGGTGTGTGTTTTTGTTGCAAAATCTAAGCGGTAGGCGGTAATGTTTGGTTACTTACTACCTGCATTAGAGGTGTAGTTGTGTTCATTTTTTAAAAGACATCTACAGAGGCGGTAGGAGTAGGCAACCTGTTGAATGCCACCCCAAGTAGGCTAGTGCCTGTCTATCAGCCGTGTCGTAGTATGCGCACTGCCTTTAACCCTCCCCCTTAACAAAGTCAAATGGCCATTGGCTTTCATGTCACAGCGTCACTGAGAAAGCCTGGCCCTGAGATAGAGCACAATTTTGGGACTGTCTATCCACACGCAAACCAACATACAGCGCTTGGCTTGATTACAACTGCGGTCTATTACCAGTTCCTTCATACTTTAATGATTCATCTGTCTATTTCTTGTCAGTCAGTCTTTTTCTGAGGGTCACAGAATTCACCTGGGGACTTTTTTTGTGCTGAGAAGTTTGCTGTTCTATTACAACATATTTTTCTCTTCGTTTATCTTCCTCTGCATTTTTTTGTGATGAAATTAACTTGAACGTATAGAACAGCAAATATAACTTCTGTCAAGGAAATATCTTGTATCATCTCTCTCCAAACGGACAGCGAAGCAATGATGAACAAGAACGGGATGGTGACAAAAATTCACACGAGAATTAGGACCGATCCTTTCACGAGCAATTATGATTTGCTTGGCAGAGAATTGGGCAGGTAAGTCGCATGAAATGTTGAATAGGTTACCCTGTCCAGATCATGAAATGATGAGCTAGAATAGATGTCAATGCGTGCTGCAGTGCGAAGTAAACACGGGGAGGCAGGGGTATACGCACTGTTCAGTCTTTAAAGTGAGGGATTACAAATTGGAAATGTTTGTATTTTTCTCTCTGCACGTGCAAACGGGAATAAGTAAACATTTCACCGTGTCGGCCCGATCCGGATGAGTGGCGCTGGCACTGCCATGAAGACTCTCGTTCTGCGCCCATGAAATTGTTTTGTGTGGTTGTCATTTTTTTTTTTGCAAGGGAAATCTGTAGGATTTATTCATCTTTGTGTGAGCCCTGATATTTCTGGAATTTGATTTAAGTATAACCAGTCTGGTCTCATAGACTAGACGTAACATAGTAAACGTACATTTGGATTTACTTAAATTTAGTATGATATGTTACTTTTGGTATGGTTACTTATGGCAAAAAATAGTTTTTTTGGCCAGGTGTATAACGTGAACGTCTAGCATGCTTGTTGGATTCTCATCGTGGACAACTTTAGCATTTTAGCAACTTTGAAACAACTTGCTACTTTGCAACTACTTAGCATGTTAGCTATCCTTCCCCTAACCATAACCCTTTAACCTAATGGTGGTGTAAAGTACTGAAGTACTATATATGTTTTTTGGGTACTTCTGTACTTTACTATTTATATTTTTCGCAACTTTTACATTCCTATAGAAAATGATGTACTTTTTACTCCATACATTTTCCCTGACACAAAATTACTCATTACATTTGAATGCTTAGCAGAACAGAAACATTGTAAAATTCACACACTTATCATGAGGTCCTCCCTACTGCCTCTGATCTGGTGGACTCACTAAACACATGCTTCATTTGTAAATTATGTATGAGTGTTGGAGTGTGCCCTGGCTCTCCGCTAATAAAAAAAAAATGTCATTGTGCCATCTGGTTTGCTTAATAGAAGGAATTTGAAATTGTGTACTTTTACCTTTGATACTTAAGTATATTTAAAATGAAATAGTTTTAGACTTTTACTCAAGTAGTATTTTACTGGGTCACTTTTACTTGAGTCATTTTCTATTAAGGTATCTTTACTTTTACTCAAGTATGACAAGTGAGTACTTTTTCCACCATTGACGCTTAACCCTAACTCCTAGCCTAGTGAACGTTAGCAGCTAGCGAATGTTAGCAACAACAAATTGGAATTCGTAACATATCAAACTTTTTGCAAATTCGTAACATATTGAATGAATTGCAATTCGTAATATATCATACTAAATGGATGATGGACAGCCACAAATGATTACATACCATATGAAACCTATTATACTAAATGGAGTGTTCGGATGACAACAGCGCAGGCGCGTATTTTCAATCACACTAAGGAGCATCATAATTATGTCTCTATTGTAATCTGAGAGATGGTTTTGTTTTGGTATGTAGGCTTCATTTTTTTCATGGCTGATTTTCCATGAGGAAGGACTTGAGATGATAAATGTGATGCTAAATCAACCTTGTTTTTCTATGTGCTGTTTTATTTTGGGGCAGATGGTATGTTGAATGTTACTTAATTCTAAAACGGGACCATTTTTATGCTCATGATACACATACAGTATCAACACTAGCACAAAAAAAAGGTCCTCCATTTGGAATTCATCCCAGCCTCAATCAATGGCTTGTGAGACTTCTCTGATTCTCCTTCAATTGTGGCACATTCAGAGAATAAATTGAGATGTCATGGAATAATTTTACCCTATTTCCCTAACTCTCCCCTCTGTTACTGCTGTGGGGGCCCTCGGTAGAAAGGTGAATATGCAATGCATTTTACCAGCCCCAGTATTATTAGCAGGAAATATGCTCTGACCTACGTGTACCATCACTGGTCTCAGTAGCTGCCTATCTCTATATCTCCACCATCCAAGGAATCTCTGGCACACACAAGCTATTAACACAGGAAGAGATGTTTGCTATTATTGAGTTTTTTCCAGAATCCAGACCATGCCTACAGCCTCACCCATGGCTGTTTGTTTGGGATTGTTACAGTGGGCTAATTCCCCACCAATCAGCCCTGTTTTGTCCTGGGGGTCAGGGTGGAGGATAACGTGCAATTACCTTCAGTCTCCCTCCGCCCTCCTGTTGTTCTCCACAGATCAGCGAGTGTGACCTACAATGCATTTGAACCCAGACACCAAAATGTGTGCATTCCAAGGCGGTTGAATGGGGGGGGGGGGGGGTGACTCAGAGATTTTAAACTCCCGTTAAAAAGCCAGTAGCCAGGCTACTACTTCCCTAGGTCCAACATGTTTTATTTAGAACCTGTTGACTAGGATTATTAAATCCTCTGGACTTGGGTCATCGCATCGTTTCTGTCTCAGGTAATATTGTACCAATACCCCATGCAACCGTCCTTTATAACTTCATAGGCAGTGGGAGACAGGGAGGTGTTACATGTTTCTCTCTTTTCTGGATAGTATGCAGTCGGGTGCTAAATAAAGACTCATTCACTTTGCCAGTTGGTAGCAGCCAGATTTCCCTGTCTGACACCATGGGACATCCTGGGCCAGCAGCCAGGACCTGGGGGGGCTGTTTGCTCTGAGCGAGCCCAGCGTCCTCTCAGCACTTCTCCCACCCCCATCTCTCTCTCCTCCTCATCCTCCTCTCATTACCTCCTCGCCCCCACAACATCCTGATCTGGCCTCATAAATCCCATTAGGTGCAGGAATGTGAGCTGTGTTGGATGCCAGGAGAGCAGCGTGTCAAGATTTAGATGGCCAGTAGAAGAGGAGGGATGGATCTATCCCCCCTTTCTCTCTTCTCCACTATGTTTGAGACATTGGGGCCCCTGGTAAACCTGCTGGAGTGGATTTCCGCAGTAACACCTTTTGAAGGCTTCTGAAATCTGCCCCTGATTGCTTCCCTTCAATGACCCCCCTCCCTCTCTGTAAATATACTCACACAAAAATCAGGCATTTAGATAACGTAGAAGAGTTTTGACTTTGAGGACAAGTTACAAGAGTTGACATGAAAGGTATTGACTTTAAATTAGTTGGAACGATCCCTGTTTCTAGGTCAAATGGGTGTCCTCTGATATTTACTTAGCCTAGATTTTCACTATCTTCACTATGATTTAGAAGGACAGCAAAGTGATTGTCATTTAATAAAAATGTGTGCGATTTTGTGTCGTCTGAGAGGAGTTTATGAACAGGAAGAGGAACCCAGCCTGTACTGTGTGAGGCGGCTGAAGGCGATCAGTTGTCTGTTTTTCTCAAAAGGGGAGTGACTCATGTCTGGGTCACTCCCCTTTTGAGAAACACAGACCCCACAGGAAAAACAGTTTCTCAGTTAGATTAGTGCCATCACCACCACAAGTTCCTGGGTTGGTGTCAATGCATACGGAATGAAAACGTCCTTTTATGACCCCCTGTTGATTTGGAGAGTGACACACCACATACATGCAGACATGATGACGTGAAGCTGCATAATGATAGATCAGCAAATCAGGTGTTTGTGTGTCTGCATAATTGCCTTTTCTGTGGGTTTTGGGATTTACACAACATGTTAAAAGCAACCTTCAAGTGGCAGATGTGGTTTCTTTTTGAGTGTCTCTAAGGAGCAGCTTCCTGCTCAAGGAGAAGGCTGAAAGTCATGTATTCTCTCATGGGTCAGACATTTGAAACATGTTGAATTCTACGTCTGTATCCACCTATAACCCCTGTGCTCTTGTTTCTGGTGTGTTACTACAGACAGTGTGTGAAAACATCAGGGTAATGATGGCCTAGTTTAGCAACCTTTGACCTGTTGTCACCATCTTAAAAGGCCTCCTGTTGCTCCTCAGCATCGCCTGTGGTTTCTTTTAATTTCATCGGCAGTTCCCAGCACAGAGGTAGCTGCTCTGAACTTGGGGAATTGGCTAATTAAAGAAGAAAGGCTTTGACTTTGACTGGTTTGGGTCTTTTGATTTGGAACAATGTGCCCTAGCAATCCTCACTAGGGCTGGGAACCAGTGGGAGTGAAGAAAGGGGAAGGAGGAACAGCCCACAGGGAATGGGCCTGTGCCAGCTAACATATCCAGGAGGAGTAGCAGGCTTTGGTTTACAGCACCGCCAGCCTGGAGGAAAGATGTGAGAAAATGACCAGCACCAAGTTTACACTCCCTCTCCATACAGACACTGCTTTTAATAGCAGAACTGTAGGGATGCCATTGTCTACCTGTGCAGTTTCTATGAATGGTTGCCTTTCACTGCCAGGCTCTGTCTGGGTAAAGACATTGACTCCAAAGCAGTGTCTGTCGTATGTCAAGTAACATGGCAGAAACAGTTGTCAGTTGAACCAGGGAAGTGATGGAAGGCCAAAATTCACTAACAGGGATGCCAAATGATTTGGTAAACCCCTGAAGTTTTTTTCAGGGGTTAGGAGGACTCTGCTGTGGCCTCCTGGACCCACTTCTCCCCTAGTCCAGCCCCAGGGAAGTGGGTGGTCCTGGTCGTAGTGCAGGCACTGCCATGTTTGCTGGGCTGTCATGTTTGCTGGTCAGCCTGCACAGGCCTTTGTGTGGCTGTCCGAGGAGATGCAGGGTCCTGCTTACGGTCTGGGTGGAGGCGTTTGGGAATTCCATTTTCCCCCCGCTGGTGTAAGAATGGGAAGTGTACAAGGCTCCGTTATGGCCCTGGGAAAGTGTTTGTAGAAGGCTGGACACAGTGGGGTGATTCTACACATCGGATTTCCTGCCCACACCCGCTACTGACCCGCGACACCTCTGCTGAATCCATCACTGTATGAAAGCAGCAAATGGAATGCTCAGATGGTATTCTAGAATTGTGGTTGTACGTTCCTCTTTTCTTTTCTCTGGGGGTGGGGCTTGTGGACAGACAACAAGCCCAGCTATTGCACTCCTCTCTTTATGTTGACTTTTAAAGAGTGCTATTAGTCTTATCACCCCCGTCCCCGTCCCCCCGTCCATACAGCCACTCAGGAGTGACGGTTGGGCCCATCTCCTGCCCGTTAGGCCCTCCACAGAGAAGGATATCTTACTACACTGATGAGGGAGCCTATCACTTTGTGTTCATCATCAGTCCATTGCATAACAATGGTAGATAACTCCATGTGTATCCCTCTGTTTTGTAATACCACTCAGTCCACCTCTTCATTTTCCTTGGTGGTCTTTCAGTGGCCTGTGCATCCTACCTATTGTAATCTGTTTCACTGCACTGCATTTTTGTTGTTGTTACTATATTGGTTGTGTCATAATTGTTTGGAACTCTGTGCTGTAATTGCTGTTTATCTCTCCCATGATTACTCCCTGCAGGTTCATGGCCAGAGTCAATCAGATTTACCGATAAGACAAATCAAACGTGTAAGCCTACTGTAAATGAAACTGTTAATTGTGTTCCTGATTATTCATCATATCCCTTTCCCCCACTATTTTTCTCTTCCCAGGGGAAAGTTTGCTGTGGTGAAGAAGTGCATTGAAAAGGCGACGGGGATGGAGCACGCTGCCAAGTTCTTGAGGAAGCGCCGGAAGGGCGAGGACTGCCGCATGGACATCCTCAACGAGATCGCTGTTCTGGAGTCAGCCAAGGCTAACCCTTATGTGGTGGCGCTGCATGAGGTCTACGAGACCAACTCTGAGATCATCCTCATCCTCGAGTGGTGAGTAAACTCGTATGCATCAAAACGCAAAGACCATGGAAAAACGTGGCGTGCACAGTATGTGAGTGTGTATTTGGATCTCTGCACCACCCTTAGCTCATGTCGCCAGTGATGGGAGAAAATGCTGGTCATGGTAATCTAGAAGACCTTTTTAAACTCTCCGTACATGTTGATGCTCCCCCACAATGCAGCACTGGCAGGAAAAAACGGGATGAAATGATAAGGTTCCTAATGAGGGGGGAAATGAATAACCTTTATGCTCCATTTACCGAAAAAACTTTCCGTCTCTGCAGGTTTTTATCTTTCTGAGTAGTTTCGAGGGGTTTGATGCGGTCGCCTGAGTAAAAAAGTAAAACATGGGATTTTTTTAATGTCATCTTTGTTTCAGAACTGCATGAGATCTTGCGTAGACAGGATGTTGAGTGACGCGAATGTGAGAGCGTTGAGTTTCTCGATAAATGGTAGAACTTCCTGTGTTGCACTCTTTCTGCTGAGGATGCAGCTGCGTGTCACTCAAGAGTTTCTCACCTTAAAAACAGCTGCATGAACACCCACGCCAAACACACGCATGCCTGCTTGAACCGTGTAACCTTATAAGGAAATGATAAGTCCCCTGTGGTTGGTCGCTGTGCTCAAAGCCACATCTCCGATTCTTGTTACCTTGCCGGACTGTGATTGTGTCAGTGCTTCTATAAACAGACGGACGAAGATGGACCAAATGACTCAATCTGGAAGATTCTTGAGAATAAGTATTTGTCACATGCTAGTTTTCCTTAATGTATCATCAGTCAAATTTATTTCATCATGCATCAAAGCATCCATTCCATCCAAACACAGGTGAACCAGTCAGCATCTGAGCTGCATCCATCTGATCAACAAAGCACGTAGGTCAGGGTGGAAGGAAAGGATCTGTCTGGTGTCATATACTATGACCACTATCTAGTGTATGTGTCAAGGCTGTCCTCCATGACCACTCTGGTCTCATTCTAATTAGGAGCCTGAGATGGTAATAAGCATCGTAATGATCCCCAAGCCCCATTTACAAATAGACAACACCACACCAACCAGTTCATCTAGAAGACCAAATGACTGTGTCCCCTCCTGACCCTGGTCTGGTCATAAACCACCCACATCTCCACCCATTCTCCTCCTAGACATAGAATGCTCCTGCAGAACAAAAGGTTCCCTATAGGGGGGGTGGTGGTATGTGCTTGGCCTTGGACCCCAGGGCGAAAGAGAAAGCAGAGCCACTATTTCATGCCTGCAGTGGCAGGCACTGGTCCATAGCCCTGCACTAGCTGCCAGATAACTTTGCACTTCCTTGTGCAGTCTTCCTTTGTCTGTCTGAAAGTTTTAGAGATTCTTATAGGCCTTTGTTCATCCAGATCCCAGTATAGGTTATGGTTCCTAGTGAAATACCCTGCTAACTTGGTAATCTGCAGCCATTGAGATGCTGTTGCAGCCTGTATGACTGTGAACTCTTTGCCTGTTAAAGGGCTCTCTGACCTCAGCGTGGGCTAGCTTTGCTGCAAACCAGAGAATAATGTTCCATTTCCTGTGGGTTTACATAGAAGCAGTTAGTAATGCTCCCAAAAGTAGAACACGCACACACAAAGTAGCATGCGCATACACACACTCATACTCACACATTGGTCTGCACATAGCCACAACCACATCCCCACGCAACTTATGAGAAATGGAAGCGAGAAACAACATTTTCCTCATCAGTAAATTTAAACCCAGTCTGTGCGAGCAGCACACATAATGACTAGTCAAACCAAAAATACCACTTTTTAATGAGAAATGAACCTGCGTCGTCTCTGCTTAGAACACATTCTGACGGTTTAATCAGAATGGTTTTCTGTGCTCGGGGCACAGTCCATGGCCTGCTTCTGATGGTGGTGAATAGTTAGTTGCAAGAAATAAATTTCTTCAATGATTCTCCAACAAACATTAGATTGTCACCTGTGTGTTCCCAACTCTCTACATGTCTTGTCAAGGAAACCCATGGTGTTCCCAGAGATCAAACAACCCTCTAGGATGAGACCAAACATCTTACGTTTTTGTCATATTGACAAATACAGTATTGTGCAGGTGCATTTCTAGAGGTCTACATTATATGTGGGAAAATTAGATGAACCAAGTCACCCGACGTTTGTTTTTCGAGGTCAGTGTACGCACGGCTAAGGTTTGGTCCAACCCTCAGTCACTACATATTTGTTTATCTGGCAAACAATATGAGTTACACGTTTTGTGAATACTCAACTTAGCCTAAGTCTTTGAACTCATGACACTGCTGTAAACTCTGCGGTAACTTCAGATAAGAGGAACTCAAAATCCTAACCAATTACAGGCAATCGGATAGTCTTGGGAATGGCAGTCCGGTCCACAGATTGCCCGGCCAATCATAACCTTAGAGCAGCTTTAAAGCTCTACAGGGTATGTTTCTGACAATGTATCACTTTGACTCACTCGAGCTTGATCTTTCAGCGCTGACGGAATCATTCCTGAGGTTATTTTTTCTAGAGCAGTTTTTCAGCCCCTCTGTAATTGGGAAAAGGGTGATGTTTTCTTCTCCCTCCGCTGTCCTCTTAATTCTGCTTTCATCCTCAAGCGTAACGGTATCTGATGTTTTACGTGGGTATTGAAACATCTTACGTAATGCAAATTGAAACCCTCACCTCCAGTCCATGTCAGCCATTTGTCTTTGTCACTTCAAATGTATGCAGTCCTCAGATAAGTAAATGGATAATATACAAGTCTTTGACACACATCTCCACTGTCTGGCATGGGCTGGCCTTCATTTAAAATGCAATAAAGTCTTCAGGAAATCTTTTTAGGAACTAGTAAAAGTGTTTTTGAGGATGAGGGCTGTCTAATAAATTGTATTCCAGTTTTCGAAATGGAAAAACCTCCTTGAAAAAACAGTTTGTACCGAGTTCTCTTCGTTCTAGTAAGGTTTGACACATCAGGTCTCCTGTAACGGAGGATGAGTGTTGTCACAGCATAATCCCATCTAAATGATGACAACTCTGAAACCAGAGTCTATGTACTGTACTGAGTACACAATGCAGTCAACACACAGGCCTTGTGAGAAGTGATCAGTAGTAGGCTTTGAGGTTTGGTAGCTGGCCAGCGAGAGTAAAATGCCTATTCCTGGAGATCTTAAGCCCAGACTAACCAAGTTGGCTTGTGAGAATGCAGCCAATATCGTGAAGTACATACGTAAATACACACTCTGTCCCACATCCTCTCATTGAGAAGTCATGGCTCGTCGGTCTTCAGCTCATTCTCAAGTATCTCTTTGCCCGCCCTCCGCCCAACCCTAATGTTCTGCGGGTGACGGCTACTGTGAATATCTTTGATGGAACTCTGCACAGTTATTCTGTCTTAAGTGGATAGGAAACCGTTCCATGTCATCGGTCTGCTGACTGACAGTGGGGAGACTGATCCACTGAGGCATAGAGGGGGGAATGAGGCCATACAAACACGATGGCAGGAGATGTATCAGATCTTTCCATAGTGCTTGGAGAGTATGTCCGCAGTCCATTTAATTTCTACAGGATGGCTCTTGTTAGTACTAAAAGCCTTGTTCCCTCACCCTCCAAAATACTTGAATAAACTCTCGTGTAGGAGATCTTTGTTTCCGCCTATTGGTAATTAGTTCAAACGGGGGAAAGGAAGGGGTGGGATAATTAGACCTATTTGAGTCAGTTGTATTAAATTGAGACCCAGCACATGGAACAGACCAATAACGGGTGGCACAATCTTTTTTTTAACATTTGATTAGATTTTTTAAAAATCATGCAGTTGTCAGCAAGCATAAATCAAAGCCATGCTTCCAACGACACACTGATGTCACATTTCCTCTATCCTAAAACTGGTCAACTAGGACTGCTATGCCTATTTGGTATACATGTGTACTGTCGGGACTTTGGTCCCCTTTCTTCTTTTAGTAGTCTTCCAACAACACTTTTTTTTTGGGGGGGGGGGGGTCAAAAGAGACGGCCTGCATTTAAATGTGTGGAGCCTCAAGCGAAAGGGGATTTATAGCCCAATGATGGATATCCAGAAAAACACAATCTCCTATTTTCACAGCTGAGGACAGTAAAGGTGAGGATGCAACAGTGCGAGGCGGCCCAGGGATTAGATGGTGTGGTTATGTAACAGTTATGCCCGGGCCATGGTCGCAGATAGAAAGCATGTGTGCTGACTAAATCCCCCACACATGGCTGTGCTATTTGGCAAGCATCCTCTCTCCAGGCTTTTCATCTGCTTTGGAGAAACATCCAACACAAATCTGCCATGTCCCGGACGGCATTGCTTACCATTGTTACACAAGCATGACACGAATTGACAAACCAAGAATTTGGCTTAACAAAAAAGATGTCAGCATTTTAATTTGCTAATTAGCCTTTCTATTTTCTAAGTGGATCCAAAAATAGGATAACCCCCCTAATCCTGAGTAGTTAGGAGTGGATGCCCAGATTGAATAAACTTCCAATTTTTGGGGAGCGACACAGCAGTGTGGTGGTAATCCCAGCAATTTAGTGTTCTATCCACTACTGTAAACTATGGGATCGTTTCAGTGTGCCGTCACTGTCTCAAGTCTTAGGAAACTCTTTATTATACGACAGGGATCTCTAGTTTGATAGATTCTTTCCCCTTAGTTTTTTGTTTTTGACTTAACTGATCTAGGAATGTGTGTGTGTGTAAACTCTGGAAAGTCTTATCCGGGGCTGGCACTGACTGATATGGGTCCTCGTATCTCGAGTCAAAGCTGAGGTCAGGGAGGCACCATTTCTCTTCTGATTTCCCTGTGGGAACGTCGGAGTGCCACAGACAGGAGTCACATGCTTTGTGTGTGGATGTGGAGCATGGACCCTGTTCCCAAGCCCAAAGTACAATAACCACAGGGCCAGTTGCGTAACGTTAAAAATAGAAAATCATGGTCTAGGGCTCGACACACTTCACCGTGTGTGTGATAACGGGATAGGGGTGGGATTGGCATTGTCATCATGTTTGAGTTGATAGTTGTACAAATGCAGTGATTTTACAGTGTAAGGGTGTAGACTTCATGGGTGTAAATGCGTTACAATGCATAATCAGCAATCAATCACAGCAGCCCAAGTAAAAACTACAGATATAATAACCATGTACTGTTTGTTGTTCATCTCGTCACCATGGCTCTATTTTGATCCCCCATTGCCTCTGTGTTTTCTAGTGCCGCCGGTGGAGAGATCTTCAACCAGTGTGTTGCGGAGAACGACGAGGCCTTCACAGAGAAGGATGTGATCAGGTTGGCCAGACAGATCCTCACCGGCGTGGCCTTTCTGCACCGCAACAACGTGGTCCACTTGGACCTGAAGGTCAGTAGAAAGCTCATCTCGGAACCCAGAACCAAATCCGCTACTAGTTACGGCTGTCAAAGCGAGAGAAGTAAATAAAAAAACAGGGCACCCCTGGAATGGGCGACTGTTTATCAACTGCCATATTTCTCCCCTTAAGCAATGAGAACCCCTTAATGTGGCAGAGCAGTAACTCTTCCTGTACATGGGACATGTCTAGCAAATAAAGACGCCCATCCAAGTTACTCTGTCAGCTTTTAACGAGTGACAACTGTTTTTATGTGAATGCTGCATAGTTCCCGCTCTTACACATGAACCCTGTCAGGGTCTGGTTTCTCTCTAGAACTTATTTTGTAAAATACTACAGGGTTGTGTCACACAAGACACAGAACAAAGGCTGTAAGTCTTATAGGTTTGTTTTGTCTGCCCAGTGATGTCAAAAACATTTGTATTGTTGATAATGATGAATAAAAAGCTGTTTTGGAGTGTGTTACAACTTGGCAGACAGGTTATATATGAAGAAACCCTCCTCTGATCTAGGGGGTTTATGAGCAGGGTTTTGGGGTGAGGGGGACTGAACCGACTGTCCCCAGACTAGATTTGATTGGCTCCCCATTTTCCTTTTCTACTCCCCCAGTGATAGACAGTATTAAATCTATTCCTGGTGAAATGTCACAGGCTTGCTGTCTCTGGCTCTGTTCTGTCTCTCTTGGTCCTTCATTTATCCTAGATTTTTTTATTTTATTTGACCTTTTATTTAACTAGGCAAGTCAGTTAAGAACAAGTTCTTATTTACAATGACGGCCTACCCCACCAAACCCTCCCCTTACCCGGCCCCAGGCCAGGAATCTAGCCAGTATGACCCGGAGGTTAAGCATCATATATGAGCCATCTAATCTGATAGGCCCTCCAAGACATCCAACCTTTCCTAGGAATCATCTAATAGGCTAAGGGGATGAACCTGGTTTAGTGGTATTGATGTAACCAAATTGAATCCCTCTGTGGGTTTGGCTTATTCATGTAGAGGCAGATTAGACTCTTTAGTGGAAGGCCTTGAGGCTCAATGACTACTCAACTGATTAACTATCTATCAAGCATGGTATGTGACCTCTGTCTGTCAATTCACTTACCATGCACTCTTTGGATTTGGTCTAATCTGTCTATCTCGGTCTCTCCCCTCAGCCCCAGAACATCCTGCTGACCAGTGCCATCCCACTGGGTGATATCCGCATCGTGGACTTTGGCCTGTCCAGACGCATGGACAGTGTGACAGAAGTCCGAGAGATCCTGGGCACCCCGGAGTATGTGGGTGAGTCCTGCCTCCTGGCTTCTGCAATCAGATTATATCAATAAGGAAGATAGATAAGCAATTCTTAACTTCAGTACTGTAAAATGTTTATTAGGACTAATTGGCTTTGTCTATGCTATTCCAGCTCCAGAGATCCTGAACTATGAACCCATCAGCATAGCGACAGACATGTGGTGAGTATGCGCTAAAGGGACTGTGTCAAGCAGATATCAGCTAGTGTCCTCAATACATCTTGGTTTTTCCAGAAGCCATAAAATATCGATCACCAGCCAGCTCCACAGTGGAAATCTGAGAGAAATACTTCCCCATGTCTTATAGTCTGACACCTTTCCCTCCTCCTCATCTCTCAGGTCCATAGGGGTCCTGACCTACGTCATGCTGACGGGCGAGTCTCCGTTCCTGGGGGACAACAAGCAGGAGACCTTCCTGAACATCTCCCAGGTCAACGTGGACTACTCCCAGGATGCCTTCGAGGGCGTCTCCTCCCTCGCCATTGACTTCATCAAGACCCTGCTGCTCAAAAACCCCAGGTGAGGAACAGGACAGGTCCAAGAGTCAACACTCACTTAGTTCAGTGCCACAGCCCGACAGATGTTCTCCCACATGTCCCATAGTGAGTTCAACACTGATTAACAGGTGAATGATGTCATTCGTACTGCTGCTTGCGGCACACCCTCGTTAAGTCTCCCGATGCGTGGTAATGCATATGAATAATTTAATATAAGGATACTGGTCCTTGTTACGTTTCATCTATTAACACATTCTGTGTCACCACTGTCACTATTTGATCAAGTGTTCCAGCACAGAAGGGCTAGATACTGTATGTCACCATCATGTCTCAATGACAAACAGCAGTAGTCTATCGCTGTGATCCAGGGACATAATCTTCACTCAATATAATTTAATTGCTGCAGATCCTCGGCAGTATCTGAGTAACCCCAATGTCTGTCATGTCTGAGTAATCCCAAAAAGCGTAATCGCTGGGATGAAAAAGTGGTCTTTGGTGGTTTTTCAAAAAGACTGCCTGGGAAAGAAGAGTGTCTGAGGGACGGGGAGGGACAGGAAGTTGTATAACTGCGTATTTGTCACCTTTTTACCATTGGCTTTCCTCTACATATATTCACATGAGCTATTTCAGTTTTACTTTCAAAACGGATGAACAGAAGCTTTAAAGTCCTTTCTGCCTAGACATTGATGATTGATTTGAGATCTGACACGCATCCTCTCCGTCTGTGTGTCCACAGGAAGAGAGCCACTGCAGCGGAGTGCCTTAACCACCCCTGGCTGAATGGACCAGCTGACCTCTACACCCAGCTCCACGCCAGCTCTCTACCCTCATTGGACGAGCCTGAGACCAGCCAATCAGAGTCTGAGCCTGAGAGCCCGGCACCCTCCCCAGAGCTGGAGAGCATGGGTTCGTACCTGATGTGCCCCGGTCAGGTAGACCTGAAGACAGGCCGCAATGCCTTTTCCTTCACTTCTGAGCCCTTCCCCGCACTGCCAGAGATCCAACATGAGCTCATCTGCTGAGGAAGGGCTCCACTAGACACTGTGTGTGGTGACTGACTGGACTGCTGTCACAGAATGGACACTGACTGGAAGCCAGTGAGACCTGGTCTGGTCCGATGCAGGGCCTCCAGTTCTGTTTGACTCTGTATGTGTGCTGCTGCTACTGCTGCGATGGATGTGTGATATCTGTCAGCTGACCGTGTGCAGTAAATCCATGCGTGTTTGATGCATGTTACCCTGTGCTGATAGTGTGCTGATGCGTGGCGTCTGGTAATGAGCCACACTGACACACTTTAATGCATGTGTAGCGAGGGTACTGTAACTGTATGCGTGCTGTGAATGGAAGGAGTGGGCCAGTTCTTTGTGCTCGGCTATGAAGACTAGAACAGTGGGACTGACTTCATCCATCACTTGGTCTGGTCTGCACTCTCAGTGAAGGAAGTCCTGTTTTGTCCCAGGCTGGGTTGATCCCTTGTTGGCCCTCAACCTGGCTCTCACCTTGGCTGCCCTTCACGTTCCACTCCCTAACCGACCTTTGAACCAGGACTTCGCCTCTCCTTTGTGAGGATGTAACTGCTCACCCTGAGAGGAAATGACGTTGGCCAACAGGAAGTTGGAACCACTTCGCTTTTGTTGAGGTCTGAACCTTAAATGCCTTTCATGATGATGTTGATTATGAAGGATGCCAATGTGGTTAGATAGATGTCCCTAGATGAGATGCTGCCTACGCAGCAAAGGATAACTGACTGACTGTGTTAGGGGAATGCCCTCACAGAAACCAGTCAGAGGGTTAAATAGTCTTTTCTGATTTTGTTTGTGTTCATATGACCACTTCAGGCCTCCAAACATAGAAAGCCATCTCAATCACCACATCTAATTAAATCACATCCTTTGTTTAGTGTAAGGACAATCTTGATGTCAATTTAAAGCACTTTTTATTTTGAAAAATGAACTACACAAATGATCAAAGTATTAACCAAAGTCTTGATGAAATGGCTCAAAAAGCAGTTTAGTCAAATGATTAATTAAGACACAAATGTACATGGCCACTTCCCACCATCTATTGTTAATATATTTGCATCACTCGTTTCCACCAAGTGCCATATAGTTCACCTGTTGTGTTGATGTTTGTTTATTCTTGTAAGATTTTTTTTTTGCTATTGTTGCACAATTTCCATGTACTCATGTTTGAAATATCAGTTTGCAATGTTGGATATGTCACAATATATTTCGCTTCAGGCTTTGTGAACAGATGTCTTTTTGAAGAGGAAGTGACTAGGATTCAATGACGTCACAATAAGTTTGAATTGTGGCGTTTTAATGACAGTTCAATGATTTGCAACCAATTGAAAGGCTTTGAAGAAAGCTCCTTTGGATATGTGGTGTTTGAGAGTGAAGAGAAATTACTCCTGAGGACTTACTGAAGTGTATATTGTTTGATAGTGTAGGAATAATCTGTAAAATATTTTAAGATCCATAATGTATGAACATTTTAATAATTATTGTATGCCTCTTTTTTTTTTTATCTCGACTCTGTACTTGTGACTTTCATTCCTGGTTACTGCTCATGAATTTCAGGCAGGTTTGCACTTGTGTCCAGGTGGACGTTACATTGAAATTAATAAATGTTGATGGCATGCCTCGCAAAAATGTATCGAAGAACAATAAATGTACATTTTGTATTAAACTATTCATCTTGATGAATTTACTTCATTGTGTGGTCTGTTTAGGCATGGAACAACCACTGCTTGTCTTGTGCCCTCAACCACAAAGCTTTAGTCTAGTCAGAATGCAGTTCCTTGTACAAAGGACCAGGGAACCATTGTGACCCATTTTAACCTTATTCTCCTCTTGTGTGCTGAATATCAAGTCTCTCCACTTGAAAAACATTCCTCAAACTACAGTATCTTTAGTTTACACTGAAGACCATTTCCCAAGTGTCTTTCTTTCCTGTTTTTGGTCTTTTTGGGGAAAACAAGTTAAATGTAGCAAGAACAACTGATGGGTTTCCAGAAATATCTAGCCACACTTCACAGGAAATACCAGTGTCACTTAAAGGGACATGCTGCTCTGCTTTCTTCACTGGTGTGTGTACACACTGTCTCCTGTTTACTTGCAGCAGGTTAGTGTCCCTGCATGCCAACGTTCTGGATTCTTGCTTTAATGTGCTCTTCCGCTGAGGATCGGCACTAAGCCCAGTCCAGCTAGCTCCACTCAGGCCGTGTTGAGCTCTGGACGGACGGAGAGACTGGCCCTGCCTGGAGTGACCGTTTCCCTTTTATATCCTGCTCCTCAGACCTTTGGAATGCAAATGTTAGTAACTTTCCCCCTCCCTTTATTCACCCTTGTTAATATAGCCTTTGTTTTCTCAGCAGGAGTGGCTCTGTTTTACACCCTTGCTATATTTTCACACCTACCAACCCCAGACACAAATTCACACCCTCGCACGCTCACATTATGCAAACCATGACAGAGGTAATAGTCATAGCCTATGTTGCTGAGTTTCTCACAGTTGCGGGAACATTTTGTCCTGATATCTGGAAGACAGCCATTGTGAGGATTTTAAAAATGAATTCAGGTGTAGTTATAGCAAGACCAAAGCCTTCACGGAAGAAGTACAGCTCAAAACCACTGGACCAATACAAATGAAAAGAATAAAGCAAAGCTTCCATAGACACTAAGATAACCTGCTCTCTGGAGGAGAAGCAGATGCAAAGGCTTTGGAGTAGAGGTTTCCCTTTAGTTTATCAGTCCTGGCCATCTTTTTCCACCATAGCAGGACATAAATTGATTCAATGATCTGTTACAGCATCTAACTCATCTCAATTGACCTTCACCCTCACATCTCCAGCCATGATGTTAGTAGTACTCTGTGTGAACTGTTTTGCTGATGTACAAAACAAAATGTGTCCGTTCCGTCCGGAAAATGTCAGACGTCTGGATTCTAAATCTTTCCTGCTAAAAGCAGCCAGCAAGCTTTTTGTTCCCTGTTAACCAAGCATCCTAAAAGAGCAGAAGTTGTCACAACCTTGATCCCCGAGTTGAAAATGTAACAGGGAATCAGAAAAGCAGAACGTGGGGAAGAGGCGGAATCTTTTATCTTCCCATATAGACACCATTGACTGAACTCAACATCACCAGTTACAAAACCAAGATTGACCATGTTTGACAACAGGTTGGAATTAGGGATATGGACCACTGGACCGGTGTTCATTTGAATTGTTTGAGCATAGAGCAAATTGAATGTTGGACTTTGTTCCATAAGATCATATCGATATGACGTCTTGAGAGATCTTCCTTATGAGATTAGTGTGAATGAAAGACCAAGCCAACACACGGCCTTACCATGCTCTATTTCAATACTTAAAAACATTTAGCAGCTGACACCATGGGAATAAAATGACTTTTCTTTTATACCCCTGCATACTTATTTTTCTCTCTCACTTTTCTCTTTTTGTTTGTCTTTATCCGTCATGTTTCTCTGGTGCTCTTTCATATTTCATTCACCCCGTTCTCTTCAATCTCTAGATCTCTCAGTCAGTCTTTCAGCTTTCCTAGAAGCTGCTCCCTCACACCTTACATAACGGGGAAATTATTTGATGCGTATGTTCTTGATTAAAGTTTCATTATGGTGTGATCATGTTGATGTCAGAATAGTCAAGAGGGGGGATCACAAAACAATCCCTGCTCAGGGCCTTGGAGGGGGTAGGAGGTTCGGCTGCCTTAGGATACTCCCTCCCTCGCTCCACCCCACCCCCTTTACGCTCTTCTCTCTCAGGACCTGCTCACCTTTTAAATATCAGAACTTGTATCAGTTTGACAAGCTTTGTATGTGAACAATTATTAAGGCATTGTTAATGGTACAGCAATTAGATTCCAGTGAACTTTTTGTGCCACGTTGTTCAATAGGCAAGCCTGTCAATCTATCAACCCCTCATCACATCATGTGGCATTCCATTCCCCAGGCCCAGACAATTGATCCAACAGCGTTCCAGAAAATGACTCTAGTTGCCCTCTAGTAGCACAAGTGTAGCCTACAACATGGACAGTTCATTGACATACCAATTAATCTGGTATGTGCCTGTTTGTCTGGCCCTCTCCAATTAGTTTACTTGTTGTGTTACATTCCAGCATTGACCTCAAGTATCTCATGTCATCAAGTGCAGTTCACAGGAGACTGAGAGAAAACTCACTGAGAAAAGACTCAGATGTTCATGTCTTTGTGTTTCATGGCCAGTAGTGTTTCCTATTGATAACACGACCAACCACGGCACGTGCAAATACTGTTCCTCTAATGTGCAGTGACGTTCTGCTCGTGTCCTCTATAGATATCAACTAAGACAAAATAAAGAGAAAATTGCTTTCACAACTTAGTCCCGCTTTGAAGAGAGAAAAAAGAAAATGTTCAGAGAGCACAAAGCCTATCCTAACCACGGGTAATATGTTTCTCATGGCGAGGCATTCTCAGCCAAGACGTTGAATGCCTTTGGTTAAGCACAGCTATTTATTCTTTCCCTGGAAAAATCTTAAGAACACAAAAGGCGTTCTAAACAAGAAGTTGCTAGGTCCCATGGCTGATGTCTGTTTTTTCTCTGTCTGTGGCAACTGTATCCTGCCACAACATGGAAGAGGCATTGGCAGAAATGATATTATTGAACTTGGTGACACTCAACTCGGGGATCTTCTCAACTTCAACTCAATACCTTTGAAAAGGCCCCAATCAAAACAAGAGGCACAGCTAAGCCAGTCCTTATTGGGTTCATTTTCTGTGTGGTGGGTAAGCTCACTGACAGCAATAAAAATACTGCCAAATGCAGTTGTTTGGACTGGAGTACTGTACACGCACACACACACACACACAACCACTAACGTGAATACACACAGGCACCCACAGTGCACTCTGTGGGCTCATTGGGACTCTACTAGCGTGTAAGGGAGTCCAGTGTTTCAGAGTGAGGGGGAACAGAACTGAATCTGGTGGTCTGGATCATTCAGAGCTCTTAGTCATTTCCATCCCAATCACAACATGTACACTGTTCCCTTCAGCTGTGGGGTTCTGGGGTTGGGGAACAGTCAAGTACACAACACGCTTTCTAGCTGCTATAGGCTGATACTGTTGGTCTTTCCCTCCTCTCCCGGCCTATCTCATGCACCAACTATCTTTCTCAATACCTCTCTACCCTGTGACTTCTTCTACTCTGCCACGCTTGTAGTTGTCAAAGAGGAAGGGAACAATACAACTCTGGCTTCCTGGATTTAATTGCAAGCTATGACTTGCGATTCTTCAGTGACGTGACATAACTGCCACTTGGTGTGCCCATGTGAGTTGAGGATCAGACTAATTTACCATGATGGTTTCAGCTGGTGGCTGGCATTAGCTGTTTTTGGTTCTGGTTTGGTGACATAACTGTCATGGTGTGTGTGTGTGTAAAGGAGAATGGTGACAATGGTGTGCTGTGTGATGATATGATGGCCATGGCAGCCGGTATTACTGGTTCTGTTCCGGCGGGTGTGTTGATGAGGAGGCAGGGAAACCAATAAACCTGTGTTCTTTCAGTTTAGGACCAGCTGATGTATCAGGATACCATGGAAGAACTTGTTGGAACCCTCTAAGAATACTTTTAAGGTTGCTCGGGGGAGCACAGGACACTAACGAGAAGAAAGGCTGTCATCGGTTAATGTGTCTGTAGCTTCTTCTTCCTCCACTCCACCTCCCCTTTTTGTTGTTATGTAACTCACTCCCACAGAGGTGTGTTTGTGTATGCGTGTGTAATGCCGTCATTAGAGTCAGATGTTCATATTGTGAGAAACTTCCTGATGTAATCGGCCAAATCGTTGTGCACAAAAAAAAACAGCTGATAACAATGGCGAGGTCAGACAGGTCGTGGAAAAGTGTTTCTGTAACAATGTTATCAGAGCTCTTAGCAGTAATAACACTATCGTGAGGAAAAGCCCTAGCCCTCAGAATAGGGGTTCTCTCTGTCCCGGCCTCACCTGGGCGTTTAACATACCTAATGTACCTGTCACTCAAGTGTCTAACGCTTTCCTTTATCATCTCATCTGTCTCTCCGACTCCACCTTCTTACACTATCCGTCAGCTGTGCCAATTTAAGTTTAAGGAGTTTTTCTTTAACCTGTCTCAGGATAAACTGACAGATGGTACATTATTTAAGTTTAAGAGGTAGCTACTGCTGTGGGGAAAAAGAGGGGCCTTCAGAGGAATGTCAAGAGGTAACAAGTCCTACAACTCCCAGGACAAATTGTCTTGTCTTTCCGCCTCTGTTATTAAATGGCAAACAGGAGAGACTTGATTTCTTCAAAGTTTATTTCTGTTTTTAAGTCAGAAATTTTACTTGAAAGATACATCTTCTAGGACTGGGTCAGTCATCCTGGTCAAAATGGGTAATATGCTATGGTTAGGCCATGTTCCACAGTCGGGGTCATTAATGATCCTGTAATTCACAGATCATTTTACTCCCATTACTGAGTAATGCCTGCGGTTTATAGTGGTGCCTTGGATTAAAGCTAGAATAGGATTTCTCCATCATTTCAATGTGCCTGCAACTCAGACAGTAGAAGCAGATGCACATTGGAATAACTAAGCAATAACTGGGGCTAGAAATGATTGGATATGTGCGCCGCCAGTTTGTCACCTCTAAGAACCTTGTGGTTGGCTGAGCACTGGGGTTGTCATATCCAAGGTTCATTGGCCCTAATTGTGGGAGGGGGAAAAAAGTGCCGACCTAAAGAAAAGCATATGATCGATCGAATTCCGGGGGAAAAAAAGCTTCCGTAAGCCTGTCAAGAGGATGTTAAAGGGGTGTTAGAATCAGGCTAATGAGTTTAGCAAGGTACACAATGTTCCAATTCCATGGTAGAGTACACTGCCGTCCCTATAGACCTGTGTACTGTACACACAGGCCACACAGACAGGCAGTGTACAGTACACACAAGTGTATAAAAATAGACTGTGCAAATAGTTATTCAACAAAATACTGGGCTTTGAAATGGGGAGGGGGGGTGATACCTACCACAGAGCTGTGACTGTGCACATATTTGTACCTAATTGATTAATATCACATCTTGAGCCTGTAAGTCCCTATATCTTACTGTACCTGGATCATTGGATGTGAAGAGATTTGAGAATCAGAGCCAGTGCAATTACAACAGCTGTAAAAGCATTTCTTGACCCAGGAGAAATCTCTTGTAACCATGCTAGAAAAATAACATTCCAAAGGAGATTATTTGTGGTCAGTTAAAGAACACTGTATATTTTAATTAGGTAAAGGAGAAAAATAAACTCATCCTTACTTTCTGCTTTGAAACATGACCAACGGGGGGGGGGGGGCTGGTGATGTAAACACAGTGGGGATTGTAGGCCTCTTACGCAGGCCAGCTCTTACTGCTGCTTATCCATGACACGCTGGGAAATAAAAGTTCGCTAAATAAACAACTATTATTACTTTGTGCTGTTATGACAGATGGGGGGGCTAGTGTTGAAGGCCCTAGAAAAAAAAATATTGTCAGGAGAAGAACACAGTGTTCCCTCTTTCTCCCAATGTCTAAGGACTACTGTTTAAAAGGGCACGTCACAGTAACACATGGATCAGAACCACACCAGCCTCAGGGCCCCACCATGTAGACAGAGACCCCATAGACATAGATCAATTGAGGAGCACCTCGACATGCCTTCCCTTGTGTTGTCCTTATTCCTTGAGATAAACCAGATCAGGTTTAATTATGGGATTGAGTGGGGCTTCTATTTTCAAGCTGTCTTCCACAGGATAAGAGGGTCAATGTGACTCTGAGCTGGCTGTGCAACAGGAGAAATATCTAGTGTGCACTTAAGATTTTTGGAGTAATCATATCATTACACAATCCCCTGCCATAATAAGTCTTAATCAGGTCAATCCATTATGCAATGAATAAAAAGTGGTTTACTTTAAGAAAAAACCCATTATGTGAGAGCGGATGAGTGTACCTTGATGTGCTACGGTAAGTCCCCAGCCGTTTCTGGACTCATTTCGGTAAGCACGGAGCGTTAAGATATCACATTCCAGCCACAAAGTACACATGTAGAGCAGGTCATTCAAATAATTGATGTGTCACGGAGACGTTTTAGCTGATGTTAAGACCTTTTTACACATATATCGGATTCTGGTAGGACAGCCAAGGAAAAGTTCCCTTACGGTGCAAATTAAGTGTCCTTCCGTTGACAGCTAGTTTTGAAGAACAGAGCACTGTCTACTAAATAACATTTACCTTACTTGAATGATTAAAGTGAATAAGCTTTTGCAGTGAGAATGTGTTTGGCTGCTCGACCAGTGAGAACTCCAGTGCAATAGCTCCCTCATGGGGACTGCTGAGAAACTAGAGACACTGATACTGAAAACCATACCGGCACTACACTCAGTAACCACCAGAAAGTGCCCTTGGCTTGGCTTTTGTCATCCCTGTATTCATATAGCCAGTTTCAGTTTTAGCACAGGCTTAGACCTTGACATTTGTGAATGTATATTGAAAGCATGCATAATTCATTAACCATTTGACATACATTCAAATCCAACACTTTTTGGGGGGGGGTAGTAAGTGTGGTGCTAGCATTCAATTAATTATTATCCACTTAACGGCATCTTACACCCTTAAACACTCAAAACCCAACACTAAATTGCTTGATCTGTTAACTGCTCACTTGAAACGTATGACCCTCCACCAATCCCAGCCAGAAGAATTGTAAAATGTGTTTGTTTAACCAGCTCTTTCCTGTTTAATGACAAACACATACAGACAGATTCTCAATGCAACCACCCTCATACACAGATCTAGTTGATGTCTCACAATTATGACGATACACTGATCCCCTTTACATATTCCCGTTGTGTGGTTTGTCCTTCCCTCTCCCCTCACACGGGCCGACACTCACGGTGTACACACTTAATTAGACAGGTGTGGAACAAAAACAACACACACAATGACCAACAATCTCATAGTCACGGATTATCACAGAAAATCCAGCTACTTTCTACACTATTGAAATACTCCACACTAATATGACACGTGACAGACAGGTTACCCAAAGTTCACTGCATATCACAGATATGTGTAGACCAAAACAGTGCAGTCAGTATAGAACACATCAGGTCAAAAGGGCAGAAAATGATAGGACGTGTCAAGATCGACCTCTGATACATACGAGATTCAATTCACTGCGTCGCATAAAGAAACTGCTAGCATGAGTCATTGTACGGTAGAACTCAATCCCTTTAGACTTTTTTTACAGTAGAGGTCTGGCTGACTTTATGTGCCGCAGAGAATGTGTGGGTGAACATTTTGTGTATTAATATGAGCAGCGACGTGAGAGGGAGATGTTGATAAGAACAAGGGACGACTAAAAAAATAAAACACTTAAAGACCTCCAGTAATCGCCTTTACTGGATTTGAGCCCGGTGCCATTTTCTCTCATTTTCCATGGACATCTACTGTATCAATGACAATCTGTAGATTAACTAAATTTAGACTACCGGAAAGCTAGTCCTCGTTTACAATGATCAGAAGTGCAATTCTCACAGGGAGGTTCAAACACATCATCGGATAGGTTTCACAACAACAAAAAAACACATTAAATAACTTATCGAACAAACAAAACAATCACTGCACCAGGATATGAAATACAGATGTGATTAACTTCAGATTTTCAAAAAGAGCTATTTTACCCAAGATCCTGACCAGCGAGCTCAGAGTTAATCACATGGGATCCTGTGGCAACACCCAGGGTGGGTGGAGTCTACCTTACACCAACATCACATTGGCTGTCAAGAGAAACAGAGAGGTTATAGAAGCAGTGGTCAGGACAGTGTTCAGTCCTCAAACCTTCCCTCCAGAATGCTTTCAAAGGTGAACGGGAGGAACTTGAAGCCTTGGCCGACGTAGAACTTATTCTGGAATTCCACCCTAGAGAGAACAAGAGAGGCAACAGTTAACATCAGGCATATTACAATAACAATCAATCAACGTAAAGATCAATGCTGCACAGACATACTAGTCCAGCACCATCAACGGTTATACAAACATCTTTTGAAAGGAAGTCTGGAGTCCCTTTAAACTAGAGTTTCTTTGAGGTGCAATATAGGTAGCCCTTACTGATTGTGTCAAGCCAAAGCCAGACGGAGATGATGGCGAGATGACCCCTGCTCTCCATTCCACAACCTCCCTGTGTAACCCACTTTGTATCACACCCACGTTAGGGCCTAGGCCTGGTCCTCAGAAGCGAAACACAACCCTCTTTCCATCTCCCTATTTATAAAATCTCCCTGCAAACTAACGGCTGGATAACCTTTCAGTGGAGGAAGCAGACATGCTTGTCATTCCTCCCTATGTCTGGAGGTAGATGTTCATCTGGGTAGGCTGGGGCTCTAGAATATTCCACTAGAATACGCTTTCAAGAGAAGGTAAAACTTAGCGGGATATGTTTGATGTAGTCAACTAGCACTACTTTCTTTAAGAAATTTAAGGCAAAGAAACAAAGAAAAAAAGTGATAGGCTTTGTGTTTCTATGAATCTGAGATGGTAATTCCTCCCTAGACTGAAAACTGATTTACAGTGAGCTCCAATAGTATTGGGATAGTGACAAATGGTTTGATGCTTTGGCTCTGCACTCCAGCATTTTGGATTTGAAATGATACACACAAATGTCATACCCTTCACAAAACACTAACTTCCCCTGTTATTGTTATGGTGAGAGGCTAGCATGTCTTGGGGGTATGATATTTATGCGTCTAACTTTCTCGATCATCATTATTCACAATTCATTCAGGAGTATCCATAATTATGGTAGCATCCACATTAATGTAGTGTTTAGAAACAAATGATATTCTTATTATACAATAAAAGTGATTACAAAACGATATTGACCATTAATTTCTACTGGGCACAAAATAATCTGAAACCTCCAAAACAAACAGCAAATGCATCCAACAAGTTTGTAGAGTCACAAGCTGGATGTATTCATTGTGTACTAGGAATATGGGTCCAAACCTTTAACTACTTTAATACACAAGTGAATTTGTCCCAATACTTTTGGTCCCCTAAATGGGGAAGGGGGGCTATGTACAAAAAGTGCTGTAATTTCTAAAACGTTTCACCTGATATGGATGAAAATACCCTACAATTAAAGCTGACAGTTTGCACTTTAACTACAGTCATTGTATCCTTCAAATCCAAAGTGCTGGAGTACAGAGGCAGAATTTGATTGAAGCTAAAATGTCAGAATCTAAAATAGACCAAGAAGTGTTTAAGGGATGACTCCTCTCTCAGCTACTGGAGGAATCTCTGGCTGGATCAAATGGTTTTGGAATAGGAGCAAGTACGTATGCATGGTGGCCACAGCTAGATAAACATTTACTACTGCTATACATTTGACAGACGCCTGACATTACTTTGGCAGTTCAAAATCACATTTACAACTGTGTTAGTTAGCGGCCACTAAGAAAAATAAGTTTGAAAAAAAAAAAACAGAGAGAGTGGAGCATTAGATTCCAATGTGCTGGGTAAATACAGTGATGAGGGTCTGTGTCAGTGCTGTGCGAGGGTGCTAGTGGATGATCACTTCCAGTTCAACAGGGCTGTTCCGAGACACCAGAAGTTTCTCCATGATGGCCAGCATATCACACACAATCCTCCACTGCTTTATGGGATGCAGAGAGGTTCCAGGTTCCTGACCAGGACAGAGCTGAAGGTGAGCGCTGGATAACCACAGCTCCCAGTAGCACCGGTCTGCTTAATACAAGTAGGACGGAGAGACACGCCCTGTTTCCATTGAGACACACACGGTTGAGGGCTCAGACGATGCCCAGAGTAACTAGAGCTAAAACGTCTGTTACCATAGTTTCACCAGCAGGGGGCACTACAGGGCTGAGCCACACCTCCATGCCCTCTGACAGAGGAGGAAACTACTGAAGACATGCTCCTTCCTTTACACGGTCTACAGACAACCACGGATTACAAAAATAAAACCAGCCCCGTCGTGGACTTCTTGCTTCCAAACAAATTAAACAACTTCTTTGCGTGCTTTGAGGACAATACAGTGCCACCGACGTGGCCCACTACCAAGGACTGTGGGCTGTCCTCCTCCGTGGCCAACATGAGTAAAACATTTAAATGTGTTAACCCTCACAAGGCTGCCGGCCCAGACGGCATCCCTAGCTGCGTCCTCAGAGCATGCGCAGACCAGCTGGCTGGAGTGTTTACGGACATATTCAATCTCTCCCTATCCCAGTCTGCTGTCCCCACATGTTTCAAGATGGCCACCATTGTTCCTGTTCCCAAGAAAGCAAAGGTGACGGAACTAAATTACTATCACACCGTAGCAATTCACTTCTGTCATCATGAAGTGCTTTGAGATACAAGTCAAGGATCATATCACCGCCACCCTACCTGTCACCCTAGAACCACTTCAATTTGCTTACCACCCCAATAGGTCCACAGACGATGTAATCGCCATCACACTGTCCTATCCCATCTGGACAAGAGGAACACCTATGTAAGCATTTAACACCATAGTACCCTCCAAACTCGTCATTAAGCTCGAGACCCTGGGTCTCGACCCCCCCCTGTGCAACGGGGTCCTGGACTTCTTGACGGGCCACCGCTAGGTGGTGAAGGTAGAAAACAAAATCTCCACTTCGCTGACCCTCAACACTGGGGCCCAACAAGGGTGTGTTCTCAGCCCTCTCCTGTACTCCCTGTTCACCCACGACTGCATGGCCAGGCACACCTCCAACTCAATCATCAAGTTTGCAGACGACACAACAGTGGTAGGTTTGATAACCAACAACGACGAGACGGCCTACAGGGAGGAGGTGAAGGCCCTCGGAGTGTGGTGTCAGGAAAATAACCTCTCACTCAATGTCAGCAAAACAAAAGAGATGATCGTGGACTTCAGGAAACAGCAGAGGGAGCACCAACATATCCACATCGAAGGGACAGCAGTGGAGAAGATGGAAAGTTAAGCTCCTCGGTGTACACATCACAGACAAACTGAAATGGTCCACTTATGCAGGTGAAGAAGGAGCAACAGCGACTCTTCAACCTCAGGAGAATGAAAAAAAAAAAGTGGTTTGTCACCGAAAACCCTAACTTTTACAGGTGCACAATCGAGAGCATCCTGTCGAGCTGTATCACCGCCTGGTACGGCAACTGCACCGCCCACAACCGCAGGGCTCTCCAAAGGGTGGTGCGGTCTGCACAACGCATCACTGGGGGCAAACTACCTGCCCACCAGGACACCTACAGCACCCGATGTCACAGGAAGGCCAAAAAGATCATCAAGGACAACAACTGTTCACCCCGCTTCCATCCAGAAGGCGAGATCAGTACAGGTGCATCAAAGCTGGGACCGAGAGAATGAAAAACAGCTTCTATCTCAAGGCCATCAGATTGTTAAACAGACATCACTAGCAGAGAGGCAGCTGCCTACCTACAGACTTGATATCATTGGCCACTTTAATAATAACTGGAGCACTAGTCACTTGAATAATGCCACTTTAAGAACGTGTACATATCTCACATTACATCTCATATGTATATACTGTATACTACACCATCTACTGCATCCTAGCCGCTCTGTCACTGATCATCCATATATTCTTATCCCATTCCTTTACTAGATTGTGTGTTTTAGGTTTTGTTGTGGAATTGTTAGATATTACCTGGTAGACACTGCTGGACTGTCGGATCTTCACCACACTCACAATAACATCTGCTAACTATGTATATATGTGATCAATAAAATGCGATTTGACCCAAGTCAATGAGGCCTCCAGACTAGCAGAAGACGGAGCCCTCCACAGCTTACAGTGGCTGTTAAGTGCAGGGAAGGTTCTAGAGATCTCAGTTTGAGACGCCACAGACTGAACAAACATGTTGTCTATGTGCAAGAGAGCAGTGTGTCTCTCACCAGTGCAGACGCAGTGCGTGCAGGAAGGCAGACAGGCCCTCCATGATGAGCAGGATGCAGACAGTGAGGACGGCGAAGGCCCCGAAGATGATGGACAGGGCAACGAAACCCCCAAAGCTCCTGGAGGACAGGCCAAGGTGCATCACCATGGTCCACAGAACCTCTGACAGCTCTGTTGGATCACAGAGGAAGAAAAGGAAGTCAACTGTTTTACTGTACCCTTTCAAAGAGAAACCAAAACGGGTAGAGAGCGAGACGCAGCGAGAGAGGAGAACATGAGAGAGAGAGGTTTATGTACTCACGTGCGTGGGCCAGGCTGAGGGCCCATAGGCGTAGGTAGGAAGCTGTGTTGGAGATGCAGCCCAGACAGTATTCTATGGTGTGGATGGCCTGGTGCACAGCCACGTCCCCAAAGTTAAACTGGAGGAGGGAAAGAGAACACACATCCAGTATGAACCCCTAGGGGACAAGGACACAACAGTACAGGGACCGGGAGACCGGTCCAAATGAGGTCCGGGGCAATCTCTAACGACAGTAAAGTTCATGGCTAAACAGTACCACATTGAGGAAGACATTGACCAGATTAAAAGAGCTCAAGAAACAGCAGCCTGACCCACTAGTCAGACCTCTGTAGCAGAGGTCTCCCAAGAAGCTCCTTCCCTACGACCCATGAACCAGACAAATGAGGAGCTCTGCAGGATATGCCATGCTGGTAATGGTAGTACCACCTCAGGATCGGGGCAGAAAGGAAGCACTACGAGTCTAAGGGTGCGGCCAAGTGTGCTGCTGCACTTTAGAAGAATCCGTTGAACACCCAGAGACAGCAAAAACTCAGACCACACACACAGTCAACAGCCTCAGGGGACAGAACACACACATGCAGGACAGAGATACACACGATCATACACAAGCAGGGGCATAGAGAGACTAGCAAGACATGCACTTTGGGTAAGGGGAAAGGGGGGGGGGGGGGGGGGGGGTGCCTGGCTTACCACTTCCTCCTCGGGTGCCTTGAAAGCGATTGACAACAAGTTAGGTTTGTTAGTGACAGGTGACATGACAACAGGACACAGTGATGAGAGAAACAAGAGAAAACAATGACATTAAACATAGGAAGATGTATAATATACACAATGTGATTAGGTGTTGCAGTCATCACAGGCACTGGATCAAAACTACTGAAAAAATTTCCTAAGGGGCTGCATAAAAACATTATGGCACTGGTATCTAGGTGATGCATAGCGATTCCTCCAAAAGCATGCATTTGTGCATGCTTAGTATTTTGTGACAACATTCTCCTGTGACATTTCCAGATATATCTATAGGCCTTTGGTCTTTGGCATATTGTTGTTGTGTTTACGTCTGTGGTTGCCAGGGGAGACAGTGATGGGGAATGTAATGACCAATGGGGTTGGTGACCCACTTCTGACAGTGACAGCAGGTGGGACTGGGCTGTTTGGGTTACACCCTGCTCAGCCATTCAGGAAGGCTGGTTAGGGAAAAGCTAACTAAAGCTTTAGCCTAGTTAACGGTAGTATAGCTATTTACCATATCTAAGATCAAAGACGGTATTTCCCAATTTACCACAAATTAATGAATTAAGTTCTGTCGTTGAGGATTAACATGGTTAGCGTAATTTGGATACTTGACCAGATGACCCGAGTAGTTTATAGGCAAGAATTCTGTAAAGGTGGCCTGTTAAAACGAGTTCCTCTATGTTAAAACAGAAATGCTATATTTACTGTGTTAGTTACTTAGCACCCTGCCTGCCTGAACACCTGCTAGCCAGAGGGAGGAGCTGCACAACTCTAAACACATAACACAAATGCAGTCTGGTCAGTGAACTGGAAATACACTATGCAATGAATAAATGGCTTGAAGCAGATTGCATGGTGATACATGCAACCACTGCAATCCATCCAGCCTTTTGTTAATGAGCCAGAGCTCCCATGATCAACATGCGATGTAACACGGCTCTAAAAGGTCTTGGAAATGAATACAACATATTAGAATTAAAAGATTTGTTCCAGCACAGCCCCGTCCACTGAATCACGTAGAGATCGCTTCTCATCCAAGGCCATAGTTTATAGTGGCATGGACTGTGGAGACTAACATTGCTAAATAAAGTAACCAATCAAATAAAATTCCTCTCCACTTCAAAAGTCAACTATGATAGGAGAGGAATCTGTGTGAGGCGCTTTGAAAGCTGCTCTATAAATCTTCGGTCCTGGAAGCATAAAAGAGCAAGCTCCGTCTTAACAGCCATAACTGTTTCCTGAGAGCTACAGAAACAAACTGACAGCTCGTCTGGTTTGAGGTTCACAGGAGCCTGTTGTATCGTTTCATAGGTTTATCAGAAACTCCTGAAAAGGTGAGGGAGAGAACACAGAACAATCCCACAGACTTGATTCAGTGTGACTGTTTACCGTCTAAAAATTAAACTACATTTTTGTAGGTATTACAATAATGCACATGTTGAGTAAAAAGAGCTGCTGGATTAGCTTTGTGGTCAGTTTCATTTGCTCCTGCCAGATCCCACTTCTATAATGAATACATATTATATGCTGCTGTTGGTGAAGCAGGAAATACGAGAGCTCTGGTAAAGTAAATGGGTTGGGTTTCTATATGTGACTGATGACTTCATTACTCAAGGTTATTCCATCTGGGCTAGGTCTGGATCATATTGCCTACAGCAGTATCTAATGGAGTCCGCTATTGGGCCAGCATTATAATAGACTACTCTGGTCACATACTTCATATATGCTAGGCCAACAGAGTGGAGGCTAGGGGTATCCTCGTTTCTCACCTCATGCTCGTCGTTCTCCGAGTGCTGGGAGAGTTGGTCATGCTGGATGATCTCAGCCTGGTCCTCCGTTGGGCCGTTTCCCACCCGGATCCCTCCAAAGTTCTGGGTGCCCTGGAGGAACAGACAAGAGGACGACAGGGGTTACTGCTGGGGTCACAAACGCTACACTCCAGATCCCAATGGAACTCAATGGAACAAATGTGTGTGGGATGGCAGATGTTAGTACAGTACCAAGTTCTTCTTCCAGAGGTACTGTCGCCGCATAACCAGGGTTTTCACTATCAACATACAGGGAACACACGCCAGGGCTATCAACACCAGAAGCGTCTGAATAACCATCTGTGGAGGGGAAGGACGAGAGAACGAGGGATGTTAGATGCGTATGGGGCGTCACACATTATCCCACCATAAAATGGCTCGCTCAATTAAAAAAAGGGCAGATTGACAGATGAAAGGATGGCTGGAATGATCACCTGTCCTCTGTAGAGGGGTTGGTTGGTGGGGTCGCTATAGTTGAACAGGAACATGTTGATGAAGGCGATGAGAAGACTTGGAGCATTTCTGGAGGTGTGAGCGTCGTAGGCCAACCACTTATAGAAGACCAGGATGACCAGGTACCCAAACAAACTGGCCATGAACACAATCTCTGGGATGAAGCCCAGGTAGATATTCAGGGGTTTCTTGAAATACCTTCAGAAAAGAACAAGACACGTTGACCATCAGATAAAATAGTCATGTACAGACAGGAAACAAACTGTCATGTTTCCTTAAAGTTAGTCTGGGATAATTAAAATACATTTTAAAAAGTGCCGCACCACTTGTTTTGATAGACAGCAGAGGAATAAGGCTGGGGAAATATAAACCCTTTTAAATTCATAGACAGTGCTCTATATACAAGGACTGTGGCTTCTAAGCGTGACTCACAGGTGGTTGAAGAGACTGAGAGACACTCCAAACAGCATGTGGATGACCCCCAGGATCACTGACATCTTCATCTTGAAGGAGTTGAGGAAGGTCAGCTTGTTGGTGGCGATGTTCCAGATCTGAAGAACACAATCAAACAGTTATAAGACAATGAAATCAGGATGATATAAAATGTAACATATTACATTTATCAAAATATTACTTTTTTTTTTGCTCACTATCCATCTTTATTGTAAGGGGATTTCAGCATTTTCTCACAGAGACGGAGTACTCACTGGGTCAATGCCAATGGGGTAAGGTCCATTGAAGACTCCTCGTACTGCAGGGTCCAACTGTAAAACCTTGTTTTCATCAAGTGTCTGAAACCTGAGGAGAACATCAAACATGAATCATCACTTCACAGAGGGCACTGCCAACAAGGTCCAGGAGGTAAAATAATCCAATCCACAGACAGCATGAGACCGACAGAGAGGGATACTTACGACCAGGTGAGGTTGTTAACGCGGAGGTCGAACATGGGCCTGACGCTCCAGCCAGAGCCAAACAGGTTGAGGGACTTGGAGAAGCAGTCGTTGTAGATGATGCCGGTGTAGATCGAGAAGATGCCCATCAGTAGGATGATGTAGCGCCCAGCAAACACCATGCTGAACATCTACACACAGACAGGAAGTGACACTGTTTGAATCTAACACCATGTTGAACATCTACACCCGCAGACAGGAAGTGACACATTACACTGTTAGAATCAAACTATGGCCACGTTCTGTTGCAAAACACTGTAGAACGTTGCAGACAGAAAAAACATGAGAGCCGAAGTGATTCCTTAATCTACACGTCAGAGGCATGTTTGTTCTACATAGAATATTTTTTATCTGAATGTTCCAAAATATTGCGTCCTGCTGAACGCGCACCACATCGAACATCCACACAGACCAGAAGTGATACTTTACACTGTTAGAATCTGGTCTCAGTTACATTTTGTTTTAGCCATAGAAGGATTTGGTTATTTATTCACACTCAAAAAGCATCAACTGGCCATCATGATGCACCTACAGTGTTAGGGCCATAGAATCTGTCTAAAGCAGAGAGGGAACCAAGCCCTGTTAAGTTCCCAGTAATGGAGCTAGAGGCTGGATAAGGGGTGAGGGATGGAGCTGATTGGCTGATGGCAGGGGTAGTGTTGTCCATACCTCGTTGTCGTTCTTCTGGGCGACCAGGCGGCTCTCTCTCAGGACCAGGTAGAGGGCAGCGCAGGTCATGAGCACCCCGTGGCCCAGGTCCCCAAACATGACAGCGAATAGGAAGGGGAAGGTGATGATGGTGTATGGGGCTGGGGACAGGGAGGGAGGGAATCATGAGCGTACACATTGTGGAATGGGAGAGTGAACCAACCCAAGTTCACACGTACCAGTGATACACAATACAGCATGATCGACAGTGATGGGGTGATAATGGGGGAAATAGACTTGGCACCGGGGGTGAACATTTATCACCTGCTTTGGCACAGTGATCTAGCCAGCTGGATACATAGACATGATGTGAGTTATGAGATCCCTACAAAATAAAAGTCTGCTGCCTAGTGAGGTTATTGAAACAACAATGCCTATTATTTGAACAATAGGTAGTTGAATGATAAAAGGGGAATAAAGGATGGCGAGAGAGAGAGGAGGTTGATCGTGTCAGATGTGGTTACCTGGGTTCATCTCGCGGTAGTTGCCGATGCCGTAGGCGTCTACGATGTTCTGGAAGCCCGAGGTGAACTTGTTGGTTTTGTTGAAGGTGGGCGGGGTCTGCTTGGTCTGCATCCTGTTGAGGATGGAGGGGACGGTGGAACCACTCTTCTCCTGGAGACCAAGACAGAAAGACGGCCTGAGAAACACGCTCAGAGAATGGTCAGGAGGACTCAACAATACCACTCTGTTAACCTCTACAGGGAGTTGAGGTATTCAGCCCTACAAGGCATTGAGACCAGCAGGAGTTGCCCTGCTAGCTCAATCTCCCATGAATGTGTCTAACAAAGGGATGTTGCATTGTTCCAGCCAGAGTCTGACTGTCAGCTGGCCTGGGATCTCCTCAGCACTCAGGAATGAGAGGAATCCTCCTGCTTTCCCCATTAGTCTGTAGACTGGGCACTGGGACCTTCCATACCTCCATCACTCAAAGATCTGCAACAACGTCTTCAATAAATCAGATGAATATGACAGACTCATTTCCACAGCTGATTTGGAGATGAATCTCTCATACTACATGTATCATCTGATCTCCCACGCCTGCTGTGTGTGGAGGACAACAGCTTGTCCAAGGGATGGTTTGATGGCTGAGATAGAAGTAGAATCGTTGTGTGTATTGAGGGCAGTATATCCCCGTGTTTCTCAACGAGACATGTTGTGTAAAAATAGCCTGGTGGGATAAATGCAGCATGGAGACTGAATGCTGTGCGTGACAGGGTTAAGCACTTACTGGCATGAACAGGACAACAGAACAGGACTACAGAAGAGGACAGGACTACAGAAGAGGACAGCATGACGTCCTGATACCGCTGGAATCTAGCCTCATGATAAGTGTGAAATCCTCACATACCCAGCACTCACGCAGTGCCTCTCCACGTCCTGTTAGCACTGTCTCTCAGTCTGGATCTGTTACGACTTAACGGCCTAGCAGAGTCCAGGCATAATGGTCTCAAAGCTGGGTTAACTGGCGACTATGAGGCTCGCTGGTTCGTAATGTCTTAATGCTACGGTGTTCTCCATAAATGAACTTGACCTAAACAGTATGATAGAAATGTCCCATTAAATAGATACGGGATATGAACCCAGTCCCACTATTTTCGACCAGAGCCCTATGGACTCTAAAAGGTAATAGGGTGCTATTTGGGACGCAACTTAAAACTTCCTGTACCTCCCCCACGCCTCTAGTCGAGACGGGTGTCCACTCGACTCACCGTGCCTCTCCGCAGGGCGAACTGGATTGAGTCCATGTCTGACACGGGGCACCACACCTCGGCGATCAGACACTTCTGGGTGACATCGATGTTGCACAGGTTCAGGGTGTGGTAGACAGCCTTCATCTTCCTCACCTTGATGAACCACACCCTGACGGTCTTGGCTGCAGCCTGCAGGACCCGCTGTCTGTGGTCCTCCGTCTGGTTCAGCACCTGCAGCGGAGAAGGAGATCAGGGTTTGAGATATGGAGACAAGATGCGACTAGGATGCTACTGTAGTTGAAACCTTGCGTGGCTGGGTACAGAACATATCCAGCTGTGTAACTAGCTCAGGTGCTCTGTCCTAGACAAGTCTACCGGCTGTTCATGTGTCTGACAAGGTTTGCAGGCAGTTCTCAATTAACACATTCGCACTCAGCATTTAAACAAACAAAGGTATGCGCCTAACTAAACCGACCTCAAATGGAAAACAGATGCAGGCCTAGATGTAGGCCAGGGTCGGAGACTGTGGAATCAGGACAATCCTCTAGTAGTTTCCACTCAACGCTAGAATTGTGTGGGGAGTGGCATTGGTCTACATAGTGTGCCTTCCCTACATGTCCAGAACAGCAAGTGCTGTTGCAATGAGTCATGTTCCGCTTCTTATTTGTGGAGGTGGTTCACATTAATAGAAGGCTTTGCTGGACAGTGTGCACTATGTGATCAAGTTTGATAAGGGGTTATATCAGACCCAGCATAGCAGGGTTTCCCGTAAGAGCCGGCGGAGGCGTTCTCAGGTATGCAGCACTGATTCATATCAAGTGAATGTCTTATGATCAGCGGATTGCTAACATGCCGCTACCCTACACCCACTCTCGCCCACGTTGTTGAGCCCCTCTCATGCCCACGAACACACACTGTTCACTCCCAAACTAGCAGGCCGGGCATTTCCCCTCCACCCTCGCCCTTCTCTCTTGTCGACGACTATCCCGCCCCCGTAGCGACGGGCATAACAGTGGACCTTCAAACAGCGAGGCAAGCATTCCCAGGCACTTACTGGCAATGAGAGGATGCTAACATTTCTGGCAGACAGGGGCCCTGCCAAACGTAATGCAGAGTCGCTCACGCTCTGTCCACACTGGGGGCTGTAACTGATCCTGAACCACAGAGATTCTCAACACACACCACTGAAACACACACACACACACCACTGAAACACACACCACTGGGTGTCTGTCTATCAGAGAGAAGTGCATTGTGAGTGACTCATTTTTTTTAAACTTCAAGCTAAGCCCATTCCTGAGAATGTGAGTAGTAAATGTGGTCACTATGTGAGTGGAGTGGGTGGCTAATTGGCTGAACTCAGTGTAAACCACCCTGATGATCAGCTGGTTTCCTATATACGAGGCGAGTGAGGGTTCCTCCTAGCCAAACAAGGAAAGGGAGCCTCCTGTCCATCCAAGTGCAAACCGTCTGCACCACCAGACTACGTAGGGCTTTGGAGCAGAACACAACAACAGAACTGGGTATTCCCAGAGGGAGTATTGGGTTTCTCTTCGTATAGGGATGGTGTTGCACCATACGCTGCTGCTGTTCCATGGAAGGCTAAACTGAAGTTCTGTCTGTGTGGGCTGGACTTCTAAAGACCACAGCTCACATGTTGCTCAACAGCTGCAAAAAACAGAAAACACTGAGACAGGCATTGTTCCTGGGTCACCAGACACAGTTGGCAAAAGGAGACAGGGTGTTAGACACTGGATTATAATACCAAAGTGGTGTGTTTGTGTTGGGATTGTCCTTTACTCCTAGTCCCGTGACTGTTTTTGCCCCGTTTTAGAGCAGTGAGTCACTGTGCCAGGTTTAGAGGTGCTCTCCCAAAGCCAGGCCAGAGGCAGATCCAGTTCAGCCGACTCATGGGCCTGGCACGGCACGAGTGACAACCGTTTCTGACCTCTCCCTGTAACTTTTTCACACCCAGCTCCACCCAGCCCATTGATGCACTACCGCCAAAGAGGTTGAGTGAGTCAGACACTGAAGCCAGAACGTTGAGATATGAACACTGCAAACAGACAGAAGTTAACTCAATTTGAAGGCCTCCCTAATGTGATCAACAAATATCTCCTCTGTGGTTTTGTGTGATAGATAAAATATCTATTACTGCAACACTGCTGGGGGAACTAATCTAGTATCAGTCTTTCCCTCCAATTCATCACAATTTGGCTGAGGGCTTGATGGCTCAGTACAGAGGAAATGGCAGAAAGAGGAACTGAAACTTCCGCGGACATTGAAGCAGCAAGACGCAGAGCAAGAATCCTGACGACGCAAAAGACTAACATTAGCAGAAAGTTAAATAAAGGCCTATCCAAAAATCACATCAAAAGATGACTAGTGTCATGTTGAACAATAGAAAGAAGGTTTCGTTCCTCAAACGAATGACTAAAACCGCTTTTGAATTAGCCACACACCTCATGTGGTCACCTACCACTCCCCTCCACCACAGCCTCTGGCAGCTGAGTATACAGTTACAGGGAAAACAGAACACTGATCAGAAGCCATGATAGAGCCCAGATCAAGTTCACAATGAAAACAGATGAAATATTGAAGGACTAATTCACTTGAAAATGTAAGGATCTGTTAGATTTAATTTATGTAACAAGACATGACGTAAATATCTGTTAGTTTTGCTAGCTGACTGTGTGGACTCCCTGTCTGTGTTACAATAGGCCAGGCAGGTCGTACCATCTGCAGGTCATCGATACGGGTGGCCACCCCTGCAGCCATCTCCTTCCTCTCCTGGGGGGTCTCTGGACAGGGGTACAGTGACGCTCGGAACCTGAGAGGTGAAGGAGAGAGGGGTTGATCAAACCAGAATGCCTGGAGCAGAACAGAAAACCAACTACAACATGTCTAGATTAGTTAGTGTTTCTTGAATTTCTCAACCAATCATAGCCCCTTACCCTTCACATATCTTCTTAACCCGAGTCTTCAGCTGATCTCCTTGGAAGAATATGATGAAGACAGACTTGTAGACCTGGTCACCCTGTAGCGGAAACATATCAACATGAGTTAAGTGAAGAGAAGAGGAGACAAAACATTCTCTAATAGTGATATGTCTGCTCTATCATAAAGAGTATGGATGAGGTAGCATGAATAAGGAGATCAATGCCACTCATATGACAATCACACAATGTCACCAAGCGGTCATGGTACAACAGTATACCACTGAATAGGTCACACAAAATCCTGCACAGTTTTTGTTCCCCTAAACCCTCCAGATTATTATACTAGTATCAGTGAATAGTTACTGACCGTGGCAGGGTCCTCCAGTGAGTCTTCAATGTCTGCCTGCCTCAGGAACACGTTACCACGGCAAACCCTCCACAGCATCCTCTCAAACGTAGGGATGCGCTCCCTGCTGATCACCCCAGCAACAAACCTACAGGAGGACGATAAGGCATGGATCAGCATTTACAGTAGAACAGCTACGAAATGTATCCCTCATCTCAAAATAAGGTGTTTGATATTTGCAATGAGTTAGGGCCCTAAATGGCAGCTCAAGTTGGAGCTGATCCAAGATCAGTCCGTAATGCAATGGCATTACAGAATGAAACGTGGGCACATAAGGACAGAGGTCATTGATTTTGTTTGTTCACACTGGTGATGGGAGCACTGCTGATGAAAACATCCTCTCTGGATAGTGGTGGATATAGGAATGGTAGCTGAGGGCATGGGAGCCATGGAGGAGCATCAAACAGACATCAGATAGGAAGCCCTAGGGCCTTGGGGCACTGCATCCGTACCAAGCAATCCATTACCAAATGAGCGCTAAACTTTGCCACAACCACAGTATTGAGCTATTTTAGTTACGGTTTTCTGAGAGTGATTTTTTCCCACCATTTTCTGTTGAAATTGTCCCCGATTTGCTTACACTTTATGACATTTAATCAAATCTATTTTCTTTGTCTCTGTCTGCAAATAGATGACAAACTTTGAAGTCCCCCTCTTCTAGAATGTATGTGACCACGTATCAATTCAATTGTCCACCGATACTGACAGAGCATGTGGGCTGTCAGCTTAGGGACTGAGTACGCAGAGAGACACAGAGCACCGCCACACACACCCCGTCATGTGACCTTAGTGGCCCAACTAATCTGACAGCCTGAGCTTGTCCACCATTTAGGTTTCACACTGACTGACTCCAACTCCAGGAAGTAATGTGATGACGGTCTTTTCATTGACATTTAAGTCTTGAGGAGATGGCTAATGCATCCTTAATAGAGTGGACCAAGGACTCAGACTCACCCCAGTCTGAGAGGAGGACGGGTCCCTGCTTCAGCGGGATCCATCAGGGTAGACGATTCCTCCAGCAGGTTGGGGTCCTCCATCTGCAGCGGAGTGGAGAATGACAACCATTACATTTAGACCAAGATATTTTCAACCAATTAGACATATGATAAAAAGCATTTTAAATGCATCCCTGTTTTCAGGAACAACTGGCTTGCTTTGTTGGGGAACGATTTACACCCTGGGAAGGTTTGACAGTTCAGTCGGCAGGAGCATGATATTGAACACAGGCCAGGCTCTTTAGAAAACATTGCAAACAGCTAGCTAGGGTTTATATGAACCGTAAATTATTGGCAAAAAAAGCTACACATTCAGCTGAATGATTTACCCCCATGCAACCTCATAAGCGCTTGTAAAATAGGTGATAACATTCTAAGTTCAAGTAGCTTTGCTTGCAAACTCAGTGGAGTGGAGTTGATGCAGGTCAAAAGTACAGACAGTAGGTAGTCTCGTCTCGGTCATATGTGAATGACTATCTGTGTATGGCGTATTACTCTGCTATGTAACCTAGGTGCATCATTAAACTTGAATAACTGGTCTGGGGTTGGGAATGTAATTACCGAACCGTTATAAATACACAAGCCTTATGCTACCATATACTGTACATAGGATGCAGACATCTGACCCATACTAGGTTAATATAATCCTATGATTCACTATGAAGTCCGCAAGGGGCCTAGTCAATAAGGCAGGCACAGAAACTCTGTGAATAAATAGTGAACTGGTTTGTGTACAGTGGAGTTGACCTCGTCGAAGAATTGCTGAGTGCGGCGCAGGATGTGCTTGAGCTCCGTCAACTCTAGGAAGTTCTTCTTCAGGGCCTCCTGGTTGGTGTTGATCTCCTTAAGCTCATTCTCCAGCTTCTCAAAAGTGGCCTATAGAGACAGACAGAGGGTGATGGGGGAGTTAGTGAGCTGGGGACATGGTGAGTTGAGCACTTTGTAACCAGAGTGGATTCTAAGAGAAAACAGGGTGAAGTTACCTCCAGGTCAATCATGTCCCTAGGGGGGGGGACCTCTGGGTTCTCTCCCGTGTCCACCATTGGAATGTTGGCTTTCTTGATCTCCTTCTCCACAAACCCTGTGAGAGAGCGAGATGACTGGGTCTGAGTAGGGATAACTAATAGCAGTGATGCTGTTGTAAATATGGGGGAGTATAATGAGTGAAGCAATGGGTTAAACACTTGAGCTCACTCACGAAGCTTGCGGTCCATCTCCTCACATCGACGCACTTCGTTAACAAACTTGCGCTGAAACACGTTCACGTCTGGGTTCAACTGTAATGCAAACACGCAAACTATTCAAAACCTTTGCCATCGCAGGGATAAAAATGCCTTCAATCCATTTGCCATTATCTGTCACATACAACTAGAGACAAACATTGTGTCATAACACTAAGATGCATTCAAAGAAATTATAACTTAGGTTACTTCTATAAAAATGCAATAACTTATCCAGGAAACCTCAGAGCGAAAACAGCATTGCTAATATCTTCTGAAAACAGTGCGGACACCAGTTAGCTGTCATTTGGTCTTATGAATGAGGAGAGGTAATACAACCAAATAAAGGGTATAATAACAACATACTGGGTACAACAGCTAGTCCCTTTCAGTGTTCACCTAGGATTTTTTTCAGAACGTGTGGCAACGTTGGTATGGGGGAATGGGGAGAATGTCCTTATGCCGGGGCAGTCTGGGGGCATGCACACCAGTGAGTTTTTGGGGGGAGAACGACTGAGAAATTCACTTCTGGTGACTTTTTAAAAAGGACATTTTACGGCAAAATGCATTAAAGTTAAATTATGTTGACACCATCTGAAATATAATTTCCCTTTAAAAGCACTGTAGCCTAACTGATGCAGTATAGCAGCTTCAAATACATTGGCTGAAACATGGCATTGCTCATCTGTATTTACCTCATTGAAAAACACCAAAGACTCAATGAGTCTAATGCTACAAATATACACAGAGTGTACAAAACATTAGGATCACCTGCTCTTTCCATGACAGACTGACCAGGTGAATGCTATGATCCCTTATTGATGCCACTTGTTAAATCCACTTCAATCAGTGTAGAGATGAAGTGGAGGAGACAGGCTAAAGTAGGGACAATTGACTATGGACTGTGTATGTGTGCAATTCAGAGGTTGAATTGGCAAGACAAAAGATTTAAGTGCCTTTGAATGGGGTATGGTAGTAAGCGCCAGTCACACCTGTTTTAGTGTCAAGAACTGCAACGCTGCGGAGTGTTTCACGCCCAACAATTTCCCATGAGTATCAAGAATGGTCCACCACCCAAAGGACATCCATTCATATTCACACAACTGTGGGACGCATTGGATTCAACATTGCCCAGCATCCCTATGGAACGCTTGACACCTTGTAGTCCATGCCCCAACGAATTGAGGCTGTTCAGAGGGCAAAATGGGGTGCAACTCAATATTAGGAAGGTGTTCCTAATGTTTTGTACACTAACTCCAGGGTTTTTTCTGGAACAAAACGGGGCTTAGGTGGTGAGTGTGGACATGGTCAGTAGCGCGATCCCCAACAGAACATTTGAGGCCCTCTTGGCTACAGAGACAAAAGTTTTCCTGCAATTCTACACATTTTGCAGTGTTCTTATGCTATCTGAGTGATTCAAAAACTAAAATCAATGGGGGCCCCAATGTTTAGGTCCATTATATTTCCTACATACTACTTCAGGTGTTAGTCATTTATGTTTCAAATTAAAACATTATGCCATCCCAAAAATGTATAATAATATTTTTGTGGGAGTGTCGGCAACGATTTAGCAGCGGCGGCCCGAAACACTGCCTTGGTTTCCCCCCACACCATATGATCCCAGGAGGGATGTCATGTCAAAGAGTCAGCTATGTGCACATGATGAAAATGTTGCAGACGCCAAGGTATGTGCTTTCACAACCATCTGACTGATTCGATGTTACTACAACAGACTACCATATTCATCTACCTTCTTCCTGAGTTTGTCCTTTGTTAACAGCCATACATTACACTGCTCTAGATCTATATAGCCTGAAGATGGATTGACAGACCGAATAGCACTCAAAATAGGAAAGGAGAGATAATAAGCATAGTCTAGCTCTAGAGCAGCACAATGACGAATGGAAGAGAAGCCTGGACAACTCACATCACGGAATTGCACCATTCCGATCTCGCCCAATTCGCTGACGCAGCAGTAGGCAGACTCTGATTGGAGGTAGAGCTGGGCCAGGGTCATCTCCTCACTTCTGAAGAGTTCCCCCATGATGGCGTAATGTGGTGCACCTGCTCAGCGATCAATGGGATCCTCCTGGATTTCTAGCTAGATTGAAGATTGAAAACGTCACCTGCACAGTAAACAGGAGAAGCTGAGTCCCACCAGAAGGAATGAGCCTCCAATGTTTTCAAAAAGACAGCCAACTCTGAGAATACATAAGCCTACATTGCCAACGAAGTTCCCTTGTGTTGTTTTCCTTCACACTACAATGGCCTTAACTTTATGATTTGAAGTGTAATTTCAGAGAAAAAGATATTGACCTGCACCCTCTTCTAATGTGTGTTGTAAGGATGACCCTAATTGTATAGCATTAATAAACATTCTGTATTAGTGATGTGATAGTTTATACTTAAGTGAGGAGCAGGCATGTTTCAGAAAAAAATCTAGCATCTAGCCCCCATAATCTTTGCAGGAATTCAGTTTGGCTCATTAGTCATTATTTTGTCATGAAACTGGGGAGCCACTCTTCAAGAACCATAATACATGTAAAAGTACCATCATATGTGACAGTACGACCCTTATTCAGTTTCATCTCACAATAGGCCCCCTATCTCATCTTGTACAATCAATGACAGACTTTCGAGCCAAGCCTTTGAGTTTCTCAGTCTAGGGTGCAAACTGACTCAGGACAGACAACAGGTTCACACTTTACTCATTATAAGTAAATTAAACACACATATTCATATGTTCTTGAAGTGCAAATGCCTCGAGTGCCATAACAGGTTTAGCTAGCTAGCTAGCTATGGATTAAACCGCATCATGTGATCTGATTTACCAGTCAAGCAGGATTACGTCGTCAATATCAACACTAACTACAACGGTTGAACTAGTGGGGATACATTTAGCAAACTATATCATTAAAGTCCATGTAAGAGGATCTTTTTTGTCGGGTCACTGCTTGTTTAGCATATCTGCGTGACCATTTTTTTGTCTGCATCCTTGACAGCTCGAATCAGGCAGTGAGTCTTATCTAACGTTAGTGTTTGTGTGTTTTGACAGTGGTTAACGTTACTCGTTAACTAACGTTAGTTACATTATAAGAACAAAGCAGTTCGCTATAAAATTCGGAAGCCAGCGGTACAGTTAATTGCCAGCATATATCTACGATATGAACTGACAATTAATTGTACCGCTGGCTAACTGGCTAATTTAGCTAACTAACAAACATTAATAACAAGCTAGCTAGTTCGCCAGGACGCAGGCGAAGCACTTGTTGGACCTCAAACTTTCTGGTAACGTACGCTGGCTAACGTTCAGCAAAAACAACAATGTTATATTACAGTACAAAATGACTAGCTAACGTTCTTACTCGACTGACACTAAGGTTATTTGGCTATTTGACGTCTTTTGACAGAAATCTAACTAATCTTAAATCATAGCTAGCATAGCAAGTTAAACCTAGCTACGGTAACCGGATAACGTTAGCGAGCTGGTGAATGTTACTGAATCATCCGTAACGTTTGCTTTACTAGCTACAGGGGTAAATATATATATATATATTGTAAACAATGCTGGTATTGAACAACGAATACTGTCACCAAACCATACGTTTCTTACTATTGTTGGAGCTAGCTACTAGTCTTCCACTCCCGGCTCCCAGTTTTCAACGCTGTTCCACACACAGCGCTCAACGAAATATCAGCTGATCAGCCTTCATAACCAGAGGCTTGGCTAGTGCGCTTCACATGACTGACGTCACCTAAGCATAATATTGATGATCATGATGATGCACACCTCAACTCATATGAAGATAACATCTAATTGTTGGCATTCACGTTAAAAGAATGTGTTATCAGAGCGATTTACAGGAGCAATTAGGTTTAAATGCCTTGCTCAAGGGCACAATGACAGATTTTTCACCTAGTTGGCTCGAGGATTCAAACTAGCGACCTTCCGGTACTGGCCCAACTCTCTTAACCGCTATGCTACCTACCAATTAAACTTGTCCAAGCCACAGATCTGGGTGCAGACCCGTCAACTCAAAATTCGAAGGATAAAACATACAGTGACTTCAGAAAGTATTCCTACCCCTTGAGTTATTTTCTCACTCTTTTTCTCACCCATCTACACACAAAACCCATAATGACAAAGGGAAAACATGTTTTTAGACATTTTTTCAAATTTATTGAAAATGGAATACAGAAATATCTAATTTACGTAAGTATTCACACCCCTGAGTCAATGCACATTTGGAAGCGATTACAGCATGTTTCTTTTTTTTATTTTATATTCAAGCTCTGTCAAATTGGTTGTTGATCATTGCTAGACAACCATTTTTAGGTCTTGCCATAGATTTTCAAGTAGATTTAAGTCAAAACTGTAACTCAACCACTAACATTCACTGACTCTTGGTAAGCAACTCCAGTGTAGATTTGTGTTTTAGGTTATTGTCCTGCTGAAAGGTGAATTCATCTCCCAGTGTCTGGTGGAAAGCAGACTGAAACAGGTTTTCCTCTAGGATTTTGCCTGTGCTTAATTCCATTCCATTTCTTTTTTATCCTGAAAAACTCCCCAGTCCTTAATGATTACAAGCATACACATAACATGATGCAGCCACCACTATGCTTGAATTGGAGATTGGTACTCAGTAAGTAAGGTGTTGTATTGGATTTGCCCCAAACATAACACTTTGTATTCAGGACAAAAAGTGTATTGTTTTAGAAATGTGTTTTGCAGTTTTACTTTAGTGCCTTGTTGCAAACAGGATGCATGTTTTGGAATATTAGGTTAGTATTGTGGAGTAACTACAATGTTGTTGATCCAGCCTCAATTTTCTCCTATCACAGTCATTCAACACTGTAACTGTTTGAAAGTCACTATTGGCCTCATGGGTAAATCCCTGAGTTAGGAGAGACGCCTTTATTTTTGTAGTGACTGGCTGTATTGATACACCATCCAAAGTGGAATTAATAATAACTTCACCATGCTCAAAGGGATATTCCATGTCTGCTTTTTTTTTTTACCCATCTACCAATATGTGCCTTCTTTACAAAGCATTGGAAAACCTCCCTGGTCTTTGTGGTTGAATTTCACTGCTCGGCTTGTTTGAAATTCACTGCTCGGCTAAGGAACCTTACAGATACAGTTGAAGTCGGAAATTTACATACACTTAGGTTGGAGTCATTAGAACTCGTTTTTCAACCACTCCACAAATTTATTGTTAAACTATAGTTTTGGCAAGTCGGTTAGGACATCTACTTTGTGCATGACACAAGTAATTTTTCCAACAATTGTTTACAGACAGATTATTTCATTTATAATTCACAGTATCACAATTCCAGTGGGTCAGAAGTTTACATAAGTCTACGTAAGTTGACTGTGCCTTTAAACAGCTTGGAAAATTCCAGAAAACGATGTCATGGCTTTAGAAGCTTCTGATCGGCTAATTGACATAATTTGAGTCAATTGGAGGTGTACCTGTGGATGTATTTCAAGGCCTACATTCAAACTCATTGCCTCTTTGCTTGACATCATGGGAAAATCAAAAGAAATCAGTCAATTCCTCAGGAAAAATAATTGTAGACCTCCACAGTCTGGTTCATCCTTGGGAGCAGTTTCCAAATGCCTGAAGGTATCGCGTTCATCTGTACTAACAATAGTACGCAAGTATAAACACCATGGGACCACGTAGCTGTCATACTGCTCAGGAAGAAGACGCTTTCTGTCTCCTAGAGATGAACGTACTTTGGTGCGAAAAGTGCAAATCAATCCCAGAACAACAGCAAAGGACCTTGTGAAGATGCTGGATGAAACCGGTACAAAAGTATCTATATCCACAGTAAAATGAGTCCTATATCGACATAACCTGAAAGGCCGCTCAGCAAGGAAGAAGCCACTGCTCCAAAACTGCCATAAAAAAGCCAGACTACGGTTTGCAACTGCACATGGGGACAAAGATTGTACTTTTTGGATAAATGTAATCTGGTCTAAGGAAACAGAAATAGAACTGCTTGGCCCTAATGACCATTGTTATGTTTGGAGGAAAAATGGGGAGACTTGCAAGCCGAATAACACCATCCCAACCGTGAAGCACGGGGGTGGCAGCATCATGTTTTGGGGGTGCTTTGCTGCAGTAGGGACTGGTACACTTCACAAAATAGATGGCATCATGAGGTGGGGGCAATTATGTGGATCTATTGAAGCAGCATCTCAAGACATCCGTCAACTATACTTGTATGTGTGGGGTTCAGAGATGAGGTAGTCATTCAAAAAATCATGTAAACCCTATTATTGCACACAGAGTGAGTCCATGCAACTTATGTCACTTGTTAAACACATTTTTCCTCCTGGACTTATTTAGGCTTGCCATAACAAAGGGGTTGAATACTTGTTTACTTAAGACATTTAAGCTTTTCATCTTTCATTCATTTCTAAAAATGTCTAAAAACATAATCCTACATTATACAGTATTGTGTGTAGGCCAGTGACAGAAAAATCTAAATGTAACACATTTTAAATTCAGGTTGTAACACAACAAAATGTGGAAAAAGTCAATTGGTGTGAATACTTTCTGAAGGCACTGTAACTGACCATGAACCAGAGGTTAGGGGCAAACGGAGCCATGTATTCATTCTAAATATATAGCTCTGGGGGCAACTATACCAACACCTAGTAGTGTCTGTGATTGTGATGTGGCCCTCAATTGAATAAGTGCACTTAGAAGACTAGATACTGACATATTTCATTTTCTCTTTTAACAGCTTGTTGCTAGAGTGTGTAGATGGGCCTGTCCTGTGTGATGTAAGTTGGTCTCCGGTGTGCCCATACATGTGTGATTGCTGGCCTGCCTAATTGTGACTGGTCAAAAAATGTACCACGGACCCTGTAATGAAGAAAATGTATATTTGGAAACAGGAATAGCCATAAATGTAAAGTTGAGTGACTGACTAGCATTGACCTGGCAAGAATGTGTTAGCTTACTGTCATTGGAATTGATTGCTGAAAAATGACATTGTACAACGTGGAGGGCCCATGAAGACAATATGCCCTCTGCTGGAGATCTATACGACAGTGTAAATCACCATACTTTTCATCCTCTTTATGCAAGACATGTAGAATCCCAAGAAAGAGAGTCCACATTGCTTGCGAATAGATGTCTATAAGGAGACGATATTAAGGTGGGGTTGGTTTGGTGTGTCTACCACCGCCTACAGCAGAAACATAAATAACACTTGGACAAATATAGCGGATAAAAGTCTCAGTGTGTGTACTGGTATATTAAATAGATAAAACATACTTTTTTAAATTACCTTACTCTGAGATTCTCTCCCTATTCTCTATATCAATTACATTTTTGTCATTTACAGGTTGGACTTTGACTATAGAATACCACAGTATGAATCATATTACCCATAAAACCTAGCAGTCAAACAAGAAAATGGTTCCAATCGTTTTTCCACCATTCATTTTTCCCATAGGGAATTTTAGAAACAATTAAAATTAGGTCTGTGTCTCGTGTAGGCTTACCTTGGCGTGACGTTTTGATAACCGAGTAAATCTCTCTAGGACAAGGTGACCTTTATCAATATATACCCCCTCAAAAATGAAATACTAATTAGCTGCTAATGTGGCTCTCATAAAGAACTACAAATGCCATGATGATCTGGACGAGACTGCCTAATCAAGGCAAAGGTAAAAAATCTCTGAATTAACTATCCAAATTTAACAATGAATAAATTGGCAAAATGTATTTAAATTGACAATTCTGTGAACTGTCTTGTCCAAGTTTTAAATTGACACAATACGTGTTAGCAAAGGTGTCAGCTAGAGATGACGTGCAGCAGCTTGCAGGGATTTGTAGTCTTGCATGATGTCCACTTTGATATTAATTAGCATTTTCAAATCTGAGAGTAAATAGAATATATTGATGAATTCACCTTGTCCGAGAGAGATTTATATGGTTAGCGAAACATCACGCCAGGGTAAGCCTACACGAAGCACGGCTTTTTAAATGTTACTAAAATTCCCTATGGGAAAAATGTATGGTGGAAAAACAATTGGAACCATTTCCCTGTTTGACCGCTAGGTTTTATGGCTATTATGACACCTCCACTGTCAGGCTCTATTCCCAGTTATAGAACATGTCTAGCCAAAACTCTATTCTGACTAAACCATGTGGTATGCTATTTGAAATTACAGATTTGATTAAATGAATGACGCAAGTGACTGGAGCTTTAAACTTTGCACTTAATCTGTGCCATTGTGTGCATGTTTGGCTCCTTCCCCTGCCTCCCCTCTGGAAGTCCCTACCATGGGGGCGGGGTCTGCCAGGCTCTGCCCAACCACTGGGGGTGGAGACAGAGGCTTGGGGTTGTTATACCCTCAGGCTGGGCAGGGGATGGGGCGGAGCCCCAGGAGCAGGGGGCCGGGTGGGGTGGACTGGGGGCCGGCTGTAGGAAAGGAAAAGTTTGACCGGGTGGTATCACAGGGAGTCCCGTCATTTGAGTCAGGACACACATGCCTCAGCAGTGAGAGGCTCCACTCCCGTTGGTTGGCCAGCATCCCAGGGCAGACGCAAAGACAGAGAGAGAGAGAGAAAGACTGAGAAGGCTGAGAATAAGAGAAAAAGGAGGAAAAGAAAGACAGCAAGAAGACAAGTAGACTAGAAAGTGGGAAGAGGAAAAGCGCCAAAGAAGTGGAAGTGGAAGTGTCCCTTCATAGAAAGGAAAAGTATTTGGATTTGAATTTTGGTCAGGGTGGCCCCTTAAAGTTTGTTCTCCCGGTAGTGTATTTTTATCCTGAGTGAGCGTGAGAGCTGAGCGGTGTGTGTTTGGACGTGACAGCCATGGCGGATCCAGCAGGCTTGCAGAAGGAGCGAGTGGCTCTGACCGAGGTGTCTGACGACGACGAGGAGGTGTCCCTGGTGGCCGCAGCGGTCCAGCCCGCCACCGACAGCGATGAAGACGACCTTTCAGAAGAAGTGGACCTGGTGCTGGCCACGGGCTCGGGCACCAAGAGTGAGGCACAGGTAAACGGGGTCATGGTGCTGACTCTGCTAGACAAGATCATCGGGGTGGTTGACCAGATCCAACAGACCCAGAACGGGCTGGAGGCCAGACAGCAGGACATGGAGAAGTCCGTTTCTTGCATCCAGGGAGAGCTGGCCAAGCTGTCCAAGAGCCACACTGGCACGGCCAACACCGTCAACAAGATGCTGGACAAGGTGCGCAAGGTCAGCGTCAACGTGAAGACGGTCCGCACCAACCTGGAGAAGCAGGCGGGCCAGATCAAGAATCTGGAGAGCAACGAGAACGAGCTGCTCAAGAGACGACACTTCAAGGTTCTCATCTACCAGGTGAGAGTGGGAAACTGAGGGGTGTGTATTCATACCAACAGGCTCTGAGGCAAGGCTGAATACAGGTGTGCTATCTTTTTTGGACCAGTTTGCTACAGCAGGAAAATAATGCTGCTGCAACAGGAAATGTGAATTAATATGTGGATTATAATTAATGGACATTTGTGTAGGGGTTGATACATTTTTAGTTAGGATAAATCAAGTCTGACATTTTTTTTGTGGAAATTACAAACTTTAAAAAAAATATTGAACACAAAACAGTAGAAAAATTCTGCTGCGCAGGAAAATGATCTGCGGCAACAGAGTGGAAAAATGAGGGTAGCATATATGTAGTTTAGTAATGCTTATTCATGAAAGTTATTAGAAAGTGTTAGCAGTGTATCAGTGATTGAGTGGATCGAAAGATGGATACACAGCCACTTGTGTATGGTAGATTGTAACAGTGGGTTGCGGTAGGCTGCTTCAGATGTGAGGTGGAGAAACCTTGTACAAGACCACTAGATTCCACCACAGGGTTGGGTGAATTCTCCATAATGCATGGGAAAATCATGAGCTGGTGCGAAATACACTCTGAACTTTATTATAAAGTTACAGCAACTGTTTTAACGTTCTCTCACCAGAGTGAGTGACTCCTCACTCAAGGATGAGTTTACCCTAAACTGGTACTGCTCTAGCTGGTATACTTGGCCAAAGCTATTAGGCCTCAGGCTTTCCATGACCGGTGAGTTATTTAGACCAGTGAGTTATTTAGACCAGTGAGTTATTTAGACCAGTGAGTTATTTAGACCAGTGAGTTATTTAGACCAGTGAGTTATTTAGACCAGTGAGTTATTTAGACCAGTGAGTTATTTAAACCAGTGAGGTATTTAGACCAGTGAGGTATTTAGACCAGTGAGTTACTTAGACCAGTGAGTTATTTAGACCAGTGAGTTATTTAAACCAGTGAGGTATTTAGACCAGTGAGGTATTTAGACCAGTGAGGTATTTAGACCAGTGAGTTATTTAGACCAGTGAGTTATTTAGACCAGTGAGTTATTTAAACCAGTGAGGTATTTAAACCAGTGAGTTACTTAGACCAGTGAGATACTTAGACCAGTGAGATACTTAGACCAGTGAGTTATTTGACCAGTGAGTTATTTAGACCAGTGAGTTATTTAGACCAGTGAGGTATTTAAACCAGTGAGGTATTTAAACCAGTGAGTTACTTAGACCAGTGAGTTACTTAGACCAGTGAGTTACTTAGACCAGTGAGTTATTTAGACCAGTGAGGTATTTAGACCAGTGAGTTATTTAGACCAGTGAGGTATTTAAACCAGTGAGGTATTTAAACCAGTGAGTTACTTAGACCAGTGAGTTACTTAGACCAGTGAGTTACTTAGACCAGTGAGTTACTTAGACCAGTGAGGTATTTAGACCAGTGAGTTACTTAGACCAGTGAGTTACTTAGACCAGTGAGTTACTTAGACCAGTGAGATATTTAGACCAGTGAGATATTTAGACCAGTGTTTCTCAGCTCCGGACCTCGAGGTCCAACCGTACACATTTTTGCTGTAGGCCTAGACAAAAACATCTGATTCAACTCATTAGAGGGCTTGATGATTAGTTGACAAGTTGAATCAGGTGTGCTTGTCCGGGGCAACAATACAAATGTGTAAGGGTGTACTCGAGGACTGGAGTAGAGAAACACTCATTTAGACTACAGGAGAGGAAGCTCTTGCTTGAGAGCCAAATGCTGACGCGATGTTGTAATTTATCATTTGAGATGTGTGTGTAACTTATACTTTCTTCTAAAACATAATGTCAAAGTTTTCAACATTGGAGTTACGTGCATGTATCTCAACTTAGCATTCAGCCCTTTCTGAAAAACTCCAAACACTGTCTACCAACAGGAAATTATATTGCACAGATTGGCTCTCCATGTTAAGTGTGTTAGTTAGTAGTGATACTCATCTTAGTCCCACTGGACACATACTGGTTGAATCAACATTGTTTCCACATCGTTTCAATGAAATGACGTTGAACCAACGTGGAATACATGTTGAACTGACGTCTGCCCGGTGCGGTAGTTTGTATGAAGAATGATACATGGAGTGAGTTCATTGACCTTTCCCAGACCATAGTGTCTCATGGTTGACCAATGCGACTAATGCTATATAAAGCCAGACCTGTCGGACGAAATCACAAGATGACACCATAAACACAGTAGTACCAGTGGTCCAAATGTGATTAAACCAACGCCCTACCTATGACGACTGATTGTGACAGATAGTTGAAAGCCTCAACACAGTGTAAGATGAAGACGTAATTTTAGTCTTGAAGCGATGCCATGCTGCCTATTTATCATGGCCTATCTGGCTGGAAAACCCACAATAACTCTGTGTGAATATAGAACTGTGGAAAGAGTCAACTCTACTCTACTATAAGTAGTTGTAGCCTACAACTATATGCTCCTCGCAGGGCTAACCAAGCTGCTTTCAAAGCGTATCTTTTAATTCAGCGTATTTTTGTACTCACTTTCTGCATTACCATTGATTTCCAGAGTTATAATTTATTTGTTTACAGTATGCGCTTGGGGGTATTTATCTTCGTTTTACCTGAGCGTATACAGTGAGTGAAGATACAGTACATATATTGTTTCATGCTCAATATAAACTTGAGTATGCACTGGTATGTATTCCTACATTCCTCCCTCACATGTATGGCTGTCTCTTTGTATTGCCCTCTCCATAGCAACAAGCGGGGGTACTTTTTCCCCTGTGTCTCAATACAGAGTTGCCTAATTACAGAGTACCAGGCTGTATACCTCCCAGTCACACCACTCCAGTGTACATACATAAAGTCCTAGTCAAGCAGAGGGATTCCGTTATGATGAGTGAGGGAAAGGGAAGGGAGAGAGTGTGAATGAGTGGCAGAGAGTTGAGTCTGAACAGCCCCCCTCTCTGTGGCAGCCTGCTACTCCATGGGCTGGTGGTTTTTTAGCCTTGCGTGCTGCAATGTCTGTCTAATGGCTTGCAGCTGGCAGCCTCATGGCAGGGCGAGACTTTGGGTAGTTTGCAACCTGGCTGGAGGCAAGTTCTGTGATGTCTTGTCTCCTGTTCAGACCTGGGTACAAATACATGTGCCTTTGAGTATTTGGTATTTAAAATAATTTTTCTGTGTATTTGAGTATTTTCCGATACACAGCCAAAAGCAAGTACTTTTATTTGAGTATTTTAATGGTTATTTGTTAAAACCAAATAGTCTGCCAAATTGTATTTGACATCGTTTTCAAATACTTATTTCAAATACTATTTTCAAATACCTGTGTTAAATGCATGTGAGTGTTTTTCAGTATTTCAAATACTTTCCAAGTATAAATCTCCAAATGCATTAAAATATTAAACTACTTGTCTTTTCAAAGAAAATATATCTGAATACTTACTTTGAATGTATGTGAAAGTAATTGAGATATTTGAAATTGTATTTGAATCCAGTTCTGCTCTTATTAGCTGGCATGATTACAGTACAGTATATCAACCAGAGGAGAAGAAAGCAGAGGAAGGACCTATTTGGAAAATACATTTAGCCTAATGCCTAAATTATATATTTTGTCTTTCAATCTTTAGAAATGCCTATAGAGGAGGTCAGTATAATGCCTTATAAAACATTGACATATTTTCACACTGTCTGCTTTTGAACATAATTCAATAGAAGAGAGTTAAAGGTGTGTCAATATTAAAGGTACGTAAATATCTGGTAGCTGGCTGTTGGAGGCCATCTTGATCAGTTTATTCTAGACTGTCTGCATTGGCTTGCGGTCTTATTTTCAGATCCCCGTCCTGGAATGTCCACTGTGGCACTAGGTTACACTATTGGCATTTAGCAGGAACCCAATCAGAGACGGCCGGTCTTAATAAATTATCTCAGTAAAGGAGGGGCCCCCTGCTGTTTGACACACTGCTCCTATCGCCCTGTCCTGGATTCTGTCTGAGGCATTCTGACTCCTTTTACAATCTGTGTGCGTGCGAGCAACCCAATGTGAAGTGAAAAGTATTACAATACTTTTTGGTTTCTCTGTTTACTGATGCCTTGTCATTTCCCCAAATTCATGCTTAATCAAGTTCCAAAAAAGCCATGGATGGAGCTGAGAATTCCTGTCACATTTAGTTCCTCATCCTCTCCATCACCTGTGCTTTGCCATTCAAAACAACTAACTAATACTTACTGTTGAACTGTGACTGTGTTAACCTTGACTCCCATATTACCCTATGAACTTTGACCCCTATGTTACTGAATGTACTTTCTGACTTTCAGAATGGTGACTGACTGAATGCCACTGCTGTTACTGTCTGAACTGTCAACTGTGACTCCACTCCACACCACTGTTACTGTCTGAACTGTCAACTGTGACTCCACTCCACACCACTGTTACTGTCTGAACTGTCAACTGTGACTCCACTCCACACCACTGTAACTGTCTGAACTGTGACTCCACCAGTAGTCAGTCGTATGAACTGTGGCTTTCATGTTGCCGTAGTCCTACACGGTTCAGTCCAAGCTCTATTTATTGCCAGCGACTGCATGGTGTCGGGTTAAAGGATATCGGAGGAGCTCGGCCAGAGAGTGACAGCATGGTGAATCAACACTGGCTCTTAGTCAGGTTTCACTCCTTTCCACTGTCTCTGTGGCAAACGCTCTCAGCTCGTTGGTGTGTGTGTGTGTGTGTGTGTGTGTGTGTGTGTGTGTGTGTGTGTGTGTGTGTGTGTGTGTGTGTGTGTGTGTGTGTGTGTGTGTGTGTGTGTGTGTGTGTGTGTGTGTGTGTGTGTGTGTGTGTGTGTGTGTGTGTGTGTGTGTGTGTGTGTTTGGGTGACATAGGTCAAGCAGGAAAGATCCCATACAGCCAGTCCCATTTAGCCCCGATAAAGGAATTGCTCCCTGCGGTACCAGCTTGCCTCAGGGAAGGAAAGGGCTTGTGGGAAAACCCCCTCACTAGCAGGATTCTTGCTAAGGGTACCCCAAGCCTGGACATACACAATATAGTTTTGGCCTCTCTCCCATGGTGCAGCCGTCACTGGCTCACCATCTCAGCCCCATGTGCTGTGTTATTAACAGCACCAGCGCCTCACTGACTCCGTTTTTCAGAAAACGAACCTGGTCTTGGCCCAAGCATTTAGAGCTCTCAACCTGACCTCTTTATTGTTGAGTAATATCCGGCTGAGTTACTGGTGGAGGTGAGGAAGAAACTGAACTTGGAGACCCAAGACCCAGATGCTTGGGAGGAGATCTGCATGATTACAGACCATAGCATCCATGCTCCCTGTAGTGTCATCCAAGGATGTGGTCGTACCATGAGCCTAGTGGTGGTGGGAGAAATGACACTTTGGCTGAGAATATCCAGCTGAACACACGAAGAAAAAGTGGACCTCCTGGATGCCCGAGCGACACCAATCCTTTCCCTCTTCATCTTCGAGCCCATTGATGACCAGTGATTTTCCGGTCGGCAGTTGCAATCCTGTTAATGACTAGTCCTGGCAGCTATTGTCAGGCAGGGCTTATTTTTTATTTTTTTTATTTTACCTGGTAAATTGACTGGAAACACATTATCATTTACAGCAATGACATGGGGAATAGTTACAGGGGATGAATGAGTCAATTGTAAGCTGGGGGTGATTAGATGGACATAATGGTATGAAGGCCATATGGGAATTTAGCCAGGACACCAGGGTTAACACCCATGCAATGGGATCTTTAGTGACCACAGAGAGTCAGGACACCTGTTTAACGTCCCGTTCAAAAGACAGCACCCTACACAGGGCAATGTCCCCAATCACTGCCCTGGGATTTTTTTAAAGTCAACCCAAGGAAAGGGGGCCTACTACTGGCCCTCCAACACCACTTCCAGCAGCATCTAGTCTCCCATCCAGGACCAACCCTGCTTAGCTTCAGAAGCAAGCCAGTAGTGGTATGCAGGGTGGTATGCTGCTGGCTTAACATAACAGCAATTATCCATCCTCACTTGGAGAGCGAGGCATAGCCAGTGAGAGAGAAGAAAAAACAGGCCTGCCAGCTACTTATGGACGCTCTATGTTTTTGCAGTTTTTGACGTGGAGCAGTGACTATATCATTGCGTTTTCCCTGCTCGCAAGAGTGTGAGGAAGATAATTATGCTTGAGAATAACCAGACTGGCTCCTTTTATGGTCTCTCACCACATTTTCCACTCTACTTGTCTGTCCCCAACAGACACATTTGATAGGTACCTTCGTGAGAGTAGGCGGTCCTAGCGAACCCCACATGTGATACATCTCATGTCCATCATCAGAGAACTGGGGTTACGCAAATAACCTTGCGTTTTCAACTGCTGATAGTGTCAAGTGTCAAGTCAAGTGTTCCATGTTCTGTCCGTGTATGTTCCGTGTTTCGCCTGTGTGAGTTTGTGCTGGCGTCAACCACAGCTGTTCTTCTCTCGCGTGAGTGCACTCTGAGAATAGCCACATCCTTTCATATAACTAGCATCAGGGAAACACATTGACAGGGATGCTTCATAATTTAACCTGGATCAACGGGAGAACACACAATCTCTCTCTCTCTTTCTCTCTGAGGGTCCCAGCAGCAGCTGGCAGTGTTGTGGCAGCCTAGGGCAAAGCTACATCTCATGGCCCTCTCTCAACTTCAAATGTCCCTTGACCCATCTTCTATCACCCCCCCCCCCCTCTCTCCTCCTCCTCTACTCCTCCCGGGATGCTTCAGAGGTGTCTGTGGACCAAGGCCTTCCGCCCATCTGATCATTGCATTGAGGGTGTAGCATGGGCTGTCAGTCCACTCATTCATCTCTTATTGAAGACTCAAGATCATCATACTTTGTGAGGATATGTGTGTCTATGGTGGATGAGTCTCTTCAGCATCCCTGTACTGCTCTGGCATGGAGTCAGGGGAGGGGACAGTGACAGTCCTGTCTCTGACTCTATCACAGGGGACATCCAACTTTTCAGTTACAGCTTGTCTCCCCCAGTCTCTGTCCCCAACCCCAGGCAAACCTGGCAGCACTTCAGAACCAATTACCTCAAGCTTGTGACCCCTCTATGGTCTAGTCGGGGACTAACCTGTCCTCCCAGACTCACTGTGATCACTGTGGGGGAACCGGGGAGGGGTGTGATGATAACGTACAGTAGGGTGGAGAGAGAGAGGAATGGAGAGGTAGACAGCAGACCAAGTTGGCACTGATTCATCCCCTTGGAATCTCCCACCTTCCCTCACTCTGTCTCTCACTCCCCTCTGGGTCAACCTCTCCTGTCTCTCACTCCCCTCTGGGTCAACCTCTCCTGTCATCCATACTCCTACACTCCCCCCTCCCCTCTCCCCACCCTCCGGTTCCTGCAGCTTGGGGAGAGATGTCTGGCAGGCTCTACATTTCACTGTTGCGTGTCAGCTCTTCTGTGGAACACTGGCCGAGAGATTCAATACTAGGGTCATTGTGTGTTTGCGTGTGTGAAACGTCAGTTGACTGCCGCTCTCCCGCACTGTTCACATTTCTGAACGACACACTGACATGGCGTTATGTTCTATGTTGAGTGCAAATTCAGAAGTTGTATTATATCAGTTTTGGTAAGCCGATTGTCAGGACCCGGTTACGAACTCGGGTCTCCGGTGAGAGAAACAGTCACTTAGCAAACTGAGCCACTAATAGTGGAATAGAACCCAGAAGATGAGGCAGACACAGCAGTACTTGATACAGTGTTTTAATAAAATAGAAAGGAAAGTAATTCAGGCAAAAATATAAATCCACAACGTCAAAAGTAATTCCAAGAGAAAAAGGTATATCCTCCACAAGGTAAATCCACAAAAGTGGTAAGTACAGCAGGGAAAAAACCTCAAAAGAAATATCATAATAAATAAATGAGAACAAAAACAGAGTACCTCAAGAGAATCCAACTGGAGTAACAAAAGTTCACAGCATGGCTGGGGCTGGGTGCTAACATTCAAACACAGAGCAAAGAACTGAGGAAAACTAAGGGTTTAAATACATACAAGGGAAACGAGGCACAGGTGCAAATAATAACTGGAAATAAGGGAAAACAAAAGGGTCAAAAAAGCCCAATGGGGGCATCTAGTGACCAAAACCGGAACAATCCTGGCCAAATCCTGACACCGATCATGTACAGTTTATTTGAAGTGTATCCCTTCACGCCCGTTCACCTCACTTTATTGTTATTTTCGTTTTAAGATGTCTGCCTGAGTATTCATGGGATCCTAAAAGTTGTATGGACAGAACAGAAGGAAGGCTACAGCCATAACATGCCAGGAAAAAGGGGGAGCCCTCGCTTTGACAAGGAGATCCTACATTCTTGTAGGTTAGCGTCAAATAAAATGTTCCTCTTCTTTCCTCCGGTGTGGGTTTTCCTTGAACATCCTGAGTTCACTCCAAACCACAGGCTCTCTCTGTTGGCTCTCCCTCCCATCATCACCATCTTTATCATGGCACAGGAACAGACTGGAACAGCCTGGAGCCAGCTAGCTACATGGACTGTATCTATTGGCAAAGTGTAGCAGTCTGTGCTCCTCTACTGATTATCTCCCTCTTCTCTCATATCTGTTCTGGCTTCAGGAAGAGTTCAGCCAAGAGCACTGAGCCGTCATTCATTTTGTTTTTCTTTCCTTTTTATACTTGGGAAAGATCAAAAAGCGCTGTGAAAGGTGCGCTTGAATAGGTTTCACATCACAGTATCATTACCTGGCTTGAAAAGATTCTCTCTGCCTTTGATCTAACTTGTGTAAAAGGATTGGGTATTATTTTAACAATGTGGTTCCACTCTTGACAAAAGGGGTGTATGCCTTCCTTTGTTTTGGTTCTTCGTCCTGTAACTTAATGTTTCAAAATCACAGAATAGTTATTTTCAGGTTTTTCTATTCTCTTGTCACAGTATTCATGGAGTTTATGTCCTAAAGAATGCAATGTATGCCTGATTTCAAATCAACCCCTGGCCCCTAACACAAGACACAGATGTAGAAACAGATATACCAGACATGACTGGATAGGTTCATTCATTTAGCTCCACCTAATAACTCCGAGAGCTTGGTAGAGTTTCAGCCATATTGCTTACACAGTTCTGTCAGATCTAGGAGGGCTTTGCCGTGGTCTGGTCTGGTGGTAGTGCCGCTAAAACCTGACTACATATGCCCCCCAGCGGCGGTGGTTCTATCCACCTCTCATGGCTGTGTGAAGGCTTGATAAGAGATTGGCTGATAGACAGTGTTACTCTTGCGTACAGGCTTTTATATCACTGCCGGTGGGATATGTGCAGCAGAAAGAGGACCCCTGCTATTCCTGAGGCTGAAGGCCAGTGGCCCTCAGACACTGCCAACCTGGACACAGTATATTAACCTGAAACCACTGTAGTGTGTGTCTCTTTGTCCATGCCTATTTATATATTAGCAGTAGGCTTTACAGCTGGAGCACATGCAGCATTGTTAACAAAGTGCCTGGTTCCCGCTGGGCTCATTTTGATGCTGTTGGGGGCGAGAGGTGGGGTCCTGTTGGGAAACAGCATCACTTGTTGTTGTGTCGTCTGACTCGCCGACCCACAAGACTGTTATTTCCTGCTACCCGTTAGCTAATTCAGCTCTCATCCTGTCAATGATTGCATGTGTGTGGACCTTTGTGCGAGTGTATGGGTCAAAGCCTTTACTCTTGCACTTGAGGACCGAATTAAGGAGACCAGATGAAGTCACTGTGAGCTATACTTATTAAGATATGCAAACATGAACTACTCGTATGACCCAGACGTCTGCACTGGGCTCAACCACCCACTGCCCTCTTGGCTTACAGACCTCGCTCCCACAACAGAAGACATGATTTGCCAGGCAAGCTAAAGGTCAGGGCACCTGTCCACCCGCCACTCAACGTTCCTGGGTTGGTCAACAGATATTTTGTTCCAATTCCAGTCAACAGAATTGTGGGAGCTGGGGCAACATGTTACTTACTGTACGTTGTAGCCTACGCTCTAGCCGTTACTTCAAAGGCCACTGCCAAGATAGTAATAACTCAGCCAAATTTTTCAGAAACCGTGTAAAAGAAAATCTGCTCTGGTGCTTTGATTATAAATACTCTTGCAACGATGTGGAATGGAATGGTGGAGGGTCCTGTTTCATAGAGTGAGACTGGATTTAGCCACCGGCAGCAGCACAGAACGATGGTGTCAGTGTATGTGTGTGGATGTGCCTCTGTGTTTCTGCATCTCTGTGTGTGCACACCTGTGTCTTTGCGATTGTGTGTGGCTATTCAGATGTCAACATCTAAACACAGTGCATAACATATTTGTATTCAGAGAGTGTGTCCTGCAGTTCCAGGTGCAGCTGTGTTAGCTGGTGACATGTCCCCAATACTGATGCCTGCTGCTCGGACTGTGTGTTCCTGGCACTGGCCTGTGAGTTATATCCTGTCACTGAGATCTAGGCAGGGCACTGGGTGGGTTATGGCCACTCATAACTCTGATTATTAACCTAGCAGACTGCACACAGAGGGCATTAGACTGATCAAGCTTTGAAAATGGTTTCTTATCAAGGAGCTTTCATGGGTGGATGGAGGGTTTGACACTGGCTTTAGTTGTTATTACTCTTCCTACATGTCACCCTTATTAAGACACACCACTGCCTGGAACTACTTAACACCTCTCTCCATGAAAGGGAAGACATTTAAGTGCGGGTAATAGAACTAGTGCCTCCCACCCAGGTATGTTGATGTCAACTATAAGATATGAACTTCAGTGGTAGAGATTCGGACAACTCTGGCATATCTCATAATAGGACATTAATCAGTCGTCTCAGGTGGCATAAACTTCCACCAGAGGTGGATGAGGGGAAGGAGAACACGTTGGATTGTGTTGGTCCCAATAAACTCCAGGGATAGTCTGATAGTGTAAACCAAAACAGAGGCTGCTGCACACCTGTCGAGGAGACAAAGGCTGAGAACGAAAGCTCTTCCTCGAATGTCAAACTTTTCCCATAAAACATCCCAAGGATGTGCCCTTTAGATAAAGCAGAATCAGTTACGCAGGGGAGAGAGTTAGAACAAAAGGCAGACTGACATGACGTAGCATTTAATGGCTTGATGTGTGTCTTATGTTATTAGGCAGGAATGATGGCTCCATTAATCATTACTACAGCCCGATGCGATCTGATACAGACTTTAGATCTAAACTGTCAACCTGGCATTAATGTTAGACGCTGGGAGCAGATCTTAGTACAGACATTACAGAATCACTACGTTAGAGAGTTAGACGTGCCAGTCATACAGAAAAACGTGTGGAAAAGCTAAGGTTCCATGATGGCTGGTGATGCAATGTTGACAGTGGTTGTAGTTGTAGGGTTTCCAGTGGTTGTAGTCATGGAGAGAGGTTGAGGGGATTGGCTGAGCCCTGGAAAGGGATATATCCCCGCCAGACTCCTGTGTGGTGAGGTCACACATAGCTCTGAAAGAAAACCCCAAGGAACTCCCTTCCGGTGTCAAACAGGATGTACCATTACACCACAATTGTGTCCAAATAGAATACAGGGAACTTTTTCGACCTGGAATTCAGTTTGGAAAGAGAGAGGTCCTGGTGGCAAAGGTGTAGAGTGTATTTCCACTGCTTCATTTCATGTGAAGCCATAACAGTTGGGCTATGTTACATTGTTTGCCATCGTGGGATGGTGAGATCAGAGATGCCGTGGGTCATTATCCAGAAATGCCTTTGTACTCCTCCACTGCATCATGATGGTGGTCATCAGGATTCCCCAGGATCCTCGAGGTAGATGGAACGAGAACCCGATCTCTGTGCCTTGGCTGTGTCTAATTGAACTAAAATAGTGAGCTGGATGCATAGACTACCCCACCCCCTTCTGTAATAGCTTCTTGTCAATAAAGATTCTCATTATAGTCGTGTGTTAAATGTGTTGAGCCCCAAAATACTATACCTATAGAAGGAGGCTTAAGCAATGGAAATGTACAGTAGCCTATAGTACATCAGCTGCTAGCACCATGTTTATAACTGCCAGGCCCCTCCACCCTCTGCTCCGGTCCCAGAAGGGGCCCAGATGGGTCATTGTGAAAGCTGAAGGCACAGCTGCATACTGCAGACTGGGGCTAGACAGGATCAGACAGCTGCCAGGGTGACTCACGAGGCATGCCTCTCATCTCTGCCCCAGGAGGAATGGTGGAGGGAGGTCATGGGCATCTGATTAAGATGGGAGTAGATGTAATTTATACAGATGTAGGATCTTAATTTGATCGCTCTTTTGTTACTGAGAATTTTCCTGCACAGCATGAAATGCAAACTTGTAGTATATTCAAGGTTTAATAAGGCTTGTAATTTTCATTTTAAAATGTCAGACTTGATTTTCTCTAACGAAAAATGTATCAACCCCTACAAAAAAAATTAAATTCATAATAATCCATATAATAATTCACATTTACTGTTGCTGTTGGATTATTTTCCTGCTGTAGTGAACTGGCTCATATTAAGATCCTACATCTGTCGGTAGATGTCCATTGCCTAGTAAAACCCAAGTAGCACTTCTTACCTCACTAGGCTTCATCTCTTGTTCACCTGTTCTTGTGAAATATCTGATGCGTGTGGGAGAGTACCAGAGTAAAGGGTTGGCATCAATCCTAATGTCATCCAAGCATGTCCTAATCTACATTCCCTACACTTTTGTTTTGAAAACTTTCAGCTCCATCCAAAAGGGCATGGACGGTAATTTACAAAACAATTTGGTCTGTGACATTCCTTATCTACAACAATTATCAAATCCACATGACATTTTTGATAAGGTCATGAAAGAAAGACAGACATTAATATTAGGTTTATTTAATTCATGTTATAAAATGCTGATGTCATAGGACTGTGACTGATATCCAAGGAGAGAGAGTCTGAGAGTGTGGCTTTGTGTTGCAGAAAAGGGGCCCTGGGCTGGCTAGGAGAAGAAAGAGACGCCATAGTGCCCTTATAGCCATAGCTGCTGTAGTTTTTAGCTGTGGTTTGGACAACTGTTTGCTCTGTTGTCGTCCATGGCAACTAGTTTGTGGTTAATAATGATCCCCAGTGCCTATGAGTCAGAGGCAGAACACTCAAACTCAGAGAAAAATAACCAACTAGAAAGCCTTTTAAGGTTTTAGTAGTAAAATGCTGCATTCAGATGCCAAAACAGGATAGGCCTCATGTAGCATCGTTGGGGACTGCAAGACTTTAAATGTTAAGAGGGCTGTTTACCACTGTACCTTTTACTTTCCTTCTCATACCTCTCTCCCTCTCTCTCTCCCTCTCTCTCCCTCTCCCTCTCCCTCTCTCTCTCTCTCTCTCTCTCTCTCTCTCTCTCTCTCTCTCTCTCTCTCTCTCTCTCTCCCCCTCCCTCCCTCTCTCTCTCTCTCTCTCTCTCTCTCTCTCTCTCCCCCTCCCTCCCTCCCTCTCTCTCTCTATCTCCCTCTCTCTCTCTCTCTCTCTCTCTCTCTCTCTCTCTCTATCTCTCTCTCTCTATCTCTCTCTCCCTCCCTCTCTCTCTCTCTCTCTCTCTCTCTCTCTCTCGCTCTCTCTCGCTCTCTCTCGCTCTCTCTCGCTCTCTCTCTCTCTCTCTCTCGCTCTCGCTCTCTCGCTCTAATACATATATACACACTCTCTCTCTGTTATTTCATTCTCAGTCCGCAGAATGCATGACTTGTTTACTGTGTTCTCTGGGCCTCAGGCTGGTTTGTGTTTTTTCAGAATACCTCCTAGGGTGTGTTTCCCTCATGAGCAATAGACAGATGTCGACTTGCCTGGACTCAGCACCCTGCATAGGATACACTGTCATAGCCAACACACACTGTACACAAACACACACAGTATTGCATATAGAGATTTACAGACACGCTTGTTCCACATTACACACAACCATGCGTGTGCCACATGCGCGCACACACACACACACGCACACACACACACACACACACACACACACACACACACACACACACACACACACACACACACACACACACACACACACACACACACACACACACACACACACACACACACACACACACACACACACACACACACACACACACACACACACACTGTAACCAGTGCTAAATCTCCTCCGTCTGCCAGCTTTTCCATGAGCTGTAATTCAGCCCCCCCCCAGGCCACTCTCCCTTTCGAGCCGAGCAAAGAAAGAGACACTAACAAACAGAGCTCCCTCTTTCTTTCTGTGAAGACTCACACACACTCAACCAACCACATTCTCCACAGGCACTCCTTCAAGCATGGTAGCGTACACACTCACATGTAGACCAGACTTTTCCACGGCTAGAGTGGGAGGAGAGAGGAGGGTAACACAGGGACACTCATGGAGTTTCCATTTCCGTCCTCTCTTTCCCTCCGTCCATTCCCTATCTCTCTCATTAATCACACACAGGGAGAGCTACTGATGGCCGCGAAGACGTGCATTTCCTTTCCTACATGATTTTAATCAGGCTGCGTCGGGGCACCACCTCGACACAGGACATGGCGATGCCCTCAATGATGTAGCGTCCTACGTTTGTATGACTTCAGCCTTTCCCAGAATGCCCGGCTGAGCAGTTTTTCCATTGCCTGTAGCCTCTTCCTGTTCCAGACTTCACAGCTCCTGATTGTTATTCTGCAGTGAGGCTCTGAGTGAAGGTTTTGAGAGTCAACAGGGTCTGACTCTGGAAGAACCAAGGGCTGGTTGGGGGAAAGAGCTTTTTAATGGGGCCTAGTCTAGACATAGTGGCTGGCTGGCATCAGAGGACTCTGCCCTCTCAATTTGTTCTCTCAGTTTCTATGTGGCATTGTACCGAGGTGGGCGAGGCACCCATCATCTTATTACATCACCCCAATGGAATCAGTGGTAGGCCAGGCCAACATGCTGCTTAGGGGTCATATAATGTACTGTTTAGCTGTAGCAACATTGTTGATATTAGTATGATGATGACAGTTATGTTCTGAATCTAATCTGTCCCATAGAACGCCGTACAGTAGCGTTTTAGTACAGTAGTTCCTCCGATGGTGTCGCTGGGGGGGGGGGGTCATCATCCTCCATAGTCATTTATCAGGCTAATCTTCACACCCCACCAGGGGCGATATTCCACAATGGTGGTTGCCGCGGTGACATGATCCTATGTTTATCTGTTGCCCTGTTGAGGACTGGGAGGAGAGGCTAGGAGGCGAGGGGGCAGAATGTTACAGTGGCTAGTAGCCAGGGAATGGTGGATGGAATCCGGAGAGAGGGAAAGGCAAGCCCGAAATAAACACACACACTGCAAGCCGAGTAGGACACAGCACCAGATAAGGAAGCGATGGTCATTTTATGATAGGTTCCACCAGTACCATTGTGAACGTCAGACCAGCACAAGGATTAATAAGGGGAAGGATGGGGTATTGGTTAATGCTGATGCAAAAATACAGTATATGAAACAATGCCATATCTGATGTAGCGTCCCCTTACAGGCTGCTAGAACTTTCTTGTCCCATAGATGGAGTGCAAGATTGTATGAACCAGTCCATTGGAAATATTGAGAACATTTGCAGTTATTTTGGTTATACTAGAAACTAGTGTCAGGGTCTTCTCAGCCAAACTAATTGGTAAATGTTCAGTACACAAAATAAGTGTAATCACCAACAGCTTGTGAAAGAGCATGTCATACAGGTTTGTATGGTGTCAAATAAAGAAACTAGCAAACTAGAAACTAGCATACTGAGCCAACTAGACACAAAAGCATTTCCTGCTATTGGTAAACTACCTCACTGCTCACTCTTACCTCACTGAATCATTGCGATAACTGTGGTAAATGTTCTTCTGGTGTATCTCATGCATACACACACTCTCTCCCTCTCTCTGTCTCTCTTTCTCTCTAATAGGCTTTTCAGTCTTAGTGAGTGTAAGGATGGATACAGTATATGAAACGTATGAACACAATATCTGCCTGGCAGTGAGGAGATATGATGTTCAGTATGCCAGAATAAACCAAAGTACGGAATTCAAAATCACAAAGGATTTGTCTCAGAACATATGTTGCAGGCTTGAACATCACATTATCCTGTTTAACAGTGCACGCTGCTCCAGTCAAGTACTTTTTAAATGTATTTCATCATTGCAAAAAACACTTACATCTCCCCCGGTACAAGAGTAATGAAAGCCATCACAAAAAGCCTTTGGCTTTGCATGAGCTGTGATCCCGAGCTGCTTGTTTGAACTGTGATGAAACAAATAGAAAGTGTCAGGGGATTGTTGCCTTGACGATAACAAGGGAAAAAAGGAAAGTGGTACTAATTGAGGTGGAGGAGGGCTAGATGCTCTGGGAGTACACCTACACAGGAAGGAACAAATGATAAAGAACGATTTAATATGAGGTAACAGCAGGGTGGAGTGGTAGGAAAGGATAATGAGTACACCTTTAATGAGATGTAAAACATTACAAACCTGCTTACATGTGTCACAATAATGCAAAACTCCACCTTTAACCTTATTACTGTGACAGGTTACCATGGCATTGTTTTTACATCGGCAGTTCCTGACCGAATTAGTTGAATAAAGCATACAGATCTGTTCCATCGCAGTGCCTCAAATTATGCCCAACTCTGTCAACAGGCCAAACCCAGCTAACGGACGGATTATCTCCCCCAGCCATCGCCTCAGGAATCAATAAGCAGTGTGATTACGCAACACATTGCAAAGTAGACAGGGAAAGGGGAAAGGCGAAAGGCAGTGGAGATGAGTGTTTTATTTTTAGGCAGAGGAAGAGAAATGGAGAACACACAAAGCAAACATAGGGCCTCGCGAGTGGCGCAGTGGTCTAAGACACTGCATCGCAGTGCTAGTGTAACAGTATAACTTTAAACCGTCCCCTCACCCCGACACGGGAACGAACCAGGGACCCTCTGCACACATCAACAACAGTCACCCACGAAGCGTCGTTACCCATCGCTCCACAAAAGCCGCTGCCCTTGCAGAGCAAGGGGCAACACTACTAGTAGGTTTCAGAGCAAGTGACGTAACTGATTGAAACGCTACTAGCGCGTACCCGCTAACTAGCTAGCCATTTCACATCCGTTACTCTAGCTGTGCCACTAGAGATTTTGGGTTCGAGTCCAGGCTCTGTCGCAGCTGGCCGCGACCGGGAGACCCATGGGGCGGTGCACAATTGGCCCAGCGTCGTCCGGGTTAGAGGAGGGTTTGGCCGGCAGGGATGTCCTTGTCCTATTGCGCACTAGTGACTCCTGTGGTGGGCCGGGCGCAGTGCACGCTGACACGGCCGCCAGGTGTACGGTGTTTCCTCCGACACATTGGTGAGGCACATTGGTGCGGCTTCCGGGTAAAGTGGACATTGTGTCAAGACGCAGTGCGGCTTGGCTGGGTTGTGTTTTGGAGGACGCACGGCTCTCGACCTTCGCCTCTCCCGAGTCCGTACGGCAGTTGCAGCGATGAGACAAGACTGTAACTACCAATTGGATACCACAAAATTGGGGTAAAACAATTTTTATAAGTAAAAAACAAAGCAAACATGCCTCACACACACCTCATAAAACCACATCAGAGATGAGCTCCCCAACCCTCAGTGTCATAACACAGACTCAGTTGTGATTGTTTCACTCCCTGATTACAAGCCGACCTATCCCCATTCCCCACAATGCTCTCAATGTGAGATCACAGACACATGGCAGGGGAGAGGGGAATGTGACTCAGTTCAGACACTCAGGACTGGGCCAGTTTCCCAACATTAAATCTGAACAGTGTGTACAGAGACAGAGAGAGTGTTGAGAGAGACAGGGTGAAAGAGTTTAGAGAGAGAGAGAGAGAGACAGAGAGAGCGAGCGATAGAGAAGCAAGAGACACTTGAAGAGATAAGTGATACTATATAATTTTTCTGAATGAGTGAAAGTCAAATGTAAATACAATCTTATAAGTCACATGGTAACACGAGGCACAGTAATACAAGCAATAAAATAAAATACACAAGAATGGAGCTATATAGAGGGAGTACCAGTACTGGATCAACAAGGTAATTGAGGTAGATATGTACATGAAGGCAGGGTAAAGTGACTAAGCATCAGGATAGATATTAAGAGTAATTTAAAGAACAGAGTAGCAGCAGCATATGTTGGATGTAAAAGGGTGTGTGTGTAGTGTAGTGTAGTGTAGTGTACATAGTCTTATGAGTGTGCATAGAGTCAGTGCAACATGGTATGTGTTATATGTGAGCAGTGCTACGATGGGACAGGGCGGGGCAGTGACAACAAAGACATAGCTGTCTCTATGGGATGCAGGGTCAGAGGGGTATGCTAGGATTAGCATAGGGAATTGGGAGGGATAACATCCTCTGCATATTCCTGGTCTCCCTCAGTGGATATTCAATAATACAACATTTCTCTAACATTGTGAAAACATCATCACTGAGACATTGAGTGAGTGGCAGCTGTCAGAGAAGCATAGGTGTCAAGTGATGTTTTGGACAGATGGGTTGTGTGTGAGTATTTGTGAATCTCAGTGTGAAGTACTGGTTTTATGAACAGACAATGCCATATCTGATGTAGCGTCCCCTTACAGGCTGCTAGAACTTTCTTGTCCCATAGGAGGAGGTGCAAGATTGTATGAACCAGTCCATTGGAAATATTGAGAACATTTGCAGTTATACATACACTCAGTTTGTCAGTTAAGAACAAATTCTTATTTTCAATGACAGCTTAGGAACAGTGGGTTAACTGCCTGTTCCGGGGAAAAATGACAGATTTGTACCTTGGGGATTTGAACTTGTAAACTTTCGGGTACTAGTCCAACACTCTAACCACTAGGCTACCCTGCCATTATACTAGACACTAGTGTCAGGGTCTTCTCAGCCAAAGTAATTGGTAAATGTTCAGTACACAAAATAAGTGTAATCACCAACAGCTTATGAAAGAGCATGTCATACAGGTTTGTATGGTGTCAAATAATGAAACTAGCATACTGAGCCAACTAGACACAAAAGCCTTTCCTGCTATTGGTAAACTACCTCACTGCTCACTCTTACCTCGTTGAATCATTGCGATAACTGTGGTAAATGTTCTTCTGGTGTATCTCATGCATACACACACTCTCTCCCTCTCTCTGTCTCTCTTTCTCTCTAATAGGCTTTTCAGTCTTTGTGAGTGTAAGGTTGGATACCTACAACCTTTCAAATGTCACTGGTAGTCCTACCTCTTTAAAGCTCATCTCAGGAAGCATATTACATAACCTAACCCTTTGATGTGGTTCTCACACAACCGGTAGGGAAACGCATAACTAGACATTTGACTTAACCATTAAACTTATTTTCCCACAACCCACTGCTGACGAAGTGTGATTTTCAATCTGACTAAAGTCTCTCACTTTTAAATGTTACATCAGTCACAGTCTGCAGGTTCATATACAAACAGAGGTTTCAGGCAGACTTTATTTAAAGTATTGTAGTCATTCATTCTGGTGTACATATGGAAAGTCTGTGCTATTAGCTGGACAGTATTTCATTGTCTGTGCTGATTTTGGAGTCTTGGTCAGTTTATATTGCATGACCACTAGATGGGGCTGGCCACCAGTAGCAGTCATGTTTCATATATTTTTTTATGCGACTGATAAATGTAAAGATACATATCTGAGGCAAGCCATGAAGATGAATAATTTATCATACACATAAATGTCAAATTTCTTTTCCATCTCAGAGCCCACATTCATATGAATTGATATTCATTCATTTTCTATGCCTCAGGCTTTTACGTGACACTTCAATATAATCTCTATAATCATGCAGTCAATTTGAAAATGTGTGTATATATATATTGGACAAATCCCATTCTGTGAACACATTGTTCCCTATGAATGAACACATTAGGATGGGAACATCTTATCTCACTCAGAGTACTGATATATAACGAGGTAGATTTAATACTCTTTGCAAACTTATGCTTGAAAGCAAATCAAATATAAATGGTAAAACAGAATAAAAAAATATGTAATAATGTCCTAGTCTATCAGCTGGCTGCAAAACAGGATCTGCTGCAGTTTTTATGACCCTAACTGGAGCCTCGAACATAAACGTTCATACTTATCTTGTATGTTGACTCTTCCTGTTGTCTAACCTCATCCACTCTCTCCTTTGTGTCTTCACAGGATGAGAATAAGGCCGCTAAAGCCTCTCTAAAGTCATCCAAGGTGGCAGAGAATGTAGCTGAGGGCTGCTCTGTGGAAGGGGGGCTGGAGCAGATCCCTGAGGAGGGGGGCGAGGCGGCTCTCACTGGCTTCAACTCAGACGAAGAGGTGGAGATCGAGGAGATCATCGAAGAGTCCCGGGCGGAGAAGATAAAACGCTCCAGCAAGGCGCGCGTGGACAACATCAAGAAGGCCTTCTCCAAAGAGCAGAGGGAGAAGAGAGCGCAGAAGACCAAGGACAACCTAGAAAAGACCAAGCAGAAGACCAGGGATAACCTGGAGAAGACCAGGCAGAAGACCCACGACAAGCTAGAGAAGACCAAGCATAGCCTGGAAAAGAAGATGGGCAAGCTGGGCAACAAGATGACCCCCAACATGGAGCGGAAGGAGAAGCTAAAGGGCTCCAAGGAGATGTTGAAGAAGTCTCTGACCCCCGACCACACCGTCTACGCCCGCTCCAAGACGACCGTGTACCGTGTGCCGCCCTTCACCTTCCACGTGAAGAAGTTCCGTGATGGAGACGTGGAAGTGGTGCACACAGAGGGCACAGAGATGGTGGAGGTGGCCGAGAATGAGGCCCTGCAGGCGGGAGAGGGAGACGTGGAGGTGGAGGAGCTGGTGAGAGTAGTAGACACTCCAGAGATGGCTGCTGTCCTGGAGTTGGATGAAGAGGAGGAGGAGCTGGTGAGAGTAGACACCCCAGAGATGGCAGCTTTCCTGGAGGTGGCAGAGGACCAGGTGGCAGAGCATCTGATCAGGCTGGAGAATAAGCTCCCTGTGGTGAAGACAAGCATGAAGACAAGCAGCAAATAACTCTGTCTACAGGGCCCAGCGGGATTGGAAGAATGATATGATAGAGGGATGAGGAGACAGAGGAGGAGAGTAAAGAAGAGGAGAGAAACATACTATATTTTGATGACGACAGTGACACAGCATGCATGATAAGGATGGTCGGGACAATGTTCACAATCTATTAATCTTTTAATAAAAATAATAATAACATAATATGCCATTTAGCAGACGCTTTTATCCAAAGCGACTTACAGTCATATGTGCCCAAATACATATTGTTTGAGAGAAAAAAAGTATTACTCATCTGGAATTACTTTCAATGTAGTATTTGCTGTTCTAGACAAAAAACAAACAAAAAAAGCGTTTAACCCAGGCATTTTTGTTTCTTCCTTACATATTTTCTTGTCTTTTAGTTTGTGAATGACTCTGGTTGATCTATTCTGGGATATTGCTCGTTGATATAATTTTGTTCATTTTTTTGTTTTGAAATAGAATAACCACAATGCTAATGGAATGAATAATAGTTGCTATTGTGATTTGATGTCCAATAATTGCTAACGTAGGATATACAGTACATAACAGTGTATATGGAAATATCCCCCCTGGGCACAGACGTCAATTCAACATCTATTCCACGTTGGTTCAACGTCATTTCATTGAAATGATGTGGAAACAAAGTTGATTCAACCAGTGTGTGCCCAGTGTTGGGGTGTCTTGAGATTTTCTGATTTGATGGTCGCTGGTCATGTGATGTGCAGGTCAGAGAATTTAAGTTTTGACAAATGAAGAGTAAGAGCACACACTGGAAACACCTAAAGATGGTTTCAACGTGCATGGGGAGAGACACAGGGGACCGTCTTTTCCTTGACTGAAGAGTTTACAGATCGGTTAAACAAATGCTCACAGCCATTTTGAGCAGCCAGATTTCTACTGTATGAGAGGGCATACAAGCTCTGTCAACATGTCAAGGTTTAGAAAGGGCAAGATAGATAAGATAAGGATAAAGATTAAGCTAGTTTTCACTTTTCTTAAAGGAGCACTATGAAGCTTTTATTTCTGATCAACAGTGTGGCCCTAATGGTTAATTGTTTTCATTTTGGAGGACTGAGAGGGAGGGTCACGGCAAATGCAATATTAAAAAGAAGAGGAAAAGACTCACTGATTGGCATGAATGGAACTATTTTTGTGTGTGTGTAACGTTTCAGCCACAATCTTGAGCCAATCAGGGAAAAACTAGTGTACCTTTAAAGGATGTTATGGGGTGGATGGATACCAGGCGTGTAAAGTAATCCTTCTCTTTAATTATTTCTAAACTTTTTCACGTAAAAAACAGGATCGCAACCGATTCTATTTTTTGGTTTTGAAACGGAGAACGAGAAGGGTGAAGGATTAGTGACGACTTGAAAGAGATCTGAATTTAGTTGCATAGTTTTACCTTCCTTTTTTTTAAAGAATGTTTCATCAAGTTTCTAAGTTGTACTATATTGTGATATCTGGAAAATAGTTATCTTTCTCTCAGTTTTTAGTTACCAGTGTAACCACCAAACTACCTGGTTGTTACTAGGGCTGGTCACTGATGACAGGAGAATGACATTTTGAGCAGTCTTTTAATCAAAGGTTCCTCGTGCCATCGTTCTGTAGAAGTTAACTCTTTTCACTGTTTTTACATGATAATGTTCATTAAAAAAATAAAAAATAAACATTTTTAATTGTACTGACACACATTGTACAAATGTATGCATGTATGCTCACAGTGCTACAAGAATCATACATGTACTGTACATATATGCTGTAATAAGGACACACATAACTGTGTTAACCTGCCACATTACTGTTACTCCAGAGGCTTCTCTCCTGGAAGAGGAGTCTGTCTGAGATTGACAGAGCCTTGCTTATTGAATTAATCACCATGGCCACAGCTAACGACAGGATATATCCAGCACTTCACCTGGACTGCATTGGGTGCTGTAATTGTGGGGAGAAAAAGGAGAGAATCTTGTAGGAACCCCTCCAGCACATGTCAATGTGCCAGGTGACAGTTAAATGAAAGTCTATAGTGACATACAGAAATGTAAGTGCTATCCAATTTTGTTTGTGCCGGCAGCAAATTACAAGGGATTGTGAATGACGTGGCAATGTTACAAAGGTGAACAAAAAAATACATGTCCGTTCCTGGACCTCAGTCTCTGTCTATTTGAATTACTTGTCAGCTTTTTGTGCCTGTGTGGTCTGGCAAGGGTCTGATATAGGGAGATGATGGTGATTAGAATAGATTATTTGAGTTTGACGTGAAGTAAGACCAGTAAATGCAATACAAGCTAAAAGCTGTTGTCTCGTGTTCTTTCTCTACCTACAAGACATGCCTCTGGAAAACAAAGTAGTGAGACTATGCACAGAAGGACTGAAAGCACACAGGGCCTGGCTCGAAGACAGTGCTACAGAAGGCTTTTCTACATGTCTCCATAGCCATCTGTGTCTGACCGACCTTGATGATGGGGCCGTGGTAGGGAGGGGAGGTCTCTGTGGAACACCATTAGGATAATCAATGAGCCAGGAATCTGATTAAGGAGAGTGCTTTCTCTGAGGAGAGTGAGACGGAGCACAGAGAGAGGATGTGTGTGTGTGTGTGTGTGTGTGTATGTGTGTGTGTGTGTGAGACAGAGTGACAGAGTTGGTGATCATGTGGATGGAGAAGTCAGTGCAGAGAGAAGGAGAGATGATCCAGTCAAAAAGCAACCAAAGATATTCCTCCAAACATCTGTAAGTCTTTGTGCAGTTCATATTTTGTGTTTACTTAATGTTTTTCAAGGCTGAAATGGATTCTCATTACATAAATGCCAAGGCCAATACTGAACACACAGATACATTAAAGATTGACTAAGTTTTTGTCAAACACGAGCTAAGTTTACCACCATCTCTAAACATCCCTCATCTCCCCCAATTAACCAGGGAGATTAATAGCATTTCCTGCCTTCTTCGGGAGAGAATGGAGATACAAGCAGTAGTGTAGTCTCACAGCATTGTCAGTCAATATGCAGCTCTTTGTAAAATGATCAGACAAACTACTGCAGGTTACCAAGTTTGGGGCCAATTGCATTTAAATTCCAGTAAATTCAGAAAGTAAACCAAATTACAATTCCAAATGTTCCTAATTGAAAAGCATTTAAGATCATTTGAATTTCAGCGTACTTCCTAAATTGTCTGGATTTGAAAGACAACTGAGCTCAACCCTGCAGGATACTGTACATATCCTGATTACAAGTATAGAGAACGTAGCACTGCCATTTTCACCTGAACCGAGATGATGATCTCTCCCTATTGTTATGACAGATCAAAAAATGAAGCTTGCTTTTTCTGTTGAATTAAATTACTATTTTTGTCTAACCACTTATATATCAATAAAGATATATGATTTACACCAGACTTTACCACTGTGATGATTGAATGGGTCAAAGTTCAACCCAATGCTATGTGAATTGCACCCAGTACAGCTGTATTATAGATTAGTCACCCGGGGTAAACAGATTAGTCACCCGGGGTAAACAGATTAGTCACCCGGGGTAAACAGATTAGTCACCCGGGGTAAACAGAGTCCGTTTCATTTTCTTTGAATGAATTTGCATCATAAAGAAGAAACCAACATGTTCACTTTTCCTTGAAAACCATTCAAACCTACACATTGTAAATAATGACATTGCTCCATAGGCCGATGTTACTCCATAATAAACACTGACTAATGATGTGAAACACCGTAAATGAAAGAGAAGAGTGCTTGAGCTATTGGTCATTAGGGATAGAGATTTGAGTCATGCTGCTTCAATGTGTGAGTGAGTTTGTAATGAAAGTAAACATTGTCAACAGTGTTTCTTTGCCTCCGTAGATTACAACAAACAATGGAAAATCTGGGAGTGGAAGAGGATCCAGAGTTGTAGCTACAGTGAGATTAACTCCATCGAGCATGCATTTTAGTATAGGTTTAGTCCTAATCTCAGGACACCGGTCATATTAATTTGGTTTTCACAGCATGTGACCTGACCTGCTACGATTATGATAACCTCAGTAATGTTTCTACTCTTGTTATTTCCCTGCTGAAAAGGGACACTCAAATTATGCTATTAGTCTCACAATGTACTATAATGACCTAGGCCTATAAGGTTAGCTACCTGACAGATGACCACTCTCAAATTGACGGGCAATGCCACACAAGAAAAATGTGAACGTTTAGGAGCATAGAACCCTGTAATTCTTAGGTCCCATGAAACCAAGTAAACATGTTGATCAAATATTTAATTATTGCTGAAGTGTTTTGCTTTCGCCTACATAGATGATGATGAAGAAGAAGACTAGACCCAATTTTTCTCAGTGTAATAATTAATATGCTATATTTCAAATACTAGAATAAAACTATTTTCAAACCCTTGGTTAGCATTTGTCGATGGCGAATATATATTGATTTGGGTAAGACAGAAATATCAACGTTGTTCACATTTCTTCTTATTACACTTCTGATGACGTAGTGACTGCCAGTAATTCAGATGACTTCCAGTTCAGCTGTTCTGTTGGGGTTATTTCTTCTCCCGCTGCAAGGTCATGCTTGTACATGCAATTTTCCCTACAAACGGAGGGAGTGTGTTATACACGGAACAGCCTCCGTGTCGAGCGCAATAAACACTACGCCCACAACCTCCCTTTAGCGTTAATCCCGCCCTCTTGCAATATCCCACACAAAGATTGGACGAAATTGTGTACTCGTCATCTGTTGCATCCTAGGTATGTCAATCAACGCTTTCTTGAAGTTTGCCTGCACTCCGGGTGGAATTGGACAACTAGCTGTCAGTGTGTATAGTATTGCGACATTGAAGTAGGCCAACGTTACTGTAGTTCCGATTGTTAGAAATACAGTTTGGTTAAAAGTTCTCGATTGTCCTGTACAATAAGACATTTCGTTCTGGTGGTTTAAGGCTGGTGTCTGGCTACAATTTGACGGGATCATTTTTCTAACACACTTTCTCGTGGACAGCGGGGTAAGTAGGCGGTCGCAGAACCCTTTGCTTTGTATTCTTTATACATCATATTCTGGTTGGGCCATGAGAGTAAAGTTCTAAAAATGTGTTACACAACACATTGTAGTTGTGTGTGGTGGGCGAGCAGCATCAATGTATTATCAGATTGAGGATACACTGCCAATCGGTGAATCTCACTCGACACAAAGTAACTGGAGCTACGTCCTCCATGTTATTATTACATAAGTCGCCAAAAGTTTAATCACACTGTTTCGCAAATAGATTAGGCCTTCCAATCGCTGCAGCGGTTGTTGGTTCTACGTTTGCTTTCAAAGGATAGCATACGCCGACCGTTTATGCCTAATTATTGTGATGATGTGCTGGCCATTTCTTCAAAGATGATATTGCACATTTTCTGAAGTTGCAAGTGCAACCATGATGGGATGCTGACTTCGGTCAAAGCCACATCCAGTGGTGCAGGTTGTGATGACCACTCTCACGTGGGCATGTCACGGCCATTTGATCCATCAAACGGTGCTTGGGAAAGTCATCACGTGAACCATGCGTGCCTCCAGGTTTGCAACAACCAGTCTACAGTTTGAGGGATTATAAACACACACAACCAGTGGTGTGTATTAATGGATGCCAAGGGAAGCCCAAAAATGAAAAATAATAAAACATGTATTTCGTCTGTTTCATAATTGTCCTACGCTCAGCCTCTTGCGAATTGAATCTAAATGGAAGAATGCAAAAGCGCGATCAAAACAGTCTGGCCTCGCTTGACAAAAAAAGTATAATCAATTAGCCAATCAGCGATGAGCTCAACTGTGAATGGGCCTGGCGCACCAAAAAAAGTGTAATGGGAAGCCACGTTGGATTAGGAATCACTCCTATCAAATCCCATAAATCATTGACTGAAAAACTTGAATTGTTGCATATCGTTAGGTTGTTGTCCTCCTGTGGTTAGTCAGCAAGCTAAAATTGACCCTTGCCTAAATTAGCCATGGATGGAGATAGGGATTTGGACTTGTGGTTTTACTTCATTCTCAGCACTGGCCAATGATGATTATGCTGATTCTGATCCAACTATTAATTCATACATTGTTGTGCCCCTGGCCTTAGAGGATGGAAACTCAGTATGTAGCTAGATGTAGAAGGTTAATGTTAACTAGCTAACGTTGCCCATGAATGGAAGTTAGGCTAGGGAGCAAGCATTTTAGCCAGGTAGCCTAAAATAAAAGCGTGTTCTGTATGACAGTGATGGACTGTTTCGTCAACATGAGAGAGGAGGATGGCATTGGCGTTTATCTTCAAGGGTGGGGTGAGTCAAAAAAAAAACAATCTACTTGCACGAAGGCGTGCTCTCACACACACAGAGAAATCAGAACCATGGACAGCCACATCATATTTAGCTTACGTTGATTGGACTAAATTGTTTTTGGTATATTTTAGTTGTCACTGATGATGTTGAAGTTGAAATGGTGTTGGAATAGTGGAGGCAGCTACTGTTTTCTTTGTGATTTGCAGTAACTCTGTGGTTTTAAATCAATAGTTGTTTAGTGGTCTGAAAATGTCAAACATTAACTTGCTTGACCATGCTGTAAGTCATGTAGCTGTTTGTTACATGCAATATGCTTTGTGGACTTCACTGGACAGAGGTAGCTATCCGGTTTTGTGATAAAACAAAGGTGTGGTTGAATTTATTCTGCCACTGTGTCTTCTATTGTCTCTGCCTTTGGGCCTACAGTACCAGTCAAAAGTTTGGACACCTACTCATTCCAGGGTTTTTCTTTATTTTTTACTATTTTCTACAATAATAGTAAAGGCATCAAAACTATGAAATAACACACATCGAATCATGTAGTAACCACAAAAGTGTTAAACAAATCAAAATCTATTTTATATTTGAGATTCTTCAAAGTAGTCACCCTTTGCCTTGATGACAGCTTTGCACACTCTGGCCCCTGCGGGCCCCTTTTTCTTGATGATGGGCAGCAGCACATGTAAGATAACCCATGTGCCAAATAGCATACAATCCACCTATTTGTCATTAGTTGTTTACATAGCATTTGCGAGTGACTATAAAACTGCAAAGTTATCGCTGATGTTGTTCCTTACTTGTCCCATGCTCTACTGACACTGCACCAGGATACACTTACTGGAATAAAGTAATACATTTTCCTGGAATCTCTTCCTCAAATAATGTTTCCATTGTCCAATGTTATTGTTTCAGCTTTTGCGGTGCTTTTATGATAACTGAAAGGTGTTTCCTGAATATTTTATGTCTAAATATCATAGTTTAAATTGCTGTGTTTTTTGTGTTTTTTTTTTTTACCTGGGCCCAGATTATCTAAACATTTCATCCAGAACAAAATTATCCTGTGTTGTGTTCCCTGTTTAAAAAGACAAAGACAATATTTCAACCAAATGTTATGGCATCATATAACATGATCTGTGTCGTAGCACATGATGTGGTTAGAGATTTGTTACCATTGTCTCTTAAAACTACATCCAAAAATGAGGACGGACCACATCGGAAGGGGGAGCAAAACACAGGATCATGTTGATCTGGAAAAACTGCGCCGTGGTGACTTAAAAGAAAAGCAACTGCTTACTGCATTGAGTCAGACGTTGATATTGTAGTGAGGTGTAGAAATGTGTTGTACTTACTCCCTGCCTGAGTTAGAGAAATATGGGGTTTAACAGTTCACTGCACAACAATAGTAGAATGACAATGCTGGTTTTTAGAAAGCCACAGTAACATTATTATTTCTGTTACATAGAAAGCACTAGGCCCATGCCAAGTTATGTACAGGGCAAGAGGATGTGGCTGCTTTCATGGCCCTCATGACTGACGCTTTCTAGTAAAATTATCTTTAGCTGAACAACAGACTAGATTCCTTGAGAGGCTGATTGCACATCCCATGCTGTACCATGCTGTAATATTGTCTTTGTCTCACCACGCTCTTTAAGACAAGCGGTTGTCGCATGTCTAAACAATGTTTTTATGGTGTAGCCTACCCATAGTGGCTGCAGAGAGAGACTGGTGATTTTAAATGAGTGCTGCCTTGCTGCAGTACAGAATGTTTGTTTCCTGTTCTTGAGACCTACAGTTCTCTCAACACAGGCTCAGTGAAAGTCAGTTCATGTTGACTTGCTTCTGTAGGCCAAGGCTGTATAGATCTCTTGGTCTGTCTGGTGTCGTGCCACTGTTCACAAAGCTGTGTTGTTAACCCTGGTGGAGCTCTGTGCTTCTGTGGCTCTCTGGTCTGCCTGTGCATTCCACCCCACTCTGTAATGTGAATTATGGGACAAGTGCTGCACAGACAAAAGCTCTGCTCTTTTCAGTTGTGTATGGAGAACTATAGCGAAGCCAGCAATCTTTATAGGCACTGGTAATGCCCACTTTGGATATGATCTGAATCAAGTGGTGTCCTTTTCATTCTCTGAGTGTGACTGAGTAAAAAAGCGAGAGGATTTCGACACCCACCATCTCGTATCGTTCTGAAAGCATTTCTGTAGTTAGTAAAAGATACGATTTAGCATTTCTAAAAAATAATTTTGGTAAAGTAAAATAATTTTGTTAATTTTGTTGATCTCTGAGAATTTAATCAATTTTTTTGCACCCAAATTGGCTTTTTTTTTTTTTTTTTTTTTATATACAAGATTCAGATAATAGTCAAATATAGTACCCAACACCAAACTTCTTCCTACTAATGAGTAAGACATGAGAAATCCCCCCAAAATTGCAAAAAGCTACCCATGGATGCAGGGTCCGGTTGAACAAAGGAAGTTTCTGCTTTTTAGTAGTTCATCTATCTTGTCACCTATATTTTATGGGTTTTGACTGGGTTGTCACCTGTTGCCAAAGAGTTGTCTGTTTTGTGGTACTGTAAATTACAAGCTTAGCTGTTGATTGACTAACATGGGATCCATTTAAGCCCATGCACTTTGTATGACTTGAGAAACTCCAGTAAGAGGAAGTTGAAAGAAAACAACAAGTAATTGAATGGGAAGGTGACAGTTTGAGTTTTGACACATGATGATGAGTCAGTTCAGCTGCTTTGCGTTGTGGTTTGAGTCTAGTTTTTGTACGTAGCATGATCTCATACCAGGGGTGTATTCTAGAGGTCCACCGATTTTAATTTTTCAATACCGATACCGATTATTGGAGGACCAAAAAAAGCCAATACCGATTAATCGGTTGATTACATTTTTTTTATTTATATATATATATATATATATATATATATATATATATATATTATTTATTTGTAATAATGACAATTACAACAATACTGAATGAACACTTTTATTTTAACTTAATATATTACAGCAATAAAATAAATTTAGTCTCAAATAATGAAACATGTTCCATTTTGTTTAAATAATGCAAAAACAAAGTGTTGGAGAAGAAAATAAAAGTGCAATATTTGCCATGTAAAAAAGCTAACGTTTAAGTTCCTTGCTCAGAACATGAGAACATATGAAAGCTGGTGGTTGCTTTTAAAATGAGTCTTCAATATTCCCAGGTAAGAAGTTTTAGGTTGTAGTTATTATAGGAATTATAGGACTCTTTCTCTCTACCATTTGTATTTCATATACCTTTGACTATTGGATGTTATAGGCACTATAGTATTGCCAGCCTAATCTCAGGAGTTGATAGGCTTTTAGTCATAAACAGCGCAATGCTTGAAGCACAGCGAAGAGCTGCTGGCAAATGCAGGAAAGTGCTGTTTGAATGAATGCTTACGAGCTGCCTACCACCGCTCAGTCAGACTGCTCTATCAAACATCAAATCATAGACTTAATTATAATATAATAACACACAGAAAACGAGCCTTAGGTCATTAATATGGTCAAATCCGGAAAGTATGATTTCGAAAACAAAACGTTTATTCTTTCAGTGAAATGCGGAAACGTTACGTATTTTAACTGCTGCATATACCCTGACTCTGCTTGCACAGAACGCAAGAGAAGTGGCACAATTTCCCTAGTTAAAATAAATTCATGTTGCAGGCAATATTAACTAAATATGCAGGTTTAAAAATATATACTTGTGTATTGATTTTTAAAAAGTCGATGCATTGATGTTTATGGTTAGGTACACTGGTGCAGTGACAGTGCTTTTTTTCGCGAATGCGCTTGTTAAATCATCACCCGTTTGGTGAAGTAGGCTGTGATTCGATGATAAATTAACAGGCACCGCATCGATTTATATGCAACGCAGGACAAGCTAGTTAACCTAGTAATATCATCAACCATGTGTAGTTAACTAGTGATTATGTTAAGATTGTTTTTTATTACTTTGGCTCCTTGCTGCACTCGCGTAACAGATAGTCAGCCTGCCACGGTCTCCTCGTGGAGTGCAATGTAATCGGCCATAATTGGTGTCCAAAAATGCCGATTACCGATTTGTTATGAAAACTTGAAATAGGCCCTAATTAAATCGGTCAACCTCTAGTGTATTCATTATGCCTTGCAATGGAAGCCATTTACCGTTTAAGAACCAAACGGAAGCAAACAAAACGTTTTTGCAACAGAATTAGCGTAATGAATACACCCCAGGCAGGGTGATGCACCTGTTTCCATCAGTGTAGTGAAAGAGGAAAGGGGAAGGTGACATGTCTAACGTGAAATGAGTAGGGGTGCCCTCTAACTTTCCAAGCTTTCCTTTTCTCAAATAACCTTGAAATGTAGTGGACCCTCCCAGCAGAGTTTAGTAGAGCCCAGGGACAACATGGCACTCTAGTCTAAGCTCTCTCGAAATGAGCAAGCCCTTGAGCACGTATTCAACCAATATGAATATGTCACTCCATAATCAATACATCTCAATAGTTTAAACATCAATGGCCAATACATAATATATTTTAACATATCAGGACACACATAGGAAAACGCCGCTCAACATAGGACATACTAATTACTGAGCATGCCAACCTGCTAGGTATATATGCAGACGTGACCGACCCGGTCGCGCTAGTCTGAACCCGCGGTGGTGAGTTCAGAGCCCTATACTACGTATCTGGTTTGAGGAGTTAGCGAGAACTTTGGTCAACTAGGTTCAACTCGGGATAACCAGTACCACGAAAGTGGCTCACTTTTTCACAGCACTGCGCCTGATTAAAAAAAAAAAAAAAAAAAAGGTATTTGTCCCCTTTCTAATTCTCTACTTTTGCAAATTTTTGATACTGAATGTTATCAGATCTTCAACCAAATCCTAATATTAGATAAAGGGAACCTGAGTGAACAAATAACAACAATTACATATTTAATTTATTTCATAAACAAAGTTGTGCAACAGCCAATGCTTCTGTGTGAAAATGTAATTGCCCCCTTACACTCAATAACTGTTTGTGCCACCTTTTAACTGCAATGACTCCAACCAAGCACTTCCTGTAGTTGTTGATCAGTCTCTGACGTTGCTGTGGAGGAATTTTGTCCCACTCTTTCATGCAGAACTGCTGTAACTCAGCTACATTTGTGGGTTTTCAAGCATGAACTGCTCATTTCAAGTCCTGCCACAACATCTCAATTTGGATTAGGTGTGGATTAGGCCATTTCAAAACTTAACATTTGTAGCTTTTTAGCAATCTTCATGTAGACTTGATTGTGTGTTTTGGATCATTGTCTTGCTGCATGACCCAGCTGCGCTTCAGCTTCAGCTCACAGACAGTTATACTTTGACTCATCTGTCCACAGAACATTCTTCCGCGAGTCTTGATGATCAACCAGATGCTTTTTGGAAAACTTGAGTCAACTTTTTGGATGAGTCCCATTATGTCTGGTGAAAACCAAACACTGCCTTCCACGGTAAGAACCTCAACCTCATGTGGTTTGGAATGCTTTGCTGCCTCAGCACTTGGACGACTTGCCTTAATAGAAGGAACCATGAATTCTGCTCTGTATCAGAGAATTCTACAGGAGAATGTCCATCCGTCTGTAAGCTGAAGCGCAGCTGGGTCATGCAGCAAGACAATGATCCAAAACACACAATCAAGTCTACATGAAAAGGGTTAAAAAGTTTTGGAATAGTCAAATTCCAGACCTAATCCCAATTGAGATGTTGTGGCAGGGTTTGAAAACTCACAAATGTTAAAGCAGTTCTGTATGTAAAAAATAAAATAAAAATAGTAATGTTCAAATGTCTATCACATGAAACTTTTAGTAATGACAGAATGCATTTAAAACTTCACGCACAGTAATACTTTTGATTGACTTCAAGGGATACTTTGTCAATGTATCTTCTTCTCCAGAGTCAGATGAACTCGTGGATACCATTATTATGTCTCTGCATGCAGTTTGAAGGAAGTTGCTAACTAGCTGTAGCGCAATTGATAACTAGCGTTAGCGCAAGGACTGGAAGTCTGTGGATATCTGCTAGAGAGCATTGGCTGCAGGCTGACTTCGGTCGTCAGTTGGACGGTGTTTCCTCCGACACATTGGTGCAGCTGGCTTCCGGGATAAGCGGGCGGGTAGGGGGCAGCATTGGGAATTTTAGATGAAAAGCATGCCCAAATTAAACAGCCTGCTACTCAGCCATAAAAGCTAGAATATGCATATAATTAGTAGATTTGGATAGAAAACACTCAGGTGTTTTTAAAACTGTTTGAATGATGTCTGTGAGTATAACAGAACTCATATGGCAGGTAAAATCCTGAGAAAAAATCCAACCAAGAAGAGGTAATCTGAGGTTTGTAGTTTTTCAACTCTTTGCCTATCGAATACACAGTGTCTATGGGGTCATATTGCACTTCCTAAGGCTTCCACTAGTCAACGGTCTTTAGAACCTTGTTTGATGCTTCTACTGTGAAGTGGGGGCGAATAAGAGGGGAATGAGTCAGAGGTCTGCCAGAGAGCCACGAGCTGGCCACGTGCGTTCACGTGAGAGTTAGCTTGCGTTCCATTGCATTTCTGAAGACAAAGGAATTCTCCGGTTGGAACATTGCAACAGTTTGGGCCGCCTGGCCTGTTGCGAACTAATTTGCCAGAATTTTACGTAATTGGGACATAACATTGAAGGTTGTGCAATGTAAAAGGAATATTTAGACTTATGGATGCTACCTGTTAGATAAAATACGGAACGGTTCCGTATTTCACTGAAAGAATAAACGTTTTGTTTTTGAGATGATAGTTTCCAGATTCGACCATATTAATGACCTAAGGCTCGTATTTCTGTGTGTTATTATGTTATAATTAAGTCTATGATTTGATAGAGCAGTCTGACTGAGCGATGGTAGGCACCAGCAGGCTCGTAAGCATTCATTCAAACAGCACTTCCGTGCGTTTTGCCAGCAGCTCTTCGCAATGCTTCAAGCATTGCACTGTTTATGACTTCAAGCCTATCAACTCCCGAGATTAGGCTGGTGTAACCGATGTGAAATGGCTAACTAGTTAGCGGGGTGCGCACTAATAGCGTTTCAAACGTCACTCGCTCTGAGACTTGGAGTAGTTGTTCCCCTTGCTCTGCATGGGTAACGCTGCTTCGAGGGTGGCTGTTGTCAATGTGTTCCTGGTTGTTTTTGCATTATTTAAACCAAATTGAACATGTTTCATTATTTATTTGAGGCTTTAATTTGACGATTTAATCTGTATCGGCTTTTTTGGTCCTCCAATAATCGGTATCGGCGTTGAAAAATCATAATCGGTCGACCTCTACTCATAACTTCTGCTTGCATTAGACAAATGATTTGACTGACTTCATCATATCTGTGGAATCGACTGGAATTATAAAATGGTATTTTTTGTCCTTACTCCAGTCTGACAGGAAGTGGACATGGCAAGAAAAGTACAGGGGAAGTAAACCAAGATTGCAATCAAATCTACCAATTTCAACGGCAATACGAGCAGTAAAGGTCACAGGCAATTTAAACTCCTTGTTTCACCTGTGTAGGACAAGAGGAAGTGACATTTTATAAATGAGGATTCATCCCAAATGGCAACCTCTTCTCTATAGTGTACTACTTTTGACCAAGGCACAGGAAAATCTTACCATTTAGGACGCAACCCTAGGTTTCTCTGCAAAGCAAAATGCGGTTGGAGCATGTTTGTTCACCTGTTATCCAATCACAAAGACCCAATTCCTTGGATAAGTTCTGTTATCTGAATCTGTCAATGGAGCATATCAGGATATGATGACGCAAAGAATGGAAGAAATCTCAAATCCCGTGATTTTAAAATGTTACCCTGACTAAACAGTTTGCTCCTGTTTCTCTCTTCTGGATGTCCGTACATCTGGCCTACAGTACAACATGGTCTTGCTACTGCATAGGGACTTGTTATCAGGACAGTTGTAGCCTAACCATCACATTGCATATTATTGTGCATTGGAGCTACTAGGAGAACATTGTGTTCCTTCCTGTGTCCAGTAAAATGAGAAGGGTGGCAGATGTTTGCTGATAACTGTATGATCTCTCAGGGCTGGGGGATGCTCTGTAGTTCTCTACCTTTCCCTGGTGGTAATTAGGATTTTGTCAAGGCTTTTAGCAAGTACACTGTAATGTAGGAAGAAAACCAGGCCTGGGTTAGCATGGCTGCTCTAACTAACTGAAGTCATGACCGCTGTTAGTGGAAAATCACTCATTTTGAAAATATAAGTGCACTGTTACGGAAGGAATGAGGAGCAGCAACATTTCTGTGCTATGTTGTCTGCATTACATGGCCTACATAATTCAATGGTTTGTTGACGAGGACAACAGTGACATTATATTCTACTGGTGATGAATATCAATGATGTGGTTCCTGTTTACTTTGAAGTCTGAATAGTTTTCTTGTAATGCTGAATAAATCTTCTAGTATCAGACCTGGGCTGGAGGGAGATCACAGGGTCTCTGTCTGGCTCACCTCGCCCAACAGGGATGCCAAAGTTCAGGGTTTATTTTGGTCTGTTTCTCGGTGCAGGCTGTGTGTTGAGCTGAACAGGATGTCTCTGTGTGTTTTATAGGAAGCTGGCTGAGGTACCATCAAATACTTTGTCTTCGGTTTCTGAGGTTTTCCTGTCAGTGCGAATATGACGTGTCTATACATGCTCTCATCAGATTCAAGACAATCAGAGTTAGAGCAAATCAATTGATCAAGGTATTGGAAATGTTTCAAAGTAGAGACATACTGTACGGTGGCCTCAAGGTTTCGTCCTGCATTGGCAAGCTCTCAAGAGCCGATCTTATGTATCACGAGACCACAGCTGTTCCCCTCATTAGTATCTAGTTTCCTTGTGTCTTCCTTGCCTTCCATTTCTCTCTCACACTGTTTCCTCCTGTGTGTCCTATACAGGGTTGTGGAGGCAGCCGGCAGCATGGCCCAGTGGAACCAGTTGCAGCAGCTGGAGACCAGGTACCTGGAGCAGCTGTACCACCTGTACAGCGACAGCTTCCCCATGGAGCTCCGGCAGTTCCTCGCCCCCTGGATCGAAAGCCAGGATTGGTGTGTACTTTCCTAGTTCCTGTGGTTCACAACATCACTACAGAATGGGTACCTAGTACCTACAGTTCACTAGTACCACTGCTGCTGGCAACACTCGGCAGGATGACATGGCTCAAATGTTGACTTTAGTCATCAGTGTGGTATTGATTTCCCTCTACAGTCGTTTTGATTTATTTTGAAGTAGCATCAACAACTTTCCAGCTAGACTGTTAGCAGGGAACGTCAGGGAACAACACACAGGAAATGATTGTCCTAATTGGCATCTCATGATGGCAAGTTGTCTGTTCTGCCAGGGAAAAGGGTACTTCCATATGAATTCAATAACTTTTTGATAGCACCCCTTTTGATTCGAACAAAACCTTCCATATACATTTGCCCATTGTGGAAGTGCTCCGAAAGTGACCTTTTGGACCTGAATACCAAAACCTTCAAGAGATAAAGGTGCTCAAAGTTGACCTATATTGCATACCCCACCATACCACGAGACATGTCTTCATCACTGGAAAACATAAACGGCGGAGATTAATATCATTTAGAAGCTTACGAACAGGGTTGTCAAACTATTTTATAATTTTATTTTTTTACCTTTTTAATGTCAATTATCAAAAAAACACGTAAACTCCAGTGTTTTTTCATATTCGCATATGTTGCGGCTAAGAACCTATTTTTACATGATCTAAGGTTTTTGTGTTGTGCCCGCCATCGGTTGAGACACAACATGCTCTTGAATACAGGGTGGGAGTCATGTTTTGGCTGATAAATGTACTAAAATGGGAAACTTTCAAATCGTACCACAAAGATGGTTGTAGGTCCACACATAGAGAATCTTGACTTAATGGGAATATGTTTTCAATTATACTGTCAATCATCCATAGGAAACCTATTGAAATATACATAATAGAATAGACATTACCATTTTTAAGTTGACATTCGTTGGTGGGTGGACCGGCAGTAATCTTTGTGGTAGTAATTACACTGAACAAAAATATAAATGCAACATGCAACAATTTCAAAGATTTTTCTGAGTTACAGTTCATATGAGGAAATCAGTCAATTAGGGACAAATGAATTTATTTCAATCAATTGATTTCACATGACTGGGAATAGTGATATGCATTTGTTGGTCGTAGACACCTTAAAAAAAAGGTAGGGGCGTGGATCAGAAAACCAGTCAGTATTTGATGTGACCAGCATTTACCTCATGCAGCGCGGCACATCTCCTTCACATAGAGTTGATCAGGCCATACTATTAATTCTATTTCTAGGATTGAAATGACACCCACCCTGTATTCAACAGCACGTTGTGTCTCAACCGATGGCGGCACGACACAAAAACCTCAGAGGATCTAAAGTAGGGTCTAAGCTACAACGTATGAACAAAATCGGAGTTTACACGTTTTTAGATCATTGACGTTAAAGATAAAAATATATATTTATGTTTTTATTAATAAAACAAATCAAATAAACAATCGTTTGACAACACTTTTAAATTATATCAAACTCAACCGTTGATATTTTCCATTGGTGAAGATATGGATGTCTCATGGTGTGTTGGGGAATGCCAAATGGTTCAACTTTGAGCATGTTTTGGCATTCAGGTCCAAAAAGTCACTTTCTGACAGCTTCTTCCATTGGCAGACATGAATGGAAAGTTTTGTTTAAAGCAAAAGTGATGCTGTCAAAAAGTGACTTCAAATGGATTTACCCAAGGCTATTTCAGTTCCCAAACTTCCTTGTTACCGTAAAAGTCTGTGCTCCTTATGCAAATATCTTTCAATGGTTCTTAGTTTCATACCAAAGCAAATTAGATTCAGTGGGTCATATTTTCATATATAGAGAGAGAGAGCTATATCATGGATATCAGTGCATTCAGGGAAAGTAGTCCGGCCCCTTTTTCCACATTTTGTTATGTTACAGCCTTATTCTAAAATGGATTCAATTAAAACATGTCCTCAGCAATCTACATGCTCCCCATCCAACCTGACAGAGCTTGAGAGGATCTGCAGAGAAGAATGTGAGAATCTTCCCAAATACAGGTGTGCCAAGCTTGTAGTGTCATACCCAAGAAGACTCAAGGCTGTAATCACAGCCAAAGGTGCTTCAACAAAGTACTGAGTAAAGGGTCTGAATACTTATGTAATGTGATATTTCAGTTTTTTTTTAAATATATATACTTTTGCAAACCTTTCTAAAACCTGTTTTTGCTTTGTCATTATGGGCTATTGTGTGTAGATTGAGAGGGGGGGGGGGGACAATTGAATCCATTTTAGAATTAGGCTGTAATGTGGTCTGAATGCATTGCATTCGGAAAGCATATCATATCTTATCTATGGATTTATTTTTTACAATTTGTTTGACTAATAACTAGAGATATGAACATTATTAGAGGCTAGGTTGTTACTATAGGTTGTTCTCAATACCCTACCTGGTTAATTAAATAAAGATAATAAAAGAAAAAAAGCTTTCGCTAAACCACTCTCTGTATGCTCTCTGCAGGGCGTACGCAGCGAACAAGGAGTCCCACGCCACGCTGGTGTTCCACAACCTGCTGGGGGAGATCGACCAGCAGTACAGCCGCTTCCTGCAGGAGAACAACGTGCTCTACCAGCACAACCTGAGGCGCATTAAGCAGCACCTGCAGTCCAAGTACCTGGAGAAACCTATGGAGATCGCCCGCATTGTAGCCCGTTGCCTCTGGGAAGAGCAGAGGCTGCTGCAGACCGCCACCACCGCCGCCCAGGACGGAACGGCGTCTCACCCGTCTGGCACTGTGGTGACGGAGAAACAACAGATCCTGGAGCACAACCTGCAGGACATCCGGAAGAGGGTGCAGGTGAGACTGCATGTTTAGTCCAAAGAATATGTGGTTTTACACAGGCATATTATTTAATACCTCATTTGATTGACATGCTTTGCTTGTTACTTTGCTATAGGATATGGAACAAAAGATGAAGATGCTTGAGAATCTCCAGGATGATTTTGACTTCAACTACAAGACCCTTAAAAGTCAGGGTGGTAAGTTTCACTTTTAATATTACATACAATTCTAGATTTATTTTTATTGAATTTTATCAGAATTTATGGATAGGATATGAGTCTGTTAGAGGCTCTAATTTTAGACTCCACTCTTACTATTTATTTTGCTTGTTGTTTTGAAACTCTGACCCACCATCAAATACTACCAAATATCACTGACTCTTAAATCTACAGATAACCCACCCAACTCCTCTCCTATTTGCTCAGAGTTGTCCCAGGACATGAATGGGAACAGCCAGGCGGCAGCCACCAGGCAGAAGATGTCTCAGCTGGAACAGATGCTGAGTGCTCTGGACCAGCTCAGAAGGGTAGGGCCCTTATACACCCCTCCTTAGTGTCCATCTGACCCTACATCGTACACATCTTCTTGGAGGGTCCTAATACCCTGAATCAGGATAGTCAGAATGTCTGCGATAAGTAGGCTAGGCTAGTTGACATTCTGCTCGAACCACATACGTGTGCAATAAATGACATAAACCTGCTTGTTAAATAGTAAGCTATAGAGTTGGGTTAGTCATTCTCAGCAGCAAGCTCAAACTGTCTGCCCCAAGCAGCCTGCTTCCCTATCCGTTGCAGCCCCGACATAAACGTTTGGACTCGGCAGCAGTACCTTTCACTACACATGCAGAGATCTGTGATATGTGTGTTGACATTAATGTGTGCTCGTTCCTTCATTTTCAATTGAGTTAAATTAATATTCATGCTGCTGTCAGGCACTAGATATTTATGAGCAAGATGAGGAGGGCGATAATAGCTGTCTAATATTGGAGAATGTGAGGCTGGAGACTATTTAGTTTAAATTTCCCTGAGGCCAAAATTGTAAAACAAAATTCACTAATCATGTTGTCGAACATGATAATCATCCTAAGAATCGTGTGCAATATATAATCGTAGCCTCGATGTTTGAGAACCGGGCCAGCAACCGGAGGGTTGTCGGTTCGAATCCTAGTGCTGGCAGGGAGTGAGCTGGCAACCGGAGGGTTGGTGCAAGGAACTTAACCCCCTAAACTGCTCATCGACGCTGAACTGCGGCTGATGTCCATCTCGCGTGGATTAATAAAATGTATCTTAAAAGTGATTCCAGAGCCCCCTGAATATCACTTTAACACTGGTTAAATCAGTGTCTGAAGGATGTGCCGTTGTCCCTCTCTGTTGTAGCAAATTGTGACTGAAATGGCAGGGCTGCTGTCAGCCATGGACTTTGTCCAGAAGAACCTGACAGATGACGAGCTGGCTGACTGGAAGAGAAGGCAGCAGATTGCCTGCATCGGAGGACCACCCAACATTTGCCTGGACCGCTTGGAGACATGGTCAGTTACCATTAGTAGCCTTTACTTTCCACGTTAAAATCATTTTATGTGCCCTCCCCATGACCGTACACTATCTCCCCCAACACTCATGTAGAGTAAACGTCTGAGTGGCGAAGAAGGAGAAGTTGCTGTTATTGGTAGTCAATACAAGATACCATAAGATTAAATTGTATTTCCAAAAGTGTTTAACAAACAAAGTAGCACTGCCATAATGAGTGACCTAGATTAACCTTTGTGACCTCTAGGATTACTTCCCTGGCTGAGTCTCAGCTGCAGATCCGCCAGCAGATCAAGAAGCTGGAGGAGCTCCAGCAGAAGGTGTCCTATAAGGGAGACCCCATCATCCAGCACCGGCCCGCTCTGGAGGAGAAGATAGTGGACTTGTTCAGAAACCTCATGAAGAGGTGGGGAGCTTCTCTTTTAGCTTCAATATCGATCACATGTCCAGATGGTTTGGATATTTATTATAGGATCGAATTTGCATAATATTCAGATGTTTTGGATACATGGCATAGCCTTTTGGCAAATATGGAGATATTTTATTATGATGGGCATTAGATGAGGCTTCAGAGTTTTGTCTATCACAGACTTCCACCATTGTGCTCTAATGCACCGCCTCTTATCTGGTCGTTGTGTTGCAGTGCGTTTGTGGTGGAAAGACAGCCTTGTATGCCCATGCATCCAGACAGACCACTGGTCATCAAGACAGGTGTGCAGTTCACCAACAAAGTCAGGTAAGAGGAGCTGCGGGACTCAATGCCACCAGTTGATGACGGTGTTGAATACAAAACTGCCTTATTTGATGTCTTTGGCGTTTGCTTTATGTGCTCTCACCAAATGTTAATTTCCAAATCTTTTCTCTCTTTTCAGATTACTGGTGAAGTTTCCAGAATTGAATTACCAGCTGAAGATCAAAGTTATTATTGATAAGTGAGTTTTACATGCCTTGCCTCCATCACTCCCACGATCATGTCCGATTTGCGTAGAACACCACGATCGACTCAATCCCAGGGAAGTTGTGAATTGACCTCTCTTGTTTGTTTCTCAGGGAATCTGGGGATGTGGCTGCCATTCGAGGGTAAGTGACTTTAATGTTACGTTGAAACCCTTTGTCTCCTACGCTATCAATATTAGAATGTCCCTTTTGCCATGGAGCCTGTGAATAACCTACCATACCTGCTGTACCCTGCTTCTCCCAGGTCCCGAAAGTTCAACATCCTAGGTACCAACACCAAGGTGATGAACATGGAGGAGTCCAACAACGGCAGTCTGTCAGCAGAGTTCAAACACCTGGTGAGTGGCTGTCTGTCAGTCTAGTGGTGAGTCTAGTGTGGTACTGTACAGTATGTGGCTTGACTGATAACTGCCCTTCTCTTTCAGACCCTGAGGGAACAGAGGTGCGGCAATGGTGGCAGGACCAACAGTGATGTGAGTCCCACACTCAATCTTGAATGCTCCTTTTCTTATGGTGACTGATGTGGCTATACTGTTAACTTAAACTTATCATTTGGGGAATTGATAGTACCATTGTCATCAGTATTGATAGTAGCATCAAATCGACCTATAACCCTGACTGTCCTGTTCCTCCCCAGGCCTCCCTGATCGTTACAGAGGAGCTCCACCTCATCACCTTTGAGACCGAGGTCTACCACCAGGGCTTGAAGATCGACCTGGAGGTGAGACCTAGCTCCGCTCTCTACCCGTGTGCACACAGGCGGCCTGGGGGAGTTGCTGTTGTGCTTCCTGACTCCCAGGTGGTCTTTGTCAAGTCTCATTATGGCGACACCAAACACTCAGCACGTAGTCCCCTAACTCCACCTTAATCCTACGTCAGCGGTAATTGCATGGAGATTAGATATTTAAGGCCACGAGTTAGCTCTGCCACACACGCGAGCCAATAGACAAAAATAGTCATTATCATTAGCTTGATGGTGCCCTAGGCTTCCAGGGGCCTGGCTCTGCTCTCCCCATGCACAGAAGACCAATGAGCTGATTCAGTAATCACACTTGTTCTCCATGCTTTCCCTACTGTTGCTTCTCCTCGCCCCATCATCCCTCCCCTCAACCCCCGGCCGGTGGAGCGTGTCCAGGGGTAATCCGTCTCTGGCCCGCTCTACACCTCCCTCTGATATCACCGTAGCTAGCCCAAGCCCCCTGCTGGGACACAGGAATCATTCATCTAATGGTTATGTCCTGCAGGGCTTAGTGCTTTGTGTTGAGCTCAACACTGCGGCGATGCCCCGCCCTGAACACAGCAGTGTGGAAATGCATTAGCCAGGATAATTAACACATTAGCATTGAGAAATGGAGGGAAATTAGCGTGCGTGCGTTTGAGTGAGAGGGTTTGGCACTCCCACGTTGTGAAATAATTGATCACAACACTCCGTCTTCTATAAACGACACCATTTAGCGAGGCGAGGGGTGCTGCTGTGTGATTGAAGACTTAATTCTCAGTGAGGGGCTAAGCACTCCATGTCTCTGCCATCTCACTCAGGACACGGACAGCTTTTCCTCCCGTACGGCCGACTACTTTGTCACAGCAATCCAAAGAATAATAGTATTAAATGAATGTATTAAATGGCATTTCATGTCAGACTTGAATAGAATGACAAAACAACCTAGGTTAGTTTTGAAAGCCTGGCAAAAGGTGCTTCTGCTCCATACGTATATCTTAATCGAGCCTACGTCCAGGTTAACCATTCTTCATGCGTTTTCTCTATGGTCCATTAGACCCATTCTCTACCAGTGGTGGTCATCTCCAACATCTGCCAGATGCCCAACGCCTGGGCCTCCATCCTGTGGTACAACATGCTGACCAACCACCCCAAGGTAAGACAGCTAGCGCCACCTCGCGTTAGACCGCTGTCCTGTAACTTCTGTCCCCCAAATAAAGTCTTATTGATATCATCTTTACTGTGTCATGCCTTCTTTGCATTGGCATCTGTCTTGAAGAGGGTTAAAATGTGTGTGAAATCCAGCTTGACCTCCTCTTCCTGTTGTCATGTCCTGTAGAATGTGAACTTCTTCACCAAGCCACCGGTGGGGACGTGGGATCAGGTAGCGGAGGTGCTGAGCTGGCAGTTCTCCTCCACCACTAAGAGAGGCCTGACCATCGAGCAGCTCACCACCCTGGCTGAGAAACTACTAGGCGAGGAACCTTTCTGTCTGCAACTCTACCTTCATCTGGATTGGATGGCTCCATAGCGATAGAATGTCTATCACAGAACATTGAATGAGAGTCGGAATGAGTGTCCAACTCCAGTAAATATATTTCTATGGATGGTCTGTATGGCGTCAATGCCTACTAAATGTGTTTGTGTTGTTTGTCTAGGGCCGTGTGTGAACTACTCTGGCTGCCAGATCACCTGGGCCAAGTTCTGCAAAGTATGTCCTTGCCCAATCAGTCTCTATTGATGTGTTGTTATAGCTATCTATCTGTCGTAAAAAAACTTCACAGTTTGAATTGATTAGTTCCTCCTTTGTCCTTCAGGAGAACATGGCGGGTAAAGGCTTCTCTTTCTGGGTATGGCTGGACAACATCATTGACCTGGTCAAGAAGTACATCCTGGCTTTGTGGAATGAAGGGTGAGAGGTCGCTTCTGTTTGTTTACCGACTTGTTACTGGAACAGCTGGGCAAAATCCCAGTTGAAGGGAGTTGAGTTCATGACATTGAGTTCATATGAGCACTGCTGAGTGTTAACTCGAAATGACACAACGACAAAGTTCCAGTTTAACAAAGTTTACTATACTATATGAACACAATACAAGTAGCCATCACACTCGAGGCTAGGTCCAACAACGACTAGACTTCCTGCGCATGCGCACTCTTGACTGAGTGATAGCCCCGTAATAACAGAAATATAGGGATACTTAAAACATGAACTTAACAATCTCCCCCTTTTCTTTAAAGACAAATAAAACATCAACAACATAATTAAATGTCCAAGTATTATTCAAGATCCCCATTACAAATGGGTTGTGTGACAGTTTTTATTTGTATTACTCAAGCTGCCACTTTCCATTACTGAGAGCTGTAGGAGCGAGAGCCTGTAGGAGCACAAGACCGGATGCTCCTTTTTTAGTCAGACAGTCAGCAAGCTTTTCCTTTGTGGTTGACCACAGAATCCGCTGGATTCTCTGTGCTTGAATAAGTTCCTTGATGCTGCTAATCTCAAAGTCTTTTCTCTGACAGACTTGGTTGACTTCACAGCATCAACTAATGAGTAGTTGACAGTGACACAAACTACAGGTAGAAAGTGCCGTTTTGTCCCACCAGTGTTAACCTAGCGAAGCATCACTGAAGACAACTAGTTTCAAAGAGTCATCTTTTCCAACATGCTGAAACTTTAAAGTCACTTTTTGTGATTTCAGTTTACGAACAACTTTGTTTGCCTCATGAATGGTTTGTACAGTGGCGTGTTTTGTGTTAGATGCCAATTTGCAACCATCAAACCAGGTCTACTCTGTCTCGCAGCCCATAAAATTTGTCCTATCTTTGACCTCAATTGACCAGCTTCAATTCCACAGAGGGGAATTCCTTTGTACGGCTCTTGAAGAATCCATGTGGATAGGTTGAAGATTCTTGATATAGCTTTCCTGTTGCATCAGTATTTTTCCATCAACTGTAATAAACTCTATGCCAACATAACAAAAATGATCATGCTCCTCACGGCCAACCTAGAAAACAGCTTTGAGGTGTGGAATCACAGTTGAAGCAAAGGTCTGTGAGCCACCCCAGATAAAGTCATCAACATGACAGGCAAGTACTCCAGTCACATTCAAGCCAATAGAAGACTGCAGGATCCACTTGTGACATTTTTCCACCTGTATTCAGCATTGTTGCCTTGACTTTGTTGTACCAGTAGAGTGATCCATCTGCCAGTCCATACACACACTTCTTTAGTTTCCACAGTGTTCCTTCGCTTTTAGCTTCAGGCGGAGGTCGGATGTGAATGTCCCTTGACAGCTCTGTTCCCTGCAAACATCCAGATTTGATGTCTATGGAATTAAGTTTCCATTTTTTCTGGCAGATCACTGACATCAGCAATCTGAGTGACTCTGAGGTGCATGTCGGTGAGTCTTTTGGGAGTTCTTTAGCAGCCAGCTCCTCAAAACCTCTAGCCACTAGACGTGCTTTGGGCACTATTCCAGTTAAGGATTCTTTAAGGGTACACACCCACCTTGTTGAGACACACTTTTGGCCAATGTCTTTGACTTCCTCAAACACTCCATTTCTCCTCCAATTACTGAGCTCATCTAGCTTAGCTGAGTCAAATGACACGTCCTTTGTTTCAAGTACATCATCATTTTGAATGTCATGCTGTTCTTCTCGATTTCCCATTGGTTCAATTCTGATATTATCTACAAGTGGCAGGTCAGCTGACCCTGTTGTACCAGAAAGTGTAGCTGGTTCAGAGTACTGCAAGTTGTACCAGCTCTTGTGTCTTGCATTTCCTGCTCGTCCAATGACGGTTCCTGTATGTGGAATACCACTTTCTCTGTCCGTGTATTTAACAGTTTGTCCAGTTTTCAGATTGGAACAACCATGTTCTCTTAACACATGTGGCTGTTGAATGTTTTCCTCATTTGAACGCTCAACAGTATTACCTGTGGCATGGTTGAAGGTCTCTGCTCCATTTCTTGTGTCAGTTTCAGTGTCCATATCATTGGATGCGACATCTGGTAGGTTTGTGTCTGTTACTGTGGCCTTTTTGTCATTTTCATTAGGAGACTGATTCTCAGCAACAGCCCCTCTATCTTGTTGATCATTTACTTTCCGCAATCTTGAGTGATGCACCCTGACAGTCATGCCTCCGTGCCTCACAAATATCACCACACCATCTTGACCAATGACTACTCCCGGTCCTTTCCACTCTTGACAGTCAACTCGTTTGTAGTACACTTTGTTTCCAGTTTCGTACTTCTCATCATCATTATTCCCTGAACTGCTGAGTAACTTCTGAAGTCTGTCAACTGTATCATGTCCAAACTGTTTGTAAAGCTTTAACAATACTTTGTGTTTTTCTTTAGTGGTCATGTTCTCTGTGTCAGTCAGAATCTCATTTTTGCATGGAGTCTGTGTGATGTCTTTGTCTAAAATGTTTACACAATAGTGGCCTGAGGTAGTAAGTTCAAGAGTCACTGGTTGTTTAAACATCACTGCCTGGTCATTTTTTATGTCTAGTACAGCCCCTGCCTTCTTGAGGGAAGCTTTGCTTAATAGTAAGGGGATATCTGTAGGGACCACCTCTGTTTCAATGTGACACTTAGTCTGACCAATGTTTGCTGGTATCTTAACTCTCTTGGTAGAATGGACAATTCTCCCATCTCCAAATTTGAAAGCTCTGTTGCTTGGTGTGTCAATCATATTTTGTACTTCTTTCATATTTAGTTCACTGACATAGCTATCAAGCCATTTTGCACCACACACTGTCCGTGTACATGCAGTATCAATCACAGCAGATCCTAAGGATTCAACTATAAAAATCTCAGTATCAAAAGCAGATTCATTTGAAAACAGTGTAATGTTACACTGCTCTATCTCTGTGTTTACATTTTCCTCTGTTAGTTTAACTTGTTCATTTTTATGAGGACAGTCTTTAACCCAATGGTAAGTGCTTTGACAAATAGCACATTTTGATCTCCTTCCATTTTTGTCCAGTGGATTTGTGCCTGGAAATGGCGCCCTCTTCTGGTTGTCTTGAGAACGTGACTTGTTGGCGCCTTTTCTGTAATGCTCGATGTAATATGCTGCGTCACTCGCTTGCATTCCATCTGTTATTGGCGCGACAGACGTCTTCTCACCAAATATTCTTTTTAGTGCCGACTTCATAGATGCAAAAGTCAGCACAGTACAAGCAGTCAAAGCCAACTGTTTCTCCCTACCATCTAGACAAGCAGTTTCTAGCAACTTGAACGCTAACACTGCATCTGGGAGAACCATGTCGTACTTGTGCATCCTATTGTACCTCTGTTCGAAATCAATGATGTAGTCCGCCATTGCAACCGAAAAATCTCTCGTAACACTGTCAAAGTTTGAATATGCCTCGTAGGCACGGTCTTTATCTTCTTTGAGAAATACAGAATCCAGTGCTGTGATCAAAGTTCCCATACGTCATCCTTGTTCAAATCCTCAATGGATATTTCCAGTGCTGTATCTCTCGCTCTTCCCTCGAGCGATAATACCACCGCAAGTGCTTGCTTTTTCGCGTCCAGATTAGTAACGCGTATCCAGATTCCCAGTTCATTTTTCCAACTTTCGTACGACCTCTTCTCGTCGAAGCGAGGTGGCACGTTGTAGTTAGAAGCCATCTTCTGCTACCAATGTTAACTCGAAATGACACAACGACAAAGTTCCAGTTTAACAAAGTTTACTATACTATATGAACACAATACAAGTAGCCATCACACTCGAGGCTAGGTCCAACAACGACTAAACTTCCTGCGCATGCGCACTCTTAACTGAGTGATAGCCCCGTAATAACAGAAATATAGGGATACTTAAAACATGAATTTAACACTGAGAACTGTAATACTGAGCCGTTGAAACCTAGATAGCGGGAAACTGGATTGAGGAGGAGTACAGGTTTTAGGGTAAATGCGCAAGTGTCAAGTGTAATGCAGTTAAATTGTCACTTATACGTTGTAAGTGACAGTAAAAAAAAATCATATTTTTTTTTCTCTGCTCTCTCTCTCTCTCTGCAGGTATATTCTGGGTTTTATCAGTAAGGAGAGGGAGAGGGCCATCCTGAGCCCTAAGCCTCCTGGCACCTTCCTTCTGCGCTTCAGTGAGAGCAGTAAGGAGGGAGGCATCACCTTCACCTGGGTGGAGAAGGACATCAGTGGTAAGAGGACAGTGTGTTGGGCTGGCTGGCGCTCTGTCTCTTTCTCGCTTTTCTATTGTGCATGTCATTTGGTCTTTGTCTGAACTAAATAATGTGCAACATAATCTCATTATTGCTCTCGTGACATGGTTTCATATCCCTCTCATTCTCTCTGTGTGTCTGTAGGGAAGACTCAGATCCAGTCGGTGGAGCCTTACACCAAGCAGCAGCTCAACAGCATGTCCTTTGCGGAGATCATTATGGGATACAAGATCATGGACGCCACCAACATCCTGGTGTCTCCGCTGGTCTACCTCTTCCCAGAGATCCCCAAGGAGGACGCCTTCGGGAAGTACTGCCGACCGGAAGCTGCTCCAGAGGCTGAACTCGGAGACCCGTGTAGTAGTAAGTCAATCAGGAAGTTGAACGTATTGTCATGAAAACTGTGGGAGTTAATGGAAGAAGATGTGGAAGTACCTCCATAATGAAGACTTCTTTACCGTTTTGGAGGTTGGTGCTTTGTGAGATGGGGAATATTTTTGATCTGTGTGTAAGTTTAAAAGGTGTTTTGTTTTTCTCCCACAGCCATTCAACCATACTTAAAGACAAAGTTCATCTGTGTAACCCCGTAAGTATCCACTTTCCTTGAGAGCTGTTAGTGTTCAATTCCCTCATAGGAGTTAGTTAATGCTCCTAAGTGACTTCACACTAGGTTGTGTAATGGAAACTGGGACAGTCATGTTGCAAAATGTTTAACTCTTCTTTCTTCTACGAAATGTTTTGAGGGTCCTCCACAACATCCCCTTGTTGGCTTCTTGTAAGAGGGGGGGGGGAGTTTTACCCTGGAAGAGTGGTTCCCAGATCGTTCCTATATAGTCATCACCAACAAACTGACAGACGGATTCACTATTAGTCAGTGTCTTTCCCTTATTTATACAGTCATTGGTCTGGCCTCGGGACAGTAGAACAGGAAGCACAGGACTGTAGGCAGGCAGGAGCAAAGTGTACACATCTCTCTAGACAAAGCAGAGTGGAGGAAGCAAGTAACGATCCCCAGACAAGCATACAGATCCCTGATACGAATCGCTCAACACAACACCACTAATAGAACCAAAGAGAGAGCTTTCCTTGCACATCTAAGGGAACAGACCGAGTGTGTGTGAGGTGTTCTGAAGCCCATGCAGTGCTCTCTATTCCGGGACGGAGAGGGTGTGTATGAGTTTAGCAGAGGGATCAGAAGGGTGTGTATACTGGCTAACCCAGAGGTGGAGGTACTGTTTTCAGGGGGTGTAGCAGCGTTGGAGAGGTTTGCTCAGTGAGAACCTGACCTGTCTCTGTAGGATTAGATGAGTATGTGTACTACATAGGTAGAGGTGGAGGGGGGGTGTTGGAGAGAATTGCTCAGTGAGATCCTGACCTGTCTCCGTAGGTGCCCTTCCGTGTTCATGGACTTTCCGGACAGCGAGCTGCTTGGGAACGGGATATTCCCTGGGTAGGCAGTGGGGGGATGGCATGTAGGGCTGTGTGTGTGTTTCTCTACGTATGTGTGTGAGAGGGTGGGTGAGACTCAGACAAGGAATGGAGTAATAAGTCTCTCGGCCTCCTCATTTAGACCCCCCCCTTCCCCCCCACCGTTTTGTTTCCACCTCACTGCCACTCTCCTTGGTTCTAACACCACAGCATCTTCCAGTCATAGTATATGCAGCCATTTTGAGTTGGGTTCATTCTACTCAAAGATGGCTTCCTTTTCCCAATCACATCCTCAGTAGATCATTCACCTTTCAAACTCCATTTTAAGTCTACGTACTGGTGTCATGACCACTCCATTAAAATCAGTCCACACTGGCCATGTTTAGTTTACTGCTTGATAATGGTATCAAAACGGTCCCCACTTCACAGTCATTATGAACGGGCTAGAACAGCAGGAGGGGAGAAGAGGCTGTGGATTGATAGGCTGTAGACTGAAGGGCTCATTAGAAGTGCCTTCAGTGGAGATGAACTCCTAAAGCCCTAACGTTGGTCCTTCTTTTAGTTCTCCACCGCGGGAAGTCGGTGTCCCCTTAATTGGGGAGGACGGGCTCGTGGTAATGGTTGGAGCCGAATCAGTGGAATGGTATTAAATACGTCAAACACATGGTTTGATGCCATTCCATTCGCTCTGTTCCAGTCATTATGATGAGCCGTCCTCCCCTCAGCAGCCTCCACTGTTCTCCACATATGTTGTGAGACGTCATTGCACTTTTAGAATGGAATGTCTGTCAGAAAACCCTCTGGTTTTGGTGTGTTTCTGCCCACTGGCCTGCTCTAACAAACTAGATTGTCTAGAATACTTGTCATTAACATTCCCACTAACAATCCCAGCATCCTTATGTGACAATGTGCTCAGTGCTGCCCCCAAGAGGAGAAGTTGTTTCTCTCTCATTCACACATCTACTGCTCTCCTTTCCCCCTTTCTTTCTGCTACTGTAGTCTAACTTCAGTCATTCGTTTGCTACTGGGAAGCACATTGACACATCATGGCTGAACTGTCCTAACCTGTCAACACTGAACTACTTGATTCATGTATTTAAACCTGTAATAATGTGGAGTATTGTCCTTTTCTATGGTGACATAACAGCAGTGATTATGATGAAAATGACTTGCGCACTGGAAGTAGACTGACAGTTAGCTTATCGCTTGTGGTAAAAAGGACATAGAGGTCTAATCACTATGACGTCTGTGTGTGACTGTATGTGTGTTAACATGTAGTCTTGGTGTCTCTCTCTTCTCCTGTATTGTCTTGTTGCAGCACTAACTCTGGTAACACCAGTGACCTGTTTCCCATGTCCCCTCGCACCCTGGACTCGCTGATGCACAATGAGGCTGAGGCCAACCCTGGCCCACTTGGTAAGTCCTAACACACACGCACACAAACACACACACATGCACATACTCGTACTGTGCTTGCATGTGAGGCAAGGTTTAACTTGTTTTAATGGCAGCCCTCTTGCTTTCTGTCTTCCCAGACTCCCTCACTCTGGACATGGAGTTGAGTTCTGATGTGGCGTCACCCATGTGAAGAGACGAATGAGCTAGACTAATTTTAAATCTTTTAACTCCCCGTTTTAAAAAATATATATAATCCACAGGTACCTCTGTCCCATATTGTGAAAGGGAACAAGATACATTACATTTAGCCACTTGTTTTGTTCTTTACCTTTCACCTTAACGCCTAAAAACACACCTAGTGTCATTGCGCAAAATGGTACGCAGAATCATCTGGATATGTGTGCATCAAAAGTTAAACATTCACCTTCTGCTACCATTTCTGTCAAGCCATCGACGCATACAGTTTGATGCATATGTTAGATAAAGGCAAATGTAACGTTCCATTGGAAAGGAATGTACTTTAGGTGTACCAAAATGCAATGACGTTTCGAAAAGTCACGTCTCAGTCCCTGTGGGTGTTTCACAAAGTACCTTATTTAAATTGTAGAATTTTTTTTATACAAAAGTATATATTTTTTCCCTTGACTTTCTTTTAAAATGGTTTTGATCTCAACCTTCATTTATGAACCAGCGCTTTTGTTTTTATAAGAATGTCTAAAGAGGAAGATTGCTGTCTAGCTTTTCAAAGATAAGTTATTTGTTAGCTTCATAGTTCTCAATTACCTATTATATGATAACCTTTTTGGTAGTCCGTCTGTGTCCCATGTCATTCTCTATTGAAGGGGACACCTGTATCTTTATTTTTATTTGATTGAGAAATATCCTGGTCCATTCTTTCCGATTTGTATCTTATTCCTTATTACATATTACAAAAAACCTGCATCTAGAATCTCACTAACACGAGTCAGTAATATGTGTTTGTAAAAACCAAGGAGATGAGAACCAAGGTGACTAGTGAATTTGTTAATTGAACATTCATTCATATAGGTAGTTTGTGAATGGCACTTGTTTTAGGTGTCTGAAATGGCATTGATAATGGCAGGATATTTCTCTGACCTTCTCTCCTGTCTCAGCCTGGGCTCAGCCCTGCTCTCAGCTGGCAGGCAGCATGTCTCAGTTGAAGGGAAGATACTGATTTCTTCCCTGGATTGTAAGAGCACGTTGACGTTTGTCATGAATCTTGTCCTGAGCAATTTCCACTAGCTGGACCAGCTGCAAATTCAAAATTGGCGACGTAAAAATGTATGAAAAGAAAAATTCAATTTTTTTCCTTAATTTAAGGTTGGGGTTATCAGTGTGGGTTAGGGTTGGGATTAAAATCTGATTTTATGACTGGCTGTGCCAGCTTGTGACCACTGCAGAGCTCCCTCCAGGACAAGATTGATGACAATGAATGCCAACCTGTTATTGTAGATAGAAATGTACATTATTCTTTGGTGTTTTGAATTCATACATACCCCCTTGTCCTTCATAGTTTGTCATAATGAGAATACCATTTGTTGTTTTCAGTAAACCATAACAATAGAGATGATCATTGCCACAGTACTGCACTAGTCTTTGCCTAAATGGTTTATGTAGTGCCTTTCTCATACCGTATGAATGATTTATTTTAAGCTAACACTTCTTGTATGTGTTGATCTTGTTTTTTTTTTGTAATTTGCATAATGTTAGTATCAGTTTCAAGTGATATTTCACTATTCTGTTTGACTGTATATGCGCATGATGTGATGCCACATCACACACACCACCACACTTGTCCATCCCTTCCTGACTTAAGTGCTCAGTTGAATCGGTAATTGAGTTCACTCTGTAGATGTTATTTGAAAAAAGATTTCTGTAAATTATGCTGTAATTAATCTTCTATTTGTTTAAAAATCATAAAAACAAAAAAATGTATATCTCATGGACTAATGTTTGCCTATCTTGTTATTTGATTTTCCCTGTGATTGAGGTCTTCGTGATTTTTTTTTTTAAACCCGTGAGCCAGTTGCATATTTTAAATGTATATTTACCTATGTGTTTGCAAACAAGCTCTCATACGTTGAAGCTCTGTCACTTGGTCGAATATGGTAGTGAGAAGATGGAACGAGATGGATTTTGGATGACGTTCTGCAAGTTTTCTCATCAATTAAACATTTGATCTCAATACAGTTTGATGTTCCCAAAACTAAAATCTGTTTTGAACAAAGGTTAGACTTTAACCTTTGCCAAAAAAAAAAAAATGGATCTAATTATTTAGAGTGCAAAGGTGAATTGCACACAAGCACTTCACAAAGTAGGCGTTCCCTAAAGGAAATATGCAGATGATGGTAGAACGCGCCAATAGGATCTCGCTAGCTCGTGCTTAGCTCTGCCCACCTTGCTTGTTTTGCCCCCTGGCTCATTTGTTCCTGTTAGACCACAGCCTGTCGTTTCTATCTTGGTTTAGTTGTAATAAATCTTTGGTGGTGCCCCAAAGTGGTGATAAGCCCAGTCATTCTGGACGGAGGCTAACTACTGTTTAGTCTAAATTACGCTATAGTGTCTGAAAATATGATGACATTGCAAAAGTAGTCTAATATTTTGCCAGCATTACTTTAGGCAATGTTGTCACTTGCTAGTAGTTGATAAAAAATAGCTAACAATGATGCTAACGTTAGCTAGCTAGAATCCGGTGGCCTCCCATCAACTTTGGCTAGCTAACATTATACTGCATCTAAAGTCAATCTGGTGACATCACAATGACAAAAGGTTTTCCTACTAATTAGTTTGAATGCCATTGTATTTCCAAGCCACTAATGCACTTGACAGAATCTTCATCAGTGCTCATTGACAACATTTACATTTACATTTAAGTCATTTAGCAGACGCTCTTATCCAGAGCGACTTACAAATTGGTGCATTCACCTTATGACAAGGCATTGAGTAGAATGCTCAGTCAGCCATCAGTCCAAAAACAAACATTCAAAACAATATTGTGACGAAACATGCAAGTCATGAATATGCAGAAGGACAATTATATAGCTACACATCATTTGTCTCCTGACTGCATATCCTCTGAGTATCAGTGATGCCAACTTAGCAATTTTGTTGCTAGATTTAGCAACTTTTCAGACTACCTTGGCAACTTTCTTTTCAAACTGCACCTAGCAACAAATTTAGCTACTTTTAAAAATGTATATTGAACTTTTGAAAAGTGACTCAAATGCTAAAATGCATGCAATTTCCCTCTAAATGGAACAAAAACGATGTTCTCTGTCACACACACGTGCCTGGCTGCAAAAGTGCATTGTGAGTGGCGTCAGCTGCAGGCCAGCAGCAATTTCAGCAAATTGCAAATCATTGTTGGCTGACTGCAGCAGCAGTAGTACTGGTTCGACGAGCCAAACCCAATGTCTATAGTTGCTCACGAATGTTTGATCTTGAACAGAACTTACATCAATCAACATGTCTCAATCAAAATTGTAGACAAGAGTGGGAGTCTGTACCTGAACAAATGTCAAATCATATTTTTCGCCGAGCTGGCCAGTCAATTTGAGTATTTTTGTAATTATTTTAATTTTATTTTTATTAACAACAAATCAATACAAAGTACATAAGGGAACACAAGTATTTATAGATTATATATAATGGACAATCGAGCTAGGGGGGACAATATCACATTACAATTACACAAGGACCTTAAGGGACATACATACACTTACAATTCTAACAGCTTTTCTGTTAGTAGAGTATTTAACAGTCTTAAAATACAGTTCAATTTTTTTTGTAGGGTAAGAAAATGTGTTTTTTTTGTTAGTAAATTTACATTTGTGTATATGAAATTTGGCCAAAAGAATAATGAAATGAATTACATAACTGTTTCAGCTTATTTTTTTATCGTATGTGAATCCAAGCAGTACATCTCTCCACAATAGTGTAAAATCTTCATAAATGTGTTCAATTATAAATCTACTGATGTCTTGCCACAGTTTTCTTACATGTATACAATACCAAAAAAAGATGCAACACTGTTTCTGGGTGGTCATTACAAAAGGAGCAATTTTAGTTGATGTTTTCCTTAAGCTTCTTCATATAGTGGTTGGCAGGATAATATTTATGACAGCCAATTTGAGTAACGTTATGTGTATTCAACGTAATGACGCAGTTTTACGTTATCACGCAATGACATCACAACGTCATTTAGCAACTTTTAGCAACAAATCAACCTGCCTCTAGCAACATACCCTGAAAATTAGTTGGCAACACTGCTGAGTATGACCAAGCTATTAAAACACATCTTGCTTGATGCTTAAAGCGTCCGCATGCTTCCCAGCCGAAACAGTAAGGTAGAGTTCGTGCATATTATTATGATGACGATATTTTGTGACGTTTTGGACTTCGGTGAGGGGTTTTTCAGCTGTTTGGCCACACACATTTGTTGGTGAGGCAAGTCGAAGTTCGGAGCCGGAATCTACGTCCCTTCGTCGGTGATTGGTCAACAGTAGTATTTGTTGTCACTCAACGAGAGACGATTCGTTTTCATGCACATTTTTTCATTGATGAATACTGCAGCAAATATTTTAGTAAGATGTAAAATTGCGCGAGTAAGATCTCGACAGTAACAATTAATTACAGATTTATTGAATCACCTTAGATTAATTCGAACTATTTTGAGGAAGTGGCTACAGCGTCTCAAAAAGGACAAACAGTACTATTGCCACGTTTTTCTCGTTCTTTACGCGAAGGTCTTTTAAGGGAGTATGTGAGTGCACTCGTTCGTTTTTTAAAAATATTTTATTTCACCTTTATTTAACCAGGTAGGCTAGTTGAGAACAAGTTCTCATTTACAACTGCGACCTGGCCAAGCAAAGCAGTGCAACACAAACAACAACAGAGTTACACATGGAGTAAATAAACACACAGTCAATAACACAATAGAAAATAAAGAAAGTCTATATACAGTGTGTGCAAATGGTTTGAGGTAAGGCAATAAATAGGCCATAGTAGCGGAGTAATTACAATTTAGCACTGGAGTGATAGATGAGCAGATGATGATGTGCAAGTAGAAATACTGGTGTGCAAAAGAGCAGAAAAGTAAATAAAAACAATATGGGGATGAGGTAGGTAGATTAGGTGGGCTATTTACAGATGGGCTATGTACAGCTGCAGTGATCGTTTAGCTGCTCAGATGGCTGATATTTAAAGTTAGCGGGGGAAATATAAGTCTCCAGCTTCAGCGATTTTTGAAATTCGATCCAGTCATTGGCAGCAGAGAACTGTAAGGAAAGGTGGCCAAAGGTGGTGTTGGCTTTGGGGATGACCAGTGAGATAAACCTGCTGGAGCGCATGCTACGGGTGGGTGTTGTTATCGTGACCAGTGAGCTGAAATAAGGCGGAGCTTTACCTAGCATAGACTTATAGATGACCTGGAGCCAGTGGGTCTGGCGGCGAATATGTAGCGAGGGCCAGACGACTAGAGCATACAGGTCGCAGTGGTGGGTGGTATAAGTGGCTTTGGTGATAAAACGGATGGCACTCTGATAGACTGTATCCAGTTTGCTGAGTGGAGTATTGGAAGCTATTTTGTAAATGACATCGCCAAAGTCAAGGATCGGTAGGAGAGTCAGTTTTACGAGGGTATGTTTTGCGGCGTGAGTGAAGGTGACTTGGTTGCGAAATAGGATGCCTATTCTCGATTTAATTTTGGATTGGAGATGTTTAATATGAGTTTGGAAGGAGAGTTTACAGTCTAGCCAGACACCTAGGTATGTGTAGTTGTCCACATATTCTAAGTCAGAACCGTCCAGAGTAGTGATGCTAGTCGGGCGGGCGGGCGGGTGCGGGCAGCAAACATTTGAAAAGCATGCATTTGGTTTTTACTAGCTTTTAAGAGCAGTTGGAGGCCACGGAAGGAGAGTGGTATGGCAATGAAGCTTGTTTGGAGGTTAGTTAACAGTGTCCAAAGAAGGGCCAGATGTCCAAAGAAGGGTAGGTGTCTTCACTGACATTTTCAACATGTCCCTGATTGAGTCTGTAATACCAACATGTTTCAAGCAGACCACCATAGTCCCTGTGCCCAAGAACACAAAGGCAACCTGCCTAAATGACTACAGACCCGTAGCACTCACGTCCGTAGCCATGAAGTGCTTTGATAGGTTGGTAATGGCTCACATCAACACCATTATCCCAGAAACCCTAGACCCACTCCAATTTGCATACCGCCCAAACAGATCCACAGCTGATGCAATCTCTATTGCACTCCACACTGCGCTTTCCCACCTGGACAAAAATAACACTTATGTGAGAATGCTATTCATTGACTACAGCTCAGCGTTCAACACCATAGTGCCTTCAAAGCTCATCACTAAGCTAAGGATCCTGGAACTAAACACCTCCCTCTGCGACTGGATCCTGGACTTCCTGACGGGCCGCCCCCAGGTGGTGAGGGTAGGTAGCAACACATCTGCCACACTGATCCTCAACACTGGAGTTCCCCAGGGGTTCGTGCTCAGTCCCCTCCTGTACTCCCTGTTCACCCACGACTGCATGGCCAGGCACGACTCCAACACCATCATTAAGTTTGCAGACGACACAAAAGTGGTAGGCCTGATCAACGACGAGACAGCCTATACGGAGGAGGTCAGAGACCTGGCCAGGTGGTGCCAGAATAACAACCTATCCCTCAACGTAACCAAGACTAAGGAGATGATTGTGGACTACAGGAAAAGGAGGACCAAGCACGCCCCCATTCTCATCGACGGGGCTGTAGTGGAGCAGGTTGAGAGCTTCAAGTTCCTTGGTGTCCACATCAACAACAAACTAGAATGGTCCAAACACACCAAGACAGTCGTGAAGAGGGCACGACAAAGCCTGTTCTCCCTCAGGAAACTAAAAAGATTTGGCATGGGTCCTTGCATCACTGCCTGGTACGGCAATTGCTCGGACCTCGACCGCAAGGCACTACAGAGGGTAGTGCGTATGGCCCAGTACATCACTGGGGCTAAGCTGCCTGCCATCCAGGACCTCTACACCAGGCGGTGTCAGAGGAAGGCCCTAAAAACTGTCAAAGACCCCAGCCACCCCAGTCATAGACTGTTCTCTCTAATACCGCATGGCAAGCTGTACCGGAGTGCCAACTCTAGGATAAAAAGGCCTCTCAACAGTTTTTACCCCCCAAACCATAAGACTCCTGAACAGGTAATCAAATGGCTACCCAGACTATTTGCATTGTGTGCCCCCCCCCCCCCACCAACCCCTCTTTTACGCTGCTGCTCCTCTCTGTTTATCATATATGCATAGTCACTTTAACTATACATTAACGTACATACTGCCGCAATTGGGCCGACCAACCAGTGCTCCCGCACATGGGCTTACTGGGCTATCTGCATTGTGTCCCGCCACCCACCGCCCTCCAACCCCTCTTTTACGCTACTGCTACTCTCTGTTCATCATATATGAATAGTCACTTTAACCATATCTACATGTACATTCTACCTCAATCAGCCTGACTAACCAGTGTCTGTATGTAGCCTCGCTACTTTTATAGCCTCGCTACTGTATATGTACCTTATTTTTTACTGTCTTTTTACTGTTGTTTTATTTCTTTACTTACCTATTGTTCACCTAATACCTTTTTTGCACTATTGGTTAGAGCCTGTAAGTAAGCATTTCACTGTCAGGTCTACACCTGTTGTATTCGGCGTAAGTGACAAACTTTGATTTGATTTATACAGAATGGTGTCGTCTGCGTAGAGGTGGATCAGGGAATTACCTGCAGCAAGAGCGACATCGTTGATATATACAAAGAAAAGAGTCGGCCCGCGAATTGAACCCTGTGGTACCCCCATAGAGACTGCCAGAGGTCCGGACAACAGGCCCTCCGATTTGACACACTGAACTCTATCAGAGAAGTAATTGGTGAACCAGGCAAGGCAGTCATTTGAGAAACCAAGGCTGTTGAGTCTGCCGATAAGAAAACGGTGATTGACAGAGTCGAAAGCCTTGGCCAGGTCGATGAAGACGGCTGCCCAGTACTGTCTTTTATCGATGGTGGTTATGATATCGTTTAGTACCTTGAGCGTGGCTGAGGTGCACCCGTGACCAGCTCGGAAACCGGATTGCACAGCGGAGAAGGTACGGTGGGATTTAAAATGGTCAGTGATCTGTTTATTAATTTGGCTTTCGAAGACTTTAGAAAGGATGGATATAGGTCTATAACAGTGTGGGTCTAGAATGTCTCCACCTTTGAAGAGGGGGATGACCGCGGCAGCTTTCCAATCTTTAGGGATCTCGGACGATACGAAAGAGAGGTTGAACAGACTGGTAATAGGGGTTGCAACAATGGCGGCGGATAATTTTAGAAAGGGCCCAGCTGATTTGTACGGGTCCAGGTTTGCAGCTCTTTCAGAACATCTGCTATCTGGATTTGGGTGAAGGAGAAGCTGGGTAGGCTTGGGCAAGTAGCTGCGGGGGGTGCGGAGCTGGTGGCCAGGGTAGCCAGGAGGAAAGCATGGCCAGCCGTAGAGAAATGCTTATTGAAATTCTCGATTATCATGGATTTATCGGTGGTGACAGTGTTACCTCGCCTCAGTACAGTGGGCAGCTGGGAGGAGGTGCTCTTATTCTCCATGGACTTTACAGTGTCCCAAAACTTTTTGGAGTTAGAGCTACAGGATGCAAATTTCTGTTTGAATAAGCTAGTCTTTGCTTTCCTGACTGACTGTGTGTATTGGTTCCTGACTTCCCTGAAAAGTTGCATATCGCGGGGACTTTTTGATGCTAGTGCAGTCCGCCACAGGATGTTTTTGTGCTGGTCGAGGGCAGTCAGGTCTGGAGTGAACCAAGGGCTATATCTGTTCTTAGTTCTACATTTTTTGAAAGGGGCATGCTTATTTAAGATGGTGAGGAAATGACTTTTAAAGAACGACCAGGCATCCTCGACTGACGGGATGAGGTCAATATCCTTCCAGGATACCCGGGCCAGGTTGATTAGAAAGGCCTGCTTCAGAAGTGTTTTAGGGAGCGCTTGACAGTGATGAGGGGTGGTCGTTTGATCGCGGACCCATAGCAGATACAAGCAACGAGGCAGTGATCACTGAGATCCTGATTGAAAACAGCAGAGGTGTATTTGGAGGGCAAGTCGGTCAGGATAATATCTATGAGGGTGCCCATGTTTACGGATTTAGGGTTGTACCTGGTGGTTTCCTTGATAATTTGTGTGAGATTGAGGGCATCTAGCTTAGATTGTAGGACTGCCGGGGTGTTAAGCATATCCCAGTTTAGATCACCTAACCGAACAAACTCTGAAGATAGATAAGGGGCAATCAATTCACATATGGTGTCCAGGGCACAGCTGGGAGCTGAGGGGGGTCTGTAACAGGCGGCAACAGTAAGAGACTTATTTCTGGAGAGATGAATTTTTAAAATTAGAAGCTCGAACTGTTTGGGCATAGACCTGGAAAGTATGACAGAACTTTGCAGGCTATCTCTGGAGTAGATTGCAACTCCTCCCCCTTTGGCAGTTCTATCTTGATGGAAAATGTTGTAGTTGGGTATGGAAATCTCAGAACTTTTGGTGGCCTTCCTAAGCCAGGATTCAGACACAGCAAGGACATCAGTGTTGGCGGAGGGTGCTAAATCAGTGAGTAAAACAAACTTAGGGAGGAGGCTTCTGATGTTAACATGCATGAAACCAAGGCTTTTTCGGTGACAGAAGTCAACAAATGAGAGTGCCTGGGGACACGCAGGGCCTGGGTTAACCTCCACATCACCCAAGGAACCGAGGAGGAGTAGGGTGAGGGTACGGCTAAAGGCTATCAAAACTGGTCGTCTAGTGCGTTGGGGACAGAGAATAAAAGGAGCAGATTTCTGGGCGTGGTAGAATAGATTCAGGGTATAATGTACAGACAGGAGTATGATGGGGTGCGGGTACAGTGGAGGTAAACCCAGGCACTGAGTGATGATAAGAGGGGTTGCATCTCTGGACGCGCTAGTTATGCTGGGTGAGGTCACCGCATGTGTGGGAGGTGGGACAAAGGAGGTATCTGAGGCATGTTGAGTGGGACTAGGGGCTCCGCAGTAAACTAAAACACTGATAACTATCCTAAACAACAGTATACAAGACATACTGACATTTGAGAGAGACATAAAGCGAGGCATAAAACAATCACAGGTGTTGATTGGGAGAGCTAGCTAAGACAACAACGGGTAAGACAGCTAATCAGCTAAGACAACATCAACAGGTAAAATGACGATGAATGGGCAGAGAGGGTCGGTTAACTACACACAGGGCCTGAGTTCTGTGTGTTTCGTTAGGAGTTAACCGAACTGATGCATGCTAACGCCTGAGTTGATCAGAAAACACTTGTCTGAGTGAAAGTCTGTTGGACCAATAGGCAATTCATCAGGGATGTCTGCCGCTCTGCCTTTGCTTTAACACTGCGTTTACCCAGGGCTTTCATCTATAGCTGTAAGACTAGCAAAGTCTCAGACAAAAAAAAAACACCAAAATGACTGACTTTGTCTATGCGATAGTGATTCTGCATAAAATGTAAATCTTTTGGAATGTTATTTGTCAATTCCTCTGAGTTTTGACTCAATCTTTCAAAACGATACTGAGTGGTCTTCCCTTGCCTTTCTGTACGTGGTGAAACTGGAAATTCCATAATATGACGGCACGTTGAATATGTGTGCTGCTTCACTACCCTGAGGAAACCCATCTGCTATGGTGTCTCACATTCACTGCATAGTAGCATACTGTATGCACACAGGTCTGGTCTGGGGCTTCCACTGTGGTTTCACTTATTTACATTGTCTATAGTTGTCCCGTTGAGTCACTCCTTGGTGTAAACTGGTCTGAAATGGCAGATGTGAAATGTAGTATTTTTTGTATCATTCTAGTCTCATCACATTCTTAATGTATGTCTGTCAATGTCGCTCTCTTCCTCTCTCTCTATTTCTTCTCTCTTTTATCTCTGATAGGAACTAGCCTTCCCCCTGACCTGCTCGGCGTGATGAACTGAGTTAAGGTGAATGGTGAAATGAAGGGGCGTGAGGAGGCAGAAGGAGACTGAGAGCCTTGCCTTTCATCAGCAGCTGCTGACTCAGTTTCTGAAAGCAAAATGTCACCCCTCCAGCCTGCTTGGCCAGCAGCTAATCCGTTTGGAGAATCGATTCCATTTTAACGGTGTGCTGTGGAGTGGCCTGATGTATGGCTGGAGTTGTGTGTGTGTGTGTGTGTGTGTGTGTGTGTGTGTGTGTGTGTGTGTGTGTGTGTGTGTGTGTGTGTGTGTGTGTGTGTGTGTGTGTGTGTGTGTGTGTGTGTGCACAGAGGGCCTAGTGGAGTGTGTGTTTTCTGTTGTTGCCTTAACAATATTTTTTGTGTGTGAAACCGAAGTTAGAAATAATAAACATTTGTTCATAGTATTGCCATGCATTATGTGTCTTGAGAAATGTTGGCTTTCCGCAAAACACTTCCACTTCCAGCTGCTGCGTTTGGCCAAGTGACAGTCGTTAAGTCGGAAAACTCTCATATTTCAAATGCCTAGCAGCGTACCGAAGGACACTTACTTACTGAGGAGGAGAATGGACTGTGGACCAAATTCTGCTTCATAAATTAGTCATTAGTCACTGAATAGTTTATGTGTTTATGCAGTATCAATCACACAAGTTAACATGTAATTTACTGTTCAGTCTCTAGGGACCAACACTGCTGGGATTGGGTGCATGTAGGCCTTTCTATCTGTAATGGAGGTTATTCAATGAGATTCATATTTCCTGATTGTTTTATGTCTCCAGCCATATACTTAGCTATGTACAAACATACACGCACATAACTACCAAAACCTGCTTTTGTGTGTAAAGGTTACCAGTGCCTGAGGCTTACACGGATCTTAGATATGACACACACACGTCTCTGTCTCTTCTACTCCCTGTCAGTCTTTCTATGCATCTCCCTCAGAGGGGAACATTCTCTGGTTGTTTTGTTTAGTCTGCCTGTAAAGCTGGTAGACGGCTGCTGCTGGCCCTCTCCCAATTAACTCAGTTTAATCTCATTCTCTCGATCTCTATTAGAAAAGCACATGTGCACGTGTGAGGTCACAAACATTGTGTTTTTTTCTTTAAATAGTTTTCTCCATCTTTAGTTGTTCTGCCTGATGATGTCACTGCCATCACTCATTGTATGCTCAATGAGAGATTGCTGGATGAAGTCTTAGGGCCAACTATTAACCTGTTATGGAAAATCTGGTATCCTAAATGAGATCCAAAACATATCCACTTTAACCCTGTCTGTCCATCTACCACAAGGTGTCACTGTGCTCCTCCAGCTAGAGAATGTGTCAATATTACAATACTCAAAGTTTGAGTATCCATGATGATCATATCCATACACGATCACGTTGAGGACTAATAACAACGGGATGTTTGACAGTCAATCGAAAGGTTTTTGTAATCTACCATGCAGGATTTGTTTGCAGTTGGTGTGTGTGTAGATCTGTGTAAATTTGTGTGAATAGCGTGTAGCACAGATTTGACCATTTAACTCATTTACAGTTGGAAAGGGCCGAGAAAAAGACTCCCTCTGGGAAGTGACACACAACCTCTCTCTGCTAACAACTATCAGGCTCTGGTACGGTCTGCAGCTTAAACATTATATGAATGTGCAGGGAGAAGGATGCTGTGCCTAAATCTACTGCCTGCAAGGACCTAGCAAAAGATGAATCACTTTAATTTTGTCTTTCTTTCACCCCACCATGCATTTTACTAGAAAGTGCTTTGCTTTTAGTCAAATGAGACAAACGCCACTGCCTATTTTGTTCACAAACAAAGTACTTATAAAATAGATGCTATTTTCCATCTGACCTAACAGAACCATAGCTGTGTGTTGAAGGTCTGTCTGTCAGCGGCTATATGAGTGCATAGCAGAACATAGAGGGTACAAAGGCCTACAAATCGAAGAAATGTGCCTTGCTGGGCATCTCCATCTTTTCAACTTCCCATTGGTTTTCTCCACTTTCTTCCCATTGAGACACATTGAAAGCAACATGTACACATGTTGGCCTGTTCTTGTGAACAGCTGTTATGTGGTTCAATGTGGTTCATCAATAGGCTATGTACTGACTACACATATGTACTGTCGTGCTATTTAGAAATAGATCATATTGCTCTTACAAAGGATACTTCAGTTACTACAAGAATACTTCTAATGATGATTATAACAATAGCATATAACATGATAATATGTAGGAAAATAATAATAAACTATTTCTCCTTCATCTATTATTACTTTTATTATTGTTGTTATTTCATCATCAATACAGAATTAGATAATTTGATCATTTAATTGCCTTACATTTGTTAGGTTAGGCTATGTTATGCTGGTAAATTAACCGACTGAAGTAGGGACAATATATTGCACATGTTAATGTTTTCATATGACAATATTCGCCTGTCAAACAGAAAACGCCGGAAGTGGGCGGTTAGAGAGAGAGAGAGGGAGAGAACATAGAGGGTTCCTGCTATCTGGGATCCTTGGGAAGCCCCTACACACCATTGATGTTGACGTTTAAAATGGTTAAGGGCAATGGTTAGGTAAGGGTTATGGTTAATGTTAGGGTTTGGGATATGGACGTCCCAAGGATCCAGTGTTGCAGTAATCGTGCCTAGGGTGGAGAGCAAGCGATAGACACGAGAGAGAGAATGAAAAAAACTGCGTAGCGAACAGTTAGAAAGAGACCGGAGAGGTTCATTTTCTTGGTCGTACGTACGTTGCGGAGCTTTACCTTACTTTTATGCAAAAAGACAACTCAACTGATCGTCCCGTCAAGGTAAGTTTGTTAACTATGTCAGCTTCGAGAAGATTTTGTACAAGCATATTTCGTGCAGACGGTTTCTATAGTGAAATAATGTTCTGTCAGCGCTTTGGTTAAACAAACTATGGTTAGAGTTGTGGGGCTCTGCCGTCTTTTACGCTAGCCAAGCGTGGTTATAATGTCACCGACAATACCACATGTGAAGCTACAAATATATTTTTAGTGTTTACAATATTGATTGAGTGTATTGTTCATATAATATTTACTTTGTTATTGGTGTTTGTTGACCCTTTCTCCTATATATATATATATATATATATATATATATATATATATTGAATCAACAGGCTGGGTCCAACCCCCTCCTGGGAGCCAAGCGAGAACTCGAATACGCTAGATCATTTATTTTCTTCAACATTGCAATGTTTTTAACATCTTAAAGACTATATTATTAACAACATTTGCATGTAGGCTATAACACATGTTATACGGATCATTGAAATAGCCTGTAGCCTAGGTCAAACGCAAATTGGAATGTGAGTTTATTCTATCAAACCGTTAGCCAGCGCGAGGCGCATATCATGGTATAATGAATGTGCGTGTGGAACTCCTCTCAAGAAGTTGTGTTGTAGCCTAACAGGTGAAAGTTCAACTTGTATTGCACATCTATTTTAGTTAGGTAACTTTCGAATTTAGATAAGAACTAGATAAATAAATGATCAATGCCGATGTAAAAAAAATGGTGTCTGCCTGTCAATGTAAAAATAAGCAGTTGTATTATTATTTATCCTAGACAAGCAGTTATATTTTTATATATTGAATCTAGACAAATACGCTATATATTATTGGAATGACTTTCAGTGCAACAAAGAAACTATGAGTAATAATCCACTCTAAAGTGTTTGTGGTTTATTTGGCAGAATATTTTTCTGAGATGTTTTTTATTTTGTCCAAGTTTGCTGGTGAAAATGGGCGTCTACCGTTTTTAAATTAACGGAATAATTTGACAAAATGTTAACAACCATGTGATAATACACAACTGTGCACAATTGCTACTGTAGGCCATATTGGCTGCAGACTTTTAATTTGGTGTTGATATGCTGGTAAAGTAGTCCAATGTTTATCTTATTGCACCTGGAGAGCAAGGCAGCCTAGCTATTGGTCAGGTGATGCAGTCAAGGTGCTCCTGTTTATTTGATTGCTTTATGCCAGTTGTTCTCCAAGCCTCCTTACCACAACTGAGTAAACATGGGTGTTTGGAACACAAACAAAGGATTTCATTAAAGAGGCTTTATGTAAATGATTCATAATTAAATCTGGAATAAAACAAGCCACTTCATCTAGTTGTCCTAATAGTCTCCCAATCCCTCATTGATATGTGTCAGGTAGTGTTTTACTTGTTTTATAACAAAATGGCCACACAGGATGCTGTGTAAAATGTGGTCAGTCGTCATAACAATGAAAACAAATAACAAACACGTGCTGTATGAGTAATCCTTTTAGTACCAAAACTGTCATTCTGTTTGCTTTCTTATTCCTCTCTCGTGAGAAACGAGCTCAACATATTTTGTACACACTGGGCTTCAACTAACCTGAGATGAACGGATTCACACTGTGTTATAAAGGGAGCTCGTTCACTTGTTTTCCATCACATTTGTTGCTATTGGGGTTAGACGAAGCTCCATCACAGTATCGATGACGTGGACGTCGATTAAATGCGGAAGGCACATATCAGTGGAATGCATTCAGTTGTGCAACTGACTAGATATCCCCTTTACCTTTCATTTATTCATGTCACAGAAGCCACTGATGTGTTTGCATTAAAATGCCACTGAAAGCAGTGCTGGTTGTGTGGTTGTGGTTGTTGTCACTGAAGACATGGACATGTCCCGTAATAGTACACTGTGTGACTCACATGTAAAGGTATGTAATTGGAAACATCGTTGTTGGTGTTTGGCTGAAATGTCACCACATGCGTTGATGTTATAGTGTTTTACAGTCATATGGCTCAACCTTACAAGCACAGACAGGTCTCTGTATCTAGGAAATACCCCTAAATTGTTGATGTGTTGATGACGAAAATGTCAATGTCACTGCGAGCTTGAGTGGTGATAAGATTTGTGTGTGTGTGTGTCTGCGTGTGTGCGCGTTACAAACACACCGAGTATGGACATTGATGTTTGTTCAAAGAAACTCAGATAAAGAAAGTCATTACTTCCTGCGATGCAGTTTGATTGCACCCCGTCCTGTCCCTGCGTATCCTACCGCTTTCATGTTATGATGACCTTATACACACACCAACTGACAGCAGCACAGGTCAGAATGCTTTGATGAGTGTTTTGCTAACCAGGGGTAACAGTCAGGTGCACTCCCAGACTTCCTTGACCCAGCCCACCACCCCTTGAAAGTTAATTGATTTGGTAGATGTTTTCATTATTGTGACCCCCTGCAGTTATAGTTTTGCCTGACGACTCATTCTGAATTTAACTCTGCTGCTCTATCGATCGCTCCATACATTCGTGGTGGAGAAGAAATGGTACTGGGTGTGGTGTTTGGCCGAAGTGATGTGGATGGGTAGTCAGGCTAGTTATAATTGGAAGACGAAGTGTAAACTCTAACATACCTTTCCAGCTAATAGGCTATCTCCAAACACATGTTTTGCTAGTAGAAGCTGTTTAGCTGGTTAAACAAAGGTTAGCCATGTGTTGGTAAAAACTAATGTCCAAGTCAAGAAAGGTTGTACCTCTATGTCAGATACTCCAGTGAGTGTAATTAGCTCAAATTACTGTCATTTGCTCAATATTAGGAGTTCAGAAATCAAGTTGACATAAAAATGTGTTTATTCTGTTGTTGCTAGTGATATTCATTTTTAATATTCATTAAAAAAAGGATCCCCAGTTGAATACCCCTGATCTAGCTGAATTCTCTGACCCCATATCTCCTCCACAGCATAATGTAGCTTCCCCAGACAATTCACCACCCACAACCACTCCTTATTCCTCCTCCACCACCCACAACATCTCCATATTCCTCCTCCACCACCCACAACCACTCCTTATTCCTCCTCCACCACCCACAACCACTCCATATTCCTCCTCCACCACCCACAACCACTCCATTTTCCTCCACCACCCACAACCACTCCTTAAATCCTCCACCACCCACAACCACTCCTTAAATCCTCCACCACCCACAACCACTCCTTATTCCTCCACCACCCACAACCACTCCTTATTCCTCCACCACCCACAACCACTCCTTATTCCTCCACCACCCTTCCACCATCCAGGGCTCTCTGACTAGTTGGGTACTCAACATCAGGTCATCTTGCCTGTTTGGTTTGAAGTAGAGATTGAAAGAAGGATGCTTGCAGTATTGATGTTTCTGAACCGAGTGCTCCTGTCATACCATGTTCACTGCTATCTACTACTTTTCTCTGGAGCTGCATGCCCTTTAGTAGATGAGGACTTTTGAAAAAATACTGTAGACATTGGCTCTATATATGTTTTATTATTTAGATTGGATTTTTGAAAGGTTTCTGTGCCACGCTAGTATGAATGATTTGGGAGACATGCGCAGGAATGCGTAATAGGGTTTTTATTTACGCCCAAATTTCAACGTGCCATGTAAAGGCACGGGGACGAAGACCAAACAAACACTAACAAAAACACAGGGCTCAAACCCAAACAAAAGAGCGAGGAGTACCTTGAATAAATAACACACGCGCACAATGATTAACACATGGGACGAGACCCGTAATCATCTGCGCAATCCACAAGGGCACGAAAGCCCAAAACACACAGCACAGGTACTCACACGAACCAACGGACATTGTAACAATAATCGACAGGACAATGGTAAACCAAGAATCACTAATCACTGGGAATAGGGTCCAGGTGTGCGTAATGAAAATTCCGTAGGAATCCGTGACATTCTGGCTCTGTTCCATTTGCTCTTTGGCTGCTTATAAGTTCTGCTGTATTGGACTTTCTGTCCTGATGCCTGCAAAGTACTTGTGGTACTAGGTCCTGTAGATTTTCCTTAATGGATTGTCTGCCCAGCTTCATCTGCACAATTTGGGATGTGTTTTCTCTCTCTAAAATAAATAAGCACTTGGTCAGACATCAATGGAAATCGTTATGGTAAACCATCAAGGATTGTTTGCACCACTTAACCCTGACCCACTTGACATTATGTGAAGCGCTGCCTGAGGAACCCACACGGTTAATTCAACTGGACTATGTAACTGGCCGTTTCCACTGCCAAAACAACGTTTCAGAGGTCGTTTTGGGTCTGGCTGGCGCGGACAGTTGGCATGCTGGGCACACATGGGTTGGACAGCACAACCTGTCCTAGGCAGGGAGGGAGCAGAAACAGACACAGAGAGACAACTCCAGGAACAGCAGGGGAACAGGGGAAACCCTATGCTTAAGGATCCCGTCTCTCAACAGGCAGGGCAGGCCATGTGGTCACAGCATGCACGTGTACTTAGCCAGAGTTCCCCCACTTTATCTCCTTCCCTGCTACCAGGCAAGCCATGGCAGGGATACTGACCTGATGGGTCTTAACTGGAAGGGGTGGAGGAAAGAGGAAGATGAGAGATTTTGGTGCATGGGTGGGTTGCTCTGATGCTGGTGAAAAGGGATGGTTAGTTGAAGTATTCCATGCATGCCTGTGATGAATTCATGGATGTAACACATTTTCATTCTGTGGTTTCCATGGCGCTGTGAGGTCCCCTAGGCAGAGAGCTCTGTATATATTGTACATATTTTAGGGCTGACCCCATTTAGTCGACTGGTCAATTGTTTGGTCAATAGGCTGTTGGTTGGCTGAGATTTCTTTAGTCAAGCAGTCGCAATTTTTTTTTTTTCATGGGGCACAAGACACCTGACATCTGATTGGCACCTGTCTCAGTGGACTAATCCAATGCGGAGGCCACAGGGATGGCATAGTCCATCACTCTAAGACATGTGATACTGATATTGTATATGCTTGTATTATGTAAAAATAATGTTGCAACACTAATATATCTAATATTATTTTATAACAAATGTTCTTTGTCCTGCGTTGGGTACGGTCGCTGTCCGCAATTCTGAAAGATAATCTTCAGTGCGCCTTTCCCTATGTTGCCATGTGCATAATAGCAAGGTTAACCAGCATATTGGGATTGAGAACAATGCAGCGGAGGCAGCAGCAGAGACAAGGAAACAGCCCTTGCCTTAATTTACTTTGACAATTAGGCTGAGTAGTGAGGAAATCCCAAATTCATTAGGTCTATAATCAATAGCCTAACAGTTAAATGTGCCTGGCTTTATAAAAGCATCCATATACAGTGCCTTCGGAAAGTATTCATACCCCTTGACTTTTTCCACCTTTTGTTACGTTACAGGCTTATTCTAAAATGGATAAAATATTTTTTCCCCTAAGCAATCTACACACAATATCCCATAATGACAAAGCGAAAACAGGTTTAGGAATTTTTGCTAATTTCTTACAAATTCAAAACAGAAATACCTTATTTATGTAACTATTCAGACTCTTTTCTATGAGACTCGAAATTGAGCTCTGGTGCATCCTGTTTCCATCGATCATCCTTGAGATGTTTCTACAACTTGATTTGAGTCCACCTGTGGTAAATTAATTTGATTGGACATGATTTGGAAAGGCACACACCTGTCTATAGAAGGTCCCAGAGTTGATAGTACATGTCAGAGCAAAAAACAAGTCAAGAGGTTGAAGTAATTGTCCATAGAGCTCCGAGACAGGATTGTGTCAATGCACAGATCTGGGGAAGGGTACAAAAATATTTTGGAGCATTGATGGTCCAAGAACACAGTGGCCTCCATCATTCTTAAATGGAAGAAGTTTGGAGCTACCAAGACTTCCTAGAGCTGGCCGCCGGGCCAAACTGAGAAATCGGGGGAGAAGGCCTTGGTCAGGGAGGTGATCAAGAACCCGATGATCACTCTGACAGAGCTCTGGAGTTCCCCTGTGGAGATGGAAGAACCTTCCAGAAGGACAACCATCTCTGCAGAACTCCACCAATTAGGCTTTTATGGTAGAGTGGCCAGATGGAAGCTACTCCTCAGAAAAATGCACATGGCAGCCCGCTTTGAGTTTGCCAAAAGGTACCTAAAGGACTATCAGACCTTGAGAAACAAGATTCTCTGGTCTGATGAAACCAAGATTGAACTCTTTAACCTGAATGCCAAGCATCACATCTGAAGGAAACCTGGCACCATTTTCAGGGGCAGGGACTGGGAGACTAGTCAGGATCGAGGAAAAGATGAAAGGAGCAAAGTACAGAGACATCCTTGATGAAAACCTGCTCCAGAGCTCTCAGGACCTCAGACTGGGGCAAAGGTTCACCTTCCAACATCACAACGACCCTAAGCACACAGCCAAGACAAGGCAGGAGTGGCTTCGGGACAAGTCTCTGAATGTCCTTGAGTGGCCCAGCCAGAGCCCGGACTTGAACCCGATCGAAAATCTCTGGAGAGACCTGAAAATAGCTGTGCAGCAATGCTCCCCATCCAACCTGACAGAGCTTGAGAGGTCGGCAGGGAAGAATGGGAGAAACTCCCCAAATACAGGAGTGCCAATGAATTAGCAAACATTTCAAAAACATTTTTTTTGTGTGTTTTCACTATGGGGTATTGTGTATAGATTTTTCAGAAAAAAATATATATTTAATAAATTTTTGAATAAGGCTGTAACGTAACAAAATGTGGAAAAAGTCAAGGGGTTTGAATACTTTCTGAAGTGTCACAAGCCGGCTCATAGCCTGTGACAAAAATGAGGGGACACGAACAACAGGTATAGGCCAATTTAAAAGTGTTCTTTATTATTAAACAAACTATTAACTTAAACTAAGAAACAGGAATGAGGTGTGGATGTATCATAATGTAAGGTGTATGTAAAGTGCATGGGTGCATGAATATGTGTGTGTGAACATGACTGAGTGAAAACTATGCAAAACTAAAAAGGAACAAACAAATCATGAGCATACCTGGAGGAGCAGTGAGAGACAGAGAGCAAGAGAGACAGAGGTGATTAGTAAGCAGTTTTATACCCTGAGCCCAGGTGGCTCCAATCACTTAACGACCCTCCTCTGCCTGCAGGAGGAACCGCCCCCTGCACTGCAGAGGAGGAGCCGTGACACCCCCCTCCTTAAAATGAGGGTCCCACCCTCAACCCAACTTCCTCCAACATATTCAAAATAATTCAAATTTCCCAAAAAACAAATAAACAACAAAAATACCAATCCCGGCTCCTAGCAGTATCTCCGTGTCCCCCAGTTGACTGTCCGCCCCTCAAACTCAGCAGCCCTGGTACCTGGGGAGCAATTTAAGAGAAAAGAGGCGCAGACAGCCCGTAGGGGTCAGCAGAGAAAAGCTACAAGCTAGGTTAAAGGAGCACGGGACAGAGCATCAGCAATGATATTATCCTTACCACTAATGTGTCTAATATCAAGGTTGAAAGGTTGCAAGAACAAAGCCCAACGCATCAGGCGCTGGTTTGGGTTTTGCAGAGACCTCAGAAAAACAAATGGGTTGTGGTCAGTGAACACAGTTAAAGGGGTCAAACCAGAACCAACATAGACCTCGAAGTGCTGTAAAGCCCAAATGAGACCTAAAGCCTCCTTTTCAATTACAGAATAGTTTTTCTGATACTTATTAAATTTTCGGGAGAAGAAACTGACTGGACACTCAACCTTGTCGTCATTCTCCTGGAGAAGCACAGCCCCAGCACCGATTTGACTGGCGTCTACCTGCAATTTGAAAGGTTTCCCAAAATTTGGTGCTGCCAACACAGGTGCCAAACACAAAAGAGTCTTAACTGCATCAAATGCCTCTTGACACTGGGTGGACCAGAAATTCAGCCTTGGCCTTGTCCAGATTGGTCAGTGGGGACACTACTACCGAAAAGTTTTTACAAAAAGCACGGTAGTACCCCGCCATTCCCAGGAAGCGCATCAGTTCTTTCTTTGTAGAGGGCTGTGGGAACTGCTTCACAGCCTGAACCTTGGCTTCTACGGGACAGACAAATCCCTGACCAACAACCTTGCCTAGGTATGTGACTGTAGCTTTGGCAAACTCACATTTTGCCAAATCAATACCTGTGTCCAACATAGACTGCATCTCTGTTTCCAGTTTTAGTCTCTTCTCCTCAGATACACGATAAAATCTGTGTTTGATAGGCTTAGCATCTCCGATGTCTATATCATGTTCAATTAAGTGGGTTTGCGATGGTGTCAGAAAACAAAACAGGGTAATTTCTAATAAGAGCTACCAATTCATCACGTTTCTCAGAGTCTAAATGATCTACCAAAACCCCAAAGTCTGCAACCGTCCTTGTAAGACCTCATCTGAAACTTTAACTTCCTCTTCTCCCCCCTCCACCAAATTAAAGCCACAAGATGCAGGGACTGGGGCAGCAGTCAACACTGACCTCACTGCTGGAGTGCCTTCAACTTTGCTTAGATCACGGGAGTGATAACATTTTAACAGGTTCACATGGCATAATTTAGAGGACTTCCTATGACTAGGGGTTTCAATAAGATAGTTCAAATCTGACACTTTACGCAACACAGTGAAAGGACCACAGTATTTTGCCTGAAAAGGTGAACTTACAAGAGGCAGAAGAGCAAGTACCCGATCACCGGGACTAAACTCACGCAGCTCAGCCTGTCCGTCATATTTCAGTTTCATTTTCCGTTGAGAACATTTTAGTTTTTCTTTCGCTAGTTCACCAGCCCTATACAACTTCAACCTAAAACCATTTACATAGTCAATAAGGTTCCGAGGTGGTTCCTCAGGCAAACAACCATCCTGCAACACTGCTAAAGGCCCACGCACCTTATGGCCAAACACTAAGTCATTTGGGCTAAACCCTGTGCTTTCCTGCACTACTTCACGAGCAGCTAGTAACAGCCAAGGTAACCCCTCCTCCCAGTCGGCAGACAGTTCCGTACAATATGCACGAAGCAAGGATTTTAAAGTTTGATGAAAACGTTCCAAAGCTCCCTGGCTCTGGGCATGGAACGCAGTAGACTTGTTGTTTTTAACTTTAAGCTGTTTGAGAACCTGAGCAAATAAATGAGAGGTAAAGTTAGACCCCTGATCTGACTGGATGGTTTTTGGAATCCCAAATGTTGAAATAAATTGAGTTAAAGCTTTAACTACTGATTTTGAAGTTATGGTACGCAAGGAAAAAGCTGCCGGATATCTGGTTGCTTGACACATAACAGTTAAGAAGTAGCTATGACCTGACTTGGACCTTGGTAATGGCCCAACACAATCGATAATAAGATGCTCAAAAGGTTGCCCTACGGCTGGTATTGGATACAACGGTGCAGGCTTTACAACCTGATTTGGCTTGCTTGTGCGCTGACACGTATCACAAGTTTTAATAAACTGAGATACATCCCGCTTTAAACGTGGCCAGAAAAAATAACGAAGTATGCGATCATAAGTTTTACGAACACCCATATGACCTGCCACATCACCATGTGAAGTTTGCAACACTTTATTTCGCAAAGTAGTAGGTACAACTATTTGAAAGACTGGTTCTCCTAAACCCTGATCATTGTGTGGAACCCATTTCCTGACCAACAGCCCATCAAGAAGAAAATAACACTGAGCACTATTCCTCACCACTGAATCAGGAACCACTTTATCAAACAGATCAGCCAAAGTAGTATCGGCTTTTTGCTCAGCCATCAATGAATCTCTAGAACTAGTCAACTGTTCTGTCTGGAGTTTGACTGGCAACTCAAGACTTTCTGGCCTACTCTCAATCTCCTTACGAGAGGCTGCGCGGGTAACCGCACAAACTGGAAATACCTCAGGAGACACATAGTTCTGATCCGGAGATTACCTTGCAGGGGACACTGAAGGTTGCTTCTTACAGATGTTTAATTTGCCATCTGCCCACACCTTACTACCTGCCAAGTCATTCCCCAAAATCATGTGCACTCCCTCTACTGGCAACTGAGGTCTAACCCCAACATCTACATCACCAGACCACATTTTAGGGTAACTTCGTGTAAAGGACAAGAGAATGGAACTAAACCCATACCACATACCATTACACAACGGCCAGTATCAGACTCTTTAGAGAACGGCAAAACAGATTCCAGAATAAAAGAATCTAAAGCTCCAGTGTCTCTTAGGATCTTGATTTTAACATTCTGGTTGCCATCTACCAGGGACACTACACCATCTGAAATAAAGGCTGAAAAATCACAGCGGGAAAACTGAGAATCAAACTCAACTAGTGGCTGAAACAGCTCACCCTGGTGGTCAGAGGCTGTAACAGGACTTGCCATCACAACAGGTTTAACTTGAACTGACTGTTTTGATTTAAGCAGAGGACAATTTTTCTTCCAATGTCCTTCAACTAAACATTAGCGACAGGTATTAGCATTAACCGGTGCTTTAAGTCCTCCAGACCCAAACTTCTGCTGAGGCCTTTGGAAAGAATCTCCAAAAAAAGGTGACCTCCTATTCCTAGGAGTAAAGTTATTTTTATGGTACATGTCACTGTTTGACTCAAAATGGCTTTTATGTGTTAGCCTGTACTCATCTGCAAGGATTGCTGCATCACTTGGAGACTTAACTTTACGTTCATTTATGTATGTAGCAACCTGGTCAGAAACAGAATGTTTGAACTGTTCTAACACAATCAAATTAGACAGACCCTCAAAAGTACTAACTTCAGAAGCTGTACACCAACGATTAAATGCAGAAGTCAAATCACAAACAAACTCAGAATAGGTTTGTGAATCTAACTTTTTCCTGTAACGAAAACGTTGACGATATGCCTCTGGCACAAGCTCGTAGACCTTCAGAACTGCTGATTTAACTTTAGCATAAACTTTACTGTCAGCTACACTCAGTGCTGCAAAAGCCTCACGTGCTTTACCCTTCAAGTACACATTGCAACAACATAGTCATGTCCAAATCTGACCAAGCTCTAGCTTCCGCAATACGCTCAAATAAAGTAAAGTATGTGTCTGGATCTGACTCATCAAATTTAGGCAACAAACGAAGATTCTGTGAAACATCAAACTGTGGTAGTCTTTCCGGTCTATTAGCATTTCTCAATCGCTCTATCTCTAATTGCATTTGCAACAGTTCCCTCTGCTGCTCAAAAGTTAATGAAGGGCTAGACTGAAAACTTGCACCCTCACTACTAGCAGACTGACCGCCAAAAACACCCATTTCCCTAAGACCCTGCTTTAAGCTAGTTTTAACAGTCTCTTTAATTTTTTTATCAACAATATCAATCTGATAATGTTCAGCAATTTCAATTAACTGCTCCTTAGTACACAACTCTAAGGCTACCTCTGAAGGAGCTTGAACAAAACTACACAAAATGGAAGACATTTTCCTCAACCAATACAACTATTACAAATGCTCAAAAAAAACACAACTCACCTGCTGTCAATCTGGGTTCAAGGACAGGAGCCACACCCCACTATCCTCCAAAACTACTAACTAACTGGCCCTGGTCTTCGTGCAGTCACATGTGGTGGGGTTTTATGCACACAAAACCAGTGGAGTGGAAAAGACAACCAGAAACTGGCAGCCCTCCCATAACCACGGAGGTGCTCCCGAGCCGATGTAGGGGAAAAGGGAAAGGGATGCTCTACCCACGTTCACTGCCACCTAAAACAAAAACACCACAAGCCTCCTATTGACACTTGCTGATATGCCTGAACAGGAGAGGACTCCCACCTGAACAAAACCCAGAAAAACACAGAGTGAATTGCTTAGCTACCAAGCTAACTGAACCAAAAGAACACATGGCTCTCAACTCTCTCTTAAACAAAATTGGCCCAACCAAAACATCCACTCAAACAAAAAAAATTGTCAATCTGAACTAAACTAACCCAAGTTAACTACTATCCCGGATGAGCCCCCACTTGTCACAAGCCGGCTCATAGCCTGTGACAAAAATGAGGGGACACGAACAACAGGTATAGGCCAATTTAAAAGTGTTCTTTATTATTAAACAAACTATTAACTTAAACTAAGAAACAGGAATGAGGTGTGGATGTATCATAATGTAAGGTGTATGTAAAGTGCATGGGTGCATGAATATGTGTGTGTGAACATGACTGAGTGAAAACTATGCAAAACTAAAAAGGAACAAACAAATCATGAGCATACCTGGAGGAGCAGTGAGAGACAGAGAGCAAGAGAGACAGAGGTGATTAGTAAGCAGTTTTATACCCTGAGCCCAGGTGGCTCCAATCACTTAACGACCCTCCTCTGCCTGCAGGAGGAACCGCCCCCTGCACTGCAGAGGAGGAGCCGTGACAGAAAGCACTGTATATCTACAGAAATAAGACAGATGTAGTGTCGGTTAGCCTGTTTGAGTGTTTGTTTAATAGCCTACAAATTCCGTGAGCACCAAGCCTCTTGCAACGGCAAAATGTCACATGAAGCAATTTCACAGATTCTGCTCTTTGATCTTTGCTATGCTGTAATAAAGGCTTTACATTGTCTTTTTGTTAGAACAGACTGGTATTACTTAGAATTTATTTAGTGTTGTTAACACTTCCAAACAGTCAGAAAAATAATATTGTAGTCTAACAGCACCTGTCGTTTATTTAAAAAAAAAAAAAAAACTTTATTTAACTAGGCAAGTCAGTTAAGAACAATGATGGCCTAGGAACAGAGGGTTAACTGCCTTGTTCAGGGGCAGAACGACAGATTTTTTCCTTGTCAGTTCGGGGATTTGATCTTGCAACTTTTCGGTTACTAGTCCAATACTCTAACCACTAGGCTACCTGCCATTGCTGTAATGAAAAGCACTATACAAATACAATCTGTTATTATTATGGTTATTATTGTTATTATTAATAATAATCATAATGGTGTATACTGTATATGGGAAAAGTTCCTGGCTTGGTTATCAGTCACTAGTCCCTTGTCCTGTCAGGATGCTGTGAGTCAGGAGTCACTTATGAAAGAGACCGATGATCTCATACAGTTGGGGAGAGGAGGGCAGTAGTGGTGCGTGGGGGAAAATTACTAAGGAAGCAATGCAAGCCAGGTAAAAAAGCCATTTTACAACCTGTGTGTTGGGATAATTGCATTGTTTGCTCTATAACCTGTTAGTTCATATGCCTTGACACCGTGATATACAGTATAGGCCTAAGTTCGAGACAATAAGAAGACAGTGGCAGAATAAATTCAACCACACCTTTGTTTCATCACAAAACCGGAGAGCGACATCTGTCCGGTGAAGTCCACAAAGCATATTGCATGTAACAAACAGCTACATGACCTACAGCATGGTCAAGAAAGTTAATGTTTTCGACATTTTCAAACTACTAAACAACTATTGATTTAGAACTATGGGGAGTTACTTCAAGTCGTAAAGAAAACAGGAACTGCCTCCAATATTCCAGCACCATTTCAACTTCAACATTTCAACATCATCTAATCGCCTCTGCTTAGTCTAATACAGACAGTGACAACTAAGATAACAAAAATAATTTTGTCCAATCAATGAAAGCTAAATATGATGTGGCTGTCCATGGTTCTGATTTCCATGTGTGTGTGTGTACGCGTGTGTGCATGCGTTTGTGCGTGCAAGTAGAAAAAATATGTCGACTCACCCTACTTGTAGAGAAACAACCAATGCCATCCTCTCACGAATCTATCATACAGTACACGCTTTTAGTTTTTGTTGTCGTAGGCTACCTGGCTAAAATGCTTGCTCGCTAGCCTAACTTCCTTTCATGGACAACGATGCGCCAGGCCAGCTAGTTAACATTAGCGTACTACATCTAGCTACATGTTGAACTTCCATCCTCTCAGGCCAGGGGCACAATGTAGGAATTTATGGTTAGATCAGAATTGCGGTTATAATCATTGTCCAGTACGGAGAATTAAGTCAAACCACATGTCCAAATCCCTATCTCCATCCATGGTTAATTTAGGAAAGGGCCGTTTTTAGCTAGCTAGCCACCGGAGGACAATGACAACAAGATTTGTTTTACTGTTAATTACGTGTTGCTTCGGATGTGATGTGATTGGTGTGAAGCTAAATTCAAACTGGCTTCCCTTGACACTTTTTTTTGGTGCACAGTTAAGCTCACTCAGTTTCTCTCAACGCTGATTGGCTGTTATTTTGTTCTTTATTGCTTTCAATTCTACTGGTGGCAACAATGTCATACTCTTTTAAACCAGACAGCATCAGATAGATGGCCTACACATATTGAAGGAAAATTATGAAACACAGAGAGACTGAAGATGGAGGGGGGGTGTGGCATCTCTTGGCGTCCATGAATACATGCCGCTGGAGGAGGGAGGGAAGGAGGAAGAAAAGGGAAAAGGGGAGGAGGTGTTGATAGGAAGTTCAAATTGTCCATGTTTGACCATTGAAAATCTTTAAGGCTGTTATTGGGGTAGGATAATCAAATCTTAGATGAGGACTAAGAGGAGGTTCCAATTTGAGCATGAGGAAGTGTTGCCCAATCAGAGTGCGGTGTCATGTAGGCTACAAGGAAGTGGGCGCGTTCAACATTGCAGCCGACTTTAAAGGCAAGTCGAGACTGACTGATCTACAAATCACCTTGCATCTAAAAAACGACTCAATCTTATTTGTAGATCAGTCAGTCACGATTTACCCATGATACATCGCGGTGTTAATGATCTCAAACACAGCCAATGAGTACCTCAGTGTGTGTTGATTGGTTTCTTTTTACATTATCCTCTCTCTCTCTTCTCTCTCTCCTCTCTCTTCTCTCTCTTCTCTCTCTCTCTCTCTCTCTGCCTTTAGCTGAGTAACATTGTGTTGTCCAGTCCAAGCAGAGATTAAACCTCACTAGGGTGAGCGTGAAACGGGTTGAAAATGTTTTCAAGCAGAGAGAGGAGGAAGGGAGAAAGACAGTTAAAGGGAAAGAGATACTGTAGTAGGGGAGGAGTCCCTGGGTCTATGAGAAAGCATGTGGTGGTGAAAGCAAGGCTCACACTAACCCCTACCCCCACTAACCCTGCCCCTTTCAGTTGGTCTCAAACTAATCCTATAGTCACATGACCTCCAGAGCTCTCAGCCTTGCCTAGGTAAGACTGATCGGTCTGTCAAATACATCATATAGCCTGGGTCACGGTTGACAGCTACATTACATTACTCTGAAGTTTGTATCTAGTAAAACTAAATGGGCTATATTGTTAACAGGAGGTTTATCATACAACTAAAATCCTTCCTTTTAAAATGGTTAAGATGGTCCACATAGTCATCAACACCCATAGAGTTGAATCACTCCTTCTGGTCTTGATGTGCCAGTGCAATGTATATCTCTCTCTCACTCACTTTTACTCACTATCTTTCACTGTATTTCCCTGATAGACTGTAAAAAATATATGTATTTGAAAGATTTCTCTCTTCCTCTGTGTTGCGCACCAGACACTGAGACACGTGATAAGGCCTCCGGATATTATCTTTGTGACACACAAGAAATTACCAGCGCTCTCGAAGAAGGTCGCTCTCAGCCCTCGCTCTCAGCCCTCGCTCTCAGCCCTCGCTCTCAGCCCTCGCTCTCAGCCCTCGCTCTCAGCCCTCGCTCTCAGCCCTCGCTCTCAGCCCTCGCTCTCAGCCCTCGCTCTCAGCCCTCGCTCTCAGCCCTCGCTCTCAGCCCTCGCTCTCAGCCCTCGCTCTCAGCCAGCCATGGGAAGGTAGCATGCAAATTAGGGGGGGGACATGTGGCTGTGAGCATCACGTTTTTCCTCAAATGTCTCCTGTGGATATTTTCGTTTTTGCTGGGATTCCGAGTTTCTGACTGAGTTAAGCTGACTGGGTTAAATGTGATATGTATTTGTTAAATGTGATGGTCTTTGGATGTACCTTACTTAACTTTTATTTCTGGTTAATTCCTTCTTAAATGTCCATTGGAATTGCTTTGTGGTTGGGGATTGGGGGATAACTGGTGTTATCTTACCTTTGTTGCAATATGCAAATTGAATGCAAATAGTTGTATGCAAATAATTTCACCCTGTTATTTTCTGTAAAGTAAACACACATGAGCAAAATGCTGTTCTATGCTTCAACCACTTCACCAGAGTTCCATTCAATAGACTCTAAACAGGAGCAGGCATTTTCACATTGAAGATGAACCAACAGGGATGCTCATTTGCGTTCTCATAGCATTTACAGTATATTCTTTATTTTTGGTGATATCCAATTGATAGTTACAGTCTTGTCCCATCGCTGCAACTCCCGTACGGACTCGGGAGAGACGAAGGTCGAGAGCCATGCGTCCTCCGGAACGCGACCCTGCCTAGCCGCACTGCTTCTTGACACACTGCTCGCTTAACCCGGAAGACAGCCGCACCAATGTGTCTGAGGGAACACCGTACAGCTGGCAACAGACGCGTGCATACATCCGGCCCACCACAAGGAGTCACTAGAGCGTGATGAGACAAGGACAACCCAGCCAGCCAAACCCTCCCCTAACCCGGACGACGCTGGTCCAATTGTGCGCCGCCTCACGGGTCTCCCGGTTGCGGCCGGCTGCGACACAGCCTGGGATCGAACCCGGGTGCATTTCCCTAGACCTCTGCGCCACTCAGGAGGCCCTATTTACAGTATATTGTAATGGTTTAAATTATTGTGATATCATATGACTGTGATATCATTTTGTCCAGCCCAACATATTATTTAAAAGCTACCCAATCTTCGTACTGCATGCTCACCTCATGCTGGGTTGGCACCGGGGGATATGAAAGAAGATGTTTGAACTGTAATGTTTGATCAACTCTACAGGAGGTCCAATTTGCTGCAGGTCACGTCATGCTGGACAGCAGAATTCGTTCATATGTTAGCAAATATCAATACCACTTACATGCCGCTCAGAGCAAGCCGTAGCTACCATGCTAACCACTTTTGGCCCTGACATTGAAATAATTTACCTGTCCGTTGGAGATAGAGACCAGTACAGTCTACTAACGGTTAATTCCCAACCGATCACTTGATTCCACATCAGTGGTTCCTAAACTTTTGTTTGCAACAAAAAAAATTGCCACAAGCTTGAAAATCTTTCTTGATACCCACCAATCCAACAAATTCCCACCTAGCCTTCGGGTGCCACAATGCCGAAGATACAGACTTTCTCACCCTGCACTCTTTAAACTTCTGGCTACACTGTCCTGTCAAGACAGGCACAGATCATAGATTTGTAAATGAAGAGAAAGATTTAACAGAATGGACTGGATGAGTGTACAGATGTAGAATCTTAATTTGAGCCAGTTTGCTACAACACGAAAAGAATCCTGTAGCAACAGGAAATGTGACTTATTATGTGGATTATAATGAATGGAGATTTTATCCTGCAATAGGGTGGTCAAATTGAAATCTTACATCTGTAGCTAGCTATACTATCTACGGTATGTTGTTTGCATCTGTGTGACCAGTGTTCCTGTTGTTCATAAGGCGAGGCAGTGATATCCCCCCAGATAACCTGGAGGAGAGACTAATCTAGTGGCTCCAGTAATGCACTAGAGGTCAGGGGTCGTCTGCTCTGCCCCTATTGCCTTAAATCAGCCTGGCATAAGCCTTGCATTAGTTCACTGAAAGGTCAAGCCTTATAAGCTCACACATGACTCGACCAATGGCTGGCTGCTACACTGAAGATTAGTATGTGCTCCAGTGGTGATGTCATCTAAACTCTTATGGTCCTCCACTGATGATTTCTGTTTCTAAACCTATTGGGTCATTTTGGTCTGGTGTTTGGTTTATATTTTGCTTTGTCTTTCCTGGTTTTAGTTTTGTTGAGGATTGTATTGGCTGGTTAGGGTTTGAATTGGCTGTATTTTTCAGCAGGTGGTTTTGTTTGAACGCTGGCTGGTTGTGGAGTATAATTCTACAGTGTGTTCTGGAGAACTCAACTGTATCCTTTTGGCTTTCTGAGGAATTTCTTCTTGGTTAAAGATCCTGGCAGAGAGTAAAGTGGTCAAGCCCTCTGTTTCAAGGGAGTTTGAGAATCATCTGCCTGTTAAATGTAGTGTAACTTAAAGCAGGATGAGGCCTAACCGGTAGTCGATCACCACTTCCACGTTCAAACCTATTACTGGTCACGTTACAGCAGGAGATCCTCAATAAACATAAAAACCCTGACTGAATGATGAAGCATGTGGGTGGCAGAGAACTGAGAAGGGAAGGAGTGAGACAGAAATAGGGAAATAAGAACATCTCATCAGATGCCACACACACACACACACACACGTCACGTTGCCATTATTCCCGACCCGCTTAATCCCAGAATGTAAAAAATAAATAATAATGTAGGTCAGGGCTGCGCTCCCTCTGGGGAATGGGCCAAATGTCTTTAGCAGATTAAGACAAGATGATGATAATGACGATGATTATGATCCAGAACAGACCGGGCCTTTTGTCAAAATTAATGTTGCTGCTTTAGTGGTGTTGTGTTTTATAATCTGTTGTTTGACAGGATCAGGCTGCCAAGCTGATTGAGCAAGTCTAAAGCCATGTCTGTTGGTCGGTTGGTTGGGCTGTCTGGTGTCAAACATCAGGCCCTTCCTGTCCCTCTCCATCTCTTTCCGTCTCAGTAGGATCTGTGGTTCTGACAGTCTTAATCACACGTATCTCTCTCTCTCTCTCGCTCTCTCTCTGTCTTTCTCTTTCTCTTGGTTCCCCTTTAAATTTAAAATAAATAACCTAATGAATAAGAAAGTATTGTCTCATTTCTGGGCCCAGTCTTCCCCTCTGTCCTAGGCTCTCTGTTCTTCTTCTCATCCCTCTCCATTTATCTCTATCTAGTGCAGAGCTAGTGTAATGTGGACCGCCAGAGTGTGGACCTGGGGTTCTATTGATCCAATTACTTCGTCATTGCCCCCGGCGGTTCTTCTCCTCCCCAGCGTTGTCACGACTTCCGCCGAAGTTGGTCCCTCTCCTTGCCCGGGTGGCGTTCGGCGGTCGACGTCACCGGTTTTCTAGTCGCCACCGATCCACGTTTCATTTTCCATTTGTTTTGTCTTCATTGTACACACCTGGTTTCCACTCCATAATCATTGTTCCCTATTCAACCCTCTGGTTTCCCCCTTGATTTTGTGCGTGTCTGTTATTGTCAAGTTGTCTCGTTTTGTGAACTGGATTATTTTGTCTCCTTCATGGAATATTGTTTTTGAGTAAAGTTCCGGTTATTACTCATCTCTGTGTCCTGCGCCTGACTCCGCCTTACCAGCATCACCTATACTTTTGACAAGCGTGGCTCGCTGCTGCTCACTCTGCACGACATCTCTCTCGCTCTCTCTCTCAGCTTGCGCTGGAGGATCCTCATATAACATCTCCAAATTATAGTTGAAGGAGAAAATTAAATATTGACTGTAGTCTTATTAAAATGAATAGAGTATGGTTTTACCCCACACTGGTGGCTGCCTCTGTGCACAGCCTGGGACATATCAATGATTAAACACAGAAAAGTATCTGATAACCCAGGCCAGTGGAGACAAGAAGTGTGTGTGTGTGTGTGTGTGTGTGTGTGTGTGTGTGTGTGTGTGTGTGTGTGTGTGTGTGTGTGTGTGTGTGTGTGTGTGTGTGTGTGTGTGTGTGTGTGTGTGCGTGTGTGGGGTCAGAGTTCAACGTTTGATAAACAAACAGAACCCTTGTTCATATCACACTTACTATATAAGTGCAACCTTGCACTTTTAAAACACCAGTGTTTTTTCTTCCAGGTTCCCACCTTTCTCAAAGTTACACCAGTGAAGTAAGTCTGTGGTACTGTACAGTGTAGTCCCCTTCTGTTGCACAGGGTCCCACGCTTTCTCTGGGAAGCATTCAACCGTATGAACTGATCTCATGTGCCGTTAAACATATGCAGAAAGCGAGGGGAAGAGGGAGGGAGGGAGAGAGAGAGAGATGGGGGGGACAGAGAGTGCAAGAGAGAACAGAGAGAGTAAATACTCAGTGTAACATACGGTAATACCACGATTTTTGGTCCCCATGAGGTATTTTCTCCAGCCTCACATTCTTCCCCAATCATCCATTGCGTCACCAGACCCCTGTGCCTCGCACAACATGGATTGAGTGGATGTGCTCTGTACATGAATAGGATAGAAATTGGATATGTCATCCCCATCATGGCCTTTATTCCCTTGGTAGTTTGTTACGTTATTGTGGCTGTCTGCGTTGCATTATAAAACGTTGCCATTGTGTTATTGTGCGGCGTACATTATGAAAAATATGTGGACATGCAAACTAAAATACCCATGAATGCACTCTCTCATAAATGCAAATGACGAGATAAGAGAGGTGACGTATCCACTAAGATAACGAATGAATAAATGAATGGATAGATGTCAGAGCGAATAGCCTTGCAAATGCATTATTGGCTAATACAGAAATTGAAAGCGGGGTTTGTTAAAGATCAGTGTACTGTATGTGTTACACTTTACCTGTGTATGCAGGATGGGTTCGATGTGGTACTGGTTTTGTTCACAGTGTCCTGGCCTTAATGGAGCCCGTCTCTGAGAACTTCTCTCCTCCCTTCTCATGCCTGTTCAGTGCAGTGGCAGTCAGTAGGAGCCTTTTACCCAGTCAATATAGACTGGTGACAGGACAGGGCTGCTGCACAAACTGCAAGAACTAGTCTCTGGCTGAGTTTTACAGAGCCTAATGGGACAACGCGGTCCGGGCTGGGGTGGAGGAGGAAGAGAAGAAGGGGGAGGAAGAGAAGAAGAGGAGGAAGAAAGGATTTATATTCAGAACAGTTATTTCAGGATGTCATATGATGCTGTGGATTTGAAGCATCACCTCCCTGTATTAGCATGGACTGTGTGGACATGGTGGACAGTACAAAGGGAAACACCAGCACAGTAATGGTGATTTGAGGTGTAATTCAGGAAAGCCTCTCTCCGGGGGGAATAACTGCCGTGACTCATTGCCCTTTCAGCTTATCGAGATTATCACAGGGAGACTGAGGGACTACTATAATCATTCCAGCATCGTAATAGAAGGAACTGGATTATATGTACAGTGCCAGGAAATGTCTCAGAGAAAATCAGGTCAAGTCCTTTGTTTTGCCTGGGATGGCATGGAGGTGTCTGATGATCCAAAAGAACCTCCACCACCACAGCTCAGCTGCAACGCCAGCGCCACCCCCCAGCACCACTGCCATACCCAGCCTCAATCCAAACCCCAGCACCACTGCCATACCCAGCCTCAATCCAAACCCCAGCACCACTGCCATACCCAGCCTCAATCCAAACCCCAGCACCACTGCCATACCCAGCCTCAATTCAAACCCTAGCACCACTGCCATACCCAGCCTCAATCCACCCCCCAGCACCTCTGCCATACCCAGCGCCACCCCAGCACCACTGCCATACCCAGCCTCAATCCAAACTCCAGCACCACTGCCATACCCAGCCTCAATCCAAACTCCAGCACCTCTGCCATACCCAGCCTCAATCCAAACTCCAGCACCACTGCCATACCCAGCCTCAATCCAAACTCCAGCACCACTGCCATACCCAGCCTCAATCCAAACTCCAGCACCACTGCCATACCCAGCCTCAATCCAAACTCCAGCACCACTGCCATACCCAGCACCACTGCCATACCCAGCCTCAATCCAAACTCCAGCACCACTGCCATACCCAGCACCACCGCCATACCCAGCACCACCGCCATACCCAGCCTCAATCCAAACCCCAGCACCACTGCCATACCCAGCCTCAATTCAAACCCTAGCACCACTGCCATACCCAGCCTCAATCCACCCCCCAGCACCTCTGCCATACCCAGCCTCAATCCAAACTCCAGCACCACTGCCATACCCAGCCTCAATCCAAACTCCAGCACCACTGCCATACCCAGCCTCAATCCAAACTCCAGCACCTCTGCCATACCCAGCCTCAATCCAAACTCCAGCACCACTGCCATACCCAGCCTCAATCCAAACTCCAGCACCACTGCCATACCCAGCACCACTGCCATACCCAGCCTCAATCCAAACTCCAGCACCACTGCCATACCCAGCCTCAATCCAAACTCCAGCACCTCTGCCATACCCAGCCTCAATCCAAATCCCAGCATCTCTGCCATACCCAGCACCACTCCCAGCACCTCTGCCATACCCAGCCTCAATCCAAACCCCAGCGCAAGCACCACTGCCATACCCAGCCTCAATCCAAACCCCAGCACCTCTGCCATACCCAGCCTCAATCCAATACCCAGCACCAGCCTCAGCACCACTGGCATTCCCATTCTCAGTCCCAGCCCCTACACCACTGCCATAACCAGCCTCAGCCTCAGTCCCAGCACCACTGCTATACCCAGCCTCAGACCCAGCACCACTGCCATACCGAGCCTCAGTCCCAGCCTCAGCACCATTTCCAGCCCCAGCATCAGTCCTAGCACCACTGCCATACCCAGCCTCAGTCCCAGCCTCAGTCCTAGCCTCAGCCTCTGCACCATTGCCAGCTCCAGCCTCAGTCCCAGCACCACTGCCATCCCCAGCACCACCGCCCGCCCCAGCCTTAGTCCCAGCACCACTGCCCGCTCCAGCCTCACACCCAGCACCACTGCCTGCCCCAGCCTCACACCCAGCACCACCGCCCGCCCCAGCCTTAGTTCCAGCACCACTGCCCGCCCCAGCCTCACACCCAGCACCACTGCCCGCCTCAGTCCCAGCACCACTGCCAGCCCCAGCCTCAGTCCCAGCACCACTGCCAGCCCCAGCCTCAGTCCCAGCACCACTGCCAGCCTCAGTCCCAGCCCCATCCATGATCCCACACCTTTGCTTCTCTCGTCCCACTTGGCTTTGGCTGGATGTTCACTCTGCTTTGCTCTGCTCTCCAGTGGATTGCTCCTCTGCCACAAGCCTAGAAACAGTGTGACATTTGGAGTCCCTCAGGTCTCAGCTAAAAGGTTTCCCAGTGAAAGGACACTGTGTGTTGTCCACTACACTATTAGCAGGTCATATGAGGCGGAAAGCCCACAGCCTTGGGGGGAACCCGGCGCTAACTCACCGTGGCAACGTCATTCAACTGAAATGCAATCAAAGCACAAATCTTAAGTGGCACCTTTGATTCAGGGATATCTTGTTATGAGTGTCAGAGCGTCACATGCAGCCGCAGGAGGCACGTCCTTGTAGTATTTGTGGGGCTCTTATGAAATGTGTCACGACCCAGCGAGTCTGCAAGGTCAAAGCAACTCGGGAAAAAAGCTTGTAAACGCCATGGCAACAGTGTTTTCTGTTATTTCCATCATGCGTCAATAGACATAGCTATATCTATAATTATTTTACCAGTAGCATAATCTCCACTTCAAATCAGCTAATGCAAGAAGGCCAGCTGGATGTTAGAGAGTCCCAGGCAGCAGCAAGCACCACTTGGCATGATACAGTAGCACACATCCATTCCATTATGACTGCCCCAGCTGGGTACCACTGTGTACTACTGCAGCCTCCTGATGTTCCATACTGTAGCTAGGTTCTGAGTCACGGTCTCCTCTACCCTAGGTGGCTCTGCTCCCAGGTCCACTCTGCCCCGAGACCAGGACTGCATCTCAAATCAAATGTTATTAGTCACATGTGCCAAGTACAACAGGTGTGAACTTTAATCGACTTTCATTTGCACCCTTTTCCCTTTGTAGTGCACTACTTTTGACCAGATTACTGCAGTAGGGTGCCATTTGGGAAGGAGGGTGTGAGTCACTGTTGTTTTTACAGTGTAATAAAACCCCAGCATAGGTTAAGGTTAAGCAGACCACTGGGATTTGAGGGGAGGGCGGGTGAGGTGGGGTAGAGGGTGACCTTTACGAAGTGCACATGAGGGAGAGAGAGAGGGGTGAGGTGCTGGAGAAGTAGTGAGAAGGGGGACATGGCTCTGGTGACCACATAAGACACCGCCTGTGAGAAACTGCAGCTATATGAACTCTGACACATCACAAGCTGAAAAGGTCAAAGGACAGGGTTCTCAGAAGCTGCCTGCCTTGGTGTTTACAGGGGTGTTGATGTGGCGCATGAGCGAGAGGGGGAGAAATGTACCAAGGGAAAAGACAGGAGAGTTAGAAGAGCATGGGGGAAGGTACAGTACAGCGAATGGGAGACGAGTGTAGAGGGATAGAGTGGCATTAGATGCATGTAAGAAGTGGGCTTTCAAAAAGAAATCAATGATGAGGACAAACCTGCATTTTTCCCAGCAAAAACTGTTCTTTATACAGTTATTTTTTTACAAACCCTTTAGCTGGTGTCACGATCGTGTGGTGGATTGACGGACCAAAATGCAGCTTTTGGAAAATAAGCCATCTTCTTTTATTAAACAACACGAAGATGAACACGACACAAAAACACTTTAACAAAACAACAAAATAACAAAACGACCGTGAAGCTACAAACGTTGTGCACATACAAACAGGCTACAAACGTTCTTACATAGACAATTACCCACAACCAATGAGAGCCTATGGCTACCCTAAATAAGGCTCCCAATCAGAGACAACCGAAATCAGCTGTCTCTAATTGGGAACTCATTCAGGTAACCATAGACTCTCCTAGATGACTAACCAACATAGACAACGCTAGACATCTACACTCAACACAAAACCATATACTTCACCCCATAACCCCTTTACCAAATAAACACCCAAAACCAACAAAACATAAACATTCCCCATGTCACACCCTGACCTAACTAAAATAATAAAGAAAACAAAGAATAATAAGGCCAGGGCGTGACATAACCCCCCCCTTGAGGCGCGAACTCCGGGCGCACCATACACAGTCTAGGGGAGGGTCTGGGTGGGCTTCCATCCACGGTGGCGGCTCCGGCTCTGGTCGCGGTCCCCACGTCACCACAGTACCTAAACACCTCCTAGGCTTCCTCCAAACGACCCCCCTCCACCTTAACCCCATTGCATTCAGGGGCAGTTCCGGACTAAGGGGCAGTACCAGGGTCAGGGGCAGTACCAGGGTCAGGGGCAGTACTAGGGTCAGGGACAGTACCAGGGTCAGGGGCAGTACCAGGGTAAGGGGCAGCACCAGGGTAAGGGGCAGCACCAGGGTAAGGGGCAGCTCCGGACTGAGGAATGGCAGCTCCGGACTGAGGGACTGCAGCTCCGGACTGAGGGATGGCCCATGGCTGGCTGACGGATCTGGCTGCTCATGGCTAGCTGACGGATCTGGCTGCTCATGGCTAGCTGACGGATCTGGCTGCTCATGGCTAGCTGACGGATCTGGCTGCTCATGGCTAGCTGACGGATCTGGCTGCTCATGGCTGGCTGACGGATCTGGCTGCTCATGGCTGGCTGACGGATCTGGCTGCTCATGGCTAGCTGACGGATCTGGCTGCTCATGGCTGGCTGACTGATCTGGCTGCTCCTGTCTGGTTGGCGGCTCTGGCAGATCCTGTCTGGTTGGCGGCTCTGGCAGATCCTGTCTGACGGACGGCTCTAGCGGCTCCTGTCTGGCTGGCGGCTCTAGCGGCTCCTGTCTGGCGGACGGCTCAGTGGGCTCATGGCAGACGGGCGGCTTTGCAGGCTCATGGCAGACGGGCGGCTTTGCAGGCTCATTGCAGACGGATGGCTCAGATGGCGCTGGGGAGACGGATGGCTCAGATGGCGCTGGGGAGACGGATGGCTCAGATGGCGCTGGGGAGACGGGCAGTTCAGTCATTGCTGTGCAGACGGCAGACTCCTGCCGGCTGAGGCGCACTGTAGGCCTGGTGCGTGGTGCCGGGACTGGTGGCACCGGGCTGGGGACACGCATCTCAGGGCTAGTGCGGGGAGCAGGAACAGGGCATACTGGACCCTGGGGACGCACATTAGGCCTAGTGCGTGGGGCCGGAACTGGTGGTACCGGACTGGGGACACGCATCTCAGGGCTAATGCGGGGAGCAGCAACAGGATGCACAGGACTCTGGAGACGCACAAAAGGCTTAGTGCGTGGTGCCGGAATTGGTGATACCGGGCTGGAGACACGCACCATAAGGCTAGTGCGTGGAGGAGGCACTGGTGGTACTGGGTTGGGGCGGGGAGGTGGCGCCGGAAATACCGGACCGTGCAGGCGTACTGGCTCTCTTGAACATTGAGCCTGCCCAACCTTACCTGGTTGAATGCTCCCGGTCGCCCAACCAGTGCGGGGAGGTGGAATAACCCGCACCGGGCTATGTAGGCGAACCGGGGAAACCATGCGTAAGGCAGGTGCCATGTATGCCGGCCCGAGGAGACGCACTGGAGACCAGACGCGTTGAGCCGGCCTCATGACACCTGGCTCAATGCCCAATCTAGCCCTACCAGTGCGGGGAGGTGGAATAACCCGCACCGGACTATGCACACGTACAGGAGACACCGTGCGCTCTACTGCGTAACACGGTGTCTGCCCGTACTCCCGCTCTCCACGGTTAGCCTGGGAAGTGGGCGCAGGTCTCCTACCTGCCCTTGGCCCACAACCCCTTAGCCACCCCCCAAGAAATTTTTGGGAGTTACTCACGGGCTTTTCGGGCTTCCGTGCAAGACGTGTCCCCTCATAATTCCGGTTTCGAGCTTGATTCTCCGGCTTCCATCCACGTCTCCTAGCTGCCTCCTTAAACCACCTCTCCTGGGCTGTGGCTGCCTCACCTTTCACACGAGAGCAGCGATATTCTCCAGTTTGCGCCCAAGGTCCATCTCTTTCCAATTCGTCCTCCCAACTCCAGAGATCCTGTGTAGGTAGGTCCTGTTGCCGCCTTCCATGCCGCTTGGTCCTATGGTGGGTAATTCTGTCACGATCGTGTGGTGGATTGACGGACCAAAATGCAGCTTTTGGAAAATAAGCCATCTTCTTTTATTAAACAACACGAAGATGAACACGACACAAAAACACTTTAACAAAACAACAAAATAACAAAACGACCGTGAAGCTACAAACGTTGTGCACATACAAACAGGCTACAAACGTTCTTACATAGACAATTACCCACAACCAATGAGAGCCTATGGCTACCCTAAATAAGGCTCCCAATCAGAGACAACCGAAATCAGCTGTCTCTAATTGGGAACTCATTCAGGTAACCATAGACTCTCCTAGATGACTAACCAACATAGACAACGCTAGACATCTACACTCAACACAAAACCATATACTTCACCCCATAACCCCTTTACCAAATAAACACCCAAAACCAACAAAACATAAACATTCCCCATGTCACACCCTGACCTAACTAAAATAATAAAGAAAACAAAGAATAATAAGGCCAGGGCGTGACAGCTGGACTAAGACTAAACTTGCATAGGAGAAGTATAAAAGAAGATCCCATCCATGTAAACAACATTCAGACAGACTGTGTCACAAAACAAAACACTTAGCACCTTTTTTTCTAAGAGTGTACTATCTAGAACCTTGACAGGTTATTTGGCTGTCCCCATAGGAGAACCCTTTGAAGAACCCTTTTTGGTTGCAGGTAGAACCCTTTCTAAAGGAGGGTTCTACATGGAACCCAAAATGGTTTTTACCTGGAACCCAAAAGGGTTTTACCTGGAACCAAAAAGGGTTCTCGTATGGGGACTGCCGAAGAACCCTTTTTTTCCAGGAGTGTACAATAAAGCCAATAAGAGCAGTTTCCTGTAGGCTACAACAATCCGTTTGGTTATTACTGCACATGCTACATTGATACTAATGCAGTCTGGCCAGGTTGAGTAAGTTCGAACAGTACTTTATCCCTCATTCAACCTTCAACTCACCTTTACCTCTTGCCTGAGGTGTTCACTCAGGCGTGTGTGTGTGTGTGTGTGTGTGTGTGTGTGTGTGTGTGTGTGTGTGTGTGTGTGTGTGTGTGTGTGTCAGCGTACGTGCATAGTATGTAGAAGTAAACGTGAAGGAGAGCAGAGAGAGGATCTTGCATAGATTCAACTTTTGATATATGTACAGTACCAGTCAAAAGTTTGGACACAACTTAAAGTAAGGTCTTAAAGTAATGATGGACTGTCGTTTCTCTTTGCCTATTTGAGCTGTTCTTGCCATAATATGGACTTGGTCTTTTACCAAATAGGGCTATCTTCTGTATACACACCCCTACCTTGTCACAACACAACTGATTGGCTCAAATGCATTAAGAAGGAAAAAATCCACAAATTAACTTTTAACAAGGCACACCTGTTAATTGAAATGCATTCCAGGTTACTACCTCATGAAGCTGGTTGAGAGAATTGCCAAGAGTGTACAAAGCTGTCATCAAGGCAAAGGGTGGCTACTCTGAAGAATCTCAAATATAAAAAATATTTTGGTTTGTTTAACACTTTTTTGGTTACTACATGATTCCATATGTGTTATTGCATCGTTTTGATGTCGTCACTATTATTCTACAATGTAGGAAATAGTAAAAAATAAAGAAAAACCCTGGAATGAGTAGGTGTGTCCAAACCTTTGACTGGTACTGTATATATCACCAACTTGTTTTTCATTCACTGGACCATATGTTCTTTTGGTGTTCAGTTTTTCTGTTTGCAACGTCACTCTCCTCTTCTCTTTTATTGCCATTACCTCCTGCCCATTGGAGCATCTTGTTTTACTTTCCACTTTTGGACTATTGTGTATGTGTGCACAAGTAGCAAACTTTTTAGGAGTTCTTGCCGATGCCAGTTAAGTGGAGTGTAGATGTTACAGTAGCCTCTGCCGAGTCCCCAACAACCGGATGTTCCGGTTTTCAAGGGAAATGGAAAGAGAGCCTGTGACGTGACTTCCTCTTTTGGACGTTAACAAAGTGACACTCCGTCTTAACTCCTCCTCCACATTTACTGGATTGGTTGAACAGTGGAGAAGAGAATCTCCCCCCACAGATTTTGTTTCTTGTCAAGAGCAATATTTATGGGATCTAGTTTCAGCATTTATTTAACACCTGCTGTGTTAGGTTAATGTTACAGGGAACTTGCATAAAAGCCTGCAGGTCTGATGTGATCTGATTGGCTACACGGGAGCATATCCAGGAAGTGGAGTCACAGAATCAGTAACTAGCCTTACTGGGTGTCATAATATTGCTGTAATGGAAAAAGCCTAATAGGGTCAGATGGGTTGGTCCTGAGGGGGGAAGGTTACTCTCCACTATAGCACTACAGTTAGGGTGACCACAAAATACCCAAATGCAGGACAACAGGATGACTTTGCTGGATTACTTTGGAATGATTTTGCAAGTCAATGTAGCCTACACATTAATATTTGTTTTTGGCAGCACCCGTTCATTTTCATTGTTTTATTTCACTTAGTCTTGCATGTTGGAGCTCGTAGCCTAAGCTTTTCACTGTGCCCTGCAATAACACCTGCAACCTTGTATATAAACAATATTTTTCTGCCATATAAAACCAGAACTTTTACAGTTTAGCATCTCATCATTCTCCTTCAGACAAGACAGTAGGATAGTAACACCTATACCATCAGACAGTAGGATAGTAGCACCTCTACCATCAGACAGTAGGATAGTAACACCTCTACCATCAGACAGTAGGATAGTAACACCTCTACCATCAGACAGTAGGATAGTAACACCTCTACCATCAGACAGTAGGATAGTAACACCTCTACCATCAGACAGTAGGATAGTAACACCTCTACCATCAGACAGTAGGATAGTAACACCTCTACCATCAGACAGTAGGATAGTAACACCTCTACCATCAGACAGTAGGATCGTAGCACCTCTACCATCAGACAGTAGGATAGTAACACCTCTACCATCAGACAGTAGGATAGTAGCACCTCTACCATCAGACAGTAGGATAGTAACACCTCTACCATCAGACAGTAGGATAGTAACACCTCTACCATCAGACAGTAGGATAGTAACACCTCTACCATCAGACAGTAGGATAGTAACACCTCTACCATCAGACAGTAGGATAGTAACACCTCTACCATCAGACAGTAGGATCGTAGCACCTCTACCATCAGACAGTAGGATAGTAACACCTCTACCATCAGACAGTAGGATAGTAACACCTCTACCATCAGACAATAGGATCGTAGCACCTCTCTAACAGCTTATTATTCTGTTAATAAATCAACAGGGCCTTTCTTCTTCTTCCTAATCAGGTTGACTTCTCACAGACAGAGGAGGCTGAGGTGTAAGTGAATTATTCAATAAACACAGCCTTGATGAAAGGCGCCTGTTAGAGAAATGAAATGCCACAGTTTGATGACGCTCAGGCTGCAGGCTTCTCCCCCCTGCTTCAAGTCAGTCTGCCACACAGAGACCAGACAAGGTAGTCTCGAACACCCAGCTACCCTTTGCAGTGGTTTTAGTGTAGATAGTTAATGCAAACTAGCCAATTGTGAAGTGCACGCATTAAAAATAACCTCTGATCTTCATCTTGCTAACTACTATTTTGTATTTTATGCAAAGGGATAAGGTAGTGACGTAGGCAGTTACGTAGTCGCTCAGTATCAAACTGAAGTTCAGTTACATACAGACGTGTTAAGCCAGAACATTTGAATATTGTGGGAGGCAACCTGGATGTCTAAAGAGACTACAGACCGGGAGTTAATCATCTCACTGCTGTTAATGGATCATTGTGATGTGAACTGGAAGTGGGTGCTGAAGTGTTGTAGTTCACACCACCTATTGACAAATCCACTAATGGCCTTTGTCAACCTCTCAAATCGATGAAAACCAACTGTGGTTGTCTGTCTCCCAGTCCCAACCACACAGACACTACCAGCAAAGCAGTCATGTTGTGGTTTGAGTACATTTTTTGGTTTGAGTGATTGATGTGAATGTGCGATCATTGTGACTGGTTTATGCCTATTAGCTAGCTAGTTTCCCTACTGGAAATGGTTCACTCCTATTATCTCTTGACTTTTGCCCCTTTCTTTACCCCCTGGCTTGTTCTCAGGCCCTTTCTCTCTTCTCTAAATTGCACTGTGATGATAACACTCTCTATGCTGGTCATGATTGTCCAGTGTGGTCTCCTGAGTGCCACAGCGGTCTAAAGCTCTGCATCGCAGTGCTAGAGGCGTCACTTCAGATCCGGGTTCAATCCCGGGCTTTGTCTCAGCCAGCCGCGTCCGGGAGACCCATGAGGCGGTGCTCAATTGGCCCAGCGTCATCCGGGTTAGGGGAGGGTTTGGCCGGCTGGGTTGTCCTTGTCCAGTCGCGCTCTAGCCACTCCTGTGGTGGGCCGGGCTCATGCACGCTGCCCTGACACGGTCGCCAGTTGGACGGTGTTTTCTCTGACACACTGGTGCGGCTGCCTTCCAGGTTAAGTGAGCAGTGTGTCAAGAAGCAGTGCGGCATGGCGGGACGTGTTTCGGAGGACGCACGGCTCTCGACCTTCGCCTCTCCAGAGTCTGTACGGGAGTTGCAACGATGGGACAAGACTATAACTACCAATTGGATACCACGAAATTGTGGAGAAAGGGGTTGTAATTTTTAAAAAAAATATATACTAATAATATTTAAAAAATTTAAACATTTATTGTCCAGTGTCAGCAGATTGGTAGGCTACGCTATTAGGGCGACAGGTAGCCTAGCGTTTAGAGCGTATATCCGAGCCGTCAAGGTGAAAAATGTGTCGATGTTCCCTTTAGCGAAGCACTTAACCCTAATTTGCCCCTAGGGACACCATCCTCCAATGGCTGACCCTGTAAAACACCACATTTCGCTACACCTATCCGGTGTGTGTGACAATCAAACAGCTGTATCAATGGCTAGCTGGAGCTCGGCTAGACGTCATCATAGTGTAAATGCTATACAGTAGGGACCTCCACTAGTCTGGCTTGACTCTAGCATGACTATTCTACATGAGGACATTGACTATTAGGACATGTTGCCTCTCTGAAAAGATCAAAAAGCTAAGGATCTGCTGGAACTACATCCAGTGAGAGCTGGCTTCTTTTTCTTCCATTGAGTGCAGGCCTTTATTTATCTTAGTTTGCTATGGGGCTCCTAGGACCCTTTTCTGTAGGGTCAACTCTACCTCCACTGATGCCTCGATGGTGGCCGCCTAAGCTGAGGGAATAGACAGATCCTAACCTTGTGGGCATGTCTACTGCAAGTCTCCTCCTCCAAGCCTTGGGAGAGAGAGTTAATGAGATTTGAGCAGTAGCAATTTCCTCTACTTACCTCACGCACTCCTGGGGCAGGACTGGGACTGGGACAGGGACAGGGGCGGGACTGCGGCAGGGCTGGGACTGGGCTGGGGCAGGACTGGGACAGGACTGGGGCAGGACTGGGACAAGACTGGGGCAGGACTGGGACAGGGCTGGGATGGTGGCCCCTGAAATTCCTCTCCCAGGAGGCTCGCTGAGGCCCCATCAGCAACCCTCTAAAGAATGCATAAACATGGTCCCCCTCACACTTCTCTTCCTAGGCCTTTTGTTGAGGGGCCTCATTACATTGTCTCCAGCTGTCAATCTCAGCCTCTTAATCGCCTCTTTCTCTCCCTTCATCCCTCCTCTAAAGCTGCTTTACTGCAGTCAGCCGTCTGAGACAGCAGCACCTCACCACACCGGTCCGCCTGGCCTGTCTGATCCACTCCACCATGACCCTACTGACAGACAATGGTTTGTCTGTTCAGTTGAAGAAGGCTGTTGTGTCATCAGAAAATACCTCTAATCCTGGAGATGGCCGGTCTGCGCCGCTAGCAAGATCTCTTGAGGTTATAAGGCTGTGCCACAGGGATAAGGCTGGCTTGTGTTATGTGAGGTTATGACTGACTGGTTAGTGTGTCAGAGAGCCTGGCTATTGGTGGTTCCCCTGGTACAGAACCAGATACCGAAGTAGCACAGGCTGTCTGTGAGGGGGGGGGGGGGGGGGGGGGGGGGGTCAGGCCTCTGGTTGACCTTGGCTCCTGGACAGATGGCAGGGATTTACCCTGGACCAGTCTCACTGAAGGCCAATTCATGGTAACAAAGTAGCTACACACAGCTGGGCGGGAGCCTTGGTTTTCTGTGATTGAATTTTTCACTGATGTGATTAGGATTTTATACACATACTGATCTGGACAATAAAGTAGAGCATTTGGTTGTCTCTCTCTCTGTGTTGTAACTGCTGTCACGTAACAAGCCCTGTTGGACAAGTGGAGAAGCTGCCTTCTTACACGTTCACTTACTGCAGAGAGAGAGAGAGCAGAACTGCTGGTTGTCAGGGGATTGCAGTGACCAGGCACTGATGTCGTCAGGTCTCTTCCATGGGGCCCGAGGTCTGGGCTCTGCTGCTGGAGGGAAGGGAATTCAATGCTATGGAGGCAGGGTCTCCAGTCTCCAGTAACTGGGACTGAGGCTGAACAATGCAGCCATTCCATGTGGCCAGGCCAAGGCTTTTAGGCCAGATTAGAGCTGGATAATGAGACCCAAATATTATTGGTCTAAATTGATCTGCTACACTCTCTGTTTGCTTTGTTTGTGTCGTGAGCCTTGTCTTTGCCAGTAGACCACGTACACATGCACACACACGCGTGCAAATGCCACAGCAGTAGGAGCTTAACAGCCATGCCTTAGTCATAGGCCCATGTCCTTAACTGACAGATTAGTGAACTGAAGTGTTTGTGACAGGCGCTAGTGATGGGCCTTTCAGTGGGTCATTTCATCTGCCATCTTGTTTTGATCCATATGTAGGTTAATCTTCTTGGTGATGGCTGATTCTTTTAGGAAATTGATTGTCCCCGCTCCCTGCCAACAAGCCCAGACCTCATAGCCCCGTGCCACCTGCTGCCATCCTACAGTAGGATTTGTAGGTCAGAAGGACAGGACCATGCCTGTTGTGTTTACAGTCATTCTGTCAGTGAGACCTGATATTCTACTGGTGGTTGTGTTGTAAGGGATATGAACGATATGGTTCTAGGGGTGTTAACATCTGAGGAACGGTGTGGACTGCATGATATCAGTTAGTGTAAACAAGGGATTGTTGGTCCTTCTTCCTCCTTGCCTGGCTCATTCTCTCTCCCCACCCACTGTGGATGGAGGAGGCTGCAGGGAACTGGTCCAACCCAACCTGGCTGTGGCCTGGCATCTCTCCTGCCAGCTGGCATTCCTCCTGCTGACCCCAGCCTTATGTCATCCCTCCATGATTATATAATGACTTTCTGACAAACACACACACAGAGAGAGAGAGAGAGAGAGACAGAAAAATGCACACACATACACACAGAGACAAACTTGCACGCGCGCCCACACACACACACACAGAGAGAGACAAACATGCACACACATACACACAGAGACAAACTTGCACGCGCGCGCACACACACACACACACACACACACACACACACACACACACACACACACACACACACACACACACACACACACACACACACACACACACACACACACACACACACACACACACACACACACACACACAGAGAGACAAACATGCACACACACACACACACACACAGAGAGACAAAAATGCACACACACACACATATGCCCAGTGAACATACAAGTAAACCGACAGCCTTAGCCGGTTGTGGTTGCTGCTGACACAGATAAGCACGACTCACAGTAATCATGAGCACTTTTCATTAATATGTCTAAACTTCCTTTCACATTTCCACTATTTATTTGCTATCTTAACGATCTCTACTTTAATCTCTCTGTTCCTCTCTTCCTTTCCCCCTGTCTGAACATTAAGGTTTACTTGAGGACATGGGTGGATAACAAAAAAAAAGAGGAAGAGGATGAGGTCTGGTACGGTAACATTTCTCAAAACGCTGCTCCTCCTCCGTCTGCTCACTTTATCAGGATCCACACACACACGGGCCACTCTGTCCACTTGGCACTGCGTTCCCTCTCAACCAGCAGCAACTCCAGTCCTTCAGGGTCATAGTTCTGCTGGACTTTTTTCTTCTTCCTAACAGATCATTGATTCGTCACTGTCACTGCTTTCACTCAGTGCTCAATCCTGGTTGTCCAGGTCTGAGTCGGTCACTGATTTAAAAGGCAGGAATGAAAACCAGTCGATATTGCGGCCCTCCAGGACTGGAGTTGTGCAGCCCTGCTCTGACTGACCCAAACCCCTCGACAGACCTGGAAGTGCAGATCAAGTTCAACGTATTCTTATTTGATGTGAATGAACTGTTACATTTGGTTTGTGAGAGAGGTGTATTACTGACTAAGTGAATCCGTGTCCCCAGGGCTACGCAGAGCCCAGCTGCAGTAATAACCATCCTGTCACACCTGATACTCTACTATAAACAACAAACCAGAAACTCTCCACACACACACACACACACACACACACACACACACACACACACACACACACACACACACACACACACACACACACACACACACACACACACACACACACACACACACACACACACACACACACACACACACACACACACACACCAACCCAAAAGCTACTGAAGGTATGGAGTTACGGATGCATGTATCCTAGTGCCTCCGAGCACCTCCCTTAGATTGGAACCTGTGTGACCCTGCGGTCCTGGATTTAGAATGATGTTAACATGACAGGAGAACCAGGCTCTTAGTGACAAACGTTCACGGAACGTATCTAAATCATTCCCTAGAAGTGGACCCTGTGGACACTCAGTGTGTAGTGCAATGTGCTGCTGATACCCACAGTCAGTCAGTCAGTCAGCAAGTCAACCAGTCAGGCAGTCAGTCAGCAAGTCAACCAGTCAGGCAGTCACTCGAGGTACCTCACCTTAACGCCACTACGCACTTCACGCAAACGCTGCGACTGAGCGTTGTTTTCTGCGTAGTTCTACGTACCTTTACGTGGCTGACATTTTGGAGCGGACCACATACGACGCTCCGTGGCTCTGTTTACGTAGGATGCAGGCCCTTTATGTCTATGTCTCAGGACTGTACCCTGACCAGATGGCTGGAGAGAATGGGGCAACACAGAGCAGAGAGGCAGCAGGCTGCAGAGGGCTATGGGTGGGGAGAGGAGAGAGAGATTTACAGAGCCTCGCATGCCTAGTGAGCACAATGAGGTCAGAGCAAGGCCCCACATTGTCAGATAGAGAGAGAGAGAGGGGGCAAGCACAGATCAGAACAGAGCGCTTGGCTCAATCAGCACCTGTCTCTCTCCCTCCCGCCTGTTCTCCTTTTTGCCCTCCCTCCCTAGCAGTGACTGACGGACATGCTTCTGACACGACAGGAAGAACAGTATCTCTGCAGTGTATATGTGTGTGTGTCCATTCTCCTCACACACTGGTAGTGAACAGAGAAATTTAAATCTAATCTCTTTGGTGCGCCATGCTGTTTAATCTACAGTCTACTGTTGTATCAGGTATCGTTATCTCACTCAACATCCCTTCAATGCACCAAAACAAGTCTGCTAGTGGACTTAACTAGCACAGTTAACTGAACACAGTTGCTCCTAGCCGGGTGCATCACACAACATACTGTATCATTGTCTGTTTTAACGTACACTACATGACCAAAAGTATGTGGACACCTGCTCGTTGAAAATCTAATTTCAAAATCATGGGCGTTAATATGGAGTTGGTCCCCCCTTTGCTGCTATAACAGCCTCCACTCTTCTGGGAAGGCTTTCCACTAGATGTTGGAACATTACTGTGTGGACTTGCTTCCATTCAGCCACAAGAGCATTAGTGAGGTCGTGCACTGATGTTGGGCGATTAGGCCTGGCTCACAGTCTGCGTTCCAATTCATCCCAAAGGTGTTCGATGGGTTCTGTGCAGGCCATTCAAGTTCTTCCACACCAATTTCGGCAATATTTCTGGATGGACCTCACTGTCACTTTCCTGACCTATTTCTGTTAGTTTGTTGTATGTGTTAGTTGGTCAGGACGTGAGTTTGGGTGGGCATTCTATGTTTTCTGTTTCTATGTTGGTTTAAAGGTTGCCTGGTATGGCTCTTAATTAGAGGCAGGTGTTTGGCGTTCCTCTAATTGAGAGTCATATTTAGGTAGGTTGTTTCACAGTGTTCGTGGTGGGTGGTTGTCTCCTGTGTCAGTGTTTGTCGCACCATACGGGACTGTTCGGTTTGTTTTTGTACATCGTCATTTTGTGTAGTCTATTTTCCCTGTTCGTTCGTTCTTCGTGTTTAATGTAAGTTCGTCGTCCAGGTCTGTCTACTCCGTTTGTTGTTTTGTTAGTATTATTGAAGTTCGTGTTTTTTCGTCTTGTCTTTAAATAAATTATGTGTTCACAACCCGCTGCGCCTTGGTTCAATCCATGCTCCTCCTCTTCGGATGAAGAGGAGGAGGACTACCGTTACACTCACTTTGTGCACGGAGGCATTTTCATGCTGAAACAGGAAAGGGACTTCCCCAAACTGTTGCAACAAAGTTGGAAGCACAGAATCGTCTAGAATGTCATTGTATGCTGTAGCATTAAGATAGTTCCAGTGAAGGGACAAAGGGACCGAGCCCGAACCATGAAAAACTGCCCCAGATCATTATTCCTCCTCCACCAAACTTTACAGTTGGCACTATGCATTCGGGCAGGTAGCGTTCTCCTGGCATCCGCCAAACCCAGATTCGTCCTTCGCACTGCCAGATGGTGAAGTGTGATTCATCACTCCAGAGAAAGCATTTCCACTGCTCCAGAGTCCAATGGGGGCGAGTATTACACCACTCCAGCCGACGCTTGGCATTGCGCATGGTGATCCTAGGCTTGTGTGCGGCTGCTCAGCCATGGAAACCCATTTGCAGCTCCTGACGAACAGTTCTTGTGCTGACGTTGCTTTCAGAGGCAGTTTGGAACTCGGTGATGAGTGTTGCAACCGAGGACAGACGATTTTTACACGCTATGCGCTTCAGGACTCGGCCGTCCCATTCTGTGAGCTTGTGTGGCCTACCACTTCGTGGCTGAGCCGTTATTGCTCCTAGACGTTTCCACTTCACAATAACAGCACTTACAGTTGACCGGTGCAGCTCTAGCAGGGCAGAAATTTGACAAACTGACTTGTTGGAAAAGTGGCATCCTATGACGGTGCCACGTTGAAAGTCACTGAGCTCTTCAGTAAGGCCATTTTACTGACAATGTTTGTCTATGGAGATTTCATGGACGTGTGCACGATTTCATACACATGTCAGCAATGGGTGTGGCTGAAATAGCCAAATCCATTAATTTGAAGGAAATTTGTCCACATACTTTTGTATATGTAGTGTAGAAGTTGTGCTTTCATTTAAATCGAATCCCTTCAAGATCATTCAAAACCACTCAAATGATGTGACCCATGCCTTCTGAGAGGTTCCAGTGTGTCTGACAGAGCACAAGTGTTCCACTGTTTCAAGGCAGGTTAACGTTTTTCGTCATGAATGTTATTCTGGAGGCAGCTCTGCAGAGTGGCAAAGCCACAACGTCATGAAATCGGATTTAAACCTAACCTTAACACTAATCTTAACCGCACTGCTAACCCTAATGCCTAACCCTGACCTTAACTCTCTACACAACGAGGGAATTGGCCTACACGGATAGGGGTACATTTAAATGAAATGAATAAGCATGGTAGCAATTGAAAGGGAACAGTTTGGCGATTATGGGGAAATTATTTTACCTAAGAAGACAACAGTTCACCTGACAAGACTGATTCCAAACATTACTGTTCATTTATTTTACACATTACATTTACTGTACTTTTCTCCCTGCATTTGTTGATAACGAAATCTGAAAATACACTGGACACATTCAGGAACATGAGAAGAAAATTTCCTGGAAAATGTGGGGTAGGTGCAACATAAGACATAAAAAGAACATGGGTTTGAGTGAGAGGACTAACTGGTGTCTCCAAGTGGCCAAACACCTCTCCAAAGCGTACACAGTTCCTAAGTCATTTCAATGCACTTTATGACTCAAAGAAGAGTCTTCAACTATAAGGTGCTTTTTTGAGCTCTACTAGCTGTGCCGTTGAGGAACTAGAGTACACTGGTAGTCGTTTTGGTTGGAACACAACCCTGCATCACACAATTACTGTTGGTGTTTACGCAATCCAAAAACGAGTCAGGTGGGCATCATTTGAACGCTTGTTCTATTGCCAACATGACTAGCTAAGTTATACAATATGATCTTACAGTGCTAGGCTTTCACAATGCAATACAGGGAAACGGATTGTAATTTTGTGCATATAGAAAGGAGTCGTGTGTGCATTCAGCTGTGTGTTCTTCACAATGGACAAACATAGGCTCATTCTGTTCAGAACGCCCAAGGGTATGACACCATGTCATCTTGTGGCTGTTCATCAAACATAGTGATCATAAACATTGACACTGTATATGACATGATTTTTATGATATGGAAATGTGAAGTGCACATTTGGACTCATGGGTGGTTGGCTTGCTTGTATGACATCAAAGCGGTATTTATTAAAATCCTCAACGTCTCATCTTTCAAAATACATGGAGTTCTCTTAATTTACAACACTTCCCTCACGCAGAACACCAAAACAATAGCAAAAGTTGTCCAATTAGCAGGAGGGATTGGGGCGACTTCTTGTCACGCGCCATGCTCAAGTTCAGCACGGCTGTCAGTCAAAACCCTCACAGCACTGTGAAGCTTAGAGCCTGAGCTCTGATGTAATTTATAGCAGGTTACTGTACAGCTACTGTGTTCCAATTTAGGTGCTTATCGGTGCCCAAATCTATTTTCAACGCGTATACGGGTACGAGTGTAAAGGGCTACGACCAAAAAGCAAATGTTTGTTTCCATGGTTTTTACAATATAGCCTATTTTGACTTTGCGACTGGCCCATCTAGTCGAAATCAATCAGTTCTGCTTCCAGAACAAGACGTATCCCAGTAAACATCAGCCTGATCCAAAGTTCTTCCCCACAAAATGGTGAGAGTAACAAGAATTTGACCTAGCCTACTTCAGAGAAAGAGGAAGCCACTGTGACTCACCTGAAGTCTCTAGTGTCTACTTGGACACGTCATTTAATGGGTTCCAAAGAGGGACAAATGAACAGGCATAGCCAACGGTGACATAAGATGTAATGTGGTTATACATTGCAAACACTCGCTATTCCAGTAAGTCTGCTGTATTCGCTAAGGTCAGGTGTCTTTCCTGACTACGTGACCTGAATTAACTATTGATAAAAACTCTTGAAAAGCTCCTGTTCTCCATTAATGAGACTGGGAGTGTACTCCATTAAACGATTGTTATAAAACTACACTTCACTCTACAGACAGACATTTGGTCTTTGCCCGGCCTGGTTCTTTTTGACCTAGCTACACTACCGTGGCTCTCATTGGCGGATCCTCGATGTCACATGCTTCTCCAGCGTGCTTTTCAAGCTAACCCCCTCCATCCCTCCCTCCCTCCCTCTACTTTTCCGCTCTTCCCTTCCCTTGAAATACTTGACCTACTCCTCCACAGCGTTGCAAAAGGCCAGCCACGTTCTCTCTGTGTCATCACCAGTGAACTATGGCTCCTGTGCCGCAGACTCAGCAGAAATATCTGGTCCGCTCACTGTGAACTAAAGCATCATTCATCGGACAAAGCCGCAGAGCTACGGTAATGACATGTTTACGGTGCGATATTCTTCCAGAACAGGGGTTTCCAAACTTTTTATAGTCCCGTACCCCTTCAAACATTCAACCTCCAGCACACACACACTATACGATACATTTATTAAACATAAGAATGAGTGTGAGTTTATGTCACAACACGGCTCGTGGGAGGTGACAAAGAGCTCTTATAGGACCAGGGCACAAATAATAATCATTCATTTTGATCTTTTATTTCGCCATCTTACATATAAAACTTCATTTGTTAATTGAAAATTGAATAACTCACCACAGGTTAATGAGAAGGGTGTGCTTGAAAGGATGCACATAACTCTGCAATGTTGGGTTGTATTGGAGAGAGTCTCAGTCTTAAATCATTTTCCACACACAGTCTGTGCCTGTATTTAGTTTTCACGTTAGTGAGGGCCGAGAATCCCACTCTCACATAGGTACCTGGTTGCAAAAGACATCAGTGTCTTAACAGCGCAATATGCCAAGGCAGGATACTCTGAGTGCAGCCCAATCCAGAAATCTGGCAGTGGCTTCTGATTAAATTCAATTTTCACAGCACCGCTTGTTGCAATTTCGATGAGGCTTTCTTGTTCTGATATCGGTAAGTGAACTGGAGGCAGGGCATGAAAGGGATAACGAATCCAGTTGTTTGTGTCATCCGTTTCGGTAAAGTACCTGCCTAATTGCGCATGTAACCGATGTGAAATGGCTAGCTAGTTAGCGAGGCAACTCAGGCGAGGGAAAAAAACTCGCCCAAATGTATAGCCCCGTTGGAAAATATAAATGGACTGTTTGAAAATGTGAAAAAAATGGAATATATTTAATTTAAAAAAATATATTTTTTTTTTGTTAAATTTGATTTGCCGTACCCCAGACGACATTGCGTGTACCCCTGGGGGTACATGAATACCTGTTCTAGAACATAGTCTTTCAGAAGCAACATTTATTACGACAGCTGTGTATGACTAGCCCTTAGGCTGTGTTGTGTTCTTTCGTCTAGTGGGCGCTCAGACAATCCACAATTCAGAATTATTCTTGTCATTATGGCTGCGTTTACACAGGCAGCCCAATTCTGATATTTTCCCACTAAATGGTCTTTTAATCAATCAGATCGGCTCTTTTGCTAATAATTGGGCAACATATCTGAACTGAGCTGCCTGTGTAAATGAAGCCTAAGTAGGTAACCACATCAGCATGACTGCATTGAGCAGTTGTCAATGGTGGACTGTGTTTGATCACCCATATATGTGGCCACAGGTCTTTTCCCATGCAGGCTGAGAGCTGGGAGCTGTGTGCTTTGATTGATTCTGCTTTCTACTTGTTGCCCTGCCCTCCCCTTCCATCACTCTGCAGTCTCCTAATGTTCCAGCCACTGACATGGAAGTAACAGCTTTCCAGCCTCTGGTGCTCTATAAGAGCCGGAGAAGTACACAAACACACACACTTGTATTCCTTTAGAGAGCTGAGGCTTCTGTGTTGAGTCTAGACGCATAGTCTGAGGCTGTCCATGGATCGGTGTAGTCAGAGAATGCCTTTCAATTGCCATGAATGCATGCTTCTCCCGTCACGCCCGCTACAGAGTTACAGTATAGAAATAGGTCCTTTGGTTTTTAAATAGAAGTGCTGCCAATGAGCTATGTCGGGTTCTGGCTTCACTTCTGGTTGGGATGGTAGCTGTTTATTTCAGGACAGTAACGAATGTAGACCCAGAAACAAACAGTTGGTTTGTCAAGAATGTGTGCTGAGGTTGAGATGCTTTTTGTTTACTAATCAAACTAAAACCCAAGCAACCTCCTTTTTCTCGGATTGACATTTCTCTCTTCTCTGCCACGCTGTGTGGGTTGGTCTTTGGGTTTACCCACAATGCCCAACGTGTGAAGAAGGAGCTCAATTTCCCAGATAGAGTGAAACTCTTTCCCACCACTCAGTATTCCCAGGTTGGGTTAAATGTGGAAGACACATTTCAGTTGAATGCGTTCAGTTGTACAACTGACTAGGTATCCCTCTTTCCCTATAGAACCAGTCAGGAGGACATTATTACTGCTAGACTCTCAGACGGAGCGAGATAGACTGACAGTCCTGTAGCCTACAATAGATAGCAGTCATTTTGACATGCACAAGTAACACCCATGAGCATTTCACAGTGTCTCATTTTGACTGTCATCAATATTGACATACAGTATGGTGGGCATGTGGGCGTGTGTTTCTTTTGTATGTGCGCTCTTCCTTTTGTTCAAACATCCAAGACAGCCTCTTCTCTCTGTATCCCACTGAGGGGATGTAAAAGGGGGTGTTGGTGAAGAAAGAGGCGGAGTGCTGTCTGGCCTATCTGGTTCTCAGGATCCAAATAATACCACACATTTTGAGTCTCTGGTTGCTGTGTGAAAATGTGTGTGTTGTTATGTGTGAGTGTGCGTAATGTCTGTGTGTATTTCCTCCTTTCTCTGCGCCCCATAATCACAGCTAGCAGGTCATTGTGTTCTCAACTCCAAGGCTGTACTGACTAGCACCGTGGAGGGGTATTATCTTCCCCATTTTACAACAATACAATGGGATCTGTGCATGGGTCAAGATTGTGTGTGTGTGTGTGTGTGTGTGTGTGTGTGTGCTTGTGTACTGCTGCTGTCATTGACACTGGTTATATCTGGAGTACTTCTCCTGTCTTATCCGGTGTCATGTGTGAATCTCTTTCTCTCTTTCTTTCTCTCTCTCGGAGGACCTGAGCCCTAGGACCATGCCTCAGGACTACCTGGCATGATGACTCCTTGCTGTCCCCAGTCCACCTGGCCGTGCTGCTGCTTCAGTTTCAACTGTTCTGCCTGCGGCTATGGAACCCTGACCTGTTCACCGGATGTGCTACCTGTCCCAGACCTGCTGTTTTCAACTCTCTAGAGACAGCAGGAGCAGTAGAGATACGCTTAATGATCAGCTATGAAAAGCTAACTGACATTTACTCCTGAGGTGCTGACTTGCTGCACCCTCGACAACTACTGTGATTATTATTATTTGACCATGCTGGTCATTTATGAACATTTGAACATCTTGGCCATGTTCTGTTATAATCTCCACCCGGCACAGCCAGAAGAGGACTGACCACCCCTCATAGCCTTGTTCCTCTCTAGGTTTCTTCCTAGGTTTTGGCCTTTCTAGGGAGTTTTTCCTAGCCACCGTGCTTCTTCACCTGCATTGCTTGCTGTTTGGGGTTTTAGGCTGGGTTTCTGTACAGCACTTTGAGATATCAGCTGATGTACGAAGGGCTATATAAATTGATTTGATTTGATTTGGTAGTGCCTAACAGAGGGTAAATGTTCTGCTATTAACTGCAGGCGTATTAGTATTCTACAGCTGGATAGATAGTAATGACATCACTCATGTCTTTTCTCTTGCCTCCTCTCAGTAAGTAGCATTGGGCCTTTCAATCTGGCAGCGTGTGCCAGCGGAGTGCAACAGGTTCGCTTGGCCGACTTCTCCTTAGCGTGTGTGTGTGTGTGACGCACCTGATCGATGGGGCTACGTGGTAGTGGGAGTCAGTCGACCCATGTGCAGAACACTCACCTTCTGAGTTAGTTACCACAGTTACACTGCCTTTTATAACAGGTTTTCTTCCTTAGTTCCCCTTTCCATCTCAGAATGTTATAAAGTTTGGAGAAGTGGGGATGCATAAACCAGTCATCCTGCAATCCGTTATCCTTCGTCCTCTCTACACTCCGTCCCTCCCCAGGGCGGTTCACGAGGGGTCCTCTGAGCCACACTCCCCATCCATCTCCCTTGGGTCGGTCCCATGATCAAAGCCCTCTGTGTCCCTCCATTGTTCCTGCTCCGAACAGTGTAATGATTCCATCAGGTCCCGTAAAGGGCCCAGAGACAGGCCTTGGAACCTCCCCTGTTGAATACGCTTCGTTATGCGATTCGTTAGCGTGTCAACATGTGGCTGTCCCTCTTTACAGAGCACTGCCCTCTCTCCTGCTTCACTCAGTACCCCTGCTCCCATCAGACGGTGACAAATGCTTTCTTTGATGGTTACATCGACCTCTCTATGAAGAGCTGTTGTTATGTTCAGTATGAAAAAAGCTTTGTGTGTGTGTGTGTGTGTGTGTGTGTGTGTGTGTGTGTGTGTGTGTGTGTGTGTGTGTGTGTGTGTGTGTGTGTGTGTGTGTGTGTGTGTGTGTGTGTGTGTGTGTGTGTGTATGTTTGTGAGTCTCGTAACCACGCTACCACTCTGGTTTTCAAGAGGAGCCCAGCCCAGCCCTGGGCCTGCATGGAGGTCACAAGTTGTCATTAAGTTAATGACAAACATGTGACCACGATGACCCTTTTAGCCATGCTCATTTAGACCAATGTCCTCTGTAGACAGACAGACAGACAGACAGACAGACTGTGCCAACATAGCCTTAGTTCCACTATCATAGCCTTAGTTCCACTGTCTGTTGACAGACATACCCACACACGCAGACTTGCACACACACACAAACCCAAATACATTTTTTAAATGTAAACATTATACAGTAGCCGCGCTCCACTCAACTGTTTTCTTTTTTAATTGAACCTGTATTTAATTAGGCAAGTCAGTTAAGAACAAATTCTTATTTACAATGATGGCCTACCAAAAGACAAAAGGCCTCCTGGGGTGACGGGGGCCTGGTATTTAAAATACAAAATAAAATAAATATATAGGACAAAACACACATCAAACAAGAGAGACACCACAATACTACATAAAGAGAGACCTAAGACAACAACATAGCATGGCAGCAACAGTAATGTTGCTACCCTTAGGATGTGTTATGTGGATGTGCTTGTGGAGGGTCCTGCTGTGCAGCGTGGCTGTGAAAAACAGACAGGAACTGTCAGACAGGCAGACAGTGGTGCTGCTGGGAGAGGAGGGATAAACCACAGGGCAGAGAGACTAGACCATGATGTGATGTCCTGCTACATGTTGGACTCCCAGGGGGGATTTTTCTGCCCTTATTATTCATTAAACATGATCAGTAAATAGTTCTAAATCTACCCAACCCACAGCTGGAAGCAAATGTACACATGCAGGGATGAGCATGTGTGAACACACACACACACTAGCAGACACACACACATTATGCCCACAAACACCCAGCACCACAGCCCACCTAATGTACAGTTGAAGTCGGAAGTCTTAGCCAAATATATTTTAACTCAGTTTTTCACAATTCCTGACATTTAATCCTCGTAAAAATATCCTGTTTAACCTCTACTTTCCCACAATCCCGGATCCGGGAGCACCCCCATCAGTAAAAAAGCTGACTAGCATAGCCTAGCATAAGTAAATACTAGCATCTAAATATCATTAAATCACAAGTCCAAGACACCAGATGAAAGATACACATCTTGTGAATCCAGCCATCATTTCTGATTTTTAAAATGTTTTACAGGGAAGACACAATATGTAAATCTATTAGCTAACCACGATAGCAAAAGACACAACTTTTTTTCCCCACAATTTTTTCCCTGCATAGGTAGCTATCACAATTTCGACCAAATAAAGATATAAATAGCCACTAACCAAGAAACAACTTCATCAGATGACAGTCTGATAGCATATTTATTGTATAGCATATGTTTTGTTAGAAAAATTTGCATATTTCAGGTATAAATCATAGTTTACCATTGCAGCCACCATCACAACTCTCACCAAAGCAACTAGAATAACTACAGAGACCATCGTGTATTACCTAAATACTCATCATAAAACATTTCTGAAAAATACATAGCATACAGCAAATTAAAGACAAAGATCTTGTGAATCCAGACAATATTTCAGATTTTTCAAGTGTTTTACAGCGAAAACACAATATAGCATTATATTAGCTTACTACAATAGCTAACCACACAGCAGCATTGATTCATGCACGTTAGCGATAGGGAATAAACCAACAAAAGACATGACATTTTTGACTAACCTTCTCAAAACTTCATCAGATGACAGTCCTATAACATCATATTACACAATACATGTAGAGTTTGTTCGAAAATGTGCATATTTAGCGGCACAAATCGTGGTTATACAATGAGAAAAGTAGCCAGGCTGCCAACAATATGTCGGGAGAAATCTTGGGAGAGGCACCTAATCTAATCGATAACTAATCATAAACTTGACTAAAAAATACAGGTTGGACAGCAAATGAAAGATACATTAGTTCTTAATGCAATCGCTGTGTTAGATTTTTAAAATTAACGTTACTACAACATACAGCGTGCGTTAAAGCGAGACCGCACCTAGATTAATGGCAAAATATAAGTTCTACATTTTTCAACAGAACAACGAATTAACATCATAAATACTTCTTACTTTTTGATGAACTCCCATCAGAATCTTGGGCAAGGTGTCCTTTGTCCAAAATAATCATTGCTTGGTTGTAGATTGTCCTCTTCAACGTTCGAATTAGCAGTAAACATTAGCCATGTGGCAAAGACGTGTCCGACTCACTAAAACGCAGTACAAATAAATATCAGAAAATCGCAATATACCGATATAAACTGATATAACTCGGTTTAATATAACAACATTATGATGTCTTTAACACCTATATCGAATAAAAACAGAGCCGGATATATCTAAGGCCTATAACCGGAGCATTCTAGAACCACAGCCAGAGCTCCTTTCTGCGTCAGGGCGAAGAGGACAAAGGCCGGACCCCACGTTGCCAGCCCATTTATAACCTCTCAGTTCTGCCTAGCAACTCCATTTCAATTCTCACTATTCGCTGACACCCAGGGTAAGACGTATGCAGTGCATCTCAACCAAGAGAAGACAGGCAGATTTATAAACAGATCTCAGAACAGCCAGCAGATTTCAGGATTCTCACATCCTCATAGGAAAATTGCTCTAAGTCCAGTTCTGTTTTACTCACAGATATAATTCAAACGGTTTTAGAAACTAGAGAGTGTTTTCTATCCAATAGTAATAATAATATGCATATTGTACGAGCAAGAATTGAGGCCGAGGCAGTTTAATTTGGGAACGAAATTATTACAAAGTGCAAACAGCACCCCCTATTGAGAAGAAGTTTTAAGGTCCGTTAGGATCACCACTTTATTTTAAGAATGGGAAATTTCAGAATAATAGTAGAGAGAATAATTTATTTCAGCTTTTATTTCTTTCGTCACATTCCCAGTGGGTCAGAAGTTTACATACACTCAATTAGTATTTGGTAGCATTGCCTTTAAATTGTTTAACTTGGGTCAAACGTTTCAGGTAGCCTTTCACAAGCTTCCCACAATAAGTTGGGTGAATTTTGGCCCATTCCTCCTGACAGAGCTGGTGTAACTGAGTCAGGTTTGTAGGCCTCCTTGCTCGCACACGCTTTTTCAGTTCTGCCCACAAATTTTCTATAGGATTGAGGTCAGAGCTTTGTGATGGCCACTCCAATACCTTGACTTTGTTGTCCTTAAGCCATTTTGCCACAACTTAGGAAGTATGCTTGGGGTCATTGTCCATTTGGAAGACCCATTTGCGACCAAGCTTTAACTTCCTGACTGATGTCTTGAGATGTTGCTTCAATATATCCACATAATTTCCCCCCCTCATGATGCCATCTATTTTGTGAAGTGCACCAGTCCCTCCTGCAGCAAAGCACCACCACAACATGATGCTGCCACCCCCGTGCTTCACGATTGGTATGGTGTTCTTCGGCTTGCAAGCCTCCCCCTTTTTCCTACAAACATAACAATGGTCATTATGGCCAAACAGTTCTATTTTTGTTTCATCAGACCAGAGGACATTTCTCCAAAATGTACGATCTTTGTCCCCATGTGCAGTTGCAAACCGTAGTCTGGCTTTTTTATGGCAGTTTTGGAGCAGTGGCTTCTTATTTGCTGAGCGGCCTTTCAGGTTATGTCGATATAGGACTCGTTTTACTGTGGATATTGTCACGTTCCTGACCGGTTTTCTGTTAGTTTGTATGTGTTTGACGGTCAGGGCGTGAGTTTGGGTGGGTAGTCTATGTTATGTGTTTCTATGTTGGTAATAGGGTGACTTGATATGGCTCTCAATTAGAGGCAGGTGGTTTTCATTTCCTCTGATTGAGAGCCATATTAAGGTAGGTGTTTTCACACTGTTTGTTTGTGGGTGGTTGTCTTCTGTGTCAGTGTCTGTGTATGTTACGCCACACGGGACTGTTTCGGTTTGTTTGTTCGTTCGGTTTTTGTGTAGTCTGTCTTTCCTGTTCGTGCGTTCTTCGTTTAATGTAAGTTCTTACGTTCAGGTCAGTCTACGTCGTTTGTTGTTTTTGTGTCTATTCAAGTATTCTTCGTGTTTTCGGTTTTGTTTAATAAATATCATGTCATATAACCACGCTGCGTTTTGGTCTAATCCTTGCTACTCCTCTTCGGATGAGGAGAAGGAGGAAGCCCGTTACAGATATAGATACTTTTGTACCGGTTTCCTCCAGCATCTCCACAAGGTCCTTTGCTGTTGTTCTGGGATTGATTTGCACTTTTCGCACCAAAGTACGTTCATCTCCAGGAGACAGAACGCGTCTCCTTCCTGAGCGGTATGACGGCTGCATGGTCCCATGTTGTTTATACTTGCGTGATGTTGTTTGTACAGATGAACGTGGTACCTTCAGGCGTTTGGAAATTGCTCCCAAGGATGAACCAGACTTGTGGAGGTCCACAATTTTTTTTCTGAGGTCTTGGCTGATTTCTTTAGATTTTCCCATGATGTCAAGCAAAGAGGCACTGAGTGTGAAGGTAGGCCTTGAAGTACATCCACAGGTACACCTCCAATTGACTCAAATAATCTATCAGAAGATTCTAAAGCCATGACATCAATTTCTGGAATTTTCCAAGCTGTTTAAAGGCACAGTCAACTTAGTATATGCAAACTTCTGACCCACTGGAATTGTGATTTCTGACTTCAACTGTATAGCCTACATGACCTTGGTAGTGAACTGATGAGTCATGTCATGTTGAGTCTACTGTATACAGTAAATATGGGGGTGGGAGGAGGGTTGGGTTGATGAAAGGATGCTATTCCTGTCATTACTGTAGTGTCATCCCCTCTGGGCTGGAACTGGGAGGCACAAAGGGCTTCTTTTGTCCCGGTCTCCTCCCTCCTCTTTCCCTCTCGACACCTGACAGACCCAGTCATGTGTTGTCCTCTGGGGTACAGCAGAGATGATCATCGGAACGTCTACTGTAGCTAGCACAATACAACCCGTAAAGTCCAATGCAGTGTCCCTGACATGAGCCTGTTCACAGTCTCTATGGAGGCTAGTCTCTCTGTCCACTCCGTTGGATGGCCTTGGCTGGAATCCATCCTCGCTGGTCTGGTCTTTACTGAGAGTTTCACATTCAGTGTTTTGCTTCCTATCTACTGGCAAGTTGATTTGTTAACAAGCAAGCTGCACTTTGTCCATGCCTAATGTTTGCAGCCAGCCAGGCAGGCCTCTACTAGTGGTCTGCTGTGATGTCATGATGCGAGGGGTCACAGTGGAGGTCAACACAACATTTCTATGGTGTTATATCCTTAACATTGCACTCTCTTGATGGTCCAAGGTTTCCCAGTTGCCTATATCTGCCTGGGAGCCTCCCTTAAGACCCCACCTCTAAATCATGAAGCTACCCCCCACTCCCATTCCTCTGGGTCCTGGCTATCACAGACTCGCCTCGAACTGCTGCGTCTGTTTGAAAACGTGCCCTTTGGACTGCAGTGCTCCCCCTCTTAGTCTGGATCCGTCTGGGGGTTGGGTAGGTAGAGAGACAGATGCCGCTATGTGGGCTGGACACGCTGGATGTAGGTTAAGTGCTTAATTTTACACTCAGCTGTTACTTCAGAGGTTATTTATAAACCTTGGCAGGGGGACAGTGTGATTATGCACAGAGCCAGTCATGGTGCCGTGAAAGTTGCGGAGAGAGAGAGTGGAGGGGGGAGAGGGAGAGTAAGGGAGAGCGAGAGATTACACAGATCCACAAAGAATTTGAAAACAAATCCAATTTTGATAAACTCATATATCTATTAGGTGAAATACTAAAGTGTGACATCACAGCAGCAAGATGTGTGACCTGTTGCCACAAGAAAAGGGCAAGCAGTGAAGAACAAGCACCATTTTAAATACAACCCATATTTTTGTTTATTTATTTTCCCTTTTGTACTTTTACCATTTTCACATCGTTTACAACACGGTTCATAGTGATAATATGACATTTGAAATTCTCTATTCCTTTGGAGTGTAATGTTTACTGTTAATTTTCTATTGTTTATTTCACTTTTGTTATCTATTTTACTTGCTTTGGCAATGTAAACATATGTTTCTCATGCCAATAAAGCCCTTTGAATTGAATTGAGAGGGGGAGGAGAAAGAGTGGGGCGGGGTGGACAAGGTGAGAAAGACAGAAGGAGAAGAGAGAGAATTGAATTGAGTGGGGAGAGAGAGAGAGAGAGAGAGAGAGAGATATCTCTCTCTTATCTACCTCACTTGCTTTGGCAATGTTAACACATGTTTCCCATGCCAATAAAGCCCCTTGAATTGAATTGAATTGAGAGAGAGAGAGACAGAGACAGAGAGACAGAGACAGAGAGACAGAGACAGAGAGGGAGACAGAGAGGGAGACAAAGAGAGAGAGACAGAGACAGAGAGGGAGACGGAGACAGAGAGAATATATCCATAATATGACATTTGTAATGTCTTTATTCTTTTGGAACTTCTGTGAGTGTAATGTTTAGTGTATTATCTATTTCACTAGCTTTGGCAATGTTAACATCTGTTTCCCATGCTAATAAAGCGCCTTGAATTGAATTGAATTGAATTGAGAGAGAGAGAGAGTTAGTCAGGGATGTGAGGGGTTGACATAGCCAGCCGCAGTGCAGAGGCCACTGTCAGAGGCAGGCAGGGAGGGCAGTGTTGTCACAGTCCTACAGCTTGTTTGATGTTCATGAAGATTTGCCTAACAGCCATCCAGGCTGTGTAGTGTGTGCAGTCAGTCCAGACAGTCAATCAACAAGAACAGCAAGTCCCTACAGCTGTAGGATGTTAATTTGATCACCCTGTTGTTATAGGACATTTTAATGCAAACTTGTAGTCTATTCAAGGTTTAAAAATGCTTCTAAAGTTTGATTTGACTTGATTTGCCCTAACTGAAATGTATCAGCCCCTACAACAATGTCCATTATTTATAATCCACACAATAAAAATAGTTTACATTTCCTGTGAGACACTGGTCAAATTAAGATCCTATATCTGTATACCATTTATCAGTAGGAGTTCCCCCTATTATCTCTCTGTACCTGGCCTTTGTACAGTGCTGAGTTGTCACAAGCATTTCCCCTCTCTTTATAACTGTAAATATCAGTGTCATGCATCCGACTTAAAGGTAATGCTGCAATCAGTTAGCATTTTAAATATGCTAATGAAGAAGTTGTAGGGTTGATTTAGGTTGGAGAACCTGTATATTTGAGGTAAATCATTTATGTATCTTCTGCTTTCTGTAGTAGAGTAAATGTGCTTCTATTTGCAGTCACATGAATCACTTGGTTGATTTGTGTGCTGTTTAGTTGGGTAGTTGGTGTCATCACGAACTAACAAGCTGTGAGTTTCACATGGGTGGTGGTGGTGGTGGGTGGTGTGGCAGTTTGCCATTTAAGTTCCTAACAGGAAGTACTCGTGTAAATGAAATGCTGTTTCTCCTAAGAGGAAAGAGTGGGTGACATAGACTTCTTGCAAAAAGAGCCCCAACGCTTTCATTTTCATTCTATACAATGTGTAACATGATTTGAGATATTTATAGATTTACTGGAGATCTTGCTAGACATCCTGGAGTTGCAATTTGGGGATACACAAAGACACACACACACACACACACACACACACACACACACACACACACACACACACACACACACACACACACACAGTGTCCAGTGGAGTAGAGCGACCCCTCAGGGTTGTAGACGGACACAGTAACACACTGCTGTAGACTGTAGAGGGGGATAGGCCACTGTGGTTCTATCACCGGTGGTGGTGGTGGTGGTGGGCCATACACAACGAACCAGAGGGACATAGTGGTTCCCGTGGAGTCACTGAGGCTGAGCTCGGGAGAGTGATGGTTGATGCATCACATAGTGTGCTTTCCTCTCCTTTTCTTACTGACAGGGTTGAAGACACACTGTGTGCTTTCCTCTCCTTTTCTTACTGACAGGGTTGAAGACACACAGTGTGCTTTCCTCTCCTTTTCTTACTGACAGGGTTGAAGACACACAGTGTGCTTTCCTCTCCTTTTCTTACTGACAGGGTTGAAGACACACTGTGTGCTTTCCTCTCCTTTTCTTACTGACAGGGTTGAAGACACACAGTGTGTTTCCTCTCCTTTTCTTACTGACAGGGTTGAAGACACAGTGTGCTTTCCTCTCCTTTTCTTACTGACAGGGTTGAAGACACACAGTGTGCTTTCCTCTCCTTTTCTTACTGACAGGGTTGAAGACACATAGTGTGTTTCCTCTCCTTTTCTTACTGACAGGGTTGAAGACACACAGTGTGTTTCCTCTCCTTTTCTTACTGACAGGGTTGAAGACACAGTGTGCTTTCCTCTCCTTTTCTTACTGACAGGGTTGAAGACACACAGTGTGTTTCCTCTCCTTTTCTTACTGACAGGGTTGAAGACACACTGTGTGCTTTCCTCTCCTTTTCTTACTGACATGGTTGAAGACACAGTGTGTTTCCTCTCCTTTTCTTACTGACAGGGTTGAAGACACACTGTGTGTTTCCTCTCCTTTTCTTACTGACAGGGTTGAAGACACATAGTGTGTTTCCTCTCCTTTTCTTACTGACAGGGTTGAAGACACACAGTGTCTGCCATCAAAGAAAAGGAAAAATGTGTAATCCTGTTGTCTGTCAAGTACAGATGATGTTTTCTGCCCTTTGTTGACTCCCCGATGGTCACTTGTACTCAGTGAGACTTGTCCACCCTCTCTTCTCCCCGGGGGCGCTTTGACCCATCTGAGACAGCAGTTGAGTGAGAAGCCCGGCCGTCTTTTTTTTCTGTATTCAATTTATTTATTGTAAAGCTCAGTCTGTCTGGCTGGCTGTGAGCATTTAAAAATAGCAGCAGGAATTACCAGGTGTTGGTTTATCAGTGAAATGAAATGCTGTAGATTTAGAGTCAAAACAAGAGAGAGAGGATGTGCTTTGTTGAGCAGTAACTGGACCATCAGCCACTCTGTCTTTTAGTTTACTATCTCAGAGTTCTATTTATTTCTGAATGAAGACGATCCTCTGCGTGAGTGGGGGGTTACTCAGCAAATTTACAGTAAATAGGGCCAGTATTGTAACACCTTGTCTCTGCGTCTGTTTCGTAAAGTAAGAGCAGATGTTTCAGTTCCCTGACTGACTGACACTCTCCGTTCTCATTCTCTGTTGGCTTTGAACAGGAAATCGTTTTTTCTAATCCAGCTGCCTTGACTTCCTAATTCACAGTGAATTGATTTCCTCTGTAGCAATCACTGGAGAACTGCTTGGAATATCACAAACCGAAAGGACATGATCTCCTCGTATAGGAACTGGAATCCAAAGAGCTGTGAGATGGACCTGGGGGCATTTCCTTCCCCCTCCAAGTCTCCAAGGTGCTACTATTCAAAGTATTTCTTAGGTACAAATGTCTGGTTCCTGGACATGTTTTACACAATTAACAGTATGAAAGTTAACTCTCTATGTGCCTACTCTCAGCTCTACCATACGGTACACTGACATTCCAACACACAAACCCAACCAAGGCTGGCAGTACTCTTAGTTGTGAAGGACCACATCCAGCTGGGTGGAGAATGGATTATTGCATTTAGCTGTAATTGCAATTGGTCTTCTTTGCTTGTCTCTGTACATATGTGTCTTTTTCCCCCCCTCAGACCACATCCATTTGTATTGCGGTCTGTGTATAATAAATCTAGTCAGAATGGCACTGGGCTGAGTGTCTGTGCGTGAGAATGATTTGGGTGAAGTAGCCAATGTCTTTTTCATCTTTAGAAGTAATAAAGAGGAAACACGAGGGCTGCGGTCTGGACGCTCTGGCGGTCTTTGAAGGGAAGGCCAAGGTAAAGATGAGACAACCGAGGCTTGTACTTGACTAAAGCATAGGGCTGCTACTGCGTGTGTTTGTGTGTGTACGTGTGGATTGTGGAAGTGTGTGTGTGGCCCTGTGTCTGTGCTGCAGATATCCATCTGGGTTGGTCAGCCTTTGCTAACTGAACACATTGTCTGATATCAGTAAAATCTCTCAATGTGTCTATTCTGTCAGACAGTAATGTACTTTCTTGACTAACAGAGGATAATATTGTACAGTTTGAGATTAGATGGAGGTCCTTTCGGGGCCATTAGTGAGTTCACTGGGGGTTGACCTATGATGTATCATCATCACGCTATCTTTCACCTCCGTAACCAGTGCTTCCTATTGTCGGAGTCCTGCAGTCAAATGACCAAATCACCCTCTAGTGGCCTCATGGTTGGAATGTTATTCGTATTTTTCATAACTAATAAGCATTACTGGGGGAAAAAAGGGGGTTTCTATGTCAAATGGTTTTGTTATATTTCAGTCCTCTGTGATGTATATAATGTGTATTATTGGGACGCAAACTCAAGATTTAATACATTTCAACTCTATATCTGACATGGTACAGGTGTCTTTTTTTTTAAGGCCATAACCATGTGTGTGAGGTGTCTACTTCTGTTTCAAAGTAGATTTGTTTCAGACTACCAAGAAACTCTGTGTGACCCTGATTTAGCCCACTGCAGTAAAAGGCTAATAGTTGCTCTTGATCAACATGGTCAACATGGTCTCTTATATGGTTCTCAATCAGGGACAGGTGTTTGACGTTTCCTCTGATTGAGAACCATATAAAGGTAGGCTGTTCACACTGTTTGTTTGTGGGTGGTTGTCTTCCGTGTCTGTGTATGTGCACCACACGGGACTGTTTCGTTTTGTCGTTCGTGTATGTAGTCTGTTCCTGTTCGTGCGTTCTTCGTCATTTTGTAAGTGCTCATAGTTCAGGTCTGTCTATGTCGTTTTGTTATTTTGGTAATCATTTCAAGTGTTTATCGTGTTTCGTCTGGATATAATAAATTCATTATGTCAAACTATCACGCTGCGCTTTGGTCCAATCCCTACTCCTCCTCTTCATCCGAAGAGGAGGAGGACGACCGTTACACTGGTAGTCACGGGATACGTTAGAGGAACGTTGTGTGTAGTAGACGGGATACTCGGACTGTCCTTCCTAACCTGCGTTTAGCTGTTGCTAACTCAACGGCTAGGAGATATCACTTCTGTAGTGAATACGAGTTCAAAGTTCATACCATTCACAATCAAAGTCCATGCTGATGTTGGCTTAGTTCTGTAGTTATTATCTGAACCATTCTGACACCGGATCGTCATCCTGGTGTGCCCGGAACAGGAAGTTATATTCTTGTCAATGGCTTTTATAGTGGAGGGAGAGAGGTGTGTCTGAAAAGTCTATTACCCATGTCTCTTCACAGGGGCGGGCCCCTAGTTGAGCAGAAGCCCAAACTTATGAAAACACATCTCTCATTTGGAAGCTAAAATTAAATTTCATCTCTTCACAAATAATTTCATATTCAAACATTTGAATTAAACAACAATTCCATGTGAATCCGATACCTCTGATGTTTAGACTTTCCACAGTAGAGTTTATGTCATTCTATCATTGATGAGAATGTGTCAGAGGGCAACCGAACTGACATAATATACCTTAAGTACCACCGCATATGTTCAGTTGGTCGGATTACCAGAATATAGTTCATTTCCCCCAACTTCTGATGTTACCCAGAATCTCCATGTTAACCCATGGGTTTCCTTATGTCACATCAGTTATAGTAGGGAGAGAGAAAAAGGGGGAAAGAGGTATTTATGACTGTCATAAACCTACCCACAGGCCAACGTCATGACACCTTGGTGTCACTTCTGATCTCTGTCTTACCCCCGACTGACACATGGGTCATGTGTTACAGGTGAAGAACCAGGATGTAGCTTGTTTCACGCCTCATTGACCATTTGGCTGATTTATTGCCCTTTCTGTCCTTCACTCTCTTTTTTTCTCTCCTTCTCCATTTTGTCCTGTTAAATTGGAGTCATGAGACTGTCTGCCAGGGTAGTGCTGTGGTCTGAGAGCCAGGAGAAATGAAAGGTACTTAGATAGGTGGGGGACTGACAGATGGTGGACTGACACAATGCGGCTGCAGTACGTGCACAACAGAGCACAACAGGCCTGAGTCAGTGCGTCGAGCCTGAAATAGGTTACGGGGCAGTATAGGTTGGTGGTCACATGTCTGTATGTTTGAAGCCTTCCTCCAACACCACGTCCGCCAGGCACTAAACACAGGACCTTGACTGATTCTAGACTAGGTTGGGATGTTGTTGGACTCAGTTGTTGTGTGTCTGTTTGGGGGAGATGGGGGTAGTGGGAGGACGACTGGTGAAATCATCAGGCTGCCATTTGTAGGGAGAGTGTGAGACGGTGGAAGGAGATCCAGACAGAAATCAAGATAATATGTGAATGTTTTGTTTGGAGCCTCTGGACAGCAACAGCATGTGGTGTCCTGATGTTCTGCTTGTTCCTGGTCCAACCAGAGGAAAGAGTTGTCTACCTAATCAATCATGGTCTGACCCTCTGCTCCTCTTCTATCCCTAACGCCTCAGCAGGCTCCTCCTAACCCATACCCCTCAGCAGGCTCCTCCTAACCCATACCCCTCAGCAGGCTCCTCCTAACCCATACCCCTCAGCAGGCTCATCCTAACCCATACCCCTCAGCAGGCTCCTCCTAATCCATACCCCTCAGCAGGCTCCTCCTAACCCATACCCCTCAGTAGACTCCTCCTAATCCATACCCCTCAGCCCCTCAGTAGTCTCTGGGTATACGTGGGGCTGGACAGCTTGATATGAACCATTAGCCTACTAACTGCTGTTGGTGGCATATAAATTCAACGTGTTTGACAAGATAGACAACATGTGTGGGACAGTGGCGGTCAGAGTCGTTTAAGATGACAGAGGACAATTTCTCTTTCTCATGAGCATGGCCTTATTTCTATTACAGCATATTGGAGGACTGTCATTCATATTCCATTCACGCAGTTCAATGTAACAGCGATAGGTTTAGGCTACTACATGATACTTGAATTTTCCCTACCCATCATGAGGTTGCTACAACCTAGCCTATGAATGAAGGTTACAACGTAGGTGCGCACAGGTTGAGAGAAAATGTTGAGGTGTGTCACGATCGTTGTTAGAAATGGACCAAGGCGCAGTGTGCGTAGAGTTCCACATGTTTTAATAATAGAAACTCGCCAAAAACAACACAGAACAAACGAAATGTGAAGTAAATGCAGTGTTCACAGGCACTACACAAAAACAAGATCCCACAAACTAAAGGTGGAAAAAAAGCTGCCTAAGTATATCCCCAATCAGAGACAACGATAGACAGCTGCCTCTGATTAGGAACCATACCCGGCCAACAAAGAAATATAAAAACTAGAATGCCCACCCTAATCACACCCCGACCTAAATCAATAAGAGAAATTAAAAGGCTCTCTAAGATCAGGGCGTGACAAGGTGACACACTGTGATACATGGACAGACAGCGACACATTCAATACCTCCTTGCACACTCTTGCCTGCATCTAGCTGATATAGGGTGTAATCATTAGTCCAACAGTTGCAAACGAGAATTTAAATTGGACAAATTCAGGTATGTTTAGCCCCGTTTTATTCCATTTAAGAAACGTTTTTCAACAGAATCGGCAGAATGAATACACCCCTGCTCATGCGTAAACACGGTTCAGAACAGCCACGTTGTATTCCTTTTCGCATCTATGCGCTCTCCACTCACTTTTTCCCTTTGTCGCTTTTGGACGTCAATGCACAACACATCAGCTGTATGTGACCAGGCCAAAAAACCTTTCCAAGCCAGAACGAGATTATTATCTAAAAATAGCCCTAAGATACAAATTAGAGCATGACAGACGTACGTTTACCATGTTGAGAAATAAGGTGATGAAAGAAATCAGACAGGCCAAGGCAAACTTTTTTATTAACATAATTGGTGAAGCAAAGGGAAATTCTAAACTGATCTGGGAGAATCTAAAAAAGTTAACAGGGAAAGACCATAGTAACACTGCAAAAAGACTAGAAATCATGGTGAATAACAATCTAACACAGGATGCAGTCGAAATATCAATAGCCTTCAATTCCTACTTTTTTGACTCTGTCAGGGTACTGACACAGAACCCCTCCACTGGTTTCTTGGGCTCAGTGCTAGTAAATGATGCTCAATCTGTCTTCATCATAAGGGAGGTTTCTGAGTCAAAGGTGGACAAGGTGATTAGCTCACTAAAGAACTCTAAAGCCAAAGATGTGTTTGGGATGGACTCTACCTTTCTTAAAAACTACAAAGAGTCACTCATTGGCCCCATTACTAAGGTCATCAACACATCTATTGGTCTCGGGGTGTTTCCAAGGGTATGGAAGTCGGCCATAATAATGGCCATCTTTAAATCAGGCGACCCTGCTGACGTGAGGAACTACAGGCCCATTAGTATACTACCTGTGGTGTCAAAGGTTGTTGAAAAGTGTGTAGCAGAACAACTGATTGCCCACCTCAACAACAGCCCCTTCACATTACATTCCATGCAGTTTGCCTTCAGAGCGAAACACTCCACAGAAACGGCCAACTGCTTTCTTCTGGAAAATGTGAAGTCCAAGATGGACAAAGGGGGCGTTGTTGGGGCTGTGTTTCTGGACCTAAGGAAGGCTTTTGATACTGTTAACCATGAGATTCTCATCACAAAATTGTCCAAGTTCAACTTTTCCCCCGATGCGTTGAGATGGATGAAATCATACCTTGAAGGCAGAACTCAGTGTGTCAGAGTGAGCAATGAGCTGTCGCCCACTCTTAGCTATGATGTGGGTGTGCCCCAAGGGTCAATACTGGGGCCCCTCCTGTTCAGCCTGTACATTAATGATCTGCCTTCTGTCTGTACTGGGTCTGAAGTTCAAATGTATGCAGATGATACAGTGATATATGTGCATGCAAAGAGCAAACAACAAGCTGCACAAGAACTCGCTATTGTAATGGTCCAGGTTACAAAGTGGCTCAGTGACTCGTGTTTGCATCTCAATGTGAAAAAAACTGTTTGCATGTTCTTCACAAAGAGGGCAACAGATGCTACTGAGCCAGATGTCTATGTGTCAGGGGAGAAGCTCCAGGTGGTATCTGATTTTAAGTACCTTGGCATCATACTTGATTCCAACCTCTCTTTTAAAAAGCATGTGAAAAAGGTAATTCAAATAACCAAATTCAACCTAGCTAATTTCCGATTTATACGAAATTGTTTGACTACAGAGGTAGCAAAACTGTACTTCAAATCTATGATACTCCCCCACTTAACATACTGCTTGACTAGTTGGGCCCAAGCTTGCTGTACAACAGTAAGACCTATTCAGTCTGTCTACAAACAGGCTCTCAAAGTGCTTGATAGGAAACCCAATAGCCATCATCACTGTCACATCCTCAGAAAGCATGAGCTCCTGAGTTGGGAAAATATTGTGCAATACACCGATGCATGTCTTGTATTCAAGATCCTAAATGGCTTGGCTCCCCCTCCACTCAGTATTTTTGTTAAACAGAAAACCCAAACATATGGCAGCAGATCCACAAGGTCTGCCATGAGAGGTGACTGTGTAGTTCCCCTAAGGAAAAGCACCTTTAGAAAATCTGCTTTTTCTGTGAGAGCTTCCCATGTCTGGAATACACTGCCATCAGACACACATAACTGCACCACATATCACACTTTCACAAAATGCTTGAAGACATGGCTAAAGGTCAATCAGATTTGTGAACATGGTCCCTAACTGTGTGTTGCCGCTTTCCATGTCTGTTGTCTGTAACTTGTGAGGTGTGGAAACACTTTGTTGCTTTTATGAATTTTGTCTTGCTGCTTTTTGTTCTATGTTACTCTGTCTGTATGCTATGTCTTGCTTGTCCTATGTTGCTATGTCTGTATCCTATGTCTTGTTCTATGTTGCTATTGTCTATATTGTAATTGTTTTTAATAACCTGCCCAGGGACTGCGGTTGAAAATTAGCCGGCTGGCTAAAACCGGCACTTTTACTGAAACGTTGATTAATGTGCACTGTCCCTGTAAAAATAAACTCAAACTCAATTCAAACTCAAACCATATCATAACTGCTACACACAGCCTACATCGTTGTCACCATATTAGCTAAAGTAACGTAGTCAACATAGCTAATAGAACTAACGCGTTAGCATTTCGCTACACTCGCATTTCGCTACACTCGCATTAACATCTGCTAACCATGTGTATGTGACAAATAAATTTGATTTGATTAGTAAACTTGCTACAATCATGCAGTAACTTTACAGTGCACAGTCAGTAAGCAGTTTAGCGCTTACACCGGCGGGCCCCGGTGGCAATAAATTAGTAAAACCAAAAGCTTACCTTGACTTGGAAGAGTTCCAGTGTTGAATAGTCATAGCGAGCTAGCTAACATAGCATCCCTCTGTTTGAGCAGGGTGTTTGAGTAGGCTAAACTAGCTAGCTGCATTTGCTAGCCAAGTAAGTGAAACTGAAAATGGAAAAAAATTATGAAATCTCTCTCTTGATACTCCTACATTTTGGAAGAAATGTATTTGTTCAAAACTGTTCAACTGTCACACCTGCTCCCACTCTTCCCCTCGCGCCAGGCTCCCCAGCATTGTTCACTCCTGTCATCATCATTACACACACATGCCTTCCCCCCATCACGCGCATCAGCTATTATTTGACTCACCTGGACTCGATCATCTCTGTCATTACCTTCCCTATATCTGTCTGGTTCCCCGCTCTGTTCCCTGCTTCTGCATTGATTGTCATATGTCCTTGTTTACCCATGTGCTGACGCTGGTCCTGTACTGTTACCTGTCTGTTCCTCATTAAATGTTCAACTCCGCGTACCTGCTTCTCATCTCCAGTATCAGTCCGTACACAACTATTGTCTCTCTCTCTTTGAGTCAATTACTCGCCACATTTTATGCACTGCAGTGCTAGCTAGCTATATCTTATTCTTTCAGTACTAGTTTCATTCTCTGATCCTTTGACATGTCAGTTCATGCTGCAAGAGCACTGATAGGTTGGAGGACGGCCTCCGGAAGTTGTCACAATTAATGTGTAAGCTCCCATCCTCCTTTAAAAATTCAAAATAAACTTAATATGTATGCTATGCATTATGATTTTTGAAATGCCATTGAGGTTAAAATAAGAGGCTTTGGATAAAGCATGGAGGTGCTAAGGTTTGTGGGAGCTCTCCACCAGTGAACAGCATCATGAAATGCTTTGGTAATCAGATTTTGTCAATGTTGTGGTCCCTTTGAAAAAAGACGACTTCCTCAGTAGCAAGCAAGGTTATACTCACTTCCTCTTTCTCTTTCTCTTTCTCTCTCAACCTCTCTCTCAGGTTTGGGGTGCTTCTCTTCATAATATCCTGCTATTACATGGTAGCAAAGACCTGAAGACAAGAGGTAAGCAGTGTGACATTCTCCTTTCAGTTTTTTTACACTGTGTAGATCTCTCATTGGGTCAACTGTCAATGTGCACTATATCTGCGATCTAGGGTTGTGTGTCAGTTAATGTCGTTATAAGTGGGTGGCTCACAAAAGAGTCTCAAGATTCACTTCAATGATAAAGAGTGATTGCTGAAGAAGAAAAAAGCAAATGGGAGTAACTTTCACTTCTCCTCAGATCTCTTTGTGCCACTGTGTTTGGCTGTTGTGGTAAGTACTAGACAGAGGGGAATTATCTTTACCCTCTGGTGGAGTTGACAACTAAGGTGCTAATAGGGGGAACCGGGCGCCTAGTAAGGTCACAGAGGCTGATGAATTCTGTCTGTCTGTCTGTCTGTCAGTAACCCACCGCTAGACAGAGTTTGCTTACTGGCAACTCCCAGCAACCACAGACACAGATGCAGAGCAGCTCCTATGATAATTGATGTGTGTGTGTGTATATAGTAGTGTGTTGATTATGACTGATCACTGTGTGTGTGTGTGTGTGTGTGTGTGTGTGTGTGTGTGTGTGTGTGTGTGTGTGTGTGTGTGTGTGTGTGTGTGTGTGTGTGTGTGTGTGTGTGTGTGCGCGTGTGTGTACAGTAGTGTGTCATTGTGTGTGTTTATGTGTCGGGGTGTGTGGTTGCGGGCATGGGCTGTTACAGACTGGCAGTCCTACACTACAGGAGAGCAGGTCAGGAAGAGGCTGGTACAGCACTGAAGGCTCACAGCTCTTCCTGTATGGTTCATCTTCCGATCGGCTGAGAGTAGTCTGCGCATAGCCACCTGATGATTGACGGGGGTCATTCTGTTACATTTAAATCCACCTCCTAACTTATGCCACTCTAGCTCAGAACTCAGTCAAACCATCTGTCATGCTTTCACCTTCATTTTTTTCTTTGTTTAGCAACCCTACAGGTGTAGGATCTTAATTTGACATATATTGTCACAGCAAAATAATCCTGCAGAAACAGGAGTTGAACGTTTAGTCCATGTTGCTTGATCGGTGGTTAGGCTATTAGCTGGCCAAAAGTAGGCCACATGAAAAGTGCAATACTGTTAATATAACGGTGTGTTAGTGTGGGTTTTCAGTGGATTAATGTAAATCACAAAGCTGCGGTGCAGGGAAATTCTCAGCAACAAAAGAGTGATCAAATAAAGATCCTATATCTTTACCACAATGTACCGATTTAATGCTTAGACACTGAAAGCAACTAAAAGGCTTGTTGTTGTAGTGAATGGTGGGGGGTGTAGCAGTAAGTGAATTGGGGGGGAAGGCTGAGTGAAAAAGGCTAAAGGTTGAAGTTGAGAGGAGGGCAAGCCAGGGCTTGGCAGCCAACGGGATGTGGATTTTGTGGGAGTGTGAGCGTAAGCTGATTATATTAGCGTCATGCCCATAGGCACACACCAGGTCACAGAGTTGCTGTGTTCTGTTCACCTGGTGCTCTCTCTCTCTATCTGCCTCCCTCTCTCTCTCTCTCTCTACCACTCTATTTCTGTCTCTATCTCTTTGCTCAAATGAAGGTCATGTGCTATACTGTACCACGTCATTTGTTTAAAAATAACAATTTATTGTCTCTCACAAAGTCTTCCCCTACCACTTTCTGTTGTATGTGACTCTGTCTGTCTCCTGGTCTATCTATGTACAGATGTAGCATCTTAATTTGACCTGTATTTTTACAGCAAAATAAGTCTGTAGCAACAGGATTTTAACTTTTAGTCCACAATGTTGCGTGATAAGTGGTTAGGCTTTTACCTGGCCAAAATAAGGCAACATGAAAAGTGCAATACTGTTAATATAACCATGTGTTATTGCAGGTTTTCAGTGAATTTTTATAAATCCAGAAGCTCAAATTTTCAGCAACAAAATAGTGATTAAATTAAGATACTGCACCTGTATATATAAATGTATTGAGGAGCTTATGGACACTATATAAAGAGATTTCAATTCCCTTCTACATTGTGTCATACAAAGACATACAGAGACATTACTGACACACTCTCTCTCAGAGCTGAGGGACCTGTGTTGTCTATTGTTAACCTTACAGACCTTAGTCAAATAAATATGTCCGATATGTTCCAATATTTGAGCTCCACATAATTAAGGCTACTTGGTCTTGTACAATTGAACCAATGACATAATGCAAACCCCAAGCGAAGGAAGTCTGCTGACTTTGCTCCAAGCGAAGAAGGTATTTGACGTGTGTATTTGACCCAGATCCGCTCCCTCATGCAGCTGTTGACTCAACACAGAGCAGAATGTTTAGACCCTCAGCTCCTCCAGAGCGAAACAAACTGCCCAACTACAGCTGTCAAACACAACCAGTCCAACCGCTCTGTGGCAGTCAGATACGTCATCCGTCTCAAAGAAGCTTCTTTCACTTTTAGTCAACTCAAACAGATGTTCTCCTCTTTTGATTGAAAACCTTCTGTACATTTTCCATGTCACTTCAAATCTGCTCACCCTACTCTCTAATATCTCTCTATTCACTCTCTCTTCAAATCTGCTCCACCCACCCCCCTTCTTTTTTCCCTTCTCTCTCTCTCTCTCTCTCTCTCTCTCTCTCTCTCTCTCTCTCTCTCTCTCTCTCTCTCTCTCTCTCTCTGTCTCTGTCTCTGTCTCTGTCTCTGTCTCTGTCTCTGTCTCTCCCTCTATCTCTCTCTCTCCCCCCAGGGTGTGTAAGATGGCAGTGTGGATCCAGGCCCAGCAGCTCCAGGGGGATGCGCTGCACCAGATGCAGTCTCTCTATGGACAGCACTTCCCCATCGAGGTGCGCCATTACCTGTCCCAGTGGCTCGAGGGCCAACTCTGGTGAGTGCAGCACAAATCCCACCACTCTACCTGACAGAAAGACATGCCTCACCCGGTAACCTTCACATTCGGTTCAATCACAGTCACAGTAGTAGCAGGGACCATGGAGGTGTTGTAACCTGAGCGCAATGTATAGTAGCAAGTGTGTAAAGTCACTGTCCCTGTGTATGTGCCTGAGTGAAGGTGTGTGTGTTAGGGAATGCATAGGGGATTAATGACTACTCTGTTCTGCATGTATGCACATACAGGATATCTCTAAGCGTTCTATCTGTCCCTGTGCCAGGGATGTGATTGATCTGGAGAACCCCCAGGAGGAGTTTAAGGCCAAGCGTCTGCTGGACAGCCTGATCCAGGAGCTGCAGACCAAGGCTGAGCATCAGGTGGGAGAGGACGGCTTCCTGCTCAAGATCAAACTGGGACACTACGCCAGCCAGCTCAAGGTGAGACAGATTGAACCAGTAGACGAACCTCCACACAAAGCTAGCTAGAGAAAGGTGAGACAGATGGGCAGTACCCGTATGAAGGCGAGAGATACCGCGCACACATTCCCAGTGTACGTGAGCAGAGCACAGAGCCAGTGCCCTCACAAAAACCTCCACACCTAACTAGCTAGCTGGACAGTTTTCATAAAGCCAGTATAAACCCAATAAACTCACAAGGATATGATAACCTTACAGCCAACTATACCAGCTGAATCATGGTGATTATTATTTCAATTATACTGATACCAAACTCAGCTAAATGTTAGTTATCACAGCCTCATTGGCAACAGGCCCATATCCATAAACCCCAACCCAAAGTACTTAGAAATAAAAGAGTACGTGAGAACAGCCTGCTCTGGCCAGTGTGTCTATATGAAGAAAAACAAAAGGTGGACAACACTGGGCTACGGTAACCAGGCAGTGTTCCCTTTTATGATCGAGTGCTTCACTCACGGATATCGGTGTGTTTGTCTTCACCCTTATGAACAGGGTTCAGAGGAACAAGCTGTCTCTTGTCACCTTCCACAGTGGGAGTAGGAGGCATCTTGTCAACACAACACTGTAGAACTACAATGCAGTCTTTCAACCCCGCATGGTGCCTTGGTGTGTGTATGCGTGCGTGAGAGAGGGATTCAGACCTGTGTTTCCCAACTCTCGTCCTCCAGTACCCCCAACAGCACAAATGTTTTTTGTAGCCCCACGGACAAGCACATCTGATTCAACTTGTCAATTAATCATCAAGCCTTCAATGAGTGTTTTTGTGTGGGGCTTCAACAAAATGGGTGCTTTTGGGGTTACTTGAGGACCGGAGTTAAAGAGAGAGAGAAAAGAGAAAAAGGAAGAGAAATGTAGCCAGTGGATGTGAGACCAAGTCGTCTGCACTTGAGAGAAGGATCTCATTAGTCTAATTGGGTTTAGCTAGGCTCAGGGAGTGGGCTTTAGAGCGTCAGCATGCCGTGGCGCGGGAGCGGGCTAAATTGGTCAGTGTTGTGTGCACGGCCGTACTGCCAGTCAGCGGCTAACACGGCTAACAAGCCTAACACGACAGCACATGTGGTCCTTGTCTTTCAGAGCACGTATGACCGCTGCCCTCTGGAGCTGGTGAGATGCATCAAACACATCCTGTACACGGAGCAGAGGCTAGTCCGAGAGGCCTCTAATGTGAGTATGAAGCAGTCTCTCCAACTTCCATTCCTACTCCCACCTACCTGGGAAGCTTGTTTCACAGGTATGCATATAACAGATACCTGTAGCTCGTATGCACAAAATACACACACACACATACACACACACACACACACATACATACATACATACATACACATATGGAACTAATATGGAAATACCCACACACCTTTTATAAATATTTGCAGACACCCAAACTCTAGAAACACCACACAGAGATGTTTAACATAACACAGCCAATTCCATGACATTATGGAAATCACAGCCGTTGGGGGTCGCTTTTCTGCCTCTCTGCCGGCATCAAAGGCAATTTACTCTCAATTTTCCCACAGACATACGTAAACCTGTTGACAACCACATAAATACACACAACACACACACACGCACACGCACACACACACACACACACATAGCACTTCACACCCACACCTAGTCAGAAAACCTGCACAGACACAGCCCATATGTCTTGCTGAAAGATAAACTTTGAATTTCTCATTAACCAGCAAAGCTGTAGGCCTGGTGGGGAGGTGAAGAAATGTGATATTTTATAACAAGGGTTATAAAACCATAAAGCCGGTGGTCCATAAAACATCTGAATATCAATAAACCCAGTGTTAAATTGATTTCCAGTCATGCCAGGCTTCTCCTATCACAGGATTGCATATTCTACGTGATTGCATTGCCATCTGTTTATTCAGACTGTCTTCACAGTGCTCACGTCCCCAGCCTTAACAAGCCATGGGCTGTGTCTGCCCACGATAAGGAAATGCATTTCCCTCTGCACGGTCTCACATGTTCAGTCAGTGGTGATCACTGCTGGTTATGGTCGTTAGGGATTACTGTGGAATAACACAAGCAGGCGTCATTGAGGTTGTGTTAGAGGCACAGGGCGATTTCAGGTTCTGTCAGTTTGTGTGTCTTTCTGCTCCATGCAATGATGATGAAATGCTCAACACCACATTAGCTAGTTCCTGCGAATCATCTCAAAGCCAGCGTTGTTTCCCGGCCAAGCCCTGTCACCTCTCTCTCCTCCCTCTGATTGGCAGTCGAGCTCCCCAGTGGGCGGGATGATGGACAGCATGTCCCAGAAGTATCAGCAGATCAACCAGGCATTCGAGGAGCTGCGCCTGCTGACCCAGGACACAGAGAACGACCTGAGAAAGCTCCAGCACAACCAGGAGTACTTCATCATCCAGTACCAGGAGAGCCTCCGCATCCAGGGTGAGTCAGCCTTGCCCTGGTCCCCCTCCTAGTCACAACACACTGGGTCATCAACCCCAGCAGCCCTCACCTTTTATTGGGCAGAATGACGTGTGGGTTTGTAGGTGAGTGAGTGGGTGTCAGTGTGTTTGTGTGTGTGTGGTCTGCAAAGTAAAAGACAGGTGTGTTTATGTGATATTTACTGCCCTCCCCCTCTCTCCTGTCCTTCCCCTCTTCCTCTCCCTCTCTTCGCCCACATGCAGCCCAGTTGACCAGCCTGGCCACACTGCCCCCTGCTGACAGACAGCTGAGGGAGCCCACATTACTTAGCAAGAGAGCCACCGTGGAGGCCTGGCTCACCCGGGAGGCCAACACACTACAGAAATACAGACTGGTACACTACTTTTTATACTGCATACACACACACATGTACTGAAACACACACACGTACAACCTGGAATGATGGCGCCGGAGGGGATGGCTGCTTGTTTTATTGGCTCTTAACCAACCATGCTATTTTGTACGTTTTTTTGTTGTTTGTAACTTATTTTTTACATAATGTTGCTACTACCGTCTCTTATGGCCGAAAAGAGCTTCTGGACATCAGAACAACGATTACTCACCTCAAATTGGACAAATAATTTTTCTTTAATGAGTCGGAAGGGAAGGATATACAACAAAAACACCCGAACAGGCCCTCATCCCCATCATTCGCTGGAGAAAGAAACAGCGATTTCGCGGAAGGAGATCGGGGTGCCTTGTGAGGATCAGGCGACAAGTGGCTAATCTGCCTTTGCCATCAGTACTGTTAGCTGACGTTCAATCGCTTGAAAATAAGTGGGATGAACTGAAAGCACGTATATCCTACCAACGGGACATTAAAAACTGTAATATCTTATGTTTCACTGAGTCATGGCTGAACAACATTAATATGGTGGGTTGTACTGGCAGGTTATACACTCTATCGACAGGATAGAACAGCAGCCTCTGGTAAGACACAGGGCGGGGGCCTATGTATATTTGTAAACAACAGCTGGTGCACGATATCTAAGGAAGTCTCAAGAGTATCTCATGATTAGCTGTCGACCACACTATCTACCTAGAGAGTTTTCATCTGTATTTTTCGTAGCTGTCTACATACCACCACAGACCGATGCTGGCACTAAAACCACACTCAATGAGCTGTATACGGCCATAAGCAAACAGGAAAACGCTCATCCAGAGGCGGCACTCCTAGTGACCGGGAACTTTAATGCAGGGAATCTTAAATCAGTTTTACCTCATTTCTATCAGTAAGTTAAATGTGCAGAGGGGGAAAAAAACTCTAGACCACCTTTTTCACACACAGAGATACATACAAAGCTCTCCATCACACTCCATTTGGCAAATCTGACCATAATTCTATCCTGATTCCTGCTAACAAGCAAAAATTAATGCAGGAAGCACCAGTGACTCAGTCTATAAAAAAGTGATCAGATGAAGCAGATGATGAACTACAGGACTGTTTTGCTAGTGCAGACTGGAGTATGTTCCGAGATTCTTTCGATGGAATTTAGGAGTACACCACATCAGTCACTGGCTTCATCAATAAGTGAATCAAAGACGTCGTCCTCACAGTGACTGTACGTACATACCCCTACCAGAAGCCATGGATTACAGGCAACATTCGCACTGAGCTAAAAGGTAGAGCTGCCGCTTTCAAGGAGCGGGACGAACCATCAAACAGGCAAAACGTCAATACAGGACTAAGATCGAATCGTGCTACACCGGCTCCGATGCTCGTCGGATGTGGCAGGGCTTGCAAACTATTACAGACTACAAAGGGAAGCACAGCTAAGAGCTGCCCAGTGACACAAGCCTACCAGATGAGCTAAATAACTTTTATGCTCGCTTCGAGGCAAGTAACACTGAAACATGCATGAGAGCATCAGTTGTTCCGGACGACTGTGTGATCACACTCTCCGCAGCCGATGTGAGTAAGACATTTAAACAGGTCAACATTCACAAGGTGGCAGGGCCAGACGGATTACCAGGACGTGTACTCCAAGCATGCGCTGACCAACTGGCAAGTGTCTTCACTGACATTTTCAACCTCTCCCTGTCTGAGACAGTAATACCAACATGTTTCAAGCAGACCACCATAGTTCCTGTGCCCAAGAACACTAAGGTAACCTGTCTAAATGACTACCGACCCGTAGCACTCACGTCTGTAGCCATGAAATGCTTTGAAAGGCTGCTCATGGGTCACATCAACACCATTGTCCCAGAAACCCTAGACCCACTCCAATTTGCATACCGCCCCAACAGATCCACAGATGATGCAATCTCTATTGCACTACACACTGCCCTTTTACTGGTGGACAAAAGGAACACCTATGTGAGAATGCTATTCATTGACTACAGCTCAGCGTTCAACACCATTGTGCCCTCAAAGCTCATCACTAAGCTAAGGACCCTGGGACTAAACACCTCCCTCTGCAACTGGATCCTGGACTTCCTGATGGGCCGCCCCCAGGTGGTAAGGTTAGGTAACAACACATCCGCCACGCTGATCCTCTTCACGTGGGCCCCTCAGGGGTTCGTGCTCAGTCCCCTCCTGTACTCCCTGTTCACTCATGACTGCACGGCCAGGCACGACTCCAACACCATCATTAAGTTTGCCAATGACACAACAGTGTCATCGGCAGTGTCAACAATGATGAGACAGCCTATAGGGAGGAGATTAGAGACCTGACCGTGGGGTTTGACCGTGGGAACAACAACCTCTCCCTCAACGCGATCAAGACAAAGGAGATGATTGTGAACTACAGGAAAAGGAGGACCGAGCATTCTCATCGACGGGGCTGTAGCGGAGCAGGTTGAGAGCTTCAAGTTCCTTGGTGTCCACATCACCAACAAACTAAAATGGTCCAAGCACACCAAGACAGTCGTGAAGAGGGCACGACAAAACCTATTCACCCTCAGGAGACTGAAAAGATTTGGCATGGGTCCTCGGATCCTGAAAAGATTCTACAGCTGCACCATTGAGAGCATCCTGATGGGTTGCATCACTGCCTGATATGGCAACTGCTCGGCCTCCGACCGCAAGGCACAACAGAGGGTAGTGCGTGCGGTCCAGTACATCACCGGGGCCAAGCTTCCTGACATCCAAGACCTCTATACCAGGCGGTGTCAGAGGAAAGCCCTAAAAATTGTCAAAGACTCCAGTCATAGACTAGTCATAGACTGTTCTATCTAGACTAGTCATAGACAGTTCTATCTGATGAAGTACAGCAAGCGGTACCGGAGCACCAAGTCTAGGTCCAAGAGGCTTCTAAACAGCTTCTACCCCCAACCCATAAGACTCCTGAACATCTAATTAAATGGCTACCCAGACAATTTTCATTGCCCCCTCCCCCCTCTTATACGCTGCTGCTACTCACTGTTATTATCTATGCATAGTCACTTTAATAACTCTACCTACATGTACCAATGACCTTAATTACCTCGACAGAGGTGCCCCCGCACATTGACTCTGTACCGGTAACCCCTGTATATAGCCCCACTATTGTTATTTACTGCTGCTCTTTAATTATTATTTATTCTTCTCTTACTTTTTTTAGGTATATTCTTAAAACTGCATTGTTGTTTAACCTCTCTAGGGAATGTGGGACGGTAGCGTCTCACCTCGTCAACAGCTAATAAAACTGCAGATTCCAAATTCAAAACAACAGAAATACCATAATTAAAATTCCTCAAACATACAAGTATTTTCCACCATTTTAAAGATACACTTGTTGTAAATCCAGCCACAGTGTCCGATTTTAAAAAGGCTCTACGACGAAAGCACACCAAACGATTATGTTAGGTCAGAGCCAAGTCACAGAAAAACACAGCCATTTTTCCAGCCAAAGAGAGGAGTCAAAAAAGCAGAAATAGAGATAAAATTAATCACTAACCTTTGATGATCTTCATCAGATGACACTCATAGGACTTCATGTTACACAATACATGTATGTTTTGTTCGGTAAAGTTCATATTTTTATCCAAGAATCTGAGTTTACATTGGCGCGTTATGTTCAGTAGTTCCAAAACATCCAGTGATTTTGCAGAGAGCCACACCAATTTACAGAAATACTCATAATAAACATTGCTTGAAGATACAACTGTTATGCATGGAATTTTAGATCCACTTCTCCTTAATGCAACCGCTGTGTCAGATTTCAAAAAAACTTTACGGAAATAGCACACCATGCAATAATCTGAGTACCAACACAACCCAAAGAGATATCCGCCATGTTGTGTAGTCAACAGATGTCAGAATAACATTATATATATTCACTTACCTTTGATGATCTTCATCAGAATGTACTCCCAGGAATCCCAGTTCCACAATGTTCGATGAAGTCCATCATTTATGTCCAAATACATCCTTTTTGTAATCAAAATTCATGACGCGCGATCACAAGTTTCAGACGAAAAGTCCAAAAGTTCCGTTACAGTCCGTAGAAACATGTCAAACGATGTACAGAATCAATCTTTAGGATGTTTTTAACATAAATCTTCAATAATGTTCCAACCGGAGAATTACTTTGTCTTCAGAAATGCAATGGAACGCAAGCTAACTCTCACATGAACGCGCATGGTCAGCTCGTGGCTCTCTGGCAGACCTCTGACTCATTCCCCTCTCATTCGCCCCCACTTCACAGTAGAAGCCTCAAACAAGGTTCTAAAGACTGTTGACATCTAGTGTAAGCCTTAGGAATATGACCCCATTTCCACTGTATCTTGGATAAGCAAAGAGTTGAAAAACTACAAACCTCAGATTTGCTGGTTGGATTTTTTTTCTCAGGTTTTTGCCTGCCATATGAGTTCTGTTATACTCACAGACATCATTCAAACAGTTTTAGAAATTTCAGAGTGCTTTCTATCCAAATATGCTAATAATATGCATATCCTAGCATCTGGGCCTGAGTAGCAGGCAGTTTACTCTGGGCACGCTTTTCATCCGGACGTGAAAAAACTGCCCCCTACCCCAAAGAAGTTAAGGGCTTGTAAGTCAGCATTTCACTGTAAAGTCTATCTGGAGGAATCTCATGCCTTCAGGGTATAAAAGATGGGGATGTATATTGATTGGAGAATATGTATGACGTGTAATGTATGGGTACATTCTTATCGGTGTGTGTGTGTCTGTGTCTGTGTCTGTGTCTGTGTGTGTGTGTGTGTGTGTGTGTCTGTGCATACTTGCATGTGTGTTTGCCTAGGACCTGGCAGAGAAGCACCAGAAGAGCCTGCAGCTGCTGAGGAAGCAGCAGACCATTATCCTGGATGACGAGCTGATCCACTGGAAGAGACGGCAACAGCTGGCCGGCAACGGGGGTCCTCCAGAGGGGGGGCTGGACATCCTGCAGTCCTGGTGAGACCCCTTCTATCACCCTCTACCCCTAACAGAGATCACATATGTCTAGGATTGATCAAAGGGCAGGGGCCACCCAGTTAACAAGCTGACTATTGGATACTGCTGGGTTTATATGGGGTGTAGTTGGGAAGAGGACTGTAGTCTAGGTTGAAGATGACAAAGGTTAAGACAATGGGATTCTAATATCCCATAACTCTTTGCAACAATGGGGAAGAATTCAATGTATTTAAAAAAATATGTTTTATTGAATATCCAAAACATACAATATACTAGCAGTGTAGCCGCTCAACAACTGAACCACAGCAGTCATCCAACAGACTCCCATTCAGGGCGACACACAGAAGAATCCAGGGTCAATGCCCTGCTCAAGGGCACGTCAACAGATCTCCCACCAGGCCAAACAAACAGGGACCCGAACCCTCCAACATCCCCCCACAGTTCCCCAATAGCTGACCCTCAACCATCCGAGACCCTTCCCACAGCCCCCCCCTTTCAAAATACAATGAATTCCATTCCCCACCCCAAAGAACCCCCCAAAGCACCAACAACCAACCAAATTAACTAAAGAGAAAAAAGAAAGAGACAAAAGAAAGCAGCAAACAGAAATGCAGCAAAAAAACAAAAACAAAGGACATCAAGGACCACTAAAATCAGAACAGCAATGCCAACTGTATATGTTTGAGTGCATGTCTGGCACTATTACATGTGTGTGTGTCTGTGTATGTATGTATTTGAATGAGAGTGTGTGTATATGCATGTGTACAAACACCTGCACGGCATCAGCCTCAGGCAAACTGGCATTAGCTGTAAAAACACTGACCCTCAGTGTCATTCAAACATACTTTTTATTATGTTTTACTTTGACTTTATTTTTTACTTTTATCTTTGACCATCATTCTATTTCACGCATAGCAACTCCATTCCCACTTGTCTCCAATTCCACATCCCAACCCTCAGCTTCCCTCAGCCCATCCCACCTATCTCTGCTGGCCACCCTCTTCGGAATTCTACGCAACATTTATCTTTCAACTACGCTGTGATGTTTAACGTACAATTTCAATCTATCTAATCGAATAGAATCCACAGAATGCGAGTTGAAGATAAATACTTTTACTAAGAGTATTAGAAATTGACTGACCCAGTCTCTCCAGATCTCCTAACAGTACTATTTCTAGGGTCAATTTTAGATCAATGCTATGCATTTTCAGCCATTTCTGAACCTGAGACCAGAAACAGGCTACCTGAGGACAATACCAAAATAAATGGTCTGTTGATTCTGTATCCTCACAACAAAATATGCAGAGCTTCGATGATTTTATGCCACAAATATTCAACATTTTGTTGGTGGCAAGAATTCTAAATAATAATTTTAGCTGAAAAGCACAGTCTTGAATCCTGCGTCATTTTATACAGTTGAAGTTGGAAGTTTACATACACCTCAGCCAAATACATTTAAACTCAGTTTTTCACAATTACTGACATTTAATCCTAGTAAAAATTCCCTGTCTTAGGTCAGTTAGGATCACCACTTTATTTTAAGAATGTGAAATATCAGAATAATAGTAGAGAGAATAATTTATTTCAGCTTTTATTTCTTTCGTCACATTCCCAGTGGGTCAGAAGTTTACATACACCCAATTAGTATTTGGTAGCATTGCCTTTAAATTGTTTAACTTGGGTCAAACGTTTCAGGTAGCCTTCCACAAGCTTCCCACAATAAGTTGGGTGAATTTTGGCCCATTCCTCCTGACAGAGCTGGTGTAACTGAGTCAGGTTTGTAGGCCTCCTTTGCTCGCACCTGCTTTTTCAGTTCTGCCCACAAATGTTCTATAGGATTGAGGTCAGGGCTTTGTGATGGCCACTGTAATACCTTGACTTTGTTGTCCTTAAGCCATTTTGCCACAACTTTGGAAGTATGCTTGGGGTCATTGTCCATTTGGAAGACCCATTTGCGACCAAGCTTTAACTTCCTGACTGATGTCTTGAGATGTTGCTTCAATATATCCACATAATTTCCCCCCCTCGTGATGCCATCTATTTTGTGAAGGGCACCAGTCCCTCCTGCAGCAAAGCACCACCACAACATGATGCTGCCACCGCCGGGCTTCACGGTTGGGATGGTGTTCTGTGGCTTGCAAGCCTCCCCTTTTTTCCTCCAAATATAATGGCCAAACAGTTCTATTTTTGTTTCATCAGACCAGAGGACATTTATCCAAAAAGTACAATCTTTGTCCCCATGTGCAGTGGCAAACCGTTGTCTGGCTTTTTTATGGCGGTTTTGGAGCAGTGGCTTCTTCCTTGCTGAGTGGCCTTTCAGGTTATGTAGAAATAGGACTCGTTTTACTGTGGATATAGATACTTTTGTACCTGGTTCCTCCAGCATCTTCACAAGGTCCTTTGTTCTGGAATTGATTTGCATTTTTCACACCAAAGTACGTTCATCTCTAGGAGACAGAACGCGTCTCCTTCCTGAGCGGTATGATGGCTGCATGGTCCCATGGTGTTTATACTTGCGTTCTATTGTTTGTACAGATGAACGTGGTACCTTCAGGCGTTTGGAAATTGCTCCCAAGGATGAACCAGACTTGTGGAGGTCAACAAAAAATTTTCTGATGTCTTGGCTGATTTCTTTTGATTTTCCCATGATGTCAAGCAAAGAGGCACTGAGTTTGAAGGTAGGCCTTGAAATACATCCACAGGTACACCTCCAATTGGCTCAAAGGATGTCAATTAGCCTATCAGAAGCTTCTAAATCCATGACAACATTTCCTGGAATTTTCCAAGCCTTTAAAGGCACAGTCAACTTACTGTATGTAAAATTCTGACCCACTGGAATTGTGATTCAGTGAATTATAAGTGAAATAATCTGTCTGTAAACAATTGTTGGAAAAATGACTTGTGTCATACACAAAGTAGATGTCCTAACCGACTTGCCAAAACTATAGTTTGTTAACAAGAAATTTGTGGAGTGGTTGAAAAATGAGTTTTAATGACTCCGACCTAAGTGTATGTAACCTTCCGACTTCAACTGTATATCAACTCATACACCCTGTACCATGGAATCGATACATCAAAAATCTCTTCCCAACTATTTTGCCATCTGTATAGCACAGTTGTCAACATCCTGGTCCTTCAATGAAACTAGTATACTTTCCTATTTATGCTATTTTTATTGCTTCATCAGTTTTGATCCTTTATATTGGGCAGACAGACAAGTTCCCTACCTCCTCCCGCTGCCACCTGCCTCCTCCATTTTTGGGGTAATGCTGTTATCAATTGGTTGTACTCTTGGATTGAGCAGACCTTCCCATACAATTTTGATACCTCTATGAAGGACATAACTCAACCATTCCAATTTACATGATCATTTTAGAACAAAATACCATTTTCAGAAATCTTTCCCATAAATACAGGTATTTTATCAACCAGCACATTTGAATTCAGCCATTATATTTGTTGTAATATTTTTTCTATATTTTCAGGGGGATGAAATTGAAATTGTAACCAGCTCTACAATGCTTGTTTGAAAAAGAGAGATACTTTGAAAAAAGTATACTTTTCTATTAATCTAAAATGAGACATGGCAATCTGCACAAAGGCAAAAAGGTCATTTTTAAACAATGGATGAGCTTTTCTTAGTAATCTGCTTGAGAACCATTTAGGGTTCAGGTAAAACTTTTGAATAAGTGAAGCTTTTAGAGAGAGGTTTAGTGCTTTTATATTTAATCATCTCAACCCGGCTGCAGCTGTACACAGCCCATCTGTAAATAGCCCATCCAACCAACTACCTATCTCATCACATATTTGTTTTTGTTTTTCTGCTCTTTTGCACACCAGTATTTCTACTTGCACATCCTCATCTGTACATGTATCACTCCAGTGTAAATTGCTAAATTGTAATTACTTCGCCACTATTGGCCTATATATTGCCTTACCTCTTTATTTCATTTGCACACACTGTATACAGATTTATCTACTGTGTTATTGACTGTTTGTTTGTTTATCCCATGTGTAACTCTGTGTTATTGTTTCTGTCGCGCTGCTTTTGCTTTATCTTGGCCAGGTCGCAGTTGTAAATGAGAACTTGTTCTCAACTGGCCTACCTGGTTAAATAAAGGTGAAATTATTATTTTTTAAATAAAAATCGAGACAGATGCTGAGAGCATCCAGGGGTGATGATCTGAGAAGATGCGTTCCAATGGAGGAGTGGGCTTGCCCGAGGAAAGATTCCAATGATAGCACTCACGTGTGCGCACAGGCCGCAGAAATTGTTGCACACGTATATTTTACGCACATTCCAATGGCACGAGTGTTTGGCTTACTTTCCCTTCAAAAGTAGATCCTCTTTATCTTGCCACGGGGAACACTGTTGATTTGCCTGCTTGGTATTCTAATAAGACGATTGTTCTTATTGGGGGACCGTTTAACGGGGCGCTGTTAGAGAGACGTGGCATGTTTGTTCAACGACAGAGTTTGCGGCATTCTCAACAGGTGGGCTGAGGAAAGTCTAGGGAAAACTTTATTGTTTCACGCTTGTGTCACCCTGTGACACAGTCTTGCTCAAGCTACTATATGATATTTCATTCGAAGTATCAGGCTATGACAGTAGCCTATGTAAATATCGTCCTATTACGCATTAGTTACTCATATCGTGTAATAGGTGTGCCAGGACAGGTTGTTACAATTATATGATAATATTAGAATTAAGAATTTATTCCACATATGCTAAGATTCTTACAAATAGGCCTATTATCTACTAAAGGGAAAAACCACTGTGACCATCAGAATTGTAGACATTATTTTATTTATTATTTTAGACCGTTATTCATTATATAGATAGGCACGCTTTATTTTGTCTGGTTTAGCGTCGCAGATAAAGCGAAATATTTTTTGCTAATATGATTTGAAAAATTAATCATCAGGAGTAGGCAGCGTCATAAGTAAGTGAGTAAACTGAGATATGACTAAGAAGTTAATAACAAATTTTCCATAAATAGACAGGTATTTACCTCTCCATGGTTGCAGGATCTTGTCTATTTTTACAAGTTTTCTATTGAAATTCATTGTGGAGAGCTTATTTATATATTTTGTGATATGAATACCAAGTATGTCTACTTCACCATCAGCCCATTTTATAGGCAAACTGCAGGGTAGTGTAAAATATGTATTTTTTAACGATCCAATACATAGCATTGTACACTTTTTGTACTCTCTGGTTTTAATCCAGAGAGTACAGAAAAGTTATCTAGATCTTCAATGAGACATTGCAGGGATCTAGCTTGCGGACTTAATATAAAACTTGAGTCATTGGCGTACATGGACACCTTTGTTTTTAAGCCTTGGATTTCTAATCCTCCAATGTTGTTATTGGTTCTGATTTTAATAGCTAGCATTTCGATGGCCATAATGAATAGATATGGTGACAGAGGACACCCTCGTTTAACTCCTCTTGCCAATTCAAAACTCTCTGAGAAGTAGCCGTTATTTACTATTTTACACCTGGGGTTGCTATACATTACTTTTACCTATTTTATAAGAGATTCACCGGAATTGAAAAACTCCAGGCATTTATAAATAAAATCCCGTCTTACTTTATCAAATGCCTTTTCAAAATCCGCTACAAAGACCAGGCCTGGCTTCTTAGATGTTTCATGATGTTCTATTATTTCTAGTAGTTGTCGTATATTATCTCCAATGTATCACCAATGTAAAAAACCTGTCTAATCAGGATGAACAATACCTGGTAAAACCATTTTAATTCTGAGTGCTATGCATTTCGCTAGTATTTTTGCATCACAACATTGAAGTGTAAGGGGCCTCCAGTTTTTTAGATACACTGGATCTTTATATTTGCCATCTGGGTCTTGTTTTAATAATAGAGAAATCAGGCCTTCCTGCTGAGTACCTGACACACTACCATTTATAGAGTAGTTAAAACAATCTAACAATGGAGCTTTTAGTACATCAAAAAAAGCTTGATATGCCTCTGCCGGTATGCCATCAAGCCCTGGGGTTTTTCCAGACTGAAATTATTTAATAGCCTCAAATAGTTATTTCTATGTGATATTGCCTTCGCACTGATTTTTCTGTATATTTGTAAATTTTCAATTTTTTATATTATTTGGAAAGACTTCCTTACTGTAATCTTCATTCAGTGGGAGAAGATGAGATCAGAAAAGAGAACATCTGCCTAAAATATTTAGCTACCTCTTTTAAAATACAATTCGGAGAATCATAAATGACTCTGTCTTCAGTAACAAGTTTTTGCAAATTATTTTTGTTAGTGTTCCTGTATTGGAGATTCAGGAATAATTTTGTGCATTTTCCATCCAGTTTGCTTTATTTTTGTAATAGATTACATTAGATCGTTCTTGACTAAGTTCCTCAAGTTCTTTTTGTTTTTCCTCTAACTTATTTTGTATCTCTGTAGTATTGTTTTTATTGATATCTACCTGTACTAGTAATTAATGTATTTCCCTTGTTAGTCTTGTCTCTTTTGCCAGAAACTGCTTTTTTATTATTGCTGAATATTGAATTGAATGACCTCTGAAGGTACATTTAAAAGTATCAGAAACAATAAGGGGATTTGCTGAACCTATATTATACTGGAAATATTCAGTTATAAGTTATTTTGTCTTAGTTAAAAATAAGTTGTCCTCCAGTAAACTTTGATTACATTTCCAGTATCCCCATCCAAGTGGAAATTCTATAAGAGTTATGTGAAGGCCAATTAGATGATGATCCGATCGCATTCTGTCTCCTATTAAAACTTGTTTAACCTTTGATGCAAGAGAAAAAGAGACAAGAAAGTAGTCAAGATGAGTCTCCTCCATGTATATCTCACTAGGTCGGGGTTTTTTAGTCTCCAAATATCCACTATTTCTAATGTGTCCAAACTATTTGATGATAGTTTGTAGAGTGATTTCCTTTACGGTCAATTGAGGTACTGTAACGTTCGTCTTGTGGTGCATGAACGGACCAAGGCGCAGCGGGTGATGAATACATTCTGAATTTATTACAACAAGACGAAAACACTAACAAACACTAGAACAAACTACAAAACAATAAACGAAGTCAACAGACTTGAAACAAATGAACTTACATAGAGACGAAGAACGCACGAACAGGAACAGACTACCTAAACGAACGAACAAACGAAACAGTCCCATGTTGATTACACAGACACAGGAACAATCACCCACAAACAAACAGTGAGAACAACCTACCTTAATATGACTCTCAATCAGAGGAAACGTCAAACACCTGCCTCTAATTGAGAGCCATACCAGGCAACCCAAAACCAACATAGAAACAGAAAACATAGACTGCCCACCCAAAACTCACGCCCTGACCAATAAACACATACCAAACAACAGAAAACAGGTCAGGAACGTGACAGGTACTTAACACTTTGTTATAGTCTCCTATCATAATGATTTGATCATTTGTTGCATATAAGTTCAATAAATTGGTATAAATATTTTCGAAGAAGTATGGATCATCCTGATTTGGATCATATAGATTAATGAGCCAAATCTCTTTTTCGTCCACTTTCATATTCAAAAAGATCCACCTTCCTTGCGAATCATTCCTGACTGTTTACACATTCAGATTTTCATTGTTGTTAATTAATATCATCTCACCTTTTGAGTTCCTTTGTCCATGACAGAAAATAATTTTACCACCCCATTCCCTTTTTCCACGCAACTTCATCTAAGGATGTAGAGTGAGTTGTAAACAGTATATGTTATATATATCCTGTAAACAGTACATGTTATATTCCTTTTCTTTTAGCCACGTAAAGACTGATCTTCTTTTTCTATTACCTGCTAAATCATTACATTTATCCCTGGCTATACTTATTTCACCCCTTACCATAACTAGATACTATTCTCAGTCTAAATTGACCATAATTAGTGCTTATAAAGTTACTGTAACGCTCGTCGTTGGAATGAGGTGAGGACCAAAGCGCAGCGTGGTAAGTGTTCATCATTATATTTATTAAACATAGAACACTAAACAAAATAACAACGGAGAACGAAACGCAACAGTTCTGTAAGGTGACATCCACTACACAGAAAATAATCACCCACAAAACACAATGAAAACCAGGCTACCTAAATATGGCTCCCAATCAGAGACAACGACTGACACCTGCCTCTGATTGAGAACCATACTAGGCCAAACACATAGAAAAGGACAATAGAACAAAACATAGAAAAAACAACATAGAATGCCCACCCCAACTCACGCCCTGACCAACTAAAATAAAGACATAACAAAGGAACTAAGGTCAGAACGTGACAGTTACTGCCGTCAGAGGTATGACAGTCAAAATTAGAGCTTTCAAATGTCTGATATTTAGAATTCAAGAAATACGTTCAAGCCATATTTGTTTTATTCCCTTGCCTGTGAATCAATGCCACAGATGTTAGAAAATTGAGACGAGATATTACGTGTGTAGTAAATCTGAGTAGGTTGATGTGTGTGACATTGGATGTGATTTAGTGAGAGTGTGTACGATGTCTGTATAAGAGTAAGACTATAATGTGTGCTGTCCAAATAAATAATAACTCCGCCAATTTGCATGGTTGAGTGTCTATGTGTGTAACATGTAGTGCGTATAGCCTTAATATTCATGATGATAATAGTAATCCATATCGTATCACCATCATAGTTGCATCATAATTACCTTTAACATCATTGAAAAACACATCCCAGCATTTCCATAGCAATTGACGTTTCACGTGATCATGAAAGAGACCTTGCATTACTCTAGATACGGCTTCACTACAGTACGAATGTATTCCGTACAATATGTTATTATTCCCCAATGCCCCTATTCTGATATCTTCCCCTTGCTTGTTGTAAACATATATAAACATGTAGACAGACATAAAAAGATAGACAAACAAGGAACATATGAACAAGTGAATGTTAGCTGTACAGAGAGTTTGCCATCAAAGCGGAAAATAAACACAATCATTGTGAATTTCAGCAAACTACTCAGCAAACACTTAGAATGACTGTTTTCCTGTCATTCTATTCATTGAAACATTTTTCACATGATCTACAACCACTTTATTAATTGATTCTCTGAACGCTGGTCACGTTTTCAATCCTATAGAATCCGCAACGGTCCAGTGAATGTGTTTACTTGTGAACGCTCCAGCATGGAATTATTACCTTGTCTTAAACTGTATGTTTTGAACTAGACTGTAATCTGTCTGGTTGTCTGAGCTTGTAAGAGTCTGAACTGTGAGTTGTGTGATCTTAATTTGCCCATTTTGAGAACCTTATTTCGTGTGTGTGTGTGTGTGTGTGTGTGTGTGTGTGTGTGTGTGTGTGTGTGTGTGTGTGTGTGTGTGTGTGTGTGTGTGTGTGTGTGTGTGTGTGTGTGTGTGTGTGTGTGTGTGTGTGTGTGTGTGTGTGTGATTCAGGTGTGAGAAGTTGGCAGAGACGATCTGGCAGAACAGGCAGCAGATCAGGAGAGCAGAACACCTGAGACAACAGCTTCCCATCCCCGGCCCCATCGAGGAGCTACTGAACGACCTCAACAGCACCATCACAGACATCATCTCAGCACTGGTCACCAGGTGTGTGTGTACCTGCGTGCGTTTGTGTGTGTGTGAAGTTGTTGTTATTGTTCAGTATCAAAGTGCAAGGTATTGTGAGAATAGGTTGTAGTGTGTTGGATTGTGTGCAAGTGGCTTTGAGCTGGATGTGGGTGTGTGAAAATGTGAACTTCTTATAGACACACTAATCTTCAGTGTGTATGGTACTATACAGTCATGTTTACACCCCCCCCCCCCCCATCTCCTCTGATGGGACTGAATGGAGAACATACTACACTCAGTGGGAACCCTTATACAAATCCTATCCTACTGACACAACCACTGACTCCTTATGTGGCCAATAGAGCGTGAGATTACATTTATTACCAGAATTACATTATAAATTACTCCGCACCGCACATCACGGGAGCCCGGTTATATGACTCTGGAGCAGCAAAACGTGTGTGTGTGTTTGACTCTGTGCTGAGCCCAAGCTGGGTTGTTCCGAGGCAGGGGGAGCAAGCTGCTGATAGTTCCTCCAGCAGCCCAGCCCAGCTCTGCTCCCAACCGCTGCTGAACCTGCCAATGATCACACAAACACAACCCCAGTCAGCCTGCATTAACCCTCAACGCTACAAGGAGAGAGAGATGGAGCGAGGAGAGAGGGAGGCCTGCTATAGATCCAAAAGGAGAAAGAAAACGGGAAGGGAGAGTGAACGGTTTAGAAAAGGAGAGGAAGATACAGTATGAGGAAGAGGAGGAGTGAACCGTTTCAAGGACATTAAGTGAAAGAAAGAAGGGGGATACAAAAGAGGGTCGATACGAGAGCTAAAGAGACTAAAAGTGTTTGAGACTAGAGATAAAGAGTCTACAATGATGGTGAGATGGGGAGAAAGGCTAACAGGCTCAGAAAGTTAGCTTGAGTTCCATGGTAGAGTGTTGTAGCCCTGGGGCCACTGTCTGTCAGCCTCACTGACTGGATCAGGAAGTCTTCTGACTGCTCCCAGAACCCTTTGCTCTCTCCTTATGGTCCCCACAGAGACCCATAATGCACTGAGAAGCTGTATCATTGTCAGAACGATGTCCGTTAGGCCACAGACAGGGGAGCGTTGAGAGCGTAAGAACACTACTTTTAAAGTCCATACTACCGCACTGGTGTTTCCTCTCCTCTTAATTCGCTCTTTCCTGCTCTCCAGCGAAACCACACCCACATCCTCTCTACTGTTCCCCTAAACCTCTAGCAGGCGCCTGGGAGGGAGGCTAGGGGGGAGGGAGGGTATCTCATCACTGCCTGCTCATATTGAGTACGGTCAGCCAAGCCTAAAACACAAACGGCGTACTCTACTAAAAAGCCCTCCGTGCCTGAATGAATGAGCATCACGCTGCCTGTGTGTGTGTAGCGTTTGTCTGTCTGTGCGTGTTTATGTGTGGGAGCATGAAGAGCTGACAGCTTGCATGCTGTGTAACTTTCAAAAGCAGGTCAAATAGACGTAATAGGCAGTAGTGTGTGATGAGCAGAAATCCCTGTGGTGATCTGTTGGTTAAAGGGATAGTGCTAAATGTTTTCAATCAAGCCCTTTTTCTACTAACAAATAGTCAAATGAACTCATATTTACCATTTGTATGACTCTGTGTGCAGTTTGAAGGAAGTTGAAGTTAGTTTCTGTAGCCATTGTTAACTAGCATGCAGTTGTTCCTGTAGACTTTCTGTCGTTGGGCTAACGCTAGTTAGCAATTGCTCCAGAATCTACCTTCAACTTCCTTCAAACTGCATGCAAAGACATACAAATGGTATACATGAGTTCATCTGACTCTGGGTAAGCTAAAATGTTGCACTATCCCTTTAAAGCAACCCGCTACACTTTCCTCTGACTCTAATCTGTTTGTCCTGCCCCTGTCCTCTATCTATCTCTGTCTGTCTGTCTATCTGTCTGTCTGTCTGTCTGTCTGTCTCTCTCTCTCTCTCTCTCTTTTGCTCTCTCTCTCTTTCTCTCTCCCTTCTCTCTCTCTCTCTCTCTCTCTCTGTCTCTCTCTCCCCCTCCCTCCCTCCCTCCCTCCCTCCAGCACCTTTATCATAGAGAAGCAGCCTCCCCAGGTGCTGAAAACCCAGACCAAGTTTGTCGCCACAGTGCGTCTCCTAGTGGGCGGGAAGCTCAATGTGCACATGAACCCCCCGCAGGTCAAGGCCACCATCATCAGTGAACAGCAGGCGAAGGCCTTGCTCAAGAACGAGAACACCAGGAAGTAAGTTACAGCATAGAGCCCCCTCATCACTGATATATACTGCCTCAGTGGAATCTATGGAGCAAGTGGAGATTCCACATTTAGATGTTACTTTTGGTCGTGCCACATCCCACGTTCTACACACCTAATAGAACTCTAAAGTAGTTAGTGTATAAATCTTCCTTCCTAGTACTAAAAGAATAGCCATGTTAGCCTATCCCTAGCCCAGGGGCAAATTTGGGTAGCATATTGCAAGATTGTCAGCGTTGGCATCCTGAAAAAAACTTGCCTCACATAAATTGAAATTAGTCATTCCCCTTCATGTTCTGTGAAAGTTTCATGACTTTATGATTAATACATCTGCTGAAGCATCTACCTCTCCTCCTCATCCTCCTCCCTCTTCCTTCCCCTTCTCCCAGTGACAGCAGTGGAGAGATCCTTAACAACAACTGTGTGATGGAGTACCACCAGGCCACAGGAACACTCAGCGCCAACTTCAGGAACATGGTGAGGATGGATGGGGCCAGGGAGTCTCAGTCTGTAATAACACACCCAGAGAAGATTCGCTTCAGAGACAAACCCCAGCTAAACTGGAGTCCAAGAGGCTTTTGGAGATTCTGCATTCTCATTCTATGTTCATACTCATACAGATAGCATGTTACTCAGCCCACATGCTCTTTTGAGTTCCCTAGGGTCCTCCATGGATAATTTACATGTAAACTCTGGCTTAAATGGATACTTCGGGATTTTGGCAATGAACTTGTGGATACCATTTTATGTCTCTATTTCCAGAATGAAGTTAAAGGCAGAATGCTAGTAAATGTGCATTGGCTTGCGACACTACCTCTAACTTCCTTCATACTGGACACAGGGACATACAAATGGTATCCATGAGTTCATCTGACTCTGCAGAAGTAGACAAAGGGCCTCATTGTGAAAATCTCGAAGTATCCCTTTAAATCTGCTCCTGGAATGAAAGGGAATCATGTATGTGTGTGATCCGAGAACAGCTCCTCAAAGTGAATAGTCTGGAAGATGTTTGTGTGCTGTGCTGCTGTCCTCTCCTCAACCCTCATGATCCTCCTCTCTGACCCCGCCTCCTCTTTCATGTAGTCTTTGAAGAGGATCAAGCGCTCGGACCGGCGAGGGGCGGAGTCTGTGACAGAGGAGAAGTTTACCATTCTGTTTGAGTCTCAGTTTAGCGTCGGGGGTAATGAGCTGGTTTTTCAGGTTAAGGTAAGAACTGATAACCTGGTCCCAGATCTGTTTGTGTTGTTTTGCCAACTCTTATCAATACAGCACACACAGGCTTAAGAAGAGATGAGCAGAGTGGTGGACTAGCCCGAGGTCTAACCTAGCGCCTCAGCAGCCTTTCTTTCTTTCTGGTCCTGATGAGAGAAAACAAACTGTCGGGGGAGTTTTCTCATCTGTACTGTTCAACCAATCCAGTAAATGTGGAGGAGGAGTTAAGACGGAGTGTCACCTTGTTAACGTCCAAAAGAGGAAGTCACGTCACAGGCTCTCTTTCCATTTCCCCTGAAAACCAGATGCATCCAGTTGTCATCGACCCGCAGAGAGTGGCTCTGTCAATACACCATGTTCCTTACCCTGCTCCTTCAGTGACCATATTAGAACTAGTAATCATTGTTAAAGCTATGTCACACAAGACAAATGACCTTCACATTGTCAATGGTACAGGAAACATATATACTCCCCTACTCTCCATAACACATTTGTTCATGTATTTCTCTGAATTATATGGATTGTTTGGTTAGAACACAAAGTGCTGTACAGTAGGTTAAAGTGGAAACATGTTTTACATGAGTTGCCTTATATATACTGTATTTGATACACATACACATCTTTGTGTTTCTAATGACGCTGACCTTTTTCTTCCCTCTCTCTCTCTCTCTCTCTCTGTCAGACGTTATCACTTCCTGTGGTGGTGATCGTCCACGGTAGCCAAGACAATAACGCCACAGCAACAGTACTGTGGGACAACGCTTTTGCCGAACCCGTAAGTTCAGTGTGATCATCGTGTTGTGTGTGTGTGTGTGTGTGTGTGTGTGTGTGTGTGTGTGTGTGTGTGTGTGTGTGTGTGTGTGTGTGTGTGTGTGTGTGTGTGTGTGTGTGTGTGTGTGTGTGTGTGTGTGTGTGATGATGTCTTTAACACTTTACATTGTTTTGTTTCTCTCTTTATGGACGCTCTAGCGTTGCCCTGGTTTAGGGGCCTTAACCCTCTCTCCTCTCCTCCTCCCCAGGGTCGAGTGCCCTTCATAGTGCCTGAAAAGGTGCTGTGGCCCCAGCTGTGTGAGGCCCTCAACATGAAGTACAAGGCGGAGGTGCAGAGTAACCGTGGCCTCTCAGAGGAGAACCTGGTCTTCCTGGCCCAGAAAGCCTTCAGTAGCTCCAGCATCAACCCTGATGACTACCGCGGCATGACCATGACCTGGTCCCAGTTCAACAGGGTAAGACCAGGGTGTGTCTCAAATGGCACCATGTTTCCTATGTGGTGCACTACTTTTTACCAGGGCCCATCTTTTGACAAGAACCCTATGGGCACTTATCAAAAGTAGTGCACTTTGTAGTGAGTAGGGTGCCATGTGGGACACAGCCCATGACTACTGACCAGTGGACTATAAGACCTGACCTCTGCGTTAGGAACAAGTTGTTGCAGAGGGGTGATATCATTTATTTGATGCTCAGATGGAATCTATTGTAGAGTTTTTACCATTCCTGGTTTGTGTATATTTTATTTAGATGTGAGTATGTGCCACTGCAGACACAGTTTACCTCTTTGGTGTTCCTTCCCGTGTTCAGAGTAATGATTCCACTATATCTGCATTGGGGGCAGCAGGTAGCCTAGTAGTTAGAGCGTTGGGCCAGTAACCGAAAGGTTGCTAGATCGAATCCCCGAGCTGACAAGGTAGAAATCTGTCATTCTGCCCCTGAACAAGGCAGTTAACCCACTGTTCCTAGGCCATCATCGTAAATAAGAATTTGTTCTTAACTGACTTGCCTAGTTAAATAAAGCTGCTCTCCAAGGGCTGAGCGAGTCTCTAATGTGTTTCTCTCTAAGGCTACGTCCCTAATGGTACCATATTCCCTACATAGGGCCCTGGTCAAAGGTAGTGCACTAGGTAGGGAATAGGGTGCCATTTAGTCTGATGAGCTCTAGTCGGCTGGCCGTGAGGTCCTCAGGTCTGGTTAATGGGCCTGTTTGTCAAGACAGGAAGGGCTAATTCAGCCCCAGGCCTCATTGGCTCCCTCTAACCAGCCACTGATGACAGAGAGCACACTCACATTCAGACCTCATTCACCACAGAGCATCAGCCTCATTAGAGAGAGAGAGGGCCTAGAAACAGGCGCTGGAACATGCACCTCAGAGCTCACTCACTGATACACACTTGCATATCATGGATGGATGTAAGGGGGTCAGCTGAACTCTGGGAAATATCTCTCACTGACTGACTGTCTATTGTAATTGCTGCTCTACACTAAATCAAATCAAATCAAATGTATTTATAAAGCCCTTCTTACATCAGCTGATATCTCAAAGTGCTGTACAGAAACCAAGCCTAAAACCCCAAACAGCAAGCAATGCAGGTGTAGAAGCACGGTGGCCAGGAAAAACTCCCTAGAAAGGCCAGAACCTAGGAAGAAACCTAGAGAGGAACCAGGCTCTAAGGGGTGGCCAGTCCTCTACTGGCTGTGCCGGGTGGAGATTATAACAGAACATGGCCAAGATGTTCAAATGTTCATAGATGACCAGCAGGGTCAAATAATAATAATCACATTGGATGTCAAGGGTGCAACAGGTCAGCACCTCAGGAGTAAATGTCAGTTGGCTTTTCATAGCCGATCATTCAGAGTATCTCTACCGCTCCTGCTGTCTCTAGAGAGTTGAAAACAGCAGGTCGGGGACAGGTAGCACATCCGGTGAACAGGTCAAGGTTCCATAGCCGCAGGCAGAACAGTTGAAAGTGGAGCTACTCTGTATGTGTGAGGAGAGGTTAGTGCGATTAAAGACAGATAACAAATTGTTTATCGACTGTATCAAATACAATGTCCCAATCCCTCTAACCTACAGGAGAGTCTGCCTGGCAGGAATTTCACGTTCTGGCAGTGGTTTGATGGGGTCATGGAACTCACCAAAAAACATCTCAAACCACACTGGAATGATGGGTAAGAATAATTTTTTTAAATGTCTATATTCCTAGAATTTCCCAGAATAACCTGTGGAAATGAGGTTTGACTTGGATTGTGTGTTAGTGTAACATGAGATGCCTGCAGCGTGCACACACTGCCCAAGTAGACAGGGAAATGGACAGAGAAAATGGCTCAACTGAGCTAAAGGCCTCTTTTTGTTGTCGTTTGAATGGCAGCTGTAATGTGCTTTCTTTAGTGAGTCTTCTTGGTAGAGTGCACTTGGTGTTTTTTCCTCTTAAGCCCCCCTGCTGTTGCAGCCTCACATTTTGATTGTTTTTTAATCTCAATGAGCCTAGCAAAAGGCCCTCGCCACAATGGACACAGCTTTACCATAGCAACCACAGAGATATGTATCCCTACCTGTAATGGGTCAAGAGGATACAATTATTGTAGGGGAAGGGGGCGGCATGACAATGTATGTAACAATGTATCTTTGTCTGTCTCTGTCCTTATGTCCTCCACCTGTCCTCATGTTCTCCTCCTGTCCTCCTCCTGTTCTCCTCATGTCCTCTTCCTGTCCTCCTCATGTCCTCCTCATATCCTCCTCATGCCCTCCACCTGTCCTCCTCCTGTTCTCCTCATGTCCTCCTCGTGCCCTCCTCCTGTCCACCTCATGTCCTCCTCATTTCCTCTTCATGTACTCCTCCTCCTGTCCTCCTCCTGTCCTCCTCCTGTCCTCCTCCTGTCCTCCTCCTGACCTCCTCCTGTCCTCCTCCTGTCCTCCTCATGTCCTCCTCCTGTTCTCCTCCTGTCCTCCTCCTGTCCTCCTCCTGTCCTCCTCATGTCCTCCTCATGCCCTCCTCATGTCCTCCTCATGTCCTCCTCATATCCTCTTCATGTCCTCCTCCTGTCCTCCTCCTGTTCCCCTCCTGTTCTCCTCATGTCCTCCTCCTGTCCTCCTCCTGTCCTCCTCATGCCCTCCTCCTGTCCTCCTCCTGTCCTCCTCCTGTCCTCCTCCTGTCCTCCTCCTGTCCTCCTCCTGTTCTCCTCCTGTTCTCCTCCTGTTCTCCTCATGTCCTCCTCCTGTCCTCCTCATGCCCTCCTCATGCCCTCCTCCTGTCCTCCTCATGTCCTCCTCATATCCTCCTCATGCCCTCCTCCTGTCCTCCTCCTGTCCTCCTCCTGTTCTCCTCCTGTCCTCCTCCTGTTCTCCTCCTGTCCTCCTCATGTCCTACTTATGCCCTCCTCCTGGGATTTTTATTCTCTGTACATTTGTCTGTCTGTGTACATTTGTCCCCTTCTCTCTCTCTCTCTCTCTCTTCCTTCCTCCGTTCTCTATGTCCAGGGCGATCCTGGGATTTGTGAACAAGCAGCAGGCCCAGGACATGTTGATGTCCAAACCCAACGGGACCTTCCTGCTCCGCTTCAGCGACTCTGAGATCGGAGGGATCACTATCGCCTGGGTGGCTGAGAATCCCAACAAACCAGGTTCTGACAACCAACCAGTCAAGCGATCAATCAATTCATTATTTTGTCAGTTAGTCAATTAGTCAACAAATGAATCTTCGACGGAGAAGGTCTGTAAAAATAGCCAAGTGGTACTAAAGTAAGTGTGGCTATGTTTCCAGGGGAGAGGATGGTGTGGAACCTCATGCCCTACACAGCCAAAGACTTCTCCATCCGCTCTTTGGCTGACCGCATCAGTGACCTCAACCACCTCCTGTTCCTCTACCCAGACAGACCCAAGGATGAGGTCTTCTCCAAATACTACACGCCACCCCTGTGTATGTACCTAACCTCTATTCATCTCTATAAAAATACATTTTGACATATAATTATACTGTAGTATCTATTCTCTATATCTGTTGCAATTTGGTCAGATAGAGGCTTATAACAGCCACAATGAGGAACCTGTGAATGTGGACCATATCTGCAGTCTGAACATAGCGATTCTCGCTGTCTCTCCTTCCCTTGCCATTCTCTCTTACAGCCAAAGCAGTGGATGGATACGTGAAACCGCAGATCAAACAAGTGGTACCAGAGTAAGTCTCTCTCTCTCTCTGTGGCGATAGGGCTGATTTAATCGCCCAACAATGTGGCCTGAATGCAGATCAACCATTAGGTCTTCACTCCAGATGGAGGAACCAATTAGAGCCCAGCATCCGCGGGCCTGAGGGCGCCTCTGTCCCTCTCATCACTGCACTTAGTAATGTCAGTCTGGGTAATGAGTTAGCAGGGTCCCTATTGTTACCATGGGGCTGTGGGCCTCTCAATGGGAGGGCTCCAGGTGCTGCTGCCCAGCACCCTGCCTAACCTGATCCTGCCTGCTGCTCAAAGGGACTGGTAATTAATGAAGCAGAGGAGGAGCAGGAGGAGGGGGTGGTGGTGAGGGATGTTGATGAAGGTTGCCGTGGTAACCGACAAAGCTGGCGTTCGGAATGACGCTCTCTGACTCGTGCGCGTGTGTCTGTCTGTCTGTTTGTCTGGACCTGCAGGTTCACCACGACCAATCCTGACCCAGCAGCAAACCCCACCTACATGGATCACGGAGCCTCCCCTGTTGTCAGTCACCCTCCAAACTACGGCATATACCCGCCTATGTGAGTATAGATTACATATGTGTGCGTGCATGTGTGAGAGTGAGGTGTGTGTGTCTGATGGCCTGTGTTACTAACTGGTTCCTGTGTTCTGAGGTGTGTGTGTCTGATGGCCTGTGTTACTAACTGGTTCCTGTGTTGTGAGGTGTGTGTGTCTGATGGCCTGTGCTACTAACTGGTCCCTGTGTTGTGAGGTGTGTGTGTCTGATGGCCTGTGCTACTAACTGGTCCCTGTGTTGTGAGGTGTGTGTGTCTGATGGCCTGTGTTACTAACTGGTTCCTGTGTTCTGAGGTGTGTGTGTCTGATGGCCTGTGTTACTAACTGGTCCCTGTGTTGTGAGGTGTGTGTGTCTGATGGCCGGTGTTACTAACTGGTCCCTGTGTTGTGAGGTGTGTGTGTCTGATGGCCTGTGTTACTAACTGGTTCCTGTGTTGTGAGGTGTATGCGTCTGATGGCCTGTGTTACTAACTGGTTCCTGTGTTGTGAGGTGTATGCGTCTGATGGCCTGTGTTACTAACTGGTTCCTGTGTTGTGAGGTGTATGCGTCTGATGGCCTGTGTTACTAACTGGTTCCTGTGTTGTGAGGTGTATGCGTCTGATGGCCTGTGTTACTAACTGGTCCCTGTGTTGTGAGGTGTGTGTGTCTGATGGCCTGTGTTACTAACTGGTTCCTGTGTTGTGAGGTGTATGCGTCTGATGGCCTGTGTTACTAACTGGTCCCTGTGTTGTGAGGTGTGTGTGTCTGATGGCCTGTGTTACTAACTGGTCCCTGTGTTGTGAGGTGTGTGTGTCTGATGGCCTGTGTTACTAACTGGTCCCTGTGTTGTGAGGTGTGTGTGTCTGATGGCCTGTGTTACTAACTGGTTCCTGTGTTGTGGCAGGAGTGACTCCATGTTAGATGCGGACGGTGACTTTGACCTGGATGACACCATGGACGTGGCGCGACACGTTGAGGAGCTGCTGCGGCGACCGATGGAGAGCCAATGGAGCGGCCAGCAGTCGTGACCCTCAATCTCTGACCGTTGACACCAACAAAAGAACCCCGCACCTTTTGACATTTCTGATGGTTTAATTCCATTCATTTCCTCCTGTTTTAATTCAGATAGCTTTAATGTGAAATGTTAATAATGTTTGTGATTGTTTTTTAGTTTTTTCTTCTCAGCAAGCAAAATGCATGTCAGTGACCTTTTTTCAGTTTGTCTCTGTACGTATCTGTAAAACAGACTAGGTATAAATGCAAAAAACGACAATGTTACAGTATTGTATAAAAAAGAAAAGTCTTTCAATTCACGTATGTATTTCCATTTGGTCATAATTCTAACAAAGATTTTTAAAGAGCACTCTCTACAACCTGTATGAGGTCATTTAAACAGTTTGTTTAAATGTTTTTGTTTAGTTATTTTATTATTGTAAATGGTTTATCAACAGAGTTTTTTTAATTCAATCCGCCCTCTGCCAAAAAAGAGAAACTTAAATGAAGAATTTGTTGTTATTGACAACAGTATCGGATGTGTTGCTGAGGGTAGTTTCAAGTAGTAGTATAATAATTCTGAATCTTTACACACTAAACTCCAAGCAGAATGGCTCTCATTTCATTCTCAGAGCACACTGAGTATCTATGTCACACACACACGCACGTACACAAGGATGCATCACACACACACACACACACACACACACACATGCACACACTGTTGCATAACATCAGCTCCAGCTGAAACTTGGGGACTTTGGGCCCCCTCTACACTCACAGCGATATTTTAGTTTCCTGTATTTGCACACAGATGTAATGTAAATACAAGCATGTATCCAGCATGGCCACTCAGGTCTCTGGACAGCCCATAGAGATAGATAGGACTCATCATTAATATAACCTGTTTTTAACATGGCCATTGCCATTGAGGTCTTCCACCATTTTAAAGTTGTCAACTGGGTGGGGATTCCTATGGGTTGTACTACTTTAGTACCTCAACGGTGCTGCCCATGCTGTCACACAGACGCTTTAATGGCACAGATACAAAGATGAGTCCTCTATCTATCTCCCCTCCATACCCCTGTAGATGATGTATGTGCCATCAACGCTACCTCTCATTACCACTCTGTCTGTCTGTCTGTCTGTCTTTCTGTCTGTCTGTCCGGTGTTTTAAACAACTCATTTGGTCATGTCTTGTTATTGGTTGTGACGTCTAGTGTTAACAATCTATTTGGGGAGCTGTGTGTAGGGGAGCTGAGGTCACTGGGATGTGTGTGGAGGTTGGGGTTTAGTTGGGGGATCTGTAGGAAAGTCCATTGCTAGGACTGATGGTAGAAGAGTCTCTATACTGGGTCCTTATTGGCTTAGTATTGTGCATCTGCTGAAGTACACTAACTACTCGATCCATAGCCTGAGATGACTAGTGGAGATCTAATTCAACTCATTTTACCATGGGGCAGGGATGCATTTTTTTGAAGATTTAAAGCTAATTCCCTGCAATGCTACCAGTTTTGCCATGGGGTGGAGATACATTTTTGCAGTTCTAAAGCAAATTTCCTGTAATTCTACATATTTTGCCATTACTTATGTCATGTTAATGATATCTGAGTGAGTGTGACTAGCTAGACTAACTTGCCACTGTAAGCTGTTAGCTGACATGGCTAATTAAGTGACTGTCAGTGACAAAACAGGAGAAAAACGTCTGATGCACAACCACATTTCGAACCTTCACCTTCTAACTTTCAACAGTACATTTAGACCCCAACTGAGTTTTTTTTATAAACGGCCCGGACCCTAAGCGACCGCTTATATCGCTAATGTCTTGAGCCAGCCCTGATGGTACTCCTGTCTGTCTGTCTCCGCCTGTTTTTTTCTCTCTCTGTCTATCTCTGTCCGTAAGCCTGTCTCCTGTTTTCTGTTATTACTGATCACTGTTGCTAAATCTGCATGTGCACGTCTGTCTCTGTGTGATATAACATCAAACATCAACTGACAACCTGAGGTACAGATATATAGCTATGTGTGCAGACAATATGAGGCGCTTGAACACTTGACTCATCAGTCCTGAGCATGAAGGCCATTGTTACCATAAAGTTTGGGATATTTTGGCACTGGCTCACTCCCTGTCTTTCAGCCAAGCTGTTGTAGTGGGTCTGTCTCCATATAGTCCCAGCAGGATTCGTCTGCCATAGTACACCTTAGCTACCGCAGTTTAACAAAGCATCTAACGATAGATCCACTTGTTGCCGTGGCTACGCTGTACTCCCCCCACATACACACACACACACACTTCTGAACCATTGGGCAATATCATGACGACAGCAACACCACACAACCCCCACAGTCATATCACACACACACACACACACACACACACACACACACACGACCCATCCCCTCTATTCATAAGCTCTGCCCTCTCAGGAATGAAGCCCTATGCTTGGTTGATGTATCATAAAATGAAAAAAAGACAAATAGAGTCTCTGTCTATCAGTGGAGGCTGGTGGGAGGAGCTATAGGAGGATGGGCTTATTGTAATGGCTGGAATGGAATTAATGGAACGGAGTCAAACATGTCGTTTCCATATGTTCGATGTGTTTTGATACAGTTCCATTGATTCCGTTTCAGCCCTTACAATGAGCCCATCCTCCTATAGCTCCTCCCACCAGCCTCCTCTGCTATCTATATACAGCATATATGAATTTATTTTCTGTACCATAATTCTATTTTATTACGGTATACTGTATGTCTGTGGCACGCCCCACTGAATGTAATCCCATTGCATGACCTGAGGAGGGTGTACGTATAACATGGCAGCCACTGCAACCTCTTAGGTTGCATCAGAAGTTTCTGAAAAAAGCCATATTGCAAAACAGGAATCAGAAGAATGTTGCTTTTGTGTTTGTCCAGCTGTCATTATTTAGTCTTTTCCTATCTTTGTTTCTTTCATTTTTCCCGGTCAAACAGCTAGTTTTTTTCTTTGTAGTTCTTGATTTCACTGATGTTTTTTGAAGAGTCAAAGCTACATCGGAATTCTTGTGACGTTTCCTTTAAAAAAAAAACATTATTCTAATCATTTCAAACTTGGATCTTTGCTTCACCTTAGTTAATCTATGTACTCTGGAAGCTGTATATGAGGCTGTGTTCTGTTCAGTGTTAGTTCCACGTTTGTGGTTGGGTTTTAGCACTTCGGTTGTCTTTAAAAAAAAAATAATGCAATTGAAGAAAAAAGTTTTATAAATAATTTCAAAAGTAACATGTATAATGAAAAATAAGTTGTGACTGAATAAATGTAATGGTTTATTTGTTCACATTTCATTGTCAGACTGAACTGCACCTTACCGATACTGTACATGAGACCATTTCAATAGAGTCGATTCCGAATGTAAACTCAAATTCCAATTCTAATTTCTTCTCATTGAGCATTGAAGCATTGAATTTAGTTTACTTTCTGAATTGACTGCATTGAAAAGGAATCGACCCAAAACCCTGACTTTCAACAGCCTTCTGCCTGGGTGTGGGCATCATAGCACCGCTATAACATAGCAGCACTACATGCCTTTTTACACTACACCTCTAACACATAGATGGATGCAGCAATCTGCTGTTGAGTGACATGAGCTGTGATCATTGCATGTTATACATTATAATTATCAGATCAGATTGCACTGAAGCACCTTTGTGATTCTAACCTCCCACTAAGCCAAACTGCATTTAGACAGGCATATGTACAAATACTCACTCACTATACGTCGGGTGTACTTGAATGAAGAGAGACCAATAATCACAAGCAAACAAGGGGACTCTATGCAATGCAGCAGTGATGTTGATATTGAACTGAACCTCATTAACCTACCTATTTGCCTTAAAGGTCCAATCAGAAGTTACTACATCCATTTGAACTAAGCCCCTTTCCTCTTCCTCTTCCTATCTAGGCTTGGATAGACTGACATGTCACTGCTCAGATGCAGTCTCTGATCCACTGCACGCACTACCTCTTCCTTTCTTTCGTTCTCTCTGTCTATCTCTCTCTCCCTCTAAACCTTATGTCGCTCCATCTCCCTCCACACTGGTTTATGTGATCGGTTGTCCAGTGGCAACTCACATCTGCTATCTTGTGGCAGGAACACATATTGTCTCTGAGACAGAGTACCGGAGTGGTATGTACTGTCCCTTTAATGCCAGAGGGGCTTTTCTCACCTGTCACTCGGGGCCCAAGGGACATGGACAAGTGATAAGACAATTTAATTAACCTAATGCATGAACTGCAATCGACTCTCACCCCATTGATTACTATAAAATATATTATGATTGTCAATCTCCTATGGAACAGACAGATCCAAGACCCACTGTTTGCCTTCTCAACAAATAACTCAATCATATTTACTATATTCTAATCCATTTGTTTCAATTTTTAAAAACATCAGACATGTCTGGAGGTCAGAGAGCGACTGTTGCTTGGATACGAAACTGCACGTGGTTGCTTGGTTACTGTTCAATATTCACAACAATAGCTTTAAAAGCGTTGGACAGTGAATACAATTCAATCTAACACAGCAGTAAGGCGAAATGTGCAATTTTTAAAAATTGAAAACATGCAGTATACAGGAGGACAGCGCTGTTTTCTTTCAGTTGACAACAAACAATTCTGCAGATAAAACAAACAGAAATAGTACAGGAAACCAGCCTTTCACACAACAAAGCAGTTCTTCCAGCAAAGGAAATGGTTAGAGCATTTAGGGCATGTGAAAGGGAAAGGAGGAGACCTAGTCAGTTGTACAACTGAATGCATTCAACTGAAATGTATTTTCCGCATTTAACCCACCCCTCTGAATCAGAGGGTGAATGTGTGGGGTGATTACAGTAGAATATTGTATACTGTAGTATAATAAGGTATACTAAATAAATATAGTATTATAAGGTATTCATAGCCATATCTTACTTGACGGTGGATTGTATATACTCAAGATAAAAGGCTCTGGGAGAGTTGCAAGTCTATCACCCACCAGCTGCTATGTATTGCCTCGCTGCACAGGACTGAAATGACCAGCTTTTTCAATGGAGCAGTTGGATCCGTCCTCTCGTTCTACCTTGTGACCACTAGATGTCCTCAGTGCCCAATGTGATTCCTGCACTCTGCAATAACACTGGGAATGGAAATGAACGTTGAAACGAAGCATAATGCCAGTCAGCAGTATGCATAGGATGCATGTGGGACATGTCACGAGATGAACATGTTGTAACAGGAATAGAAAAACCACGACAGACGTGCTTTTTAAAATGCGCCCTTCTGTTAGGTTCATATCATCATCCCAGCTCAATAAAGCTGTCTCTCAGTCTCTCCTACAGGTCAAAAATTTGAATGTTTAGCCACGGCCTTGACGTCCTCCCCAGGAAACATCTTTCATCAGATAATTAAGATGCAAATTGGCACTAATTACCATCGTATTAGTCGATGCATACAAATGAATCTTTGTATCAACTCTAGTAATTAGGGGCTCCAGTGGAAGGAGGTCCAGTCGAGGCACAAATGGCACAGAAAACCACAGCCCTGCTCTGATTGATAGGTAAAGAGTGTTAACACGGAGGGTGTTTAAGGAACGAGTTTAATTTCCTCCCTCCACAGAGGTCATGTGAGTGAGCACAGGAAGTGATGTGTAAGAGAAACAGAAAGTATGGTGGCTATGCTCTGGGAGGAATGCCCTCAGACCCCCTGCTGTGGGGAGTCTCCGCTCACTTCACAAATAAACAAATTACACTTTTGGGGATTATTCAGCCTCATCTTGTGTCAGAGTTCCCTCTCGTATTATACACAAGCACTATTCCCCCTGACAAGACGCAGCATCTTCAACTGATTCTGTTAGGTAGAACTGCTTCTCTTATGTAGACAAACCCCAGTAGCTATTATTTTCGACATGTTGTGCATTGGTAAACAAGAATACCCTATCCATTTGTAATCAATAACTTGATTTCCTGTATTGATACATAATCATTCTCACCATGCATGAATGAGGTGAGCCTGAATGAGGTAAGAGTGTCGTAACGTCTGTGGTCAAATGTCTTAAATACAAGATATGGCCAGGTCACACATATACAAAAAAAAAACTCCATGGTAACGATTTGACCTTATGACCTCAACCTCCAGGACAAAAACCCTGTGGGACCTGCACCGTCAGATTACCCAGCAGTCAAAGGGCCTTTCATCAGCCGTGATTGGGTAACCCTAATTAATACTATTGTCATCAATACAATCTAAAATGATCTGGCTTCTCCTGGAGAGGGGCTCGATGGATCAGGGTTGAGGGTGGGGGGATGTATGGATGGCTATCCCTTCATATGTCTGTGGTTCACATAGGGGGGAGGTGGGGGCGACTCCGGTTCACTTCCTGTCACAGGAAGCTACAAGCAACTTCAGTGGAAATCAAACAGGGTGTGATTTAATTGTTAGTGGCATGATAGTCAAATGGAAAACACCGCTGCAACTGCTTTCCATTTCTTTTTCTGTTGATCTCTCACAGCCTCTCTTGTATTCTCTCTCTGTGTCTCTCTATCACTCTCTCTCTCTCCAGCTCTCATTCATAATAATTCCATTCTCCTCCCCAGTAGAGTAGGACCATCCTCATCTGTTCATCACATCTTTCTTCCTAAGTGGAGGAGTGTTAGCACACCAGTTACCAGTTTGCAGTGATGCAGCATATGATAAGGTCCTTGGTTAATAAGTCCTAGTGCGGTTCCTCCGTGTGGGTCCTGGAGGGGCTCCTGCTTGAGTTTGAGGCTTGGGAGCCAAAGGAATTTGAAGATTAAAGTGAGACAGCCTGGCTGGAAGGCTTGGAGCAGGACTTTTAAAAGCAGGACTTATTCTGAATTATTTCTGAGGATACATAATACATGAATCAGAGTGAGAGAGAGAGAGAGAGAGAGAGAGAGAGAGAGAGAGAGAGAGAGAGAGAGAGAGAGAGAGAGAGAGCTACCTCACCCCAACCTCTCCCCTTCCTTCTTGACTTATTGTTCTCATCAGTAGTATCCCTCAACTCCATCTCTCCTTCTCACCTTTCCTCCATCTTTCCATCCACCTCATTTTTCTTAATTTTCCTCCCCAATGTGTTCATTCTACCAACATTCTACACACACACACACACACACACACACACACACACACACACACCTCATGTGCACTCTAAACAATCACACAACTTCTACACATGCGTTACACACATACAACCCACACACATACCCATTTTACATCTGCGCTACACACATCCTCAACACAGGGACACACACACATTCTGTGCCAGATAAGAGCCACTCCCATCCATCAGTTCCTTTATCAACACTCCACCCATCTCTCTCTCTCTCTCTCTCTCTCTCTCTCTCTCTCTCTCTCTCTCTCTCTCTCTCTCTCTCTCTCTCTCTCTCTCTCTCTCTCTCTCTCTCTCTCTCTCTCTCTCTCTCTCTCTCTCTCTCTCTCTCTCTCTCTCTCTCTCTCTCTCTCTCTCTCTCTCTCTCTCTCTCTCTATCTATCTATCTATCTATCTATCTATCTATCTATCTATCTCTCTAGCCCAGCATCTGAACGACTGTGTTCTAGAAGAATCAGCTGTGTATAAATAATTCACATTGAGAAGTAGTTTCTGGTCAATGAGTACATAGACTGACCCGCTGGCTGGGTGGCTGGATGACTGGCAGACTGACTGGTGTAAGATGGATGAGGCAGCTGCAGGATGTATGCTACTGCCCTCATTTAAGTTTACAGAAAGGAAGAAAACATACACACACACACACACACTCTATCCTAGTGCACACTCCTTCAATTCAAAGACACATCAATGTCATAGAAAACCACAGAGCAGCTGATCTAACCGCTCATCCATACTGCAGGATTCAGATTTTTCTGGTCTGACAAAAAAACAAGCCACTTCTGGGTTTGATTATAATGACTTGGTTCGACAATAATGACCAAACACTCTGAGCATCTCTACCGCAGCAGCACACCATTTCTCTCCTTCCAATTGGCTGTGGTGGGATTTGTCCTTTCCGTGGGTTATAACTGAACTGTATTATCTGTGTTTGTTGTTCATCATTCCTCAAATCAAATCACATTTTATTGGTCACATACACATGGTTAGCAGATGTTAATGCGAGTGTAGCGAAATGCTTGTGCTTCTAGTTCCGACCATGCTGTAATATCTAACAAATAATCTAGCAATTTCACAACAACTACCTTTTAGACACAAGTGTAAACGAATGAATAAGAATATGTATATATACATATATGGATGAGCGATGGCCGAACGGCATAGGCAAGATGCAATAGATGGTATAGAGTACAGTATATATACTGTACATATGAGATGAGTAATGTAGGGTATGGAAACATTATATAAAGTGGCATTGTTTAAAGTGACTAGTGATACATTTATTACATCCAATTATTAAAGTGGCTAGAGATTTGAGTCAGTATGTTGGCAGCAGCCACTCAATGTTAGTGATGGCTGTTTAACAGTCTGATGGCCTTGAGATAGAAGCTGTTTTTCAGTCTCTCGGTCCCAGCTTTGATGCACCTGTACTGACCTTGCCTTCTGGATGATAGCGGGGTGAACAGTGACATTGGGTGGTGTAGGTGTCCTGGAGGGCAGGTAGTTTGCCCCCTGTGATGCGTTGTGCAGACCTCACCACCCTCTGGAGAGCCTTACGGTTGTGGGCGGAGCAGTTGCCGTACCAGGCGGTGATACAGCCAGACAGGATGCTCTCCATTGTGCATCTGTAAAAGTTTGTGAGTGTTGTTGGTGACAGGCCAAATTTCTTCGGCCTCCTGAGGTTGAAGAGGCATTGTTGCGCCTTCTTCACCACGCTGTCTGTGTGGGTGGACCATTTCAGTTTGTCCGTGATGTGTACACAGAGGAACTTAAAACTTTTCACCTTCTCCACTACTGTCCCGTCGATGTGGATAGGGGGGTGCTCCCTCTGCTGTTTCCTGAAGTCCACAATCATCTCCTTTGTTTTGTTGACATTGAGTGTGAGGTTATTTTCCTGACACCACACTCCCGAGAGCCCTCGCCGTCTCATCGTTGTTGGTAATCAAGCCTACCACTGTAGTGTCGATGATTGAGTTGGAGGTGTGCATGGCCACGCAGTCATGGGTGAACAGGGAATACAGGAGAGGGCTGAGAACGCACCCTTGTGGGGCCCCAGTGTTGAGGATCAGCGGGGTGGAGATGTTGTTTCCTACCCTCACCACCTGGGGGCGTCCCGTCAGGAAGTCCAGGACCCAGTTGTACAGGGCGGGGTTGAGACCCAGGGTCTCGAGCTTAATGACGAGTTTGGAGGGTACTATGGTGTTAAATGCTGAGCTGTAGTCGATGAACAGCATTCTTACATAGGTATTCCTCTTGTCCAGGTGGGTTAGGGCAGTGTGCAGTGTGATTGCGATTGCGTCGTCTGTGGAACTATTGGGGCGGTAAGCAAATTGGAGTGGTTCTAGGGTGTCAGGTAGGGTGGAGAAGATATGATCCTTGACTTGTATCTCAAAGCACTTCATGATGACGGAAGTGAGTGCTACGGGGCGGTAGTCGTTTAGCTCAGTTACCTTAGCTTTCTTGGGAACAGGAACCATGGTGGCCCTCTTGAAGCATGTGGGAAGAGCAGACTGGGATAAGGATTGATTGAATATGTCCGTAAACACACCAGCTAGCTGGTCTGCGCATGCTCTGAGGACGCGGCTAGGGATACCGTCTGGGCTGGCAGCCTTGCGAGGGTTAACACATTTAAATGTTTTACTCACGTTGACTGCAGTGAAGGAGAGCCCGCAGGTTTTGGTAGCGGGCTGTGTCGTTGGCACTGTATTGTCCTCAAAGCGAGCAAACAAGTTATTTAGTTTGTCTAGGAGCAAGACATCGGGGTCCGCGACGGGGCTGGTTTTCTTTTTGTAGTCCGTGATTGACCCTGCCACATACCTCTCGTGTCTGAGCCATTGAATTGCGACTCTACTTTGTCTCTATACTGACCCTTAGCTTGTTTGATTGCCTTCGTCCTCCCCTGACATGTCTGCCTGATGGCGAAGATCCTGGTTTCGTCCCAAATGGCAAACCTATTCCCTACATAATGCACTACTTTTGACCAGAGCCCTATATGAGTTGTGGTCAAAAGTAGTGCACTATATAGGGAATAGTGTACCATTTGGGATGAAACCTTGTTAGTGGGTTTGTCCTGCATCATTAGGGGTAAAACACGTTATCTGCTGGGGTTGAAGTAGATCGATAAAGATTTGTGTAGAATTCATCAGTGATTGCACAGAGATAATTGTCTCCCTTGTTTCCCAGATTTCTTAAATGACGATAGTGAAAGTGATTTAGGTCATTTGTGGTCAGAATTGATTACAGAATCATTACAGATATTGAGGGTTTCTATCTGCAGCGGTTGAATTCTGAACTGGTTGTGTACCACTTGTTCTACAGTAGGAATAGATACAGCAAGGATAGGTCTGTTCTGAGTCCTGTGCTTTTCATTCTCACCAATCAATAATGTGGAGGTGCCTGGTGTGGTGTTTATGTGAGTGAAAGCCACATTCTCTGTGGATTAGTGTTGGAGGTAATGTTGATGATATGCCACTCCCTCTCTGATTGGGGCAGCAGAGTAGCCTAGTGGTAAGAGCGTTGGACTAGTAACCGAAAGGTTGCAAGATCAAATCCCCGAGCTGACAAGGTACAAAATCTGTCATTCTGCCCCTGAACAAGGCCGTCAATGAAAATAAGAATTTGTTCTTAACTGACTTGCCTAGTTAAATTAAAAAATTGTGACTGAAGCCTAGCCTGAAAATAATAGGTGTCTTGTTAAGAGGTTCTGAGATTAAGTTGATAATGCCCATAGGGATATATAATAGAGGATCATCAGCATCAATGGAGCTTTTTGCCCTTGCCACCAGAAAGGGCAATATGTACTTAATGCAACTTAGGGGGCTTTCTGAATTAATTTTTAATTAATTTAACTCGGCAAGTCAGTTAAGGACAAACTCTTATTTACAATGACGGCCTACACCGGCCAAACACGGACGACGCTGGGCCAATTGCACGCCGCCCTATGGGACTCCCAATCATAGCCATTTGTGATACAGCCTGGATTTGAACCAGGATGTCTGTAGTGACGCCTCTATCACTGAGCTTTAGACCGCTGCGCCACTCTGGCATAACCAGTCTCCCTGATCTAGGTTTTGGCTGTGATAACAAATATGCATTTGAAAAGCCTTAGGCAATAGCCTAATGATAAGACATATTTCATGCAAATACACTCACATTCCCTGTCACTCACATTCCCTAATCAGAGGAGGCTGGTGGGATGAGCTATCGGAGGATGTGCTCAGTGTAATGCCTGGAATGGAATAAAGGGAATGGTATACAAACCATTCAAACATATGGAAACCATATTCCATTCCAGCCATTACAATGAGCCTGTCCTCCTATGGATCTTCCCACCATCCTCCTCTGCTGTTAATTATGTTACTGTGTTTTAGCCTGGAAATGGCTTAGGCTACAAGTTGTGGTATGAATGAACATGAATCATTTCAGTGTGTGCGTGCGTGTGTGTATTAATGTTCAGTGAGGAAAATTAATAATTTAAGTGTACGTGTGTGCGTGCGTGTGCGTGTGTGTGAATGAGCGCACACGGACATGGATCTTGTAGGGAGGGGACAAGCGAGCAACTCACATAACAGCGCATTGTATATAGCTGCATCCCGCGGATGCACGTGGGGAAGCTTCTGATGTATCATCTACAAGAGCGGATAGGAGAGTAGGGACCAGGCAAATAGGACGTTCTTCTGCATGCAGCCTCGGCGCAAACAACAAGCTTGGAGAAAAACGAAAGCGCGTGTAAACGCAAATTAACGCCTTTTTATTAGCCGGAACTGTTTCTGAGGGGACTCCTTATGAATCCATGCAGTTAGCTAATCACACCAGATCACATACGGAGGACCATCTGTTCATTTTCGAGCGACAAGAGTTTGTTCAGCCAGAAGCGGACGGTTCAATCAGTCTATCCTAGATTCAGTGGACTGCGCTTCGTCTGTAGACTTATGATCTTATGTGGTCTACACAGCCGTGGACTCATGTTTTGAAACAATGGGTCAATGCACTAAGTTGAATGTGTTGCTGTAACGTCCGTGGATGATGGCAGGGGTACACGCTTCCGAGGCTGTGTCGGGACATTTTCAAAATCCTACCATTGCAGCCTCTCCGGCACAGAACGCGACACAAATAGCGGGGTTGAACAACAATGACGCCACCGTGCTGCCTCCGACTGGCACCCGGGCATACCTGGACATTTCGGCGGCTGCCTTTGCCCACGGGCACCCGGTCTATGGGGCGGAGGGAGTTTACACCAACGGAAGGTACATGGACCACGGGAGTCCTTGGACTGGCAGCAGCAGCCGTGACAATTCAGCCGAAAGGAGTCATGGAGGCGTGAACACACCTTGCGGCATTATGAAGGTTGGTTTGTTTTCATAAAGCCTACTTTATAATGCCACGTCAATCATAGGAAGCTCTTAAAGGTTGCGTTAATGAGGGAATCATTATCTCACAGCTCTCGCAAAACCACATGAACCCTTCAGGTAGCCAGTGACTAGCCCTCATTGTGATTCATTCTATTGTTATGGACCCAGGGTTAGATGAACTGTTTGTTAGTGACAGAGCTGTAATAATAATAATAAAGGATGCTGAGTTGTTACTGTGTAACACACTGATTGTCTAGTGCCGGGTAAACATTTTGCTGAGGGGAATGTTATGACGTGGTCTATCATTCGCCGTTAGGCTGCAAGGCTCCGAAACAGTTACAATGTTACAAAGAAGGTAGGACTAACTGATCCAATGCTCTGAAGTTTGCGTGATGTCCTTCTTCACGCCTTGCGGTGCTGATGGTGTGGGAAGCTGCTGCCGGCGGCTGCTGCTGTTGCAAGGTTAGGTCAGCAAAGGTGAAATAAGATGCATGCTTTAGCTGCGCTCATAGCAGAGGACAACCTTTAACAGTTATGACATTCCCTCCCTGGATAGTACAACATGCCTCTATAGTCGAACTACGCTACTGTTCCAATAGACTTGTAAATATAGTACTATGTAAAAGAAAAACTGGCAATGTTGTTTACATCGTAGGCAAAATTGTTTGTTGACCGTTAAGATGAGGCCTAGCCGCAAAGTCTGGGCTCATCAAGGGAATTTCAAACATAAATGATAGGCCTACATATTACAGAGAACATGTCTGCCTGTAGTCACTATTTCCCCCAAGTCTCATGTCTCCTACTCCAGGATGTCTTCAGTCAGATGGTGTAGCATGACAGAGACAGACAGACTGGGGGGGCTTGTGGAGAAGCTCTGTGGAGAAGCTCTGTGGAGGTGGGAGTTTTTGGAGAGAGAGTGGCATTCTGTCATTACAAGCCAGTCTGCTTAGCAACCAGTATAAAACCATGAAGCTATCCATTCACCCTGTTATTGAATTCCCTGTGGATGTGCGGGCGAACAAATCTAAACACTGCCTGCTCTCTGGTTTGATGTGCTTCTCTGAGGTCTAGGGGACTCCTTGAGAAAATGAACAAGTCCCTGGCTGTTGCTTCTCTTCACCCCAGGGTGTTTTGCCCTATTGATGAAAAGCAGGGCCTGTTCTTCCAGGAAATTCCATGGAATAGTATAATTCGAGGCGAAGGCCTAAATCCCTCCACTCCGAACTTCCCTCCGAAAGAACTGGAGCCATCTACTGATGTTCATAAGTTCAAACTTCATAACAGAAATATGGCAAGAATGCAGAGCGGATCATGTTGTCAACATGCTCTAGGTCTTAAATCCTCCAAAGCTTATTCTCCGAATGTACTGTCCTGTTCATATGGCATTGTATTGTTATACTTATAAGGCTTTGTTACAATATTTCTTGTGATGCACATGGTGATAAACATGTTTGGACTTTTCGTCTGTAAGTCAGCTCAGCCGTGTGGCAACATTGAACTCTCATCAACTGTTGCTATCGGAAGGACCAGGATGTACTATCAAAGATGCCGGACAAATAGAACCAGTAAAGAAGACTCATTCCTTTGCTAGAGTAATGCATCTAGAATGTAGAGACTGCCTCGACCCAGTCAGATAAGAGTTAATTGCCCGTATGGCTTATGTGATTCACGTTGAGGAGAGTTCACCACTGGATTTAGGGTCAACACTTTGAATGCCAGGCGTGAAATGCCAGTTGTCAGACAACTCACCGTAGGTTCTAAGTGTGTGACTCTGTCAGGCCTGCGTGTGATAACCCGATTAGATACCCATGTCCTCTTTTAGCAGCGCATCAGAGCATCACTGTCGTTTCCTGTTCTCATTCCAATATGGATGTGTTGGTCCTCCAGCACACCGACGTCCGCTTTTATCCCTGCATGTCTCCTAAAGGCCTACACGCATCCCTGGGCGTAAAATAGTCTATCTAAAGGGTTAGTGTTCTGGAACCGCTGTCACAGAACAGTTGGGGTCAGCGGTTCTTTTAGATCGACTCTGCTGCGAACGCAGCCAAGAGGGCATGTTTATTCATAGAATCCGAGAGGAGCGTCGCAACACAGTGAACTTCGTCGTCAGTCACAACATGGGGAACACCCAGATAGAGAGTGGCATGATGGGAATCTGGGTCAGCTCTCTTGTAGTAGAGCTTGGCGATATGGACCAAAAAAATCCACATCGTGATAAATTGCCTGAATTGATGCAATAATGATAAATAGAAGGATAGTTTATAACATTAATGTGCAACAAGTTTTTTTAAACGTTTCCTTTAAACTACAACTAGTCTGATGGTTGTATCCATCAACTGTCCCATTAACAATCACCCATATTAACACTTACTTCATTTCAAACTTCACATTTCTCTAGTACAGGCTACGTATCATAATGAACCATATCAGGAAAATGCCTGCGATAAGTGATTTTTGGTTTATTGTCCCATCTCTATCTTGTAGTGTGTTGTGGTGCTAGTGTAGTTCATGTGTAGTGTAGTTGGAGCTTCAGTACCCACACACACACATTTCATCAGTCTGAAACATGAGCTGAGGGGTCTGAGCAGTCTAAAAGGGGGGAGTGGGGTAGAGAGGCAAATGAGCAATTCCAGCATTGTGCTCATTACAGAGTTATTCCGGAAGATTGAAAACAAACTTGTTATTTTTTGAACCTCCTGTTTGGACTTGACGTGTCAATGTATGGCATGAGGGACCAGTGGAGAACCCATCTGTGTGTGTATTGTTGAACCAGCCAAATCCTGCAAGGCTGTCACACCCTTGGAGTGGTGAGTGACTGTCCCATGGGTGGAGGGAAGGGAAGGCTTCCAAAGTGGTTGGAGAGGACGGGTTGACGGGGGCTATTCCAGTCTGTTTTTTTTAAGCAGGGCTGTGGACAGCTGCAGGCTCCTGCCCTGCCTGCCTCACGTTAGCTGACTGTTGGGAAGACGTCTGTCTGGTGCCGGCCTGCCAGCACAGACCAAGAGAGGGATAGGACGGATCTTCCCCCAGCACTGTTGTGACCAAAATGAGTTTCTTTATCTCTCCCCTCTCCCTCCCTCCCTCCCTCTCTGAGTGGTTTTTGACCTCTGGAGCAAATTAAAGGTCAGTCTTATTCAGGGCGGTTACTGGAAAGATGAACATTGTCAGCAAGACAAAGCAGAGCAAAAACATGACGGGATGAAATAATAACAGATGTTATACAGAGTAATACACAGAACCGTAACCACAGTGCTTTGTGGTCACGGAGCTAGCTGTTGGGACCCAACTGCATGTCACCACACCCATCCCCTCCCTCTCTTCACCAACTCCTCACCTCAGTCCCCAGTCATGTCACGGAGGGGCAGGACATCAGCTCATCCTGTCATTTATTAAACCCCTTTCCACTTTATTAACCTAGTGTGTCCTACTTCTGGTTGGCTAACAGTCTGGCTAACAGTAATTCAGCTCGCTATCCTGTACCAGTCCTGGTCACATGGCTCTATAATACATTAGTCAAGCACTCAGAGAGTGTGAGAGTGAGATTAGTTCTCTATGTGACTCTCTCTCTCCTTCTCTCCATCTCTCTCTTTGATAGACAGAGATATGTGACATGGCATGGCTCTCAAGAGAAGACAGGCTATGTGCACAACGCCCACAAAATGAGGTGGAAACTGAGCTGCACTTCCTAACCTCCTGCCCAATGTATGACCATATTAGAGACACATATTTCCCTCAGATTACACACAGATCCACAAAGAATTCGAAAACAAATCCAATTTTGATAAACTCCCATATCTACTGGGTGAAATTCCACAGTGTGCCATCACAGCAGCAATATTTGTGACCTGTTGCCACAAGAAAAGGCCAACCAGTGAAGAACAAACACCATTGTAAATACAACCCATATTTATGCTTATTTATTTTCCCTTGTGTACTTTAACCATTTGTACATTGTTACAACACTGTATATATACATAATATGACATTTGTAATGTCTTTATTGTTTTGAAACTTCTGTATGTGTAATGTTTACTGTTCATTTTTATTGTTTATTTCACTTTTGTATATTATCTACCTCACTTGCTTTGGCAATGTTAACACATGTTTCCCATGCCAATAAAACCCTTGAATTGAATTGATATGTGTCTGTTATATAGATAGAGAGAGGATCTTTTTTAAATAGATGGCGACGTTCGACAATGCTGTTTTAAGGAATGTTCTGGATCGGCGGTATCTGAAGAACTCTGATTTGAGTGCAGCAGTCTTACCTACTCCTTTACATCTAGGTCATATCTCAATCCAGCTCCAGTCGTATTCAAGGAAAGAGACGATTCTAGGTTCTACATATAGAAAGGAATCTCATTGGCAATCGAGCATAGACTCTGAGGTGCGTCTGTCAAACCATTCCCCCTGTACTGGTGGTGTGGTGGAGGAAATTCCATTCTAGAGCTTTACCCAATAACCACTCCTTGGCTTTGGATGAAAACCCACCCCCACCCCCCTCCAGTCATTAAATACATAAAGCCCTTAGAAGTTTACCCAGATGTCTCATAGTCTTTATCTGATAGTTCGGCAGTGCCAGAAATTCCCACAAGCCCCTGATTGATCCCTTTCCCGCCAATGCTGCCCTGGGCAAACATGGAATTCTATCCCCCAACGTTGAATCCTGGGATTTTCTTCATCCACACCAGGATCGGAGAAGCACCGAACTCAGTCATATCCTTCTCAAATGACACTGATTACATGCTGATGGATCCCATCGGTACCGCTTGGCGTGCGGTAGCAGAGAGAGCCGTCTATGACTTGGGTGGCTGGAGTCTTTAACAATTTCTAGAGCCTTCCTTTGACACCGCCTGGTATAGAGGTCCTGGATGGCAGGGAGCTCAGCCCCGGTGATGTACTGGGCCGTACCGCACTACCCTCTGTAGCGCCTTGCGGTTGGATGCCAAGTAGATGCCGTACCAAGCGGTGTTGCAGCCAGTCAAGATGCTCTCAATGATTACGAATATTAAAGAACACAGTTAATGTGTCCTCATCTCCATCACTATGATAGACCACCCAGAGACATCATGGAAATTAAGTTGTCGCAGTCTCACTCTGGACAGAGGACTATGAGGTGAAGGGGAGGCAAACGATGAGGAAGAGGAGGAGGGTAGATGAAGATGGATTTGGATCATGGCAGAGGAATATGCATGCTCAGTTTTCTGGGACTCTCTTGGCTGTTGATCTCAAAGCAGCCATCTGTGAAACGCACACATTTCAAATACTTTATTTGGATCCAAAATGAAGCATTGACATGCGAAGGTCCCACATATTGCATAAGTCATGCATGTGCACAGGCACACCTATCCCAATCCTCCTCTCATCCCATGTTCAAACAATCAACACTAACAGCAGGAGACCGAAAGCTCTTGGACATCAAGTTTGATTTTTGGAGGTAAAATGTTACGATAAATGAAAAATAAATAGCGTGTACTCTTTGTTCAAAGTCCATAATGCTTGAGTCCATATTGTGGATCACGAGCACAAATACTAGCAAATGCCCATCCTCCTATCCCAGTTGAAAGCACAGTTTGAACAATAAACAGATTTCTCTGACTGGCATTTTCTCAAGCACCTCTTTTCTTGCCAATTCCTTTGAAGACAGATGCCTCATAATATCCAAATGTGAGGGTTTCTCGAATATTTTAGTGCATCACAAATAAACTAATCTTAGCCGCTCAACCACACAGAAGCATTTGGTCCCTTTGTCTGTCCCTTATGGGCAGTGAAGTGTCATGCTAAAGATCCCTGTTTGGTTCTAAACTATTTACTGTGGCACCTGGCCAGGGCTTCAGAGCAGAACTCTTGTCACAGTACTGAGAGAAGACTAGTAGAACCATGCTCTTGTTTCATGGGGGGCTCTCCTGAATTTTTTATTACACATCTTCCCTTTTATCTGTTTCGTTTGGGGATAATGACTTGTGCTAAGTGAACAGGAACCACAATCAGCCGTGTGTGAAATTGGGGCCCAGATAAAGAAGAGCTTTTTGAACGGATTTATTTGGACACTGGGGTGTGCGGGTAGACTCCTCATTTTAATGTGCCTCACAAAGCAACAGCGATGATGCTGACAGACAGAGGCAGTGGCAGTGGTAGGGTCCTCTGACGTCAGAAGAGCAGCGAGGATATCATTGGATTCTGGATGAAAGTCTGATCAAAATGTCTGTTGAGGTCTCGGAAATTAGGTCTCAATTTTAATAAAAATGTGGCTGTCTGATGTGAGAAGTGAAGCGGTATTTGGTTTTAGAGCCGTTCACTGGGTGATCTACCGATCTGAGGGTTAATTGCTGCACTCGGGCCATTTGAAATGGAGAAGTAACGATGAGTAGTATTCTGACATTATCCGCTCAATATTTCCCTGGGTCATTTGGGCCACTATTCCGCTGGTGTGATGAATGAACGTGGCGGTATCGCTGCAGCAACAGCCACTCCGACAGTCTCTTGTCATCTGACATGTCGTTTGGTGGCCTTTCAGATCTCACTTCCCCCTCTCTGACTGAAGTGACTTCCTTTTGATTGGATGTCTAGCTCTTCTTTTTGTTCTGAGATTTGACTGAAGGAAAGACATGGAAAACAAGAGAGAATAAAAAAGATGTCATAAAAAGGATATGGTGGTCGATAGGCTGAAGTACAACAATGAAAAGAAACCAAATGTATTTTCGTTGTCATTTTAAAACATCAAAGATGTATGACAAAGATGAGAATCCGAATTGGGAATCGTCAGAAAGTATTTTCGAGAAGGTTGTCCTCCGGAAGATTTTGTGACCTCTTAACACTTTTAGCTTCTTCTCCCAAAGTGTCAATCTCTAGCATTACTTCTGATCGAACAGGGGTGAACTAACCTTTTGATGTTTCACCCTCCCCTTCACACACTGTCCTCCATTGCCCTCAGTTTCGTAATGTCAGTGTGTTTGATGGAATGTCGTCTAGAGATCCAAAATCACTCGAGAGCCCATTCAACGGAGGCCACGCCCCCCTCTCTTCTCTCACCCCTCACCCAAGACTGACACCTTAACTATCCCCCCCCCCCCCCCCCCCCCCCCCCCCCCCAGTAAGATGCCATTGGAGGAGGCCTGAAACTCCAGCTTCAGTCTAATCCCGCTAATCAGATTTAGGGAACGGAAAAGAAACACTTTCTGTTTCAGGGTTTTTATTCTTTCCCCCTTAATTAAAGTGGTAGAAATGAGAGAATAACAGGTAAAACCACAGTGAATCCTCCTGGATTACTTGGCTGTGTTTGGGCAAGCAGCTGATCTGTTTGATTTGGCCAGTGGTGGACAATGTCTACACGTCCACACCACTGCATTCCTATCTCCCTCGTTACTTCCTCTCTACTCCTCCCCAGGTGTTTTCGTTGTTACTAGTACACTGAACAAACCAGCTCTGCACTTCCTTCAGGCAGGATAGGGGGAAGGGGGGAGAAGGATGGGGGAAAGGATAGGGGGAAGGGGGAGAAAAGAGAGGGGAGAGAATGGGATTATTCAGTTTCACACTGTCAATCCGCAACAGGAAGTGAGTTCAGCATCAGCTTTTAGATTGTGGTTAGTCACGGTGCAGCACACATCGGCTAGTCGAGCGTTATTAGCGTTAGCCACCAAAACAAAGGAAACTGACCTCAGCAGTCAGCAATGTGGGCCAGATATATTCTTGACCTCTGCTACTCTACAAACATACTGTAGTAGTCTGAGACATACTGAAAGCCAATCATAATTGAGAGGTAAATCCTTCACAACTACAATGAGCTGAGAAAAAACGTAATAATAGAACGCCTTAACTAACCATAACAGGAAGGAGGAAGTGAGGTCGCTGACCTTGGTCCCTCTTGACCCAGTGGTTGAGTTTTCGTGTGGCGAGCCAGGAGCCAGGGGATGATAAGCGGTGAGGGAGGGAGCTGAGTCTGTATCTCTACCTCTACCCAGGCCTCTACCCAGTTTTCCAGCGACAGGGTAATTCTGATGGGCCCACAGTCCAGCCTGCCTAGTTCACAGAGTGGCAATTATAGTGTTCTCGTGCCCTGACAATGTCAGAGAGGACACTGCTCTAGTCAAGCTTAATAAACGTGTGTGTGTGTGTCTGCGTGTGTGCCTGCGTGTGTGTCTGCATGTGTGTCTGCGTGTTACAGAGTGTGTGTTTGTATAAGTGAGAGCTGAGAGTGAGACTTTGACATTACACACTGTCATAATGTGTTTTGCACATACCACATTGCAGGACACTTTGCCCCTGGTTAAATACAGTGATTCTGCAAGTGTGTGTTCGTCGCTTGGAACAGAGCAAGAGAGTGGAGGTCTGCTCTGCTGGTGCTGTGCTGCTTGTCTCTGTGTGCCTTCTCTGCTGCTGTGTTTTAAGAGCTGCTTCTGTGTTGCCTCTCCCGCCACATGTGGCCTCGTTCTGTTCAGTTCCTCTATCCCCACACAGTGCTAAAACCCCCGTCCACAGACCTACACCAGTCAGCAGCCTATTTATAGGCTGTGGCTGGATTGTCTGCCCTACGATAATGAGCACATATCTTTCATTTGTTCTTAGCCAACCAACCAGCATCCTCAACCAGCCCAATGTTTTGAATCAAGCCGAATGTCCTCAACCGAGTCCAATGTTGTCAACCAAGTCCCTGTGTATCTTTGTGGCTGTGAAGTGAAGTGTGATGGGGTTAGTGTACCATCCTGCTGTAGTCTATAGATCACAGGGGCCCTCATAGAGAGGGGCCCATCATGCAGAGGGTTCACACAGTCGGTCAGGGTATTCCAGCACTTGTGCATTGACCCGTGTGGTTGATGATTGGCAGGCCAGATCGTGCCAGCCACTCACAGATGGTGCCACGGCTTGCCTTGGCACAGATGGCAAAGGATGAGGAGGTAGAACTGGGGCTTTAAGTATAGGAGGTGTGTGTGCTTGTGTGCTCAGTCACGTGTTTCTTTGGGACATTCGTTATCTTTCGTTAAGCGTGTGTGTGTGTGTTTTTGTTTTGAGTGTGTCTGTCTTTCTGGCTGTGTGTAGAGTGCCATCTGAAATGGAATTTGCCAAGCGAGCAGACAGCAATTTTCCTCAACAAGGGGAAAATTCCCCGTCCTCTGTGACAGTCGATTTAGAAACAGAAAATGAACAGTTTGTTTCTTTGCGATGGATTAATTATATGTCTCATTCCAATTTATGTACACTCCAATTTAGACTTGGAGTGTACATGCATGTGCGTTTGCACGTAAGTGCACGTGTTCGCCTGTGCGCATGTGTGAGAGAGAATGAGCAACATAGAAATGGCGATCTGTGTACACTGGGTGGAAAAAGTACCCAATCTGTCACTGTGTGTGTTTGTGTCAGAGAGAGAGAGAGAGAGAGATGCTGTGTATGAGAGGTTTGCGATGGTCAGTGCATGTGTCAGTCAGTGTCTCAGAGGGGGAGAGAGAAAGAGATGGACGGGGAGAGAGAGGGAGGGGGAGAGAGTAAAAGCAGTGTTTGCTGAGTTTGTAATTTGATACTGAGACTGAGCAGTAACTAGAGACCCAGCGCTGAGAGGAGAGCAGCAGAGAGTAGAAGGAGAGAGCTGTACTGCAGTACTCACACACACACGCGTCTCTCTGTACCACCAGAAAGTGCTACGGGGACATGCAGAGGAGAAGCTGATCTTGCCTTGGTTTAATCAATGAACTAATGTCTATTAATTCATGTCTTTTTTTTGTGCATTGAAAAAAAAACAGACTGGCAGGTGAATGATTAAATGGATGCCACTAAGTTGATCACCGTTGCTTTACCTGTTGATTTCGGATCAAATGAGCAGAAAGGGACATGCAGTACAGCCTGTCAGAATCCTATCAGACACCCATCAGGACAAACCTTAATACGGCGACCCAGTTTAGAACGGCAGAGTGTTAGATAGGGACACGGATGAACTCTTTTAGAACCATTTTAGATGGAATCAAAAGGGTTCTGCAGGTCAGGGAGGGAGGGAGGGGGTGCAGTGGACTGTATCAGAAGCCAAGGACAGAAGGAATCCAATTGTGTGTGTTAGAGTTTGCTGGATTGATGGAATTGGGCCTGGGATTGGGGTTGGGGTTGGTCTAATGGGTCCGGGTGTGTGTGTGTGTGTGTGTGTGTGTGTGTGTGTGTGTGTGTGTGTGTGTGTGTGTGTGTGTGTGTGTGTGTGTGTGTGTGTGTGTGTGTGTGTGTAGTGTGTTGTGTGTGTGTAGTGTGTAGTGTGTGTGTGTGTGTGTGTGTGCATTTGTCCATGCTGTGTGTGTTTGCGAACATGTCCATGTGTTTATATGTGTTGGGTGTTAGACATGGTTATCGCTAAGGGCTCAGACACACCAATAGCGTTAGCTGGCCCCGAGAGTACTTAGCACCTCTGAACAGAGCGCGCACCGATTCTACATTGCGTGAAAATGTTGGCAGTCGGACGTCTACACTGGGTGGTCCCTAAAACACAGCCCGCTGAATGATCGGCAGACAGATGCTCGATCCACGTTCAGTGTAATGTGTGCGAGCCTTAAGACATGGCCTTAGTACAAGGTGCGCGTGTGAGGGTGATTATGCAAGGGATTGGCCGGAGATGACTGAGGAAGTAACCCATGCTGTGCCAGCGGTAAGGGGATAACAGATAGATCAATGCCTGCTACAAGACTGCTCGGTGGAGTGTTAAAACATGGATGGTGGTCGAGAGAGACAAAGGAAGAGAGGTACAGGGCAGAAGGAGGTGGAAAGAGCTTGGCCGAGGGAGAAGAACCACATTGATTAATGGATAGAGAGATAGTGCTTCAGGTGCTAATCCATTATGACTTCTCATCACCCAAAGCGGTTGGTTAATGATAACCCTGTGTCTAATGTGTAGCTGTGTGTTTAGGCTTCTGCCCCAATTAGGTCTTTCTATAAATAATGGAGCCAATGTGTGACATTGTGATAAAAAAAAATCGAAATGGTTAGATTTTTATTTTTTTAAGTGTCATGCAGTTCCATCAGAATAAAAGTGAAAATATGCAAATTGGCCCGTAACTCCAGCTATACAACAACATAGGACTAGGACTATACATCCTTTAAGCAGGGTTAATTTTGATAAAAATACATGTATTTAACCTTTATTTAACTAGGCAAGCCAGTTAAGAACAAATTCTTATTAACAATGACGCCCTACCAAAAGACAAAATGCCTCCTGCGGGGACGGGGGCTGGGATTAAAAGTAACTACAAATAATAAATACAAATTTAGGACAAAACACACATCACGACAAGAGGCAACACAACACTACATAGAGACCTACGTCAACAACATAGCAAGGCAGCAACACAACATGGCAGCAGCACAACATGGTAGCAGCACAAAACATGGTGCAAACATTATTGGGCACAGACAACAGCACAAAGGGCAAGAAGGTAAAGACAACAATACATCATACAGACATTGACTATTCAAATTCAAGGACTTTCACTTAAATATTTTTACTTTTTTTAGGCCTTGCCAATGTATTGATATTCAAATTATTATTACTTTCTAAAATATGTGAAAATAATGTTTTAAATCAACATGGGAATTTTATTGAATATCGTTCTGATCCTTTCTTAAGGGAATGACATAAAAAAACAAGATTATTATCAATGACTAATCAACAGCTGTAACAAGTTGTCCAGTGTAGGAAATCCTCACTGGTCCCCTAGTTTATAGAAAGACCCAACTTCACCGGGGCTCGGTAATCTATTGGGAAAGTGGACTGCCTGTCCTTTTTGATGTTTCCAGGAAGCCTGTTTCCAGGAAAACAGAGGGATCAGGGTTGTGATCATTTCCATTTCAGTTCATGGAATTCCACAGTTATGGAAATACACTTAGACGCTGATTTTTCACTTTAAAATGTATGCCAAACAAAGCCCTTGAATTCAAAATTTTACAAAACCAAAGAACTATACACAATAATTACATTGAAAAATGTACACAGTAAATAATAATAAAATACATTTACTGGAAATCTGTGCATTTGCAAAGTTTGGTAACAGAATTACAGTAATCTCCCTCAGTTTTATTACTATATAATTTTTAACTCATTTTTTGTGATATCCAATTGATAGTTATAGTCTTGTCCCATCGCTGCAACTCCCCTACGGACACGGGAGAGGCGAAACACGACCCTGCCAAGCCGCACTGCTCACTTAACACGGAAGCCAGCCGCACCAATGTGTCAGAGGAAACAAAACACTGTTCAACTGGCGACCGCTGTCAGCTTGCAGGTGCCTGGCCCGCCACAAGGAGTCGCTAGAGGGCGATGGGACAAGGAAATCCTAGCCAGCCAAACCCTCCCCTAACTTGGACAGCACTGGGCCAGTTGTGCGTTTCCTCATAGGTCTCCCAGTCTCAGCCAGCTGTGACACAGCCTGGGCTTAAACCCAGGGCTGTAGTGACGACTCCAGCACTGCGATGCAGTGCCTTAGACCACTGCGCCACTCGTGAGACCCTATTTCATTATTTTTTTACAAACTTTGTATCTGCACAGTTCTACATGTAAATGTGTTTTTGTAACATATTATGTGGAAAATGTTAAAAGTAGTCCTTGTGCATCGTAGTTTGTTAAACTTTAAAATAAATGATTTTTGTTTGGTGTACGTTTTAAAGTAAAAAGATCTGCTGAGTCTCAGCGTAATTCCGTTACTGTGGAATTGCCCTTTATTCAATTCAGGTAGTAAACTGAAATTACAATTTCAATTACAAATTTGCCTCATAGAAAAGTGTTGAGTAAAATTGGAATGTGAGCTTAGTTCCTGAATTGACTCACTTGAACTGGAATTGACATCAACCCTGCCAAGAACATTTGGAAAGTCCCAGTAACTGTGTATTGCCTGTAGAAGTTCTTGTCAACTTGCCTGATGACTAAACGGAATTCTTCCACTGCTCTGTGTTTGTTACATACTTCAGTCTGAGACTGCCATTGTTCAAGTCGTTTGTGGAGGCATCAACATGAGGGGTGCTGTACAAAACAAAGTCATCAGCAATTGGATCATCTCTAACCAATTAGAGTATCAAAGCCAATGACACATTTTCTAAACTCCGCTTTACCCACGTGTGTTCTGCCTCTGGCCCAACCCATCGGTTTCTGGAACCAATCAGAACAGTTAGAATGTGTTTGCGTTTGTCACGTTCCTGACCTATTTCTTTTAGTTTGTTGTATGTGTTAGTTGGTCAGGACGTGAGTTTGGGTGGGCATTCTATGTTGTCTGTTTCTATGTTGGTTTAAGGGTTGCCTGGTATGGCTCTCAATTAGAGGCAGGTGTTTGGCGTTCCTCTAATTGAGAGTCATATTTAGGTAGGTTGTTTCACAGTGTTCGTTGTGGGTGGTTGTCTCCTGTGTCAGTGTTTGTCGCACCATACGGGACTGTTCGGTTTGTTTGTTCATCGTTCTTTTTGTGTAGTCTATTTTTCCCTGTTCGTGCGTTTTTCGTGTTATATGTAAGTTCGTATAGTTCAGGTCTACTCCGTTTGTTGTTTTGTTAGTTTATAGTGAAGTTCGTGTTTTCGTCTTTTCTTTAAATAAATATGTCAACTCAAGACGCTGCATTTTGGTTTAATCGCTGCTCCTCCTCTTCGGATGAAGAGGAGGAGGAAAACCGTTACAGCGTTCTAGAAATCGTCAGGGAGGTACTCCGATCAGCACTAATTGCGGAGAATAAACTGACGTTTGTGGGCGTAGCGTTTGGCCATAGCAAGGACTTTGGGTAGCCAGGCAACTTGTCAATAACCCTACTAGGGCTGTGACGATACCAGTATCGCAATATTTATTTTCCATGGCAAAAACGAAAGCATGAAGCAGGCCAAACTCTTGGATCCTTTAAAAACCTGCTTTATGTCAAATGATGTATGCTGTAGCTGTCAAGTGTCAATGTGCAGCGGGTAGGACGGAGTCAGGCGCAGGGCACAGAGTAAAAAACGTACTTTACTCGAATAAACAACAAAATAATTCCAGGCAGGGAAAATACTAAAATAGGGAATAAATAATAATGTAATGGAAACCAGGTGTGTACAATAAAGACAAAACAAATGGACAATGAAACGTAGATCGGTGGCGGCTAGAAAACCGGTGACGTCGACCGCCGAACGCCGCCCGAACAAGGAGAGGCAGCAACTTCGACGGAAGTCGTGACAATAGCTTGGAAAATTAAAAGATGTGACTCTGGATGACACCATTATGACTGTTTTCCTAAAGAATTTGTGTCCGCTTCGTGCTTTGTTTACTTGCCACGATACCAATGACTATCGCGATACTGGTATGGTCCGGGCCCTACCTACTACCTATGTAAAGTATGTTGCGTTGTCAAGACAAGTTGAGCCAGTTCCAATTTAAGCACCAGGTCATGGACTGAACGTGTTATAAAGGGTTTGTCATGAAATCGGGCAGATGTGTGTGAGGCTGACAGCATTAGGTCATCAGTCACAGGGATCAACAGGGTGTGTGTGTGTGTGTGTTCTGCCATTTTAGAGTAACTTTCATGAAAGAAAATTCAATCATAATAAACAGATTTTTTAGGCTTAGTTATAGTGAAGCATGTCAATTCTGGGCTTGACACCACAATAAATGTGAATCTATATTTCCTTGCGCCCCATGGCGGAGTCAAACGTACACTGCAATTGGCAATAGATGTCAGGAACTCTGTGCCTTACCACTGTGAGTTAACAGTCCAGATATGTGTTTGTCGGCGATGTACATAATTACATTATCAGAGCTTGCCAGCGGACTTCTGGTAAGTATGCCTTTGTGAGAAAATGTTGGGATCAGGTAGAACTACATTTACCAACCCCCAAAAATGAATACTTACATATTTTATTTTTTTCAAGGGGTTGGGCAAAGACTGAAATTGGGGTTGACAGTAAGACTTTAAGGGAACACTGCCCGCTGTGTAGAAAAGTAGATGTCACAGATGAGAGAAGAGACAGCGTGTGATGGGGGAAAGGAGGAAAAGGTTCGGCAGCGGTGACAGAGAGAAAGGAAGAGAGGGATTCTGTCTGTCTGCGTTTTGTTTTGTGTGTTTATGTTTGCGTTTGGAAATCTATTTCCCTGACAGTATCCACTTCCTCCTGTGCTTTGTTTTGCAGTGTTTATTAAGTCACACGCTTTCCCGCTGCTTTACCCTTCAATGCTGTACCAGATTTCTCCTAGTGTTTTCCATCCCAATTAATGGCCTACTCCTCTCTCTCTCTCTCCCCGTCTCCAAACGAAACATCAGCACCTTGAGTCAATTTATCTGAGTGTCTGAGTGAGAGTAAGTGTGTGCATGCTGTGGACCAGCAAGGCAAGGTTGAGGTTGAAGTGACCTGTTAGTTTATGTAACGGCTGTTGTGGGTGTTGATTGTGATTGGCCCAGATAGCGGCACTCGAGAGTGGCCCATTCAACGTCACCCTCTCTCTCTTTCTTTCTCTCCATCTGTCCCCCAAACCCAGAGTTCAACAGGGGGTGACAAAATGACCTTATTATCCCAAAGCCAGTGACTAATTGAGGGCCTGGTTCTCTGCAGCCTCGGAGAGGAGTGGAGAGTAGGGGAGGGAAGAATTGGGGAGAGTAAAGGAGGGGAGAGGAGAGAAGACTAGAGAAAGGGAGAATAAAGGAGGGGAGGAGATAAAGAGAGAAGAAATTAGGGGGGAGGGGCAGAGGAGACAAAGGGAGATGAAAGGAGTGGAGAGGAGAGGGGAGGCAAAATAAAACAAGCGGGCACAGATCCAAACCCTCCAGACCTGTGAGGCGGCCATTTTAGACCTACTAGAGGCCGTACATTATTTAATAACAGTTATTTACCGTCATGTGTGTGTGTGTGTGTGTGTGTGTGTGTGTGTGTGTGTGTGTGTGTGTGTGTGTGTGTGTGTGTGTGTGTACGCTCACAGGACTGCTTTAGATGAGCAAAGACTAGCTGCGTTGTGGGAGAATGTCGAGTAGGGGTTCAGGGAACCAATATGCCCTATAAGGGTGGACCAGGGGACCAGCACTGTAAGGGCTAACCAGCCGTTTTCTCTTGCTTTCCACCCAGCTGACTGGTTCCCTGCTTCTCTCTGTCGGTAGTTTATTAACATTCGTGCTGTAGAAAGTCATGTTGCACACGGGGGTTGATTGAATTCGCTCACAGGGTCCTGATGAGAAAGGACAGTCATTTCCTGGTGCCAGACTGTGTCAGTGAGCGTGTGTGCAAGCTCGCTCGCTTGCGTGTATGTGTGTGTGTTTGTATGTGTGTGCATGCGTGCATGTACGTGTGTGTGAAGGGAACGCAGGTGTGTGTTTACCCACCTGCCTGTCTGTGTTTGTGTGCCCCCCGGCTGTGAGGAAGGGACATTGTCAGGGCCGCCTGAAAGTGGGATTGTGGGAAAGCGTTGTGTGGCTGTGACAATGCAGTCCCCTGCGGAGCCACCACTCTCTTACCTGCCACTTCTGCTCTAGAGAGGGCCCTGGTGTGTGTATGTGTGTGTATGTGTGGCTGTGTGTATTAAATTAGTATGCTACTCTTGTAGGCTGTGAGCGTATTCTTATTTGTTCTGAAGGTATTTTTGTGTGTGTGTGTGTGTGTGTGTGTGTGTGTGTGTGTGTGTGTGTGTGTGTGTGTGTGTGTGTGTGTGTGTGTGTGTGTGTGTGTGTGTGCTCTACTATGGATGTGCCCTGAAACCTAAAACCAATACAGTATGTGTTAACGCTCTTTCCATTGCTTCTCTAATAATGACTGGAAACTCTCTGGAGAACTTTCAACAAGCCTAACTGCACCAAA